>NC_044250.1:3079507-3796174 GCF_003957555.1 Calypte anna | reverse complement strand
CCCAGTTGGAGTAAGAAACAAGCCCTAGGGCTTCTGTAGGAGTCAGACCTAAATCAAATGCCATTCAAAAAGTCAAAGTTTCTAGAGATGACTATTTTATACTTGCAGGGGCAACCAGGCTTCTTATTACCCTCCCTCTGCTAATTGTCTACACAAATTTAATTGCCAGCACAAATTTCACTGTTATTTGCAGCACTAAGGAGCAGAGAAGGTGAATCCTGTCTTCTTGGGTTCTTTCTAACCTGCTCTCCAAAGAGAGAGGAGAGCACTTGTACAAACAAGAGGGGAAACAAACAGCATGGAGGAAAAGGGATGTGGCATAGCAGACAATAAATTCCAGGTCCCTTATTTCCAGACCAAAAAGTAGCATAAAAACAGGCTAAAAACCCTTTCAGCATCTCCCACTAGTGCAGCTAAAGTCATCTTTTCAGGCAGATTTCCACTGTTTTTAAAATTAATTAATTTAATAGTGCTTTGCATTCCGTGTCATTCTTCATGCTGACATCTCCAAATGGATTACACCAGTTAAAAATGGCAACAAGCCTTACAGCAAGGGCTGAAATATACCTTTTCAGAGCTGGGGAGTTCAGAACACAGCAGATTCATGTCATATAGCAATGCTCATCCCAAGGATTTTTGCCTCCTAGCCCAAAGATAACCACCTCCCTCCTTCAGCTTCAAGGATACCAATAATTTCTCTGGAGCACCTACCAGAGCTGTGAAGTTGTGGTGTTCAGTGTCCCTCTACTGATCAAGGAAAATTGCTTCCTAGGAAAGTTTAAATGCAAATAAGTTTCTGTAGCACATAGCCACTAAGGATGGAGCTCTTATCCTCTTAGGTGAGGAGAAAACCTCTGTGTGTGTTCCTGAGCCATTTGCATGTCTCCTTGATCTGCTGAGTTGGTGTGGCAACTTGCTAGACAATGGTCAGCATTATGCAAGGCAACTTGCATTAACACTGCAGCCCACAACAGAACTGGTGTTCTGACAGGCACTAACCCAAAGCAAAGAGAGAAGAAAAGAATGGAAAACATTAGCCATAAAAATTGACTATAAGAAATCTGCAGCTAATATAGCTTATCTGGTAGCTCTTCTCCAGTTCAAGCCATTACCTAATTTGTTTAAAAAAACCAACAACAACAACAACAAAAAATCCCCAACAAAACAAAACCAATTGCAAAACAGGCAGCCATACAAAAGGGTGAGGTTTAAAACTTTGACCAAACAAAAGTTGATTTGTTAAGCATCTTGCCCAGTTGTTGCGATTATATCAAAAAAAGCAGAGCTGTGATCCATTAATGAACATCTAAAGGGATGCATGACATGGTTGGCTTTATTTGCAGTTGACACAAGGCTCTTAAATGACATTTCTGGGGATCATTTATTAATCCATGCCCGGATTGTTTTCATGCTGTGTCAGGGAATCTAAATGGAAAACGGGTGCTTTGCTTTATCTCTGCAATTCTTTGTTTGGATGTTTGTTTGTTTTCAAAGCTTGCTTGTCTGATTAATAAGGCCAGTGTCATGCAGAATAAAAGAAGGATGTGTCACATTAGTTCTTCACACAGTTAAATGTCCTCCTGGCTCAGTGAGTAGTTCTCCATCTTAGCACTAATTTTCTATTTCATATTAGTTCTATGTGACACAAAGAAAAAAAAGTTGATTCCTATCTGAGCAAGCTCACAAGCCATGCAAAATCTGATTCCTTGCTCTATTTAAGCATATAAACCAGAAATAATTCAAGTCAATGTGTTTACAGCAAGATAAATCAGGGGAACAAACAGGTATGTAGGAGGTAATGAATGCATGGCATTTTCCTACAGGGTCAGACTCCTTGAGTGTCATCACAACTTCATTAAAATCAGTGGAAGCCTTCACTAATTAAATCAGGGGGTCCTGAATTTCACCAAAAGTTTAGACTCTAAGAAACATTGGTTACTGCTACCAATGGGCAGACATCACAGTAATTAGAACAGTCCTTGTGTACCTAATGCTGAAAAACCCCAATTGCTCAATATCAGTTTCTTTCTGAATTGTGGCACCCATGGTTTTTAGACCTAAAAAAAAAAAGGTTTTGTGGATCAGTGTGGCAGTGGTGGCAAATGGAAAGAATTCCAGCTGGCCAAGTAAGAAGTTAACTCCACAGAACAAGAGAAGGCAGATTGCTCCTGGGGCTCCCTCTTCCAGACACAGCCAAGAAGCAAAATTTATATGTGTAAAATATATGTGTATAAATTTATATGTGTAAAATTTGACTTAAATTCTTTCCCACATCACTGGTATCCTTCTGCACTGCTTCAGTAGTCAGAGGAAGACTAAAGGCTAACATGCAACAAAGGAAAAAAAAAATATCCTGGCTTCCACAGTTAAATAATATACCTCCTGGAGTCTATTACAATGTCATGGTAATTATCAGCTTGTTGTGAAACATGTTTAAAGGTGTTGGGTTTTTTTAATCAGCCATTATACCTCCCTTATAAAATGACACATGCTACCTATAAATTATAACTCTCTGTTTCATTAATAAGATAAAGGCCAAAGAGTGCTCATAAAAGAAATTGTAGGAATAATTTACAGTAAATGTGTTGCCTGCTACAGAAAAATATTTCTTTGCTAGCATTACAAAAGACCAGTAGTTCATTTATGAAAGATTTTCATCTTTTTTAAGAAAGAAAATTTACAAGAAAATTGTATACAAGTCAGAGCTGTGAGTCTATACTATATAGAATATATTATATAGAATATAATTAAGTCTCAAATAATAATAAAAAAAAATTGAGAACTAAAAATACCCCAAGAAAGCAAAGCATTGAACTTCCTTTAATGAAAGCCAATTTCCCATCTGAAAACTGGGGGAAATTAAATTTTCTCCTGAAGAAATTTGACAGAGTTTTCACCCAGACCCTTCAGGATAGGAATAAACTTGAGTTTATTTAGTCTCAAGAGCTATTTACCCACTGGCACTCTGAGCTGTAGCTAGTGGGAAATAGTTAATGTGCTGCTAAGTGGTGTGATACTGGGAATTACAACTGTATTGTCCAGCTGAAATGAAAAATGACATCTTGATGCAACACTTTACTGTTCTGGGCTTTTTTTTTTTAATTGCAGCATTACCTGCAGGACTTGGACTTGGCTGATATTTACCCTATCAGGTGCTTTACTCCTCACCCCCAGCTTTCTGGCTGGATTACCCCTACCCAACCAACACAACATCTGATCTCTAACCATAGCTAAAAGTGTCTCCAGGAGGACATAAGCACACCCCAAGCATCCTCCTGTTTTTAACTCACACAATATTAAAAAAAATTGTACAAGAGGCACAATGAGTTTTTGATGGAGAGCAGGTGAGAGGTTTCCTTCCTTTCCTTCCTTTCCTTCCTTTCCTTCCTTTCCTTCCTTTCCTTCCTTTCCTTCCTTTCCTTCCTTTCCTTCCTTTCCTTCCTTTCCTTCCTTTCCTTCCTTTCCTTCCTTTCCTTCCTTTCCTTCCTTTCCTTCCTTTCCTTCCTTTCCTTCCTTTCCTTCCTTCCTTCCTTCCTTCCTTCCTTCCTTCCTTCCTTCCTTCCTTCCTTCCTTCCTTCCTTCCTTCCTTCCTTCCTTCCCTCCTTCCTTCCTTCCTTCCTTCCTTCCTTCCTTCCTGAAAGCACTGGCAGTGTCTTCAGTGCAAACCAAAGCAAACAGGCATCAAACACTTCTCCATCTGCTAGAGACAGGCAATTCAAAAGAAATGGGCAAGAAATGCAGGAGGAGGTGAAGCAGCTGCTGACACAAGTTACCAACTAATAATTTAGCTCCAGAAAACTATAAACTTTTAAGAATTTCTTGAAATTTCAGATTAGGCAGTCAAATCTGTCATTCTGGCACTGATCCTATAGTAAGGAAAGCATGAAAGGTTCTGCCCTGGATTCTGTGTACTACAGAGATGCCACAAGGAATATTTAGGGGATTGATAAAAAAATGCTATTTTGGCCTAGCTGTGGATTAAAACACCAAGAATTTGCTGCTAAACTATTCATTTTCTGGAATACAGTGTTCAAGGAAGAAGGCACAGCTTATTTGCCTAAGGCTCAGTAAGGTCTGGATCTCTTCTTTAATATAATTTTTGTGAGAGAGGCAACTGCCAAGGATGAAGTTGGGATCAGGTGTCTTGCAGAGCTGAATGCTTCTTTCACAAACACTTAGGGGATCATATAATACAATATCAAATAATACATCTCATCCCAACAAGTCCTGGTTTCCTGTCTCGAGTCTACAGACTCATCTGAAGAGCTGAAACACCAAGAAAGCTGGCACAGGAAAAAGACTCCATGTCTGGAAGAGCCATTGCAGGCAAAGATGTGAACTGTGCAGCTTGTGTCTCCATCTGCCACAGATTATTCTTGCTGTTGCTTTCACAGTTTAACTTTTTTTTCTTTTTTTTTTTCCACTGAGCTGGAGAGAGTTGTAGAAACAGGAGCTGCTTCTGAATAACCCTTCAAGAAAATTTCGTTGTTCTATTTCTCTCTTTTTATTTGGAAAGGAGGAAGGGAAGGGTGTCTGAGGCTGTGTGTCATTGAGTCTGAGAAGTGCAGACATAAAGTGGTTTCATGTGTCTGTTTTCAGCCTCAGAAAGAAGTTCTTCCTTCCATCTTCCACCTCCATCCACCCCATAGAACTCAGCTGCCTCTCTGTGCTGCTCTGCTTTACACTGCTTGGGATCCTTTCATTTTTGACACACAGGATATCAGCAAGAACCTCTGAGCTTCCAAACCCTGATATATTCCTTTAGAAACCATCACCCAGATGACACATTTGCAGAACTGATACCCCACTCCTGCCTGTAACTCACTTCCCTTCCAAACCCCCACAACTTATTGTCCCAGATTTCCAAACAGAAGCCACTCGGGGTGGAGTTTGTGCCTTCCACAGACCAGATAAACACCAGCCTCACAATTCCTTTTTTTTTTTTTTTTTTAAATTTAATCTTTAAAAGGACAGGCTGCTGGTTAACTGAGAGTCTCCTGTTTGATTGACAGTATCTGTCAGAGGCAATGAACTCCACTTGAACATTGCCTTTATGTTCCTGTGTAAAGTTGTTCAACTGTGACCCTTCCATCTGTTCCAGCTAATCTGAAAGTCATTTAGGCCCCCTTCTCCATTCATCCTAAACACAGCACATTCTCCTGTTAACACACATATGCAAAGTTGTCGGGCTGTCAGCTACGTAAGGACTTTTTTTTTTTTCCTTCCCCCCTCCCCTTTTTTGTTTTTTGTTTTGTTTTTTTGCTTTGGTGGGGTTTTTTTTCTGGTTTTTTGTTTTTACACGACATCTGTGTAAATAGTTCCTTGTAGCAATTATAATTAAAGAAAATAATAAACGAAGAAAACAAACTGAAAAAAGCTATCAGAAACTACTTCAGATCTTACTAATTACTTGCTATGAAGATGCCAGTAAACCTCACATCATAACTTCAGAAAAGACTCAAAAATTTCTTTAAAGCCATGCCACCCAGTAGCTGAGTCCACTGCTCCAAAATTCTGGACATATTTTAAAGAATGAGGCAAATGGTTGCCTTCAAGAAGTGTAAGATCTTTACCAAAAAAGTGCTTTTAATACTTTGGAAGCTTCCTACTCATAAATGGCTCTTCAAGCCAACTTCAGATATCTAAGATCATCATATCCTACTTGATATGCAATTAGAAGACACATACAAACTTATGAAACAAAATCTGACAACTCTTAATTTCATGTTCTCAGTTAATTTGTCCTTTGAAATTCATTTAACAGGTCAGAAACTATTCCAGCATGGTTAGGATTAATCTTGAGAATGACTGGTAAATAATCTGTTCCTTGCACAAGAAGCTAACATTGACAATAAAAAGTTAATTTTAAGCTCAAATGGATAAATGTTCATTAGGGTCCTGCTCAGATATTGCTTCAAAACCATATGTGACATCAAACAAAACTATAATAAGCAAAATAACTGATTTCTGAAGTATCCAAGGAAACATAAAGAGAAGGTTTGTACCCAAGCAACTTGTTATTGCAACAGAAGAAAATAATACTATGAATTCCATCATTGTTCATTTCTAGCACATCCACATCCCAAAGCATGAGACTGATTCACTTGAAAAAAAAAAAAAACCACAAGAAAATAAAATCATAATACCAACTACTCTAAATAACATTTAGAATAAAGACAGAGCAGTAAAAACTTTTCACAGAATGAAAAAAAAATACTGATTTTAGGGGGGAAAGAATCACTGGTATTATTATGGAATTTATTATGTATCTAAAAGGGATGAGAGCTGTGTGCTACACACACTCTTTATTTCTCAAATATTACATGGAATGTACACATCTGGTAGGATCTTGACTTCTTGCTAAATGTTAACACAAAATGAGTGACACTGGCAGCAAAGCTTTGTTCTCGTGGGTGATTTCTCTGACAGAAGTTAGGATAGAAGAATGGAATCAGGAAAAAGCAAAAAAAAAAGAAAACAACCCACAACAGAAAAAAAGCCCCAAATCTCCCAGCCTACTGTTCAGCTCTGTCATAGTGAAGCAAAGAAACTAAACTTCCTATTCATGTATTACCCACTCTGGTTGTCATGCAAGTTTTTTGGCCTTTCTCATCCTGCCTGAATGGTGGTAAAGTAATAAAAGCAATGGGATGAACTTCAGTGCTGCTCCCTCGTCTTTTCTTTTTCTCAAAAGGGGAAAAAAAAAAGAAAAAAAAAAAAGAAAAAAAGTAGTGTTCCTGATTCCTCAGCCTGCTGGATGCTCAACAGCAAAGATCTGAGCCTCCCAGTCAAGACTCACTAGGACAAGGCTATGATAGTAAATCAGGCTTTGGGTTTTAATATTTTTTTTTAATAAATGAGCATTGAGTTTACATTTGTCAATAATAAACTGCCTGAACTGTCAATAATAAACTGACATAGTCCTTATGTGCTTATTCACTTTCCTACTATTTTCTCAGGAAAACTACTTGTTAAATCTCTAAAATACAAAGTTGCAGAGTTAATCACAAAATGCTCAAAAATTAACATGTCATGCATAGAGTCTCTCCTTAAAAATTAGAGTCTATGTAAATTCATCAGCAAAGTATTTAAGATGAGACTCATCTCATCTGATATCAGAGGTCTGCAGGACAGACTGCTGCATCTGAACTAGCACAGTCTGGGGAAAGAAATATCCTCTTTTAGGGTATTACTTATCAGATCTGTTTAAATACCAACCTCAGGAAGGAATGAAGAGTCACACACTGTAGTGAGACAGGACCAGGTGCCCTGAGTTATTGATGAGTGGGTGTGGGTTCACCTGTGTCTGGCCTCCCTCCTGAGCATGTGCAGGAGCAGGGGGCCAATAAGAGAGCAGCTGACACCCACGGAGGGGGCTCTCACTCTTCAGTGAGGATGGAGAAGCCCACAGCTCGAGGAGCCCCAGGAGCAGGCAAGAAGGGGTAGATCCCAGAGCCCCAGGAACAGCCCTAGGACATCGTCCAGGAATGGGCTAAACCCCGAGGCCTCAGGATCAGCCTTAGGAGCAAGAAGGGCTCCTCCCGCTACAACACACCTTGGATTTGTTCATTTGCCTTCTACACTCACAACCAAATTAGTGTTTTAAACGTCTAACCATGCAACCTTTCTAGTACAGGAAGGCCTCATTAATCATAAAATCATTTAGGTTAGAAAAGACCCATAAGATTATTGAGTCTAACTCAATAATAAGCCCCAAACCATATTATTGAGTCTAAATAATAAGCCTTTCACCCCAAAGCTCAATACAGAAACTACTACTGGAAGGAGGTAAAACCATACAGCTCTTTGCATGGTACTGCCATACCTGCAACAGGAGAGGGGTTTTTTTTCTTACTTGAACAAATAAATCCCTATCTAAGAAGTTTTAGACATAGAAACAAAGATGCTTGTTGACTCACAAAGAGAAACCTCTTGCAATAGTCACAGGATATCTGTGACTACAAATAGTCACAAAACCTGTGACTACAAAACCTACAAAAGTATTATCTGTGACACACAAATAATCACAAAAATCTGCAGGGGGATTCCCAGGCTCAGATTTAGGTATATAATCCTAGAAGACTAAACTACCATATAGTTTTTTTTTTGCACTGACCATCTCAGGAACTTCATGCCTCTCATCTACATGCTTGCAGCAAAGGCTGTGAACGCCCCTAACAAGGAAAAGCTCTACAGAATTAATGTTTTACTAATATTATTTTTTTTTTCAAGAAATCAGTTCAATTTAAAAAGATTGGTCAACAAAGAAAGATCCATCACTTGCCCTCGTTTGCCTGGGAATAGACAAAAATGACCAGATTCAGCTACAGTGCTATTGTTGTTATGTATAAGCTTAGCTCCAGGACATTCCCTGAACTGTTAAACATCAAGAAAAAAAAATAATAATGTTCTTCATTAGTCACATTCAGCTCAAAATTAGGAAACAAAACTGGTACTGTAGGGATGTTCCAGTCTGAACTTGAGAGCTTCCCACTAATAACTGGGCTGTACATCTGACAAAGACATTTTGAAGGACAAAAGAAGCTCTTAAATGAAGACATTAATGTACACACACCAGAGACTATGGGAATAATTATCCCATCCAAAAAGTTTCACCTAAAATCCCAAGTCAAGTTTCTTTAAAAAGCTTTGTTTGTTACTCAGATTGCTGAGCTGGTAAAAAAATGGGGAGGAAAATGTGTTCTCCATGGGGCAACTACAGCTGATTTAAGGATCTCAGAACAAATAATGCTAAAATCCAAGGAAGTGAAAAGTGAAACGGGATGTAGGAATATCCATTGCATTGTTCACATTCACCACCACCAATTAATACCATCATCAAATCCTCTCTACTTAAACCTCTATTTCTTTAATGTATGACAAGTTATTCCCCATGACTTCAAGATAAATTTGGGAACTCAGAAGAATGGATACTTGGTGAAGCACATGCTGAAGTTACTTGCATTGCTACACAGAGCAATCATTTTATTACCAATCTGCTTTAAAACCTACAACTGATCTTTTATATTATTTTCAAAATTCAATCTTTCTAGTACATTCAAGCAACTTTTCATCATACTCTTGGCTTTCAAAGACTTGTTCCTGGTTTTTTGTTGTTATTTTATAAAGGAACCTGATGCTCTTATGTGACAATATGACCCTAGGAGCTGTGGCTCAGGTAAAACCCACCACTTCCAACAAATTATCCAGTTCCTCAGAACAGCCCCTTCTACTGCCTAATAACTGGGAATATTATCTGTCTCATTATGCAACTTTAAACACAAGGATTTGTCAGCTCCAGGGGACAGCTTTAAAACCTAAATATAAGTTCAGAGTTGGTATCACTGGAGCCAGAAGTCAGTTTAATACAAGAAATTAAATAGAGGAAACAATAAAAAATACCAAAGACCTTTTACCAGTTCAGCAGCCAAGGAGTGTCTAAGGGTCTGTTCCAAAGTCAGAGGGTGACCAAGAGACACCCAGGTGCTGTGGCTGCACCAACGCCCAGCATAAGCCCTGGAGTTTCCCACTTGGGCTCATCAGATGGGAATAATGCATGACATGGTCTCATCAAAAGGAGCCCCCAGAATAATCCAATCTCCTAAAAATATGCAAGAAATTATTCCAGAATAATAACAGCCTAAAAATAATAAACTCATACCCAAGAACATGCAGCTCCACCTCAGTTCTGCACAGCCCTTCCTCCTACCCACAGCCAAACAAAACACTAGTAAATTTTATTTTGTGTTACCAGAAATTATTAAGCTTTAAAATCTATTTTAGTTTGCTAGCCACAGGTGGAGCAAACTCAGGTTTGCAGCAACTCCAGCAGGAGACAGATTTTCAGCTTCCATGAAGTCCCTCTGCCTCCCAGGGAGGTCCCAATCATCCCAAAATTGGCTTTCCTTTCCCCATAAAAGTGCTGTTTTTTCTGCTGCTGTTTGTGATCATTCCCTTCCCTACCACCTGAAGTTCCATTTTGTGATGAAATATCTGAACAAGAAACCAAATCCTTCTGGTACTTCTTTTTATATACATTTAATTATCAAAACAGGACTGATTTCTGAAGCACGTTTGCCCAAGACCTCAAGAGATACAAACAGCATAGCCAGAGTACAATCAGTTTGAAGCTTCTCAGTATCTGATGCTGTTCAACAATTCTATTTTGGAGATTTTTTTTGAGATTTTTAACCTACTTCTCAACAACAACAAAAAACAAACAAACAAACAAACAAAAAACAAACAAACAAACAAACAAAAACAAACAAACAAAAACAAACAGAAAAAAGAAAAGCACCTCAGCTAAAAGGAAAGGGGGACACAGGACTATCAGGAAGGAAAATAAGAAAAATGACATTTGCATTTGGGATTCTGCCACCACAGAGTTACAGCCAAATCCCAGACTTTGTGCAGGTTTTGAGCTCAATTTCCTCCTTTAGGACTTTTTAATAGAGTTTGTCTACAAAATGCAGGCTGCCCAACCCACTGCCCGCTACAGATCCCTCCCATAAAACAAATTCAAGAAAAATAAAAGACAGGAAAAAAAAAAATCTAACTTGCAAAGCTCTATTTGTTGGTTTTGTTTGCTTCTTTAATTTTTTTGGACCCTGCAGTTTGGCACAGGGATTTCAAGGATTTCTCCTTTTCCAGGCAGAGCTGTCTCAGGTCCTCTGCCTCCGGTGCTGCGGAGCAGCCGTGCCCCAGGGTGGGAAACATTGAACTTCATCCCCCAAAAAGTCTCAAAAGGAAACTTCATTAAACCTAACGATTTTTTGCAGTGAGGTAACAGCTTATAGTGTATTGCAGAGATATGAGAAAGGGCAGATTTTTCTTATCTTTTGTTATTGGAATTGACCCTCAGGGTCCTTAGGCCTTGGTGAGAGCTTAAGCAAGCTTAGATCAAGGAAGGATTTTGAAATTGAATTTATTCAGATTAGCAAAACCTTCCATGAGAGGATTTACTCTCAACAAGCTGTTGCCAACTCAGAGCTTAGAAAGCCCAGCACATTTTCCTGATTTACAATCAACTTTTTTTTAAAAAAAAAAAAGGCTGGCCTCATTAAAATGTTTGCAACCAACATTCACACAGTATCAAAGATTCTCAGCCAAATGTTTATTTATAGGTACTTTTCTTGCTTGACCAGGACATGTTCATTCAGATAACATTCAGGGGGTTTAGGAAAAAAATAAATAAATTAAAATACTGTGAATAATGATAGAGGGAACAGAGGATGAACACAGTTGCAACAATATAAAAGTGCTCTACTAAATGAAAGCCCCTTCTCAGCTACTCCTTCTTTCCATAATAAAAACAGATCTAGACCTGATATAAAAATTAATCTGCACTCTGGCACTTCAAATATTTATTTCAATATTTTTATATTTCTGAAAGAGCAAAAACAACTGTTTCCCCTTTGTGTACTGCAGCCCTGTAGCCCACACTGAGCTCTTGGTCCCAGTCACTTGAATTCAGCAAGGAGCAGTTTCCATGAGCAAAAACCACTGGAATCACTCAGCATTCTGCCATCCACTTCACTGGGTCAGGATTTTACCCCACAGCTCCCCCAAAACATTTGATGTGTTTGAAATTCAGAGTGTGCCCACACTGGGAACTTTTGCCCTGCACTTGGGAAAAGGAGATGCAGTGGGGATTCAATGGTTTGGAGACCTTTTCTTGGTGGATTTTTGCCAGCTGAGGTGCCTCATCATGAACATATACAGGAGAAATGCCTATTTCCTGGTCAAACCTTAGAAGGATAATTTGTATTTCCATTCTAATTGTGAAAAATCTACCAGGAAAAAGCTAAAAATGGATGAACACACTCAAATGATCCCCTACTATAAGATGAAAAGGGCAAAGCAACAAACACTACAACACTCTCTACGAGTTCCTACACTGATTCAGTGCTGGAATTATTTTACACAACTTGATAGCTGTGGCACATACAGATTTCTTCACATCTATCAGTGATTATTTTATTCCTCCAGCTAAACCTGCTCTCCTCCACTGACACTTTTATGGTTTCTTGGCATAAGAGGAAAAATAAACTACAAGTCTGTGCCTGTCTTTCTGCAAGATTTATTCCAAATAATCTCTGAAGTTTTGAAAAATTTAGTACCTATAGTTTTATAAAACCTTGTCAGAAAAATCCTTTATTTCATTCCAGAAACTGTTTGCACACCTTTGAAGAGTTGTTGGGTTTTTTTAATTGAAAAATGTGGAAGAAATACATTCACCCAGAAACCTTTCTGCATAAACAAAGCTCAAAACTGGCAGCAAGTTTTGTCATGAGTTTATATATATATTGCATTTCTTTCACATAATTCTAATTCTGATTGCATTTTGCTCCTTTGCCATGAAAGAATTAACTGTAAAGTTTTATCAAATAAGTACTAAAGATACAGATAACATTTTGTAATTGAAGCTCTTAAGAGAAACAACTGCAAAAGACTTCAAATTCAAGTCTTCCCTCAGAACTAAAGGCTGATAAAGACACTTGTGAACTAGAACAGCTTTTAAGAAATCTCAGCCTCTGCACCCCTAGTTCCTTAAATATTCTCATTGCCAAAAAACTTTATTTTGTGACTGAAAAGCAAGGAAAATATTCAGTAAAAATCACATATATATTTATTTGCATTACTGACTCAACTGGAATTTTTTATATTGTCACAACTTCATTTTCCCTGCAGACTAATGGCATCTTCAATTCTTTTTTAAAGGCTATCTATATTTTGCAATTTGCTGGAAAACCAGCTTCATCACTGCTGCATGATGTGTGCTGAAGCTGCTGGAGGTACCCAGGGTTCCCCTTTGCCCCCTTCCAAAGTGTGCACATGCATATGTTAGCAGAGCCAGGTTTGGTAACTCTTGCAAATTCTAATCTTGTAAACTTGCCTAACTCTAAGCCCATTGTACGTGGTATTAGACCCATTTCTTGTCAGAAAAATTACTCTTGTATGTATACTATCTTAAATGCTCTTTTTGTGACCTCCTTCTGTACCCCGAAACAAATGAAGCAGGTTTGTGTGGAGGTTTTTTTTCTCCTTTTTCTTTCTTTTTTTTTTTTTTCTTCCTCTTGATGGGCGTACTAGGAGTTGGGGGGGGAGGAAAAAAAAAAATCATCATTACCCATGCGGTGCACCAAGGCACACAGACTGCCTTGTGACCGTATTTAAAGAAGCAGGCACAAAGAAATAGTCATTGGAGCTACAATAGGGGAAATCTAGTCTGCATTTCCAAGGAATCACATTTTGGGGAGAATTACAGAATAATTACACATATGCTTAGATCACCAGCATTCAATGAAGCGGACAATATTTTGAGGATTTAAGATGTTGGTGTTGTGGTCGTCTCTAAGAAACCAGGATAATTCAGACATTCAAATGCAAAAATGCACCATTTGGAGAGTGTAATGCGGGCTGTTCTGGTCAGTGTTACAAATTCGGGAAGGATTCCCTGGCTGCAGACATTAGCCACTTAATACTTAAATCTGTTTCCAAATGTAAAGCATACAACAAAAGTGGTTTGCATTAATGAAAGGGATCCTAGTGCCAGTGTAGCCACACATTTCATTAACGTGTCACATCACCGGGGAGAAATATCACACAGCACTTATGGCTTGAGAAGAGCCAGAGATGAAATATTGTTTAACTAATTATGCAATAAAGCTCCAGCTCAGGCCCATCATTTCCTAGCCATGAACTGAGTTAATTTTATGTCAACAAACCCAACTGAACACCTCAACATCACAGCTACCATGGCAGAGGGCTCAGGTCCTGTTGATTTGATTTCTGCTGCTTCAAGGAGCAGATCAGGCCATGATAATTGTCAGTTGTTAATGATTCATTAGCAGATGAGTGCAAATATGTTTTGGTTTTCCCCACCAGTGTCACAACATAGAGCACTGTCTTTCATGCTGGCTTTGCTTGTGATGCTACTAGGTATAAATTCAATAAATTTCACAGTTTCATCTAATAGTTAACAAAAGCAAGATCACTGCAACCTAAATGACAGTCCTTTGGATTAAATAAAATACTAAGTAAATTTAAAGTACAGCAGAGAACCAGCATCTAGTTGTATTTCTCCCTGTCTTCTACTTTCTTAGAGAATATTCCATTACTCCTTAAAACCTGAGTGCCCAGCATCATGTTTGTTGCTCAGCTGTTGATGGGACAGTGCAAGTGAGGACACTTGTGCAGCAGTTCCAGCATCAGCTGGACCTATAAAACACAATCACTGCATCTACAGACACCCCAGTGCTCAGTAAAGAAAAACTGTAACACATTCTAAAAAGGATTTATTGAGATCTTAATTCTGCTTGGCTATCCTTTGAAATATCAATGTCCAGTGGCTTGAGAAAGCAATTTTCTATTGTCACATCCCCACTGGCAAGAAAGGCTCCATAAGCTCTGCTGTGGCTTCCAAATTCTCCATATAAATAGAGAGGGAAGGTCTCCAAGCCTGGCTCAGCTCAGTGTGTCAGTCAGCCAGGATATATATTTCATTAATAATGAAATTAATAATTAATTAAATGAATAATATATATGTAATTAAATGAATATAAACATATACATGAATAAATGATATCTATTTCATTAAGTCCAATGCAATGTACATCACAGAGCCACAGGGAAGTGCAGTGGAAACTCCAACAGGATCATCACCACCTCCATGTCAGATCAGCAAAAAAAAAAGAACTTTGGTGACCAGATACTACCAGTTTTTTAAGCTCACTCAGAAACATCCTGATACTTATCTTGGGTTCAGGTTATGGCCACATGAAATCAACCTCTTGAAGTGAAGAATTTCCTATCCATCCCAACCCACCTGCTTGTTAGGATGCTGTTTGCAAACAATCCAGGTAATGTCCTGGTAAACACTGTAACATATAAATATTTGGAGTTACTATTTAGTACTAACCACAGCACTATACTGAGTTCAAAAAGGCTGCAAAATCATTGCAAATATTGATGTGTTTTCCACTACATTTCCATTTTCATTCTATTAATGCCCTGAAATCTAACAGACCACCACTCAGATTCAAACCAGTAAAGAGTTAAAGCAGAAAAAACCCTCTACAAGTTCTAATTTGTTATAAACATGCAATTAATAAACAACCCAAACCATCCAATCCTAATTTCTCCCCAAGAAGATCTTGCTGTGGAACAAAGGGCACTGCAGCCCCCTGTAACCTGGCTGCCTTTTCACGCTGCCCCTATTCTTCCAGTGAAAACTTCAGCCATGAAATTTCCTTTTTGTTAAGGCAAAGACATGGTAATGTCAAGCATTCATGACCATAAGCATGGAAAATTGATGAAATTACAGTGTGTTCAGGAAAATAATACGGTGATGAGAGAAAGAAGCTCTGCTTGTATCTGCATCCTGGTGGCAGCTTTTTGAACAGGTGAACATTTTTTTTTTCCTCCCTCTGTGCAAAACATCTCTTTGCATGAACTGATGCTCAGGGAGAAAGGTCAAAGGGAAATAGCCACACATATAATTAAGATATGAAGAGACTGAGTATTAAGTTCATTAATGTTTTTCACTCTCTTGTTTGGTTTTCAGCCAAACTTTTCAACTTGACACAAGACTGAGGATGTAAAGCTCTACACAAATGGAAGACAGAACTGGGCTTCTTATTGCCAAAACCCAGGAGAGGCAGAGTAAGGAGGACAGAGTAGCCCCTTCCCACAGCTCTCCAGGACACAGCAAGGACCCCTCAACCTCTCCATCTCCTGGTTGCTCCTGGGAAGTTCCATGTTTAGTCCTGCGGGTACAGTGAGGTCTTTGTGCACTCTGCTCTCACCTATCAGCCAGGTCAATAAATCAATAAATGCCCAACGTTCATATATATAAAAATCAATAATTGCCCAAAGTTCAGATATAACATCACTTTAGGCAGTTCTTGAAAGGGTGAAGAACTGCTTGGAAAATGCGACCTCTACTTTGCTCAGTAAAGGAAGTTATCTCAAGAAGTTTATCAGTAACAGTAAGGGCACACCTTGTGTTAGAACAAACATCTGCAAAGAACCACAGTGACCATGCTGGGAACATAAAACCAATCAGATTCTAACACAATTTCCAAACTAGCTTCTAAGTCCAATTTCCCCTGGCAATAAAAGTTTCCAACTACTTTTTTGAAATCGTGATAATTAGGAGGCATTTATATATAATTTTTGCAATTCTATGTGAATTTTAAGCTTTCAGATCTTCTACAAAGTTCTGTTATTTACCCCAGGTAGAGGGAATGTGCTCTTATTTTTTGAGTGTCCCATCCATGCAGTAAGTGTGCAAGTACTTAGAAAGGAGAAGGGCATAAGATCTCTCTCCCAGACCCTGGGGAGCTCAGCTACAGCTAATGAAAAAACAATCAAAGGCAAACTTGCCACTCTTTGGCTTGTCTTTGGGATTGGGAAGAAAGACTTTGTGTCACTGGAGCTCTAGACCACATTCATGGATGTAAAAGTAAATGCAGGGCTGGGAACTCCCCATGGGTTTTGGGGCTGCAGGATGGCACAAACCTCAGCTTCAGTTTTGTTTTAAGGTAGCATCCAGTTTGCCACAAATCTGCTGCTTGTTCAGTCTGGGGGGAATGGGCTCTCCTCTCCCCTGGTCTGGCTTTTATTCATTCTCCAGAATCAACCACCCAAGCCTGGTTTCCTCTCTGAGGATATTTTCCTGAACTTCAAGCTATGCAAATACAGGGGTTTGATTGGGGCAGCTGTCATCATACACCCACTCTTTTAAAATTATAAAACCCCCCCAAAAAAATTCACCACTAAATGTTTTTCTGAGGACCAGAGCTGTTTTCTTCGAAGCTGAGATCTGTACATGTTTAGCTGGCTCCAAAAGCAGATCTCAAGGTCTTCCATAAACTCAGGAGAAGCAGTAACACCACTCCAGGTCTCAAGTCTTGAACAATCTTTGTATTTGGAAAAACTGGAAGTGAAAGTTTGCTGTATAACACAGCCATGCTTTCCCCAGACGTTATGCAGCTTCACAAAGCTCAAGGCAGAGGCTGAAGAGGGACAAGTCCTGTTCTAACCTCCCAGCACCCAGCTAGGGGCAAGGAAATCTGCACAAATGCTGTAGGAATTGCAAGTTACTTTTTCCATCCCGGATTTCTTCATGAGCATCCCTGCTTCCTTGTGCTCATGCTCATGTTGCCCTCTCGTGGCTGCTGTGCTGAAAAAGCAGGATCAGCATCAACGATTCAGAGCTAAACTGGGATTCGAAATGAATTTTTTGGCAGTTTAAGACCAGTGTTTTACCCCTAAGAGCGATCCATTCTAGCAAGAGGTTTTATTCTGTTAATTCTACCAACTTCCTGACATGTTTGGAGTCCTAATCCCCAGAAAGCCCAATGCCACTGAAGGAGCCAGTGACAAGCAAGCTCCCTGCCCCAAACAGCCACCTCCAACTCCTGGGTGACATTTGAACCTTGCTCTTCTGCCTCGTCTCTTTTCTGATGGGGAAGAAGGAGGAGGAGGGGAAGCTGAAGGGCAGATAAATTGTGCAGGCTGTCACAACCCTTCCAGCACAGCCCAAGAACCACCAAAGCACCACTTGGCTGCTCCTCTTCCAGCAAGGCAGAGATTCCCTCCCCACATCTGACTTTTTGAACATCTCCCCCATCCCAGCCTCCCCCAGCACTGTAGTTGTGATGTTATGTAGCAGATCAAACACATCCCTCTGTATTTTGCAGGTTTTTTTCCCTCTCTTAGAGTTTGTTGGGAGAACTTAAAGCCTTTTCTGACTGATGTGAATTTTTTAGATCAGGTCCAAGCAGGAGAAGCCCCACAAATTCTTACCTCAAATTCCTTTTGGCTGTACGAGTGGGAAGCCATGGAAAGTACAGTCAGACTGGCTAAAAGACAGTCAGACTGGCTAACAAAGACCGTCAAAGGCAGAAGAACCTCTGAGCTGTGAGCAGCAAACAGACAGCCCAGAGCAGCAAGGGCCCCAGGAGGTCTAAGCCAGGCAGTGGCCACCTCTGTCCCTTGTCCCAAACCATTCAAGCCCAGGCCCTCAAAGCCCTGTAGCTTTCTCTAATGCCCACTGGTTTCACCCCCAATTAGTTGGCTTACTAAATACTCTAGAGATGAGCCCTAATCTCCCTGTGGTTCAGTGCTTAAGCTAGAAAGTGTGGATAAGCTCCTATGATCAGAAGGTGTTGTAAGGAAGAGCACTTAATATACATGAGGCCCGAAGTCAAGAATAAAATTAACTTCATTTCAGCAACTAAAAAGAGCATCAGGATGTAGTGCTCAGGAAAGAAAAATTAAAAAGAAAGATGCAGTTTCATTCAACAAGGTTTTTAGTTCTTATTTAAAACTATTTAAGTTAATTCAGGAAGGCTGAAAGTTGTTTTAAACTGACAAAGCACCAGGAAAAGAAGGAGACAAAAACCTACAATGTTGTCAGAACTGAACAAAAAACATCCTCCATCTGTCTTGTGACCTGAGAATATATTGAAACTATTTTACTCCAACTGTTTCTGGAGCAGATGCTCTTTCTGTACACACAAAGAGAGAAAACAAGTAAATACTGAACACAAACCTCCTGTGTCACACAGCATTTACCAAGAAAATTAAATTTATATCCCCAAACTAATGCCCAGCAAAGAAAACCTCCACATGATTAGTAAAGCAATAGTACAGCTTCTACTTCCTAAGCCACTAGGTAGACATCATTCACATTTCAATTCCACCCTTACTTAAAAGTTGAAAAACAGAAATTTTACTGAGAGACTCTCCACTTTTAATTCCCTTTTAAACACTTTACACTTTTCCCTTTTAAACACTTCTCCCTACAGAGTTTGTCAGTGCTCAGCTCTCACTCCTGCAAATGTGTGAGAAGAGACAAAGCAGAGACCTGGGGACAGCAAACTGGGTGAAGTCTCTTGGCTCTAGAAGTATGGAAGAGTAATTAAGAAGTGCCTCAATTCTACCCAGTTTGTTTCAAAACCAGTTGACAAGCTCTGGTGGAAACTCATCTTGTTAACTGGCAGGCCATGACATATTCATATGTCCAGGATCACAAGTCCATGGCTTTATCCAAACTCACTGGAAGAGGAAAAGGACTTTGTAACAACTGCTCCCTAGAAGTTTCCTTTCCTGTTGGATCCTGTGCTGTTATTCTGTGAGCTGATGGATGGCTTTCCACCTGGATCACTGACTGAAAACTGAATTAAGTCTACCAAGAGAAATTCAAGGTAATTCGGCTGGAGGAGGAGCACGCTGCAGAACCAAGAAAGTAACCATAAGCATGGAGTGCCTTGGTGAGCATCTTGAAGATTCAAGATGATAACCCCACCATAATAAATCACTCAGAGTTATGGCCTTACCTCTCTTTAGCGTGAGAAGAAAACGGGTGAATCGAGAGCGAGCATGTGGAGGTCTTTAATATCACATAGCATCAGCTTCATCATGCCACAATTATTTTCTTCAGCCCTTGCCAAAACATATGAAATTTGATCTCATAATTTGCAGAAAGCACCAGTGGAAAAGCACTGGAGTCTTCATAAAATGGATAGGCCAGTTCCCAAACAATGCATTTTATTGATTGGCACTGCAAGAGGGATTTTGTTTCAGGAGCCAAATCTTCCCCCCACCAGAGGAAACATTCCTTTCTTACATTTTTCTGGCAAAAATGACTGTGCATAGCAGTGCTGAGAAACTGGGCAGATTTTTTAGATTTGTGAGGACTGAGAACCACCCTGAGCTTTTTTTTTTTTCCCTCCAGCTCCCTGTACATGAAGTCGTTTGGGGCTGACAATGGTCTGTAACAGTGGCTTTGATTTTGATTTAAAATCATCCTCCAAAAACAATTTAAAGCCCATTCTGAACAGAGTACAGTAGTCAGTCCCAGCAGCTCTGCAGCACTTCAGCTGAACTATGGCAAAAACAATTTGTCACAGCAACAGCTGAAACAAGATGTGTCAGCAAGATGAATGTCTTGTTCATCCACATGCTGAATGGGGCTGCAGGGAAAAAAAATTAGTCCATCTCCAGCATTTGTTAGGCAAGGAGAAATACTTATAATTTAACTTAGTTGAAGGTAGATCAATGGCTGTGTCTCATCAGGTTTCTTAGAATAATTCCTGAGTAAAGAAAGCATAAAGCTCCTGACCCAAGTCTTTTCATTCACATTCCCAAGATCCTTAAATAATTTTTAGGCACATCTCCAAACATCCAAAAATTTCCCTAGAGGTGGCTCTCACTTTCTAATTAGAGTAATTAGAGGAACTGGGCTCTGTATTTTTGGATTTCATTTTTATTTTCTCCCAGTTTTTTAGCATCTAGTTTAATTGCTAAGTACCAGTCCTACATAGTTCTACAACCTGATCTTGGGTCTCAGGAACCAAATGAGGTTATTCTCAACCTATGCAGCAGCTTTTGAGTTCAAATGTCTCCCATCCTGCTAAAAAAGCAGAAGACAGGGCATATCTTTTGCTTTATGGAACTTTTCCTATACCTCTACTTGCCTCCAAGCATTAGATAAGACCAGAAACAGCTCAATTTCCATAGCTTCTGGCTCTGCTCCCTCAAAATACACTGAATACCAGGGAAATAAAAACAGTTTTGAACCTGTACCAAACATCTTGTGTCCAAATGTGATCAAAAGCAAGTTTTACTTTGTTTTTAAGTTCTGTTTTAAGTCATTTAGCCACGTTCAACCATCCTTAATTTTTCTGTTTTCTTCCCACAGTAACTCTATTTCCTAGCAGTATTCTGATAAATTTACTTTTTATGCATGTTCAGCTTCATTATCTTCATTATTTTACTCCTTTCCACAGCTCATCTATGTTTCTGTCCAGCACAAAACCAAAGACTGGCCCAGGGAACTGCTTTCCACTGACTTTCAAACAACATGAAAGAAAAAAAGAAAACAGAAAAATAGTATTATCTTGGAGAACTCACTGAAGTTTCTAGGCTACATCTTAGCTCTAATCTACCTGTCCATGTCCAGTCAAAGTCAGAAGTTTGCCAAGTTTCATGCAGTGTCCCCTATATCACACTTCTAGTCCCATCTTTTTTGTGCTATGACTGCTTTCCTAATAAGCTTTTCCAGTTGTGTGCATGCAGTAAGGATCCCAGAGCTGATTTCTTAGCATTCACTGCTCCCAGACCTCAAAATTGGAGAGGACAGAGTGGGAATGTGCCACCTGAGGCTGTCTCAGTGGTAAAGATTTGAGGGAAGTACCTTGGGATCAAAAGGCATTTGCTTAAATTAGCTTCATTGTATAAAGACCCAGAAGTCTTCAAAAGGAAAGAAGTTTTCCTTGAAATTTTGAGCTTTAAGGGTATTCAAGCCCTAAAAATTTGCAAAATCCTCATAATTGGTTTCATCCTAGATATGCCATTAAAAATAATCCCCAGTGTATCTGGCCAAAATAAAAGAAATTAGAAAATTCCAACTTTTTGCCCTTTCCGACAGAAATCATTCCATTCTGACCACCTGATGGGCCCTTGGGGTTAAATAGAAAATCCCCATCAAGACCTCAGAGGCCAATATCAGCTGTCAAAATCCCACATTCCCCTCTTTCACCTCTTTCAAGTGCAAAACAACCTGTGTCTGAAGATGTGCCAGAGAATAAAAGGGCACACCACAACCACTGTGGGCTCTGACTTAGACCTATTCATGGCCTCACCACTATGAATACAGCAAAATCTCAAATGAAAGTTTTAATCTCCCCACTGCATTCAACTCCAAGAGAAAAGGGCTTCCCTTTTAACAATTTCCCCCCTTAAATCTTTTGTGCCTCTCTGCTCCTGAAAAAGCTGAGATTTTGCTCAGCCCCAGCGAGGGCTTTTTGCCATAGAAAGTGCTGCACCTTAACCCCTTTGTGCTGACATCAGAGGAAAGGTCTGCTCAGACCAAAAAGTAACTCATGCAGAAGGCCTTCAGATGGGCCAAATACAAGCTGAACAAGATCAGAGTTAAAAGCAGAGGCAGCTGATCTCACCCAACTGGTCCCTTCTCTCCAAAGGTGACTGTTAAATGCCAAAATGAACAGGACAAAATAAACATTAACAAAAAAATTAAAAACAAAAACCACACACTTCTATACACACAGGTAGGAAAGTGCCACTAGAAAGCACAGAGGTGTTGCTATCCTGGGGAGCATAAGCTGTTTTCTGCTGAATTCAATTATAGAAAAGCAACTGGATTTTGGAGTCAGTTTTATGAATGAAGGAAAGAGGCTGGGGCTGTGTTACCCTGCTTGCAGGCAGGTGGAGGGAGGTGCAGAAAGCCAGAATAAACTCATTGTGAAAATGTGTGTGCATCTTCAGATGTGCTACTCCATCTTTCAAGGTGTTTTTTTTACCATTTCACTGGAAAACACAAATTTTCTCCCCTTTTACTCAGAACATTGCTTTCCACGAGCACCACCCAACCTCAATTTCTGTGCTCAGTCCCTCATTTATTGTGAAATAAACTTATTGTGAAAATGTGTGTGCATCTTCAGATCTGCTACTCCATCTTTTTTCTTACCATTTCACTAGAAAACAGGAATTTTCTCCCCTTTTACTCAGAACATTGCTTTCCACGAGCACCACCCAACCTCACTTTCTGTGCTCAGTGCCTCTCTTCAAACTGAATTTTATATCCTTCAGAGAAAGAGGGCTTCTCCCTCTGCCCAGGACAGCTTTCTCTCCCCTTCAATGATTCTTATTTTGTTTTTTTCTCCTCAGGAGCAGTAACACCTACATTGTATGGGCATTCATAGCCCTCCACAAGCCATTCAGCTGGAGGCAGCTGGGGAGGATCCGTGGTTGGCTTTACCCTCTTCACTCTTGGATGAGTTTTATGCAAAGCTCAGGCTTGGAGTCCTTTCCCTCCCAGATCCCAGCAATTAATGAAAGATGGAAAAAAGGAGAGAAAATGTTGTGGGGTTTTGTCTCTCTTCACAGTTTGTTCTTTCGGGGTCTTTTTTTCTTATTTTTGTTTTGATTTTTTTCTGTAGCTAAATTAGTCTCACTGGAAGGAGAGAAAAGCACACGTTCTCCTTGGGGAGGAAAAAGGAAATGATGTTTAATTAATATGTCCTTGGGCTTTTTCTGTTATAGAAGAGGGCTAACAAGGGTTTGGAAAAAGCATCCCCTATTTACCCAGCAGCAGGCAGAGCCACTGCTAATGGAGAGCTCACTACCCAAGCAAAACTTGGAGTGTTTTAATTCAGCCTTGCCCCACTTTGGACAGTGGCTCATCCCTTTTCAGAGGATGCTTTTTGCCAGCAGACAGAGTTCAGAAGGTCCTAACAGGCTCTTACCGACCTTTTTGCCCTGAGGTTTGTGCAGTACTGACCAGGATCAAATTCCAGAGCAGCAATACCCCCTTCCCAGCATGAAGACTACTGGGAAGAAAAAACGAAACAAAACAAAACCAAGTATGTTCACAATTGCACTGGAGCAAAGCTGTGATTCGCTGCAAAGATGCAAACTGAGTGCTGCATCTCTAGAATTGATTTGAAAACCAAACTCAGCACTGGTGGGGCCACACCTCGAGTCCTGTGTCCAGTTCTGGGCCACTCAGTTCAGGAAGGAGATTGAGGTCCTGAAGCAGGTCCAAAGGAGGGCAACCAGGCTGGTGAAGGGACTCCAGCACAAGTCCTATGAGGTGAGGCTGAGGGAGCTGGGGGTGTTCAGCCTGGAGAAGAGGAGGCTCAGGGGAGACCTCATCACTCTCTACAACTCCCTGAAAGGAGGTTGGAGCCAGGGGGGGGTTGGTCTCTTTTCCCAGGCAACTCTCAGCAAGACAAGAGGGCAGGGTCTCAAGTTGTGCCAGGGGAGGTTTAGGTTGGATATTAGAAAGAATTTCTTTACGGAGAGAGTGATCAGACATTGGAATGGGCTGCCCAGGGAAGTAGTGGATTCTCTGTCCCTGGAGATATTTAAAAAGAGACTGGATGTGGCACTCAGTGCCATGGGCTGGGAACCACGGGGGGAGTGGATCAAGGGTTGGACTTGATGATCTCTGAGGTCCCTTCCAACCCAGCCAATTAAAAAAAAAAAAAAAAAAAAAAAAAAAAGGTTCCAAAAACTGCTCTTTATCTGGAAAATGACACAGAATGTGCTAGCAACACAAGCAGGCTACTTGTCTAAGCATGGAAGATACCATGGGGTGCTGCCCACTGAAGGGAACAGTTTGCAAGCTCTTTGCTGAACAAATTCATGTTTGCCCAGAAGTGACTTTGATCACCTGTGGCTGTTTTACTCAAGGAAGACAAAGAATTAAGAGCACCTTTGACTTGATCAGAGCTACCCAAGATTCTGAAGGGATTTTATCATGGAGTAGATGTCAATCTACCATAGAAGTCAACAAGAAAAGATGGAAAATATTAGTACCATGTATTAATACCATATGGTACAACTGAGAAACCTATAATCCACCTAGAACTCAAGTAACTCTCAAGAGCTAAGTAAATAATCTTTAATCTATGGCTATGACACACTCCCATTTAGCCACCATTTAAAAATCAAAACCCCCTTTTGGGATGGGATCTTTTCTAGTTTCTCCATCCATAAATGCTGAATAGCACTTTTGTATTTTCCCCATGCAAAATATTTTAGATAAGACCACAACACAGGGACGATCCAAATTTCACACCCTCCCCCAAAAAACCAATCTTTTGACAAATAAAAACAATTTAATGAAAATTCTAGATCTCTCAGTCAGTCACGGTATAAAAAAAAATAGATATAAAGGCAAATAGATCCATGCCTGATGTGACAGGCTGTGCCAGGGTATCTGCCTCTTTGCAAAATGCCTCATGTTTCCATGTGAACATTGCTGAGTGAGCCAGTGCCCTTGCTTAGGAATGATTTAATTTATATGCCCTCACCATGAGGTCATATCAATATCATGCATGATCTCTATTAGCTTTAGAGATGCCTTAACCTGAGAACGTTCAAGCTCTTGGAGGGCTATTCATTCTTGGCAGATTGATATAGTCACTGACAATTCACTGCCATCCAAGTGTATCTGAGAGCACAAAGCTCACATAAATATTGTTGAGCATATCCCATTGTTGCTTATTTACTTCTGGCCTTCAGCTTTCTACAGCTCTGAGAGGAAGATCATTTCTCTCCGTGTCACACATCTGACTTACCCAGCAGACACCAAAAGATCCTTGTTGCCTTTTTACCAATAATGAGCTGTGGTAGAAATGTCAAACACAGGTTTCTTCAACCCTCATCAACAATGTGAAAGAGAAAATTATTTGGGGGGGTGGAGAGACAGAGACCAGTGGGGAAGCCAGACTCAATCTTGGCTTTGTAACTGGTGCTGAAACAGCTTTGTCAGGATTTTTCCACGTCCAAAGAGCTCCAGAAGAAAGCTAAACCTACTGCCTGATAGCTTTTCCTCTGTGGTTTCAAAAGCTGACCTGCCTGCTTGCCCAACCTAAGCCCTTACCAAAGGCACCCATGAGCACACAGCTGGGCCAGCATACAAATAGGATTCCCATGCAGATGATCCTCATGGCTTTCCAGCCCAGAAATGCCCACCTGGCCCTTTTTCTGGATTTGCCACATTTACCTTCACCTCTCTCTCCCTCTGTGACAGCTTTGCAATAGAAAGACATGAAGAGAAAAATAAAGGATGAGAAAAACAGAAAAAATGAGTGCCCAGCTTGTTGCTTTCAAACTTACCCTGGATTAAATATTTCCAACTGATAAGTCTGGTTGAACAGGGTCAGATGCACCCTCTTCTAACTTTGGAGAGGGATTGTTTCTTTTAATTTCCTGACCATTCATTTAATTGCTTGCACCATAATTTAAACTGAAAAGAGGAATCTAATTAAAAACATGTATGTCCCTAACAGGACTAATTCCTTTTGTTCAATCGTAAAGAACAACTTTTAAAAAATGCTTCCCCCCCCACCTTGAAGGACTTACCACTGAGACAGTGAAACAAACTGGTTCACAAAGAGGTCAGATGAGTGCCAGAACTGCCACAAGTGAATCCATAGACTCGTGAGGTCAAAATAAATCAGGCAGAGCCCATAAGTTGCTAGGCAGAGCTCAGCCTCTTCCTCTGACTGCACCCTCTAAACATCACTGCATCACTTTCCACTTCAGTTTTGCTCCCAGGACAGACATGTTTATTGTAAACACATGAAACAAGTTTGACAAATCAGCAGTGCCCATCCTTATTATTTTCACATATTATTATTTCACAACTTTGACATGACAGCAGGGAAAGAAAGAAAAAGATATTTTGTTTTGTTTTGTTTTTTCTGCAGCCCTCACTTAATGCAATGAGAGTTACTGTAAGGAAAATCAGTTAATATCAAAACTTCAAGAGTTATGCAGCAAGCACCAAAGGTGCAAGGGAGAAACAAGAAACATGCAAAGATAAACCTTTCTTTTAAGCTGTAGGCATAAGTAATTTAATGACTATTTCTGGTAAAGAAAAAATAAGTAGATCCATGTCTTAAGTCTTGAGAAAAAAACTTCCTGAAGTAAGTAGTGTGAGCACTATTGCCAGACCATGAATTGGAGAGGCTCAGTGAAGTTCATCAATTGACATCATTTAACTCTGCAGGTAGGACTGCAAAAAGAACTCAGGAACTATTGCACTGTCTTTGGTACCTTAGACATCTCTTCCTTCCACTGGGTCAAGGTAAATAGAAGTAAAGTCTTGTATTTGACGTGGGTAATTCAAATGGGGGTGCTACCCAGGTCGGGCAGTCAAGCACAGAGGTTTCATTTCATTTGCCCTCGACTTCCCCCAGATTAAATGATCAGACCTGCATCAATCATTGGGTGTAAAAGACATGGAGTAATTGGACTAGAAGGTTGTCAACAGACTGAGGGCTTCTGTTCAGAAAGCAGCTGTCTTGGCTTTTTCTAGGTCTTGTTTATTCTTCATAAATACCAGAGCAAGACAGCAGAGTCACTATTATCTCCTAACAACATCCTGTTAATCAGGCATGTCATTTGCTTGTATGGCCCAACCTGCTGCAGATCCCAGACATTCCCCTTCCACAAGAATTAACCACAAAAATACTGCACTCTAGCTGCTTTATGACCATGGCTAGGATCAATTTGTTTTGTGTTTTCAGACGCTGATCCTGCAGCAGTGAACATGCAGACACTATAGCAGGTTGGGGTTTTTTTTACATAAATAAGTGGTTTTGACCACCATCTTTCCTTTTTCAATGGCAGTTTGTCAAGATCTTTTGCCTAATTCCCAGCCCAGAAGAAAAAAGACACCATTCAGCTCTGGAACAGTACATCCTTCCCAAATTGCTCTGAAAAGCAATCAGTGGGGTGAAAGCCAGGTCAAAATAATAATTACACTGGAAGTGCAGTATTGGTGGGCTAAACTAAAGAAAGCAAACTAAAGGGAAAAAGAAAGAAGGAGAAAAAAGGCAAAACAAAAGTCAAGAGTTAGAAGCAGTAACCAGAGAAGTTTAGGAATAAATATGAAGTTACACATTCCAGCCTGAGCTCACATCACACACACACAGCAGGAGGTGGTGGTGAACCTGCCCCATCCCTGCCACCACTCCTGGCCCTGCAGTCCTTCCCTCTCCCCTGCATGGCCTTTAGCCCTCCAGTGCCACCTTGCACTAGGTTACAGCTTGCTACACCACCTGAAAATGACTTAGTTTTGTCTCCTCAAGTTAGTTTTCTGCCAGGACACTGTGTCAGATTGGCATAGGAGCTGCTAAGCACGAGAGCTGACACAGGGTTTATAGAGCCAGGAACAAGAAAGTGATGGGGCAGGAGGAACCAGATCTTCCATCTAGCTGAAGAGCCATATTATCCTCTACAAGGAGACCCTCTACAAGGGTCATCTCCAAAGTGAAATGCCAAAGAGACTTTCTGGAAGGGATGGAGCTATTTTTCTCTTCGAGCTTCTGCTTGGTGACAGCACCAAGATCCATTCACTCCCCTTGCCTTGCCATGCTGTAAAAAGAGGCTTGTGAACAGCAGAACCATGATCTTTCATTCCCCTAGAGCAAATGATAATCAGATTCACACACAAATAGCATTTACAGTTCAAGTGAACTTGGTTGTACTTGTTCTTTATCTCCCCACATGGCTTTGTTGCACTTCAACATCTCCCCTACCTACACAGTGTCTTTTTTTTCTTAGCCTTCATTTCTATTAAATATCAAAAATTATTAAGGATGCCATTGTTCTAAATACTGAAAGCAACACTATTCACATCAAATACAAAAATGTAACTAGACATCAGAACCTTCTTTCAGGAGGGTGTTGGCCTTCCATGTGAACAAGTTCAGCCTTCAGTTTTGCACATCGGGGTCGGGGGAAAAAGAAATGGCTTTAGGAGCCCTATGGAGGTGCTTTTGCTTCCCTGACTTCTCACACATTATTCTTTCAAATGAATTTAAAGCTTTTCTTGTCCAAATCCCCGCAAAAGTAACCACACTGCAGTTTGGGGTTTGTTGTTTTTTTTTTTTCCTACTCTTATGCAAATAGATTAATCAGCCAACGCTCCAGTGAGAATTAATTTATATTTGAATCAAATGAGGCCTTAGATTCTTTATAACCCAAGCCCCGGGCCAAGGCCTGGGCTAGGTAGCAAGCTGATATTCTTCATTTGACGAAATGGGAACTGACATAAATACCATGGCTAACTTTCAATCCGATTACCCCGTTACCTCCCATCAATGCTCTCCCAGCCATCAGCCCCCAGCGTCCCTCCTTTCACCAGCACAGCCAACAACTGACAACTCCTCCCTGATAAACAAGCACCCACGCCACCACCTCAGAGCCCCTCTCTTAACCCATCATCCCTGCTCAATGGCCCTTATTCGACAAGGTGCTTTATTTCTTTTTTTTTTTTCTCTTTTTTTCTTTTTTTTTTGGGGGGGGGGGAGGTACTAAACAGCACAAAAATTCTGTTTTGCTGAGGCTCTGGTTCAAAGCTGCCCTTTCAGAGCTGCAGAGGACTTCAGGCCCTAACAATAAACAGGAAAAATATAGGAGCATCCTGCCTTTCTGCACATAAATAAATACACACACATTTCATTTAATACAGCCACCAGCAGCTCTTATCTTTCATATTCTCCTTAACCCTTGAAAGACAAAACAAAGAAGTTTTAGGCTCCTATGTCCAAAGGTCAATGTAAAGAGAACCCCCATTTTACACAGCACCCTTATACTAAACTCATGTTGACAACCACTAAATTCTTTCTATTGCCCTGCACAGGAACTTGTTTTTTAAAAAGGTTTTGGGTTTTTTTTTTTCCTTTAAAACTGTAAGCATTTAAAAAGCTTGGCTAAACAATCCACCAGGTGTGAGAAAAGCCTTTTCTATGCAAGCAGCTCAGGAAACCTACACTTTGTAATTAGATTAGCAAGCAAGGATTGAATAGATCTGATCAAAATATCTCCCCCCCCCTCAATTGTTTATAGAGCATAACTGATAACTAAGCTTCTCTAGTCATGGTTAAAATCGACTTTAAAATAGGAGTCCTGTGCACTTTGGAATTTAAATGAAGAGGAAAAGAAAACAAAGTGCACATTCTTAAAAAGCTATAAGTAATTACTTGGCTGTCTTGCTTAGACAAAGCTTTATTGGAAAATATAAGTCATAAAACAAACCCCACGATTTCATGGCAGCTCTTCAGGAGAGCATCACTTAAAACACATCCAAGCTAGAGAATTCAAGATGCCACTTTTGCCTTTCCCCCAGGTTGGGGAAAATGAGGACAACCCTCTTGGCCACATGGTTCCAAGTCCAGGGAACATCCCAGATCCCTGCCATGAGAGGTCCCCATCCCAGGAGGGTGACTTCAGTTGACTTTATTAATGGATTTTTCTAGTTGTCTTGTTGCATCCTGGAGTCAGTTTCCCAACAGAAAATGCAAGGTTGCAACATAAAATAAACCAAGATAAGGTTCTTCCTACAGCTTTCCTGCAAAGCCTACATATATTTCTTGGAAATAGTGGGACCGTTTCACAGTCCTTGCTCCATCTGCCCAGAATGCAAACACCCCAAGTTCTGATTTTTGATCTCAGCCCAATCCAGACCAGAATTGGTCCCATGTTGTAATGTGGTGCCTGAAACCGAATGCAAACCACTGTATGGATTCATTTTTCCAAAGAAAGGTAACCCCTTATTGGATACGTCTGCTCTGATCAGTACACCTCATAAATCCCACTGTTATTTCTCAAAAGAGTCTTTTAAATATTAGGGCTGGAGCATCTGAACTGAGATCAAAAAGCCTTCTTTTTGGCTAAAGGACACCATAGAAATAGCAGAAGATAACAAGAGCTCATCCTCTGTTCTCTCTCTCACAAGTCAGCAGGCACTTGCCATACACCCAGCTGGCACAGACAGAAATGAATGAAAACTTTTCCCCCTCCTCCTTCTGCTACAAGCTCCAGGACAAAGTCAGGCCTTGGTGCTTAAACTGCTGCTCAAGAGAGGGTCTGACCCAAAGCAGCAATTAGATCCTGTGTCTATGTATTCATTCCCTTCTGCTGCTTTTATTTTGGTTTCTGTAGGAGCAACAAATTTCCAGCAAAAAGAGAGAGACAATTTTCTGGTGTTCTACCAGTGGGGAAAGCTTGGTAAAGGTTGATAGGTGAGGGGACAGACTTCCATGTAAGCCCTAAGCCAGAACTAGTTAAAAGACCTTAGACAACTACCCTTTATCCCAGGATAACCACAAATCTGGAGGATGCAAATATAACTTAAAGCTACATTAACCTCCTCTCTCCTGACCTTTCTGAATCTGGTGAGTATCAGCCAGAGTAAGGTTCCTCAAAAAGAGATGTCCCATGCCAAGACAACCTGACCTTACCAGAGTTACTCAAGTCAAAGTTTAAATCTTCTAAATCCCATCCAACTCTCCTAAACAGCTTTCTGGAGACCCAAGATTTTATGCTCTTCACCCTCTTACAATATTAATGGAAAAGGAAAAATGGAAAGGAAATAAAACCTGACCAAATTCACCTCATGACGAGAGTCAAAAAATGTAATTGCATCCACTAAACCACAACTTCTGTTAAGTAGTTCTTGTTTATACAGGCATGACAAGAAACCTCAGAAAACCTGTTTCAAGACTATGAAGTTCCCATTCAAACATCCTGGTTAATTCTAAACTTCAGCTGTCTTTGATATTTCCCCTGCAGTATCAAAACACTCCTGACAAAGTACTGAAAAGAGACAAGTACATTCAAATTCTTCTAGGGCTTAACCCCACTGCATTGAAATTAGCATGAGTTTTGCCCCTGACTTCAGCCCTGACAGAACGAGCAACATTCTCAGGCCAAAAGCATGGGGAAAAGCTTTTCTACAACTTTCTTTACATGCTGGCACTCTCCTTAGCCCTAAAGATTTCCATTTGCTTTCAGGAAGCATGAACAGGCAACACGTTCCCCCACCCTGGGTCTGTCCAGTCTCATGGCTGCTGGGGAGAAAGTAAGGGCTTTTTTTTCTGTTTGTCAGAAAGAAATCCAAATCTATGAGAAGGAACGTGCTTTCTACAGGCTGGGGAAGCTCCCATCAGAAAGGTTCTGGTCCTTGCTATTGCAAGCCAGTTTTACGAGTGCAAGTGAGACTGGAACCTCAGCAGCTGTTTCCAGTGATCAAGGTGGACCAGCCTTTCATCTCTGAAAGGATGCTCCAGTCACCACAATATGTGCTTTCTAGAGAGAGCAACTCTTTCTCCTGAGTGGAGATCCACTGTAAAATCCATTGGCTCTGCAGGGAGCCAGGCACCCTGAATCTGCACTTGAGAACCTTGAAGAAACATCCATGATGCAGAAGACTACGAGGCTATTCATGCCTCAGGCACTGTTGTTCCATTTTCCTTGGTTTTCTCTACCTGCAGCAGCTCACATGATAAAAAACATCCCCAGAGGACAACAGAAACACCTTCTCCATCTGACTTTCCAGTCTATGCAAAGTAACTGGGAGCAAACCATGGGGACTCATTGCTCACTGGCTCTATGGAGGTGAACTCTTGTGGGACAAGATTTGCCAGCCCTCTTCTTCTGCCCTATAGACATGAGTATAGAACCATTTAACTGCAAATCTATTCCCTCAATGAACAGTAGTGTAATACTCCCAAGATGAAGTAAGTAAATGCCCAGAAAAGTAAATGACCAAAAAACCCACCCTAGAAGTAGCAAATAATATATTTTTTAAAAGAAATTCTCCCATTTCAGTTGTAAGAGAATTATGTACCCCAACAAGGGAATTTTGTGCTTTCTTTTCTTGCTGAGTAACTATTACAGTGTTTGATTTTCTCTCCTTTCCTTATCACCTGGCTTTTGGTCCCACCAAAGTGTAGTTTAATCCCTGTCAACAGAACTTTCAGCACCTCCACGCAGAACTCAGAGACAAAAACCACTGGGTTTTGAACAAGAACCCTCCACACCTTCAAATCAAGAATATTCTTATGATGAGTTTGTGCAAATAAGTTGACACCTTCATGGCCAAAGCTTTTGCACCAGGAGGAACAGTCTGATTTGACAGACAGGGTGATACATCACAGTGCAGGTGATCAACTCCCTAAAACATCCCTGCTACATCCCAACTACAGGGTAGTTACCTAGTAATTACCTACTAATTCTGTTGTTCCTTTTCTGAGAGACAGAGGTCCCTGTACACTGCTCCAGCATGCAAAGAGCTGGAGAGCATCTGTCATAGCCAGGAATAAAACCAGGGCTGTATGAGTGGAAAAGTAATGGGCTACTCAACCCTCAGCACTGAAAAACCACCCACTGCCAAGCCATGAGCAGAGCAATTTGCCACTGGCATAAAGGACCCCACTTGGGTTTGCAGTAAGGTGGTAGGAGCAGAGTTAAGACCTGATTTGAAAGACAAAGGGAATTTTAATTTTTACCTACTTAAGATAAGAGACATACATAAAGAGAACATAAAGAGCAGATATCATATTCTCTCATCCTCCACATGTCATCTGCACAATCTAACTTGAAAACTCTTGGGGAAGAGACCACAACTGAAACAAGCAGGACCATGGCCTCCAGCACAGCACCTGAGTATCCACACTGCCCAATTAATTCCCAGCTACTTTCCACTGTGCTACAGAATCTTTAAATAAATGCAACGATGAAAACACCACACTATGTTCTACAAATCCTAGCTCTCCAAAAAGTATATATCTTAGAAGTTGTTTTTAGGGAGGTTGCGTGGTTATTTGTTTATTACACAGATCAGTGGACAAGAAAGAAGAGGGATTGTTTGACCCCGGATTATTTTTTCAAGAAACAAAGGTTGAGGCTGGGGAAAGGATAAAAGGACAAAATAGACAAAAATAATCAAATTTGGAAGAAAGGATGCAAATTAAACAGGCTTGGAAGGAGTCGGTAAAGCACAAGCAAGCCACAGAGACTGAACTAAAGTTAATTACTTTTGACATGATCAGATCATCTGGTTGCATTTCAGGCTGTGTGCACTCTGGGCTGGCCAGCATGAATGGCGAGGGAAAAGAAAGTAACTCTCCCCTCTAGGTCCCTTTGCCAAGTCTGGGCTGCATGCTCTGTCCGAGATCCCTCTTTCTTTGCACAGAGAGAGAGAGAGAGAGAGAGGGGGGAGAGGAGAGAGAAACACAGTTAACCACCTGTCAGGGCTGAGGACACAATAAGGCAGCCCCCAAAAGAGCTTTTCATGCATGCGTAATATATTTGTTCAGCTATTCACTTAATGAAGCTGATAAATGTGATGCTAAACAATAGTCAAGTTAATCTATTTAGTAAAATGTTTTGAGACTCTCAGGCGATGTTAAGGAGGGTAGTGTGTTCGGGGACATTTTCATTTCAATACGCTCATCTCTCCCCTCTTAGGGGGGTTTCAAGCAACCTATGTGAATATAATTTCTTATAAATGTGTCTTTAATGGGTTTAATTCACCCTTGCCAGCTGTTTTTTTTTTTTTTTCGGGTTTTTTTTTCGGGTTTTTTTTTTTTTTTTTTTTTTTTTTAGCTATTTTGTAAGAGCAAAACAAACGTGCCAGGCTTGGAAAGCTAGTTAAAATTAGTTTCGGTCACTGGGGCCAAGCTATATTTCCTGCAAACCATCTGCTTGATTGGCACAATAGAAGGATTTTCAAGAAAAGGGGGGATCTAGAAGAGCTTTGAACGAACCAACAGTTACTGTTCCCTGTGCCTGAATTCTAAAGGTGAAGCCTGAGGTGTCTTAATATAGCTTCGCCCCCGCAGCCTCCATTCAAGCTCCCGCAGAGGTGAATAAACTCTGCGGAGGGAGCTTGGACATGCCGGGCACAGAGCATCCCTCCTGCTGCCCCCTTCCCCCTTCCCCCTCCCTTCCCCGGGAGAAAAGAAAGGAGGAAAGGGGGGAAAAAAATAAAAATAAAATTAAGAAAACAAAACTCGCACAGAGACGCCCTGGAGAACGAGAAGCCGCGGGGCTGCTGCAGATCAGGAGCTTGGAGGAGCGGTGCCCGGTTTGAGAATTGGCGGAGGGGGAATTTCGGGGACCAGCCCGGTTCGGGAGGTGTCCCGTGGGCAGAGCCGCGGCGGTGATTGAGACGTTTGTCCCCCGGGGCCGGCGGGGACAGGGACGGGGACAGCCCGGGGGGAGAGCAGGAGGGGGGACAGGGACGGAGCTGCCCGGCGCGGCTCCGCGGATGCGCTGGCCCAGCCCAGGAGAGCTTTTTGCTCTCCGGATTTGAAGTGCTGGCTCTCCCAATTTCATGCGGATTACCGGCCTCGGACCGGGACACACGCAAACTCCAACCCCTCCCTCCCATCCTCTCCCAGCGATTTTGGGGTGGTTTCGGGGTAGTTTTGTTTTTTGTGGTTGTTTTTTTTTTTTTTTCCGCGACAAAGAAAGTGAGTGACTTTTAAGAAATAAATTTGAAGATAACGACATTAAAATGAATGGCAGGAAGCACAAAACGGCATGAGCATAGGTCAAACGGCATTAGTCACAGGTTTTATCCCAAGACATTAGAATTCCCTTTCCCTTAAATGATCACTGCCTTTGAAAAGGACCTTCCAAAGGAGATCACTTAAAATAAGATCCTTTCGTCTGATTTCTTGGTTTCTTATGGTCTATCTTCCCTTTCAATAGATGTCTAGTCCCTTTTGCCTTGGTGCTTAAGGAATTCTTTATGAGTGTGCTCAGACGCATCACAAGGCACTGGGTCCACGTGTGCCCCAGCATGCGTTTGACCCAACCTTCCAGAAAATGTCAGACCCTCTTTTTTAAACCAGAGAAATTACCAGCAGTTGGTCTATAGTTAGGCAAAATGCCCCCAATGTATAAGTAAAGAAAGGAGTAAATCATCTCAAAAGAACGTATAATGACTGTAAAAAACTAAGTGTTCTCGGGTCCGCCCGAGACGCAGAGGCTGTTCTGGGAAATGCCGGGGGCGGGGAGAATTAGGGGAGGGGGGGACCCGCAAGAGTGCTATTGCGAGAGGGGCAGGGGCAGTTATTTTATCGGAAAAGCCCCGTTTGCTTTTTCCATTCGCTACCATCCTACTTGCTTGCTAAATAACACCTTGAGAGCAAGATGGAGAAAGCCCCCCCACCCCCTCCGCGGTCGGGGGCAGGTGCCGTGGACCCGCAGCCCCTTCCGCAGAACCCTTTGGGTTGTGCCAGAGCCTTTCTGCCCCCCCTTTTTTTTTTTTTTTTTTTTTTTTTCCATTACCTGCTAAGCATTAAGACAAACAAAACTGGGAAGGGGAGGAGGTGGGGGGAACCTCCAGCGAGTTTTTATTTCAAAGTGATGCTTTCAGACAGCGGATCTCCCAAGTCAGCTTTCTGCAGATGCTCATCTGCTGGAGACCGGCGAACAAGCACCGGGAAAGCTTGTCAGGATCATACTATTTCGAGAGCCGATTCCATCCTCCCTAATAAATAACTTTTTGATTTGAATCAAGGGAGAGGTTTAACAGACTTTCTTTCTTCCCTAATGTGATATAAATCGCAGATGCACTTTTATTGAATGGTTAAAGCATCGACATGGAGATAATCAACACAAAACGTCCGGACAAAAACCATCGAGAGAAATAAAGCTGGTTAATAAGATTTTTGAGAAAGCTTTGTGTTAAAAAGTAAAAAGGGAAAACAGCTGAAGGTGACAGTTAGTTCATGGTTAATAGGATAAAGGCTGCATGGTTGAGCTGCACACTTCTGCTTGCAAAGGTTCAGCCACACCAAAGAACTGAATAGGGTGCTTTTAAAACATAGGACATTTAACACATCTGTTATAGTCTTTAACAGAGAAATCAGGTAAAACCACTCTCAAATAGTCGCTTTCATCCCTCAGCTCCAAAGGAGATTAACTACACTTGCGCCTGTTTCCATATTTGCCACGACAAACAAAAAACTCTCTGCCAGAAAAATCTGTTTTCTACTGTCCCGTAAGGCGATGTCGCTTGTCCCAAAGTTTAGAGACTCGGAGCTCTATGGCACCGAGCTTTAGACACCCCCCCCCCCCGAAATTCTGTGCACAGACGCAGGGAAAAAAAAGCGAGTTCAGGTGAATTTAGCGGCATCGAGCCACATTATACCAATAAACCCGAGACCAATTCAGACCACTTTAGCCAAAAGGATCAAAATTCTGCAACTCTGCCTTCATTTCCATGGGCTATTCCCACTATTTTAAACGTAGATGAGTTTAAGTCGACTAACAGATCGAAAACCTGCTGTGGTCCCACAAAGCTTTTGGGATCTATTCCACGTTCAGTGCTCAGATTTTTCTCGGAGCAGAATTCCTACCAGCTGAGATAGTTTTACATTTCGGTCTGACAGGGGCAAACTTCTTGCCTGAGCAAAATCTCGGAAATTAACAGCGTAAATTCGCTTTATACCGGACCTTTGACATGCAGGAAGAAAAATAACCCCAACTACCTTGCACATTTTTTTTTCCCGTGTACTAATAGCAAGAGGCAGAACACGCTCGACCCGCGATGGGATCCGCTCTCTGAATATTCCCCCGCCCTTAACAGAGTTTAGTTCCACGTTTTCTAAGTTGGATTTTCCATCCCACAAAAGTGCTTTTCTGAGAGCCCGCAGATAAGTTTATATGAATATTTATTGATTTATTTCCTAAACTCAGCAGGGGAGCGGCAAATAAATTTAGTGCTGTCTTTAAATAATTCCCTTTCTACGAGGCAAGATGTCATTCGAAACTTTTAAATAGGCATTTAATTAGCCTGTGTGTGTTGCCTCTGAACAAAACCCTGCTGGGAGCCTTTGGAGCGTTGTATTCCAAAGAGGCGGTCAATATGCAAAATTGATGACTACACTTTCTTTGTGGCGGGGCCATTGTGTCCCGGTTGCTTATGAAGTCTAATCCAATCATAAATTGCAGCCCCGGACCAATGGAAAAGCCCGGAGCTCGCCCTGAATGAAGCTCAAGTGGAGAACTTTGTTGAACCCCATTGTTGGGGCTGTCACTTTTGAAAGAGCCTTAGCGGGGCTGACCACTATAAAACCCATGGTCCAGGAGGAAGGGGCAGAGAGAGAACCCCGCCAGGCTTGCTAGCTGGATCTTTACTAAAGGAGGTTGCAAAGCAGAAAAAAAACCCAACCCAAACAAACCCCAAACAACAACAACAACAAAAAAAGAAACCAAAAAGCAAACAAACAAACAAGCGAGCGGCCCCAGCCCGGCTCCGGCGATGATGTTCCCCAGCCTCATCGCTCCGCCCGCCGTCTACCCCAGCCTCCTGCGGCCCACTCCCACCCTCACCTTGCCTCAGTCTCTGCAGTCCGCTTTTTCCAGCCATTCCAGCTTCCTAGTGGAAGATTTGATCCGGATCAGCAGGCCCGCCAGTTACCTGCCCAGGACTGCCCCCTCGCCCAGCATGTCCCCTCCAACCTCGGCAGCCAGGACGGACACCGGGACTCCGGAGCTCGCCACCTCCACCACCGCCGGCTCCAGGAGGATCTGTTCGCCGCAAACTTCCACCACCGACTCCACTTTCCTCAAGTTTGGGGTCAACGCCATCCTCTCCTCCGCCCCCCGAGCTGGTAAGCGGCCCCTCTCCCCCCCACCCCACCTTCGTTCCCACTCGCGCCCGGTCCGCGGCTCCGCGGAACCCACCGCCTGCAGGAGGAGGCGAAGGGATGGGGGGGAGAGGAGGGAGATGGTTTAGGAGAGGGAGGGAAGACCGAGCTGCCAAGCCCGACGGTATGGGTCGTGTCTCCGGGCCAGGGCCAGCACCGGCAGCCGCTGGTCCCGCTCCTCTGCCTCCGGAGCGGCCGCAGGACCGAGGAGAGGAGCAGGCGGGTGGGACGGGGGTCCCCTGAGTGACTCTGCTCTCCTTGCTGCCGCTTTGCTGGCAAAACCATGGCAGTAGAAGCGCCGCTTTTCCTAGGTGGTTCTGACCTCAGATTGTTTGAGGGGTTTGGGTTTGTTGGGGTTCTTTTTTCCTTATTTTGGGGGAGAAGGGGAAGTAGCACCGCATCGGTCCCCAGACCAAGCGGCAGACCCAGCTGTGCTGTCGGTCGAATCCAACCGGTGGTAACCCTCTGCTTAATTTAATTTGATTTATTTACTAGAAACCTCCCCTGCGTTGCTTCCGAGCGTTCCTCCAAAGACTTTCTCCTTTCCGTACTTCGAAGGATCCTTCCAGCCTTTTATCAGATCTTCCTATTTCCCAGGTAGGTCTTCAAAAGTCCCTCTCTCCCTCTGCACACCCCTCTTCTCCCTCCCCTCTCTCTCCAGACACAGCCCAGTAATTTTTCCTGTTTCCTCCACCCCTCCCGGGGGGAGGTTTTATACTCTAGTTCAGAGGTTGGAAGGAGTACAACATTCAAGCATCAGTCGCGCCAATTTGATGCCCTATTTAGCACGGGCAGTGACTGCTTTGACATTCCGTGCCCGCTCCCCCCGCTGATCCGCAAATTAGCCGGGATTGTCACGGTCCCAAGGCGAGGCAGGTCCCCTCCGTCCTCCCCCTCCTTCTCTCCGGGGCAGCTCCTCCCGCCCAGCTCCTTCCTTCCTTCCCTTTCAGCACCATGGGGGGAGCGGTCAGCTCCCGCTCCGCGCCCGCGCAGTCCCCGCGGGATATGCTCCGTGCAGGCGGATGGAGGCAGCTCCTTCCCCTGCAAGGATGCTCTCCGCCCCGTATCCTCCCCCTTACAAAATCCGCCTCCCCCGGCTTGCTGGAGGTGCCAGGGGGATGGAGGGTACGGCGGGCACGGTTGTACTTCCTTCCTCCTTCCCCCCCGTACTATCCCTCCCCCTTTTCACCTTAGATCTCGTTTAAACTGCCAGTCCCACTCAAACGACATGGGCTTGGCGAGAAAACAGGCTACAAGGGGATGATTCTTCCAGCCCTGAAGTGTTATGATGAGAACAATTTAAAAAAAAAATCTAATTACACAAACAAGCTATTAATTTAAAAAGAAAACAGGGGAAGGGAGAGAGGGAAAAAAAATAACCCAAGCTCTTCCATTCATCCTCCAGATAATGGAATTTGCTTCCTTTCTCCAGCATGTGAATAGCCTAACAAAAACAACTTGAGCTTTATAAATAGCTTTTCATGTCCATTTAATGAAAATGATTTGGGGAGAGAGACGATTGTGCCATCAGTATTCTCCCGAGGAGCCTGGCATGCAGTTGTGTTTAGTTTGAAAGTGTAAATCTCTTTTGTTCCAATAATATATGGCGTTAGCTGCTTGTCCTCAGTCTTTTTCTGTTAGTTCATTACTACACAATTACCATTCACGCTTCATTAGCATCTCTGTCTCTCTTGGGGAGGTTCCCCCCCTTCACCACCCCCCCTTTTTTATTTTTTTAAGGGGAAACTCTGCCCTTTTTATCATACCAATACCATTGGGAACTAGGCAATGTGCTAATTAGCTGTTACTTTTCATGTCTTCGGATTGAATTCTCCAACTTTGGAGGAGGGGAGAGAAGAGATTAATATAAAAAGATGAATACTGATTGATCAAAACTGTGTCTGAAGAGGAGAGGTTTTGTTCGGAATCAGAAAAGTCCTCATTTTCATCTCCAGCATAATAAAGCATCTGAAATGATAAAAGAGCTTGGAAAAAAAATAAAAAAATCAAATGCTTCTGAGTGGGAGGGAAAGCTTTTTTATTATAGCTCTATCTTAGCCTGTACGCCTCGCTTTGCCTTTTCAGGCCAGAGACCTTTGAATCTCCCAACAAAACCAGCCACTATTGATCCATTTCACACGTTTGAGCTGATAGATCTAATCCCAGGGATCACTGGCTGAAAGGGGGGAGATGCTTAGTTAAAGCCTAAAGCTCCTTTTCATCACCCCAGGTTGGCGGGTGCCCTCCAGAAGGGCAGAGAGGGGGCAGCAAGGGAGGGGGCAGTAAGGGCTGGTTCTGCTCCTCTCAGCCCTCTGTGTGTGTGTCCCCACAGCCACCTCTGCCGTGGTCCCCATCCCTGGCACCTTCTCCTGGCCCCTGGCTGCCCGTGGCAAGCCCCGCCGTGGCATGCTGCGCCGCGCCGTCTTCTCTGACGTCCAGCGCAAGGCTCTGGAGAAGATGTTCCAGAAGCAGAAGTACATCAGCAAACCTGACAGGAAGAAGCTGGCAGCCAAGCTGGGCCTCAAGGACTCCCAGGTGAGAGGGGGCATGGATCAGGTGGAGAGGGCAGAGGGGTGTGGGGAGCCAGAAGATTGATGGGAAGGGAGGAAATGAAGGACAAGAGGAAGCCCAAAGCAAGCTACAGGGCTGGGAGAATCAATGGAAGCAAGAGAGCAATTTGCAACTGGGTGAGTGAGGTGGGGCAAATCACAACCCTATGGCACCCCAATCTCTCTCCTAGGTCCTTGAAACATGAGGTTCTGAGGTTCCCATTAGCAGGGTTTTGAGGGTACAACCAAAAGGCTTTTCCTGGTCCCTGTTTCACTGAACCATCTGTGTTGCTTTCCCCCACCTCAGGTGAAGATCTGGTTCCAGAATAGGAGAATGAAATGGAGGAACTCCAAAGAAAGAGAGCTCCTCTCTTCTGGTGGCTGCAGAGAACAGACCCTACCCACCAAGTTCAACCCTCACCCAGACCTCAGCGATGTAGGCAAGAAATGTTCAGGAGAGGAGGAGGAGGAGGAAGTTCCCCCTGTGTGCCCACCCAGCCCTCGGCATCCTTTAGGCTATCACCAGTCCCCAGAACATCTACACTTGAGGGACAGACTGGACTCCCAGATGTCTCCTTCTCCATCCCATTCCAGCAGCCCTAGCAAACCTTCAGACTTCTCAGACTCAGAGGAAGAGGAGGACGATGGGGAAGAGGAAGATGAGGAGATAACAGTCTCTTAGATCATCCTGCCTGCCCACACCATCACCTGGGGACATTGCAAAGATGTAAATAAATCAGAGAGCTATAATTGAAGAGGTGATGTCCCACCCAAATGTTCCACATGCTTCTCCAGTGCAGGTTCCTTGTCACATAGCTGCAAGACTTTCTACTTAGAGGTATTCCTTATATTTTTTTGCCCATGTGGAGGTTTTTATATCCACAGCACCTGCTTCTCCTAACTCTGTGCTTACCAATCAACATTTGCTCAGTTACCTTCCTTCTCCTGAAAGCAAGCAACAGGAACCTCCTTGCTCTACAGCAGGATTCCCTGCTAAGAGGGAATCTGTCCCCCAGGTAAACACAATACAGGTGCTGTGGCCATTCTTACTGCCTTTCAAATGAATTTCCTGCTACTAATAAGATTTCAAAACCCCTGAAGATTGGTCTGATACAGCAACCCTTTAATTCCACATTAAATAGCATCGAGGTACAGACCAAACACTGCCTCCATCCTCACCTCTTGCTTGGTGATTGTCCCACAGACCCATTAACACCCCTGGAATGATTTCAAAGGTATAATATAAGTGTGCCTTGTGTAATGGAGACCTTATCTATTTATATGTTTTTCATGTTAATTTATACATCCTATTCAAAGCCCTGCCTAACCTGCATTTTAGCCCACAGGCCTGTGCTTGTTTTCCACTTTGCTTCTGCTTTCCATGGTGTGAACAGAGGACAGTGGATATGCCTCTTTGATTTTTGACTGAACTTTGCTGTCTTTGCACAGCTTATATGAACTGTACACTATTTTGTACACTTACTCTGTATGGATGTTTTATACCAAGGTTATTGTGAATGAATATAACGATTGCTCAACAAGATTTCTCTCCTTTTTTTAATTAAACGATGGCTGAATTACAGACAGATGTAGCTGTTTAATTGTGTAACTTATAAAAAACCACTTATTTTGTATTTTACCATGTACAGACTTTAAATATGTATATATTATTAAAGTGAATGATTGCCAAATAAAAAAAAAAGTAGTTTCCCAAGTTTAATCATTCAGTAATGCTTGAGTACCACTTACAAGTTGACATAAGTTGTTCCTGGGGCCAAAGAGGGAAAGAAAAGAAAGCTGCATTTTATCAACAGTATAGTGATTCAGTGAATAAAGTAGCAGCTTCAAATTAAATAACCCTACAAAAACATCCACCTGTCTTTTAACCAGGTATTAACCAAAGGATCAAAGATTTTCTGCAGTGAAAATGAGTCCAGGTCCTCACTCCTTGCATTGAAATGCAACTTAATTCCTGCCAGTGTTACCCTGTGCTCCCTTCTAAAGCCCTTTGGACTTTTCTTCTTCCTTTCAGTTGTTGCCCAGGTAGGTCAGGGGGTGGACACTTGCTCTGCATCACCCTAAGTTACTACAGGTTGTAGACTGGGAGTATACAATTAGAATATTCTTATGGGATAGAGAAGACAATGGAAAAGAGGCTTAAAACAGCTCCTCAGCATTAAGTCCAGTCAAAGATCACTTCTACAATACAAGACTAATTAAAAAAAAAAAAAAAAAAAAAGAAATGGTTGTCAAAGGTACAAACACACACTACACAAATGTCAGCTTTCCTCCTGCCCTACAGGTAGCAGGATTGTGCTGAACCAAAGATTTCATGACCAAGTCAGCCCAGGCTCTGACTCCTGCCCATCACAACATGCCAAAAGAAAAGAAAGAAATGCAGCAGTTGTCACCCAGCCACAGATATCCCTGAACATTCCACCTCAGGGGGCTGGCAGAGCCAGAGGGAAAGGCAGGACAGGGAGAGAACAATTCGAGTTGGAAGGGACCTAGAGAACCATCAAGTCCAAATCCCTGACCACTTGAGGGCTGGTCAGAACTTGATAATGTCCTTGATGTGCTACCAAATGCCCCCAGCACTGCCAAGCTTGCCCCAGTTTGTCAAAAAAAGCAGCCCACCTCCCAAGCTTACTTAGAGCATCAAACAAACATAAATTAACCAGAAACTGCCCCAATCTACCCAGCACTCATCCAGGCTCAAATAAAAGAGCTGGTACACACAGTATCACCAACATATAAACTGAAAGACGTGTTGCAATCCATCTATTGACTCTTTAAGTGGCAGAACACACTATAACAGATATTTCTAACTTAAATTTTACTAGGCCAGTAAACATAAGACCACAGTTAAGCAACCTATAAAGGCAGATCTAATTCAAAAGACATATTTTGTGTTAAAACGCATGTGCTACTCCAGAGAGCCCAGGTACCATCAAACACACCACAATACTCAAGAAAGAAGCATGTTCAAAATCAAAAAAGGTATTTTTGTGTTCTCCTGAAGCAGTGTTCAACAGAAGCTACTCCTCATCTTACACCCTCTGCTCTTTATAGCTTGTCTGCACTTGGAATGGTACCAAATACAATTACATTCAACATGAGTGCTATTACATCTTATTCTGCTAGACAAATAGCCTTACTAAAAGAAAAATAACCTGGAATTGTCCATTGCCAGGAAAAAACTTCTGAAACATGGCACTTCTCAATCTTACTATTTTTTTTTCTTTCAAGAAACTTTTTTATAGCAAAAACAACACCCTATGACCACCAAGCACAACAATTTGAGATTCAGTTTCAAACCTGAATATGAAATTAAGAAGCTTTTTTTTCTTTACTTACCAACAGCTGCCAGACTGCATCTGAGGCTTGCAGGAAAAGAAATTCCCTGCCCAAGGTTCTCATTTTATACCCTGGGTGAAGTCACAGCTACCATGAGATGTCTCATGCAGGACACCTGTGCCAAGGCCAGTCCTGCAGTAGTTAACTCTGAGCACAGAGGGGGAATTTATTCACCTGCATCAAATGTGGAGAGATTTCAGGTGCTTTATGAGCACCTGATGACAACAGGGCTGGTTCCTGCTGTGCAGGACACTGGGAGTTCAATTTGGGTTTATTTCTAAGGGCAAAATGTTTCACTATTTGTTGGGACCAGAGTGTCAGAGGCCACCTCTCCCTATTCCCTGAAGGTAGCAAACCCTGGGGAGTTTAACACAAAACTGCTGGCCCTGGAAACCATTTCTGTATTTATTTAATGCAGTTCTTGGCATGCTTTGGGAAAGAAGGTGATGACAACACACTTTTCCTGCCTCCATGGAGATGGAAAATTTCCATATTGACTCATAGCATCCACACCTTTTGATACTCTGGAACAAAATAATCTTGTACATATGATGCTGCTTTCTGATTTTAAAGTGTTCTTAAAAGGCCTGGTGACCTGGAGTGGTCTTGTGTGTTGATTCCTCCTCCTCACAGTCAGCATGGAAATAACTGACACTGAGGAATGGGAAAAGCAGAGAGAGGGATTTATCTTTGGTGCCTGTGAGCTCAGGACAGCAAACTCTCAACTCTTACCCCCTTACAAACCATCTGCCTCCTGTAACTCTGGTCTCCCCAGTGTGGGAGAGTGGCTGTTGGAAAGGGGAAAAATAAAAATCACTTATTTAGGGAGTTTGTGTTGTTGCCTGCAGAGCTGTACAGCAGCATCCTCAGCTGGCAGCCCCAGAACATGCCTAGGCTGGGTGGGGTCCCATGGTGACACCCCCCTGGTCCCCTTCCCCAGCCTAAGAGCTGCTCAGTCACCACCCTGCAAAAAATGAGGGACCTGGAAGTGTTTTCCCCCATGCCACAGCCAGGGCAGAGAAGGAAGGTGGTATCTGTGCCTGTTGGAAAAGCACTTACCTCTCCATGTAGAAATCATCTAACAAGCCCCAGGTGGTAGCACCAGAATGCAGAAAGCATGTGCATCCCATCTGGATGATGGGATCTTGTCCTTCCTACCAAGAGTAAGCAAAAAAATCCTCATCAGCCACCCCACATTTCAGTGCTGCAGAGCTTGGGAATTCCATAGTAGTTGTGGAAGAGAATCCCACTGGGGTATTCCCTAAATCTCGTCCTGGGGAAGATGTTGGGATCTTTTCATAAGTATTTACAAGAAGCCAATAAAAGCAAGAAGTGAATGCCACAATCCTCAAATAAAAACAGAAAATGTTGATTAAGAAGGGACAGAAAGTTCTGGGAAGCCACAGATCTGAATAAATAAGCATTGATTTTATTGAATCATGAATAATTTAAGACTGGTACAATCATCAGCGTTATTCTCCATGACACAGGGGAGGGGAAGGGGAAGAAACAGGGAGGGGGAGAAAGGAGAGGCATGATCTCAAACAGACCATTCACAAATTCCAATCCTAAATGAGAACTGAAAATTAAATAGGGAGAGGAGCAAATGGAAAACATCATAAACGTACACAAAATACTCAGTTCCTAGTTTTTCTCTTTAAAAATGGCTAGAAAAAATTCATCAAAATGCAGCACTTTTAATCAAATATTTACATTTCTATGTTACAATGAAAAAATGTACATCTTATAGAACATATTTCATAAACTGTTCCACTGGAAACAACTAGATCAAAACAGCAACCTTCCATTTAATATTGACAAAGATTTTTTTTTTTTTGCTTCGTTTTTTTGTATTTTTTTTTTCCTTGAAAGAAAATTGCCACATTTAGACAAGATTTCATACACATAATATCGAAGTTAAGCATCAACAATGAAATATCAGTTTGCTTCTTCCAAAATGTACAAAAACACCCCCTCCCCCCCCAAATTCCCCAAATAAACCACATCTCATTTATGGCCTGTATCATTCTTGGCAGTTCTGAAGGAAAGAAAATGGTTTATACTTTGAATTAATAACTCAACTTGAATGTTGCATAGAATCTTGCATTTCTTCTTAATTTTTTCATTTTACACAAGCCAACTTTGTAAGGTTAAAAAAAAAAAAGGGGGGGAGCAAAAAAGAAGAGGAATTGTTTTGAAAAAGCCTTAAATGAGAACAAAGTCACTTAGAGAATCTCTGAAAAGTCTTGATAAAAACTCAGATGTGTGCACAACAGGTAACCCTGCTTCCCGAAGCTTCAGAAAAGACACTGAATATGGTGATGCTCAGAATGACAAGCCTAATCCAAATTGCCTCACTCACTGGAATCCTAGCTAATGTCAAGAAAAAAAAAAGAAACCAGAAATCCCTTCCTGAGCTTAAGCACAGGTTTTAAAAGAGAGAGAGAAAAAAATTAAAAATACCCCATTCCCCACAAATAAAACCTCATTTTAAACATGTCTTACAGCACTCAGTTAAAGGTTAACTGAGACACTTTCTAGGATATTAAGTCCTTTTAAAGCCCTAGCCCTGCAACTGGGTATTTTTACAGGCACATGCTCTTATCTGCATGGATTCAGTTGAGGGATTGGGTACCAAAATTCACAGTTGTAGAAGGTAAAGTCAGTGCTGGGAAGCAGAATTGTCAAGACTACTGGAAAAAAAATTAACCTCTAACTCATCACCAGCATGTTATGTATTTGATTCCATACAGATTTAGCCCATTTTTACAGTACCAAGAATTGGATTAGAATGTTGGCTGAGTAACCCTTGGTATTTCCATCCATGAAATATATGGTTAAACCAGTATCAACACCAAGCTCTTCCCTCCCCCATCATTAAAATCTGTAAATTTTTCTGTTATAATAATTTTCTTTAAAAGAAAAAGAAAAACCCAAAACCCCACAACAAAAAAAAGGTCATCAGCACTTAGAAGCTGTAACAGGAGCAGATTCAAGACCAGCTCAGTAAGACAAAGTACAGTTATGTTACAGAAAGTCATGAGGTATAATAAAACCACCCTCAAGCTGAGTCACAGAACCATGAACTTGTCTGTTACATTACTTGAAACCCACAAGCTCTTAAAAGAAGTGTTTCTAATAAGTTTTCTTTCTGTACACTGAATAACCAGTATATTCCTGTAATTTATTACTGACAGCATTTCTCAGAGTTGAAAAGCTTTCTCTTTTCTTTTTCTCCTGCCTGGATAAAACAGCTCTTTAGTGATTTATTAGCTGCGGATTGATATGAACCTGAAAAGTTCTCTCATTTCCCTCCTTTTTTTTGTCACATTTAAAACAAATTCTAGTCTCTCGTACAAACAATATTCACAGCAACTTATGATATTCCACGAGATGACTTTAGCCCTGTTTCTTTAAATAAAACCCCATAATATACAGCACTAATTTAATCAAACACAATTAGTACAAAATAAGGCATCGCTTCAAAATTCAGCACCAAAAGACAGCTGGCAAGGCTCCTACAAACCACTGTTATTGAGGAGTGATGTTTTTTGCTGAGGTACAGCTGAAGTTGGGGTGATGGTGGAAGGTTTTGCTGCCATAAAAAGGAAAGTGCAATTCTTGGGAGGTGTTCCTGCTCCCCAAGAGAAGTACAAGCCTTAACACTGATAGTGTAGGTGTGTGCGTTCAGAGAGGAGGAGAAATAAAACCAGGTTCACAGCTCTGCCACAACTCAAAAGCATGGCCCAGGTAAAATGAAAAGATGCAACACCTTCCTGTAGTGAAATGAGGCAACCAGGTGCCACTAATTGCCAGGGAGTGGCATGAGCTTGTGTTAAGCCCACCTGTGCCTAATTAGGGCCTTTTATTGGCCCCCTAATCCTGCTCATGCGCAGTGGGGGACCCACTCTAATTAGGCACAGGTGGGCTTAACACAAGCTCATGCCACTCCCTGGCAATTAGTGGCACCTGGTTGCCTCGTTACACTACACCTTCCCTCCTTTTTTTTTTTTTTTCCCCCAGATCTGAATACTGCTAAAATACTACTTGATTTTTTTTTTTCCCCAATTAAAAGAAAAGTTATGGAAGTAAATGTTGTCACCAGAGTAGCACTGGCACTGTCACAGAGCTAAGTTTTATATTAACCCATTTGTGGTTGTGCTGATTGGAACAAAAACTCTGAACAAAACCCAAAGTTTGTAGAGAACAGCTGTAACATTTCATGGCAAGAATTAGAAACTGAAAGGCTGAATAATCCCTTTTCAGGGGTGTTGCTCACCTACAAGGGTCCCTGTGTGCTGCCAAAGGTCCTTGCAGGACATCACGGGGCATGGCCCTGTCCCTGACATCTGCAGAGGAGGGAAATTCACTCACATCAGGGTAAATAAATTGGGTGCAACGCCACGGAGAAGTCAACCAAGTTGGTGACATGGATGTAAGTGGGAAGAGAATCAGGCCCTAACTAGCAAAGGGCTACCTGATCTTTCACTTGTAGTAGGATTGATTGTTACACAGTGTTGGAAAAAACCTGATTTGTTCAGACTGTATATATATTTTTATATATTCTTATTTATATATATATCTTTATAAAAGAAAGCCAAGGTCTCAGACTGGCACGGAGAGCAGCGCTTTATTAGTATATTTTTTTTTCTTTTCTATTTTTCATATTTAATCAAACTTCCCTGTTATGCAGCTTTGCCTTTACTGAGTATTATTACCAAGGCAAGCAATATTGTTTATAGCACCAGAACTGTATGAAGCTGAGTTTAAACTGCAAAGCTGATTGGTAAAAGTCCAGCCCTCACCTAAATGTGTTTGGTCAGAAGCAGCATAGGCAAAAACTTCCTCTCCCCTTCTCCTTCCAGATAGTACATGGCACAAAGCTGTTTGCTTCCTAGCTGTGAAGTTCCCCCCTTACCCTTCAACTTTAAGTAATGATGGTTATTTTTAACATCTTCAGTATCTTAGGCATGAGAGCTTACAGCAACTAAACAGAAGAAACCAAAGGAATAGTGCAGTTCTCAGAATTCTCAAAAGAAAAACAATACAAAGGTTTGCTTGGGTTGCCTGCACCCAGGTTCAAGACTGACTCCAAGTGTCTTATTGTTCTTGCAGCTCTAATACTGAGATCCCAGCCCAGCCCAGGACTGTTCTTGTCATGAGTTTAAGATCAGGGGTCCTGCCAAGTGGGAGAGCAATAATGGGAACAACCTCTCTCTACCCAAGGAAGATCACAACGTTGACTCCAGAGATGAATCCAGGATGTCATCATGATGGCTGTTGCTGTTAGAGTCACTGTCATAACTCTGGGGACTTGAGTAGTTGGCTGCTTCTTGCAGCCTCATTAGCATGTTCATCTGCAAAGGTAAAGGGTTTCTCCATTATTTCCATTCTGAGGTAGAAAAAATATCAACTCTTATAAGAAAGCCACAGGGGCATTCGCTTTGCCAGTGGGTAAGCAAAGGAACAGGCAGCTGGGGTAATTAATCCTGAGTCTCTGAAAAGAGATATTAACAGGGGGGTCACAGGTGAGGCCAATCAGCTAATAAGGGGGTGGCACCTAGCACTGCCCAGAGGGATATAAAGGGCTGGGAAGAGCTGCCCCACCTTCTGCTGGTGGCCTCAGGTGAGGCCAAGCATCAGCTGATAAGGGGGTGGCACTGGAACAGCCTCAGGGCAGTCACAATTTGCACAGCAGCTCCAATAACAGCTTCCATTGGAAGAAAAATGTGTATTTTAGCCTTACCTTCAAGCTCAACTTACACTTTCTAAACAAATATATGTTAACATGTCTCTATATGCTTGCATGGTATTTCTGAGTCACAAAATAAGCATCAGTCATGGGGACTACTAGTTCATATATTCTTTGAAAATCTCTATTTCCCTTCCGTGTCACAGCTTTAAAAACCACACCAAGTAAAGCAACAATCTTGTTTTGTGACTGTGGCAAAACAGGCTAAATGAAATGGTCCCACTGTGTTATTCAAGTATGTGCAACAAGAATGCACACTTAATTCCACCGTGTAAAAATTAAGTTTTTACCCATCTGCTGCCACTCCTCAATAAATGAACCCTCAAAATGTCCTCAACACATGAATCTGTAAAGGCTTTACTGCTGTTTCTTGCAAAACTATACAGGCTTTCTGTGCAAAGTCATTCCCTGAACTGACTTGATGACTTCCCCAGAAACTTGGCTGCTCCTAAAATTTTTCAGCACGCCTCAAACACACTTGACTTTTTAAAAAATTCCTCTATCTAATCCCAAAGAACAAGGGAAACGAAGTGGTTCCCCTGTCCCTAAATTGAGACCTTACCAAAGGATCTCCTTCAGCATCACTCACTGGAACTTGCTTGCTGGTGGAGCCTTCCCGTGCCATGGAGTAGCCATCAAAGCCCACATCTTCAGGTCTCAGCTGTAGCAGAGGAGGCCACTCATGGTGCTGGGGGGTGGCTGCCCAGGGGTAGGTGTCCATCACCCATTTGGCAGGGTCTTCCCAGGGTGCTCTCCTCCCATACAACTGGAAAAACATCAGAACATGTAAAATGTTCCTACCAACCCGTTCAGTGCCTCCCTAACCCAAAGCCATGTGCCATCAGCTTGCAGAAAAGGCTCAGAAGGGCTGAACAAAACCAAATGAGATTTCCCTTGCCCTCATGACATACAAATTTTTAGCTGCTTGTACTGGCAATCGAGTTGGAAGTGGCTGACCAGCTCCTTAAGAGACCCAGTGCCCTTCTGTTGGCACCAGTTGAAGGAAAAGGGAGCCCTGAAAATAACCTCACTTAATAAAGTTAAATAAAAGCAATACTCAAAAGAGGCCATCAATGTTGACATCCAGAGTGCACTTCCAGCTGCCTTATCTACACTGCCTGTCGTCAGGAAACCATCAGGAATGTGTTGGAGGAAACATGAGACCTGTCATCAGGCAACAGTGATGGATGTCATAGCAAAAAGTTTTCAAGGCAGGGGAATTTCTTTGTTTTCAACCAAGACAAAGTGCCAGCAGGATTTGGCTGTGCTCATGTTCCTGTTTCAAGTGAGCACACTCTATTACAAAAGCTTTTTCTGTGTTATTGAATTCCAACATATTCTTCTTGTGATATTCAGTGAAGTTTGCTTAATCGGTTAGTAAAAAGATTTTAATGCTGCCTGTTTTAAAAGCATTAATACAACTTGAAGTGACTTTTTAACAGTTGACTTTTGCTTAATAAATTTCACTTTAAACATCCTCCAGCAACTGGAGTTTGTCACTGGCATTTTGTCACTTGAATTCCAAGAACTCTCCCTCTCCTGCATAGCACAGAGGAGGAAAAGCAGTGGTCTAACAAAGTCCTCAGCTGTCTGATGGATCTAAGGCCATTCCTGTTTCTTCTGTGCTATTTCTTCTTGTTTTGTTTTGTTTTTTTAAGTTTTTGCATGCACCCATTTTGTTATCTTCCCTGTTGCCAAAGAGCTTGGGGGAAGCTTTGAGCATTTAAGTGCTGTTCTTTGCCAGAAGTCACTGGAATATTCTTGCACTACAGAAGTGAACTACTGCTTCCAGCACAACCAGATCCTCAAAGTGTTGCATCCAAACAGAATGCAGAAGACTTTTTTCCTCTAGATGCACAGCTAATCAACCCAAACCTGACCTTCCTATGGGGCACCAAAGTGTTTCTACAGGTACCCATTAGGCAAGCACTGTCAGAATGACTCCTTGATAGAGATTCCTGGCCAATATTGTGGAAAGACAACAGCTTTCATACTAAATCATGCAGTCCATGTAAGTCTACATGGACTGTGTTAATTTACACACACCAAAATAAATCCCTGATTCTACCAGAGCCTCCCTGTTATGGTTACAAGAAACTTACACTGAAGTGAAACGTAGCTGAGAGATGTGAACGGGAGCTTTGCAATAGATGGCAGCCAAATGCCATGAACAAATTGCAAAGTATTAAACTGCTCCAAATACCAACATCTGCTTTTTTTCTGAAGCAGAACAGAGTCCCAGTCCAGAGCAGAGGTGCCAGCAGATGGTGCTAAGCCATCTGCAACACAGCCTCCTCCCCAGCTCAAACTCCCTGCAGCCTTGAGCTCTACTGCATTCTTTTCCCAGCACAATGTCTTCAAGCTGTCGTAACCCAGATCTCCTATTTTCATCTTCTGAAATATACAGCAATAGATGCCAGTTGCTAAATGAAGAGGATTTTGTATTTTTCATGTGCCTTTGTCACCTGGAAGGTCTGTGTGGATACTAGCTCATTTCTGATAATTAGTTAATATGTAAAATTCCCATTTCAAGATAGGAAATCAGCACTGGATAACTACCTCACTATTGCCTTCCCCTAGTTCTGTCCATCCCTTTTCTAGAGAGAAATTAAAGGGGAATAATCAAGCAGGTTGCTTCACAAAGCACCACAGAGAAATTCCTAGAGGATGAGTGATGGTGGAAGGAAGCAGCAGAGATTTGGGGTCTTCTTTTTGCTGGTGCTGTGTTCTGTGTCAATACACCAAGCAGGAAGAGCTGGGGTTTTACACAACCCTCTGATTTTCACATCCCTGCTTTTAAGAACAAAAAAACCTCAGCTCTGATGGGAGCAATCATTGTAAGGATCCATTTGGCTCACTTGTCTTTGACCCAAAAATAGTTTTCTAAATGAGAAACAGATAGACAAAAATAGCTCTTTTTAGATTCACAGAGATCAGAGTGAAATCAGCAGTCCACCCTTCCTTTCTGGCAGGAAATTTCATGAGAAGAGGTGTTCTCAGAGAAGCCTTTGTGGGTTTGGGGGATAGAAAACAGCCTAAACCAAACCACACATTTCTAGCATTACCATGTTCATCAGCACAGCTCTGGCTGCTCTTCAGGTACTGAAGCCTTAAGCTTCTCCACAGACTGAACAAAGGAGAAACTCTAGAGTAAACTGAGAAATGATTTAAATAGAAATAAATTAGCAGAATCTGGGGAAATGGGACTGAAGTGGATACAGAATCTACAGCACAGAACTTACTGATAATTCATAGAATCATAAAATGATTTGGGTTGGAAGGGACCTCTAAGCACCCTCTAGTCCAACCCCCCTGAAATAACCAGAGACATCCTCAACTCCATCAGGTTGCTCAGAGCCTTGTCAGACCTCACCTTGAGTATCTATTTCCAAAACTGCCTTTTAAATGTTGTCCTGCCATGTTTATCCCGTGAACTAAAGAATAAAAAAGGTCATTTTTTCCACAACTGCATGTCAAGTCAAGAGCAATCCTGTGTTCAACACTTCTCCTGATTCCAATGTGATTTAATGTCACAGAGATGCTAAGAATTAATTGTGTGCAATGCTGAAAACCTTCCAGCTTATTGAAGTAAGAGTCAGTAAGTAAGTGATGATTTCACTCTGGTCTTTGAAAGAATTATGAAGGAATCCTCTAAAAAATTAATCTTGTAGACTGAGAAGTAATCAAAATACCACTGATACCCATCCTGTCACTCATTAATACATTCCTCTCCATACACAGCTGTGTTCTTCCTCTGTTGAGAGACCTGCCTTGCAAAGGAAAATCCTGCATAATGAAGTTAATGACCACAAAACACATTTTTTCAAGTGCACAGTATAATTTTAAGGTGTGCTCTGGCACAGATGATTGAAAGATACTTGGGTGTCTAACTGGCCCCACTGAAAACATGAGGAATTTGGCATCTAAACACCATTTAAAAAAATCTAATCTGAACTTCTAGTGGTGCTTCCAAACCATGTTTCAAAACTGTCTGAAGGGAGTCATTCTGTCTGAAATGAAATACAATTAAAACTACACTCACAAACATGCAGGTATTCAGAGAATTAGGTAATTTCCTGCTACTGAGCTGCCTTTTGAACAGACACCATTCAGGACTTAGGATTTACCACTTTTGCCTGCTCACCTGTAGCCCTTCCCTTACTGCCTCCAGAAGATATGGGATGATGGAGTAGTTCCACAGGTCAGTAAACCAAACTCTAGACCCATCTACATCTATCGGGCAGGAGAGGAAGAGTCGTGGACCTGGAAAGGGAAATGAAGGAGTTAAACTCGAATCATGACCATGGTATGCCTCAAAATGGGATCAAACAATAACTTCCATTTCTATGGATGAGAGAAGGGAAGTAGTTATCTGGTGAACTGCTTTCCTCAAGAGCTCAAAAATCCTCTGAATCAACTAGAAAAATGATAGCCTTGAAGGTGAAAACAATTAACCAGATTTGATAATACAGTTTGTACCCAGGGCTTAGAAAGAAGTCTTTTTTCTAAGAAAAATTAAACAAAAACCTAAGCAACTTTAGAAACATACAGTTTGTCTGAGTACACTGCCATCTAAAAGCAGGGTTTTAAAGAAACCTTTTTTTAAACTGATACAGCACAAGGAAAGATACAAGGAAGCCTCTGATATACAAGGAAATCAAATCTGTACAATTCCATATGCCTGGACACATGAGCAGAGCACTTACCAATAGTAACATCAGAGGAGCTGTGAGCCTCCAAGAATTTATTGAGATGTTGCCAGACCTTGGGAATCCAATCAATGATTTTAACCAGCTCTGCATTCCTCATCCTGCCACTGATCTCTGTTTCAATCAGTTTTCTCCTCAAGAAACGGCCAAGAAAGCCTTTGACTGGCTCAGTGTGGTTGGCACATAGCACCCATCTAGTGCAGAACAGCAGAAACATCCATTACTTCTCTTTCATGCTACTGAACATACCCATTCTGGGCTAAATTTATTATTTAGAAATTAACATCACCATCAAAATGGGTCAGGCCAGTCATCTATGTCTCTTGGTAAACATTATTCTGGCATGATGAATTTATTAGATGAAACAATTTGATAAAAATTATTCTGGCACGATGAATTTACTAGATGAAACAATTTCTATTGTGCAATGTTGCAGCTTCTTTCTCATTCAGTATCTGCTTTAGCTATTATCTTCTTTAAAATTTGCCAAGAGGATCAAATATCAAGCCTCTGAAAAGGAGAAGTTTTATGAAGGGCAGTTACCTTAATAACAGCACCATAACAAAGCTGCACATGTCAGGGCAGCAACTAATAGCAAATGGTATTACTCTCAGTTTGCAATTTCACTTGATAAGAACAATTTCTGATGACTCAGTAGCCATTACTCCCTTTGCCAGCCCCCAAACATAAATAAGAAACATGAATAAACAGTACCTGAAATTATGGTGAAGTTGAAGATTGGGTGTTGAGGAGGTGGCTTGGTTCATTGTGCCAATAATGTATGGGCTATTAAAAAAATAAATATAAAAATAATCAAGCAAATTGTACTTTTTAGTAGGAACTCAACCTCTTCTGGCAAAGAATGGTTTTGTAGTTACTTATAAGCAAATTCTCTACTGAGAAGCAGAACTCTGAGAACATCAAACTCTGAAAGCAAACCAGAAATCTAAAAGCAGAACCTAAAAACATTGACTAAAAATGGGGTTTCAGTACTGAAGATCTACTGCATGAAGAGAATGCAAATCACCCAAACACTCTACTGCCACTTTTATTCCTGATTTCAGAGGAATTGATGATTTTATGAAGAAAAAAGCCCTCTGAAGTGCTGCCCATGACTCTGGTCACCTCAATCTATCAAATTAATCTCGTGGTTTTGTGAGGATATTTTGCAACACCCATGGTCTGCCTGCACTCCTGTTCCAATATCCAACGTGTGCTGATATTATTACTTTACCATTTGTGGTATTTGCAGTTTAGAAGTCCATTGAAGATCTCTCCCAGGGAGCTAACGTGATGCAAATTATCCAAAATGATTACAAGAGGCATATCCACAGCATTATTTTCACTGTTGCACTGGTCTGCTAGGTTGGACAGGTATTGGCGGAGTTCCTGCAGAGTATATTTAATAAAAAAAAAGGGAAAACAAGACCAAAAAACCCAAGAGTTTTCATCAAATTCTTTGAAAGTCTAGTTAAGATAAATAACATCCTGGCTTTGTCATGAAATCTGAAGCAAAAGAGCTTGCCATCCTCCAAATGCACACATTTGCCAGGAGAAAACAGAAGAATATTGGCTTCTTTCATAGGTTATGCTGAACATTTTTTTTTTTTCATTTGTGCTGTCATAATCTGACACTCAGGAGGCCTCAAATGTGGTTTTCTTTCTTTTCAGGAGCTTGTTCACCTCTCCACAAACCAAACCAAAGTTAGCATCTCAGTTAGGTTTGTAACATACCTTCTTGCAGCTGTGTGACTATCAAAATACTGCTGAGAAAATTTCTCTGGAATAAAGCAGCCCTCCCCAGAGGCCACATCTGGATGCCTACAGCAAAGCCATGAAAGCAGCACGAGGTTTTGGGGCTGCTGCTGAGTGAAATGCTCTCAGCAGCTTTAAAACATTTATTCCATAACAAGTCTGAAATGATACCAATGGTATAAGCACAATTTCAACCATCCCTTTCCTTAAGAGCAACATATGCCTGAGGCCATCAAACATGCAGGTTTTTTGTTTGTTTGCTTTGGCTTATTTCCTTTAACCTAGCCATTCACTGGAGGTATATTCAGCAAAACCAGTAAAAAAGCAGAGACATGTCTTACTGGTGCAGGGATGTGCCTGGACAACAGACACCCCAAACCCAGCAAATGCAGGTTACAACTGCTGCTACCTGCAGCTGCAGAAACTCCTTGACAGCCTGGAGATGCATTTGGGGGTTCTTGGAAAAATGCCCACATGCAACAGGGATTGCTCAAGCTGCTGGGAATTTTCTCTGGTGTTCAGCACTCCTCAGGCTCCTAACTACTTGAAAATCATGGCACTTTTAGGTGTTCAAATATATACCTGGATGCTGCCTAGATCAGCCCCATAATCAGGGGACTCTGCACTTCTGAAAATCTTCAGGATTGTTCCACTCTGGATCAAAATAACACTTGAAAAGGAAAGACAGGCTTAAACTCAGCTTTTGATGGACTACTAAAGGAGGAGTCTGGCATTTCTGATATAAGGTCACATTAATTGCTTTTCCATTTCCTCACCTTACTGGATTTATGGTCCACATTGAAGGTTGCAATGATGCCATCAGCCAACTCCCTGCCCTCTCTCAGGACCATGTATTCAGACAGTCGATTTGCCAGGTATGTTTTACCAGTGCCACTGGGGCCAGATAAAATTATCCTTCTGTGTTCCATCAGGAGAGAGACATAACGCTGCAGTATGGGCTTTGGGATCAGGGATTCAAACACCAGACCATCCAAACTGTTCTCACAGATGCCTGCAAGAGAAAAAAGAGCTTGGATTTAGAGATAGTCACAATTTTTGTCCAGGTTACCTGCATTTTAAAGGGTTTTTTTTTTAAACCTAAGCAGTTGTAATGCTGCAAAGCAGTCCCAGTAGTGGAGCTTGAACACACCAAAATTAGGTGAAATAATTAGATAGTCAAACTGGGGAACTAAAATATGTGAGTTTTAGGGGACAATAATAGCAATATAACCCCCCCAAAAAAACCACCTAGAAGCAACAGATTTAGATCTGACCTGACCAAGCTGTCCTCTCACTCCAGAGATAAATCCCTGCCCCACTCTGATAACCCCAAAGTTGAGAGGAGAACATATAAAGCTGCTAAAACAAGTGCATAGAGACCCAGGGGCTTAGCCTGGATCCTCCTTCAGCTCTCCTGGTACTTGCTCCTCAGCTGCATCCTCCAGTGTCTGAGGCCCTTTGGAAATTGCAATACAAACAACTCCAGGCCACATTTTTCCACAAACAAACCATCCAATTTGCAGCATTTCATCATGCATGCTACGTATTCATCCAGAATTTACCTGTTTACTTTTGAATCACACACAAAAAAAAAACCCAACCCAACCACCCCAGCTATCATTAACTCCCCCTACTTTCCCAACCTCCTGTAATTAAAACTCCTCCTTTGTATGCAGATCCTTATCTCTTCTAACATAAAACTCCTGCTGATAAGCATTTACACAACCTCAGCAGTCACTGTAGGCAGAATTGGCTCAGAGAAAATACCCAGAGCTTCCAAATAAACAGCAGAAAGGGCAGTTGGCAGATCACACACAGAAATGTTCACACCTCAATGGTTGCTCCGAATATCAAATATTTATATAGGCAGCTTTGTATTTCAAAGGTATGTGGAAGTGTTTGTCTCCAAATTGATGAAATACATTTCCATTTTATTGAAAACTGTTGTCACATACAAATCCTCAAAGTGCAGGTCAAGCCAATGCAAGTTAAATCTGAAGTCAGATTGCAGCTTCACAGATATAGCTGAACCTCAAGCAATATTCCAATTGGGATTTGCTACTGGACACTGTATTTTAAATAAGCAGCATACCCTGGGTTCACATCAAGCCCTCTGTAAATTGAGGTATTTCATGGCTTATTTTGTCTTCCTGCATACTGATTTCAGACCTCAGGGAACTGATTTTTTACACCAACAATCAAAAATCAAATTACTTTTCAGTCAAGTGCCACAGCCAGATTTTGAAGTTGAGCTGCAGAGCACCTGGCAGTGCTCTCAAATACTCTGTCTGATGTTCATTCAAAATGCAGAATTTTTTCCCCCAAATCCAGCTTCAGAGCACAGTTTTTACAAGAAAAGGGTTCCCTGAGACACCAAATGACAAAGGCAAACCTTGAACTCTTAGCAGGATGATATAATGACACTAATGAGAAATCTGAAAACTAAACTTTGAAAAAAAATCCAGATTTTAAGATGTCCCATGGATTCTGGGATCCCTCCTTACTGGTGCCTAGGGAGGGACTCTTCAGTGAGACCAACTGAGCAAGTTCAATGCAGGATTTTTTTTATTCTGCATGAAGGAAATCACAGCTACAATTATTTAAAAGAGACAATGAAATTCTGAGGCTTTATTAATTTGCTGCTTCAACAACTCCACTATGTCCCTTGTGGTGTGAAGTCTTCTCTGGGACAACTCCAGGCAGCTGTTCAAAATACATGGAGAAAACTGCTGTGTGTGTCATTATTCCTGATGTTACAGGCTGAACATTTCCTCACTTTATGGACTGCACATACTGGAAGTGCTGCCTTTATCAAATGCAGATAGAAGGACCAGTAAAAAAAAGGCAATAATAGGAATAAGAAAACACAATGAAAAGTTTTTACACCTCCGAGTTTCTTGACACAGAAAGGTTTGATAAAATTGTAATTACCTTTGATGGTAACTGAAATTGTGTTGTTTTCTCCAACCAGGTAGCCACAGGGCAACAGCTCAGGTGTCTCTGCACTGTTGGTTCGTTTGATTTCCCCAATGCTGTAGCCCAGGACACTGTCTGAATTCAGCCCCAGCTGGCTGAGGGGATCCACGTGGATGATGTATTCCTAGGGTGGAAAAGGGAGATGGAATGTCAGGCAGCACTGAAACCTCTGTGCCTTGGTTCTGTGCTGTGCCAACAACAATCACAGCAAGGTCAGTGTTGCTCGGGACCAGCAAAATGTCACAGGAGGGTTCAAGCAGACAGCAAACTGTACTCACTAACCTTAAACAACCTCCTTACAACCCCATCCAGAACATCCCACTTGGTCTTCCCACTGACTCCGATGCAGCCTATGAGGAAGGTGCGAGGCCTCAAATCCTAAGTGCACAGAAAGGTGAATTTAAAGTAAGAAATAAATCCCAACATCAGACATGGCTGTTAAAAGTAAGGAAAGGGTTAGCTTTTTATTCTTCCTTTCTTTTTTGGTTCTTTTTAAAGTTAGTATTTTTTAAATTTACAATGCATCTTTACTACTCTGTATGGAATCCTTCCTTCTTCTAATATCCCTCTTTTCTACTAAACATTTTCTATGGGAGTCACAAACCTAAAGGATACTTAAGAGGTACTGATGTTAAGTAAAAGCTATTGATCAATCCATGAACAATTAAAAACCTCTGAGAGTATAATAGTTTAGCAAAAAGACAGAAAAGACCCCCAGGAAAATCCATGGCATGTTCATTTTTCCATTTCTTCACAATCAGTTTTGTCACATTTGCAATGTTTATCCTATTTACCTCTACAAATGCTGCCATGGGCATAGAAATCTACAAATGTGTATAGAAATCATGTATGATTATTTGTAAAAGTAAATATATATATATCTGTGACAATTTGTGCTATGTTTGGTACATCACATCACTGTGGTTGCTAATTTTTTTAAGTTAAATCAGTTTAATCTGTTAATGCAGGTAACAAACCAGAGATTTATCCTATAGCTGCACTCTCTGTGAAACATTAATTGAAGAAAAACTAATTTTTATCACTTGTCTTCAAGTTTAACAAAAATTAACCACTTCCTCATGGTAATTTTACTGACTGTGAGCATGGTGGAGCCCAATAGAACCACCAGTATTATTTCACTGTTACTTTGCTTGGCCAGGGCTGTAATTCATTAATGCAAAACTGGTATTTCATGGGAAGATTTGATGAGTCAATTGTACTTCATATTATTAAAATTTTTCCACCCCTTAAAAAGGATATCAAATTATTTCTTGAATACATTTTTCCAGGTACTTGGGAGGCAGCAAGGTCAGTGCTGGGTAAAGATTGTGTAGCACATTCATGCAAACATTACACACATCAGGTGGGCTGCAACTTTATAGTATCTGAAATTTCTTTGGGTATTTAGGATTTTTTCAATAACTTGAGAATGAAGAACCTCTGAAAGATGTCATTCAAAATCAGAAGCTTGAACCAGGATGGTGTCTTCCAGTTTGGAGCTGTTACATTCCTGCAGACTATCAGTGCTTACCACATTTTGGTGCACATTTTTTTATTATGTTTTGCTAATAAATTAGGTGCATATTGGCTCATTTTGTCAAAATTTTACTGAAGCTTTAGAGAAAGGCCCAAAATCAGCCTTTCAACGTATCAGTCTTAAACAGATGCTGTATCTGCTAACCTGGATGCCTGGTTTTCAGAGACACTCCTGAAAGGCTTGAATTGTAACACTAACACTTAAAGCCCTGACACACAACTACTGCAGAGAAACAATTTAAAGCTCTACAGCAAATCAAAGCCTTCAATTCTCTGCTTAATTTCAAAGTCAATTGTATTTCTAAGCTGGGAATGAAACACTCCTGACCTCCTTCCATTTCATCTCATCCTGGAAGTTGACAACTATTTTGACGTGTCTGCCTCCTTCTTTCCGGGCTGAGCCATCTCCAGTGTCATCCAACAGCATGTCTGTGAACAGAAAACATCAACAGCTTCACACAATAACACTGAAGACAGTTCTGCTTTATGCCAACACACCTACTGCAGTCAAACACAACACATCTGGCCTTCAAATGCCCCGAGGTAAAACCTAAGAACCAGGTGTCCTGACTTCCCGAGCAAGAATCAGGATCCCTCTTAAAAAGTGATGGTCACTGAAAATGATGTCAGCAACCCTCTGTTTCCCTTCCAATGATATATCCCCAGGCAAATATAGACCATAAAATGGCTTCAAACATGACTCTTGGCAGCTGAGGTCATAATTGGACAACTCCAGTCTAGGGTGTAGCAAACCTGTGACGACATTTTTGAAAAGAAGGCTTTTTGCCAGCTCCTGACATAGATCCACACCTCAACTGGTAATAATTTTCACGCTTTTTTTTCCCTGGCTAACCAACCCAAATCTTTCAAGTGCAGGATAAAACCTGCCCACTGCCTTTCTCATTAAACTCACCGAGACTGGTTGACTCCGTGAGGTTCAAACTGTGTTGAGAGAGCCCCACTGAATGTCTTGGAGAGGATGAAATGGAAACCTGAGACTGAGCCCTGCTACAGCTGCCGTGGTTTTCAGATTTCAGTCGGTCATTTTCTGCTTTTAATTTTTCAATCTCACTCTGGAAAAGACAAGTCAGGAGTTAGAAGGCCTAGTGAAAGTGTACACTTAAGAGAAAGCATCATTAGTCACTTAAGAATAAATAATACTTTAGCAGAAACACCATTTTCATAGTATTTTAGTTCATTTTAATAAATTAATGATATTAATTCTTACAACATCCCTTTGATTAAACTTTCTGAAGTATCCTAGAGAAAAATAAACGTGAACATTCACTAAACACTGAAAAGCAGCTTCTTTAAAACAGAAATAGGAACATTTGAGGAGGTTGCAGTCTACAAAATGATCTCCCTGTGGCTTGCTTAATTTGCAATGGTTACAGCTGCAGTGCTGAGGGAAGCAGAAATCCTGTCTTAACAAAGGTACAAGGTTTATCACTGCCATAAAGCTAGACCTAACTTTAAGTAAGCATTCAAAACCTTCAAATTTACTTCCTTTTAGATCTTTCCTGCATGGCCTCAACACAGATTGCAGGATCAGGTGTTTGTTTCTTACCTGCATTCTGTTCATCGCCTCCCGGAGCTGATCCAGCTGATGAGCAGAGCTGAGGGCTTCGAGACGGATATCAGTCAGCTTCATCTCCTTGTCTCTCAGCTCATTTCGTAACTGCATGACTGTTTCAGCTTCACTGTCAGTGCATTCAGAAATCCTGGATTGAAAAAAGATCCTGAATGAGACCATTTGTCACTTTTCAGACAGCGTTGTTCCATAATTTATTAGGGAAGGAGGGAAAAAAATCCTTTTAATCTGTAGCAAGCAGGCAACTGTTTGGGCTTATTAGATTAGTGATGCCATAAATCAGATATTCATGGAAACATTAGAAACTAGTGAAATAAATATGTCTAAGGGTTGTTATTTTTCTTTAATCAGCATCAGTAACAGAATTATGGAAGTAATTTCCTATTGGATAGTCTGCATCTTTTTTCATGGGAGTTGCCATAAAGGAAAACTTCTAAAGCCAAAATCTAAATAAATTTAGGGGGTGTAGGCAGTAAAAGCAGTTGGTTGGAGATTGATGAGTTTACAGACAGATTTAAAGCTCACCAGGTGTGCACAGCTGGGTTTCCCTGAACTGTTCTGGAGGGCTTCAGGACTCTACACCTATTGAAGCATGATAAATTCCTGCTTGCTTTAGAGCACTCATGCTTCAAACATTTTTGGTGGCATTTTTCTTCCCTCCTCCCACAGAAAAAGATTCTGGGTGAATAACATTTCAACACATTCCTAAGTGTAGCTATAGAAAGATCAATTACACAGTTGCATGCTTTGAGGGACATTTTCTTGAAAATGTTTCTCCCTAAATCAGGTTAATGAGAGAGGTTTTCCCCACCAAAAAGCCAGTAAACCAAAATATGTATGTTTTATTTCTATTTCAGCATTCCCTCCATTTGCACACTTACTTTTTTCTCATGTTTAGCCTTTTGGCTTTCATGTCAGGATGAAACATATGCACACAGCACTTTGACTGATGACAGATGGGATCATTTTCTGACAATTTGCTGGCCTTAAGATTTCTAAAGCATAATTTGCTGTAGTCACCAGAAATTCACTGAGTTAGGTTCAAGAGACTAAAAAATTAATGGGGGATTATCTTCTGCTCCTAACATTTCACCATTATTATAGGGCTGGAAACTATTGCTACTGTTTACACTTCTTCATGGATATTTAAATTCCACTTTTCTATCCCCTGCCTGTAATCTCCTTTGACTACAGAACATTCCAGAGAGGCAGTAGCTGAAAGTGTGATCTTTGTTCATTCTTTTGTCAGTATGACAGGGCTGAGGGTTGTACCCAGAACACTTAAAACAGTCCCCCTCTGGGGTATAAAATCAGTGATGTTTGGGAATCAAACTGACTGGTGCCAACAGAGCAGCCCTGACCCACAGGACAATCCCAGCTGGCCCACTATGGCTTTTTATACAGATGTGCAGATTCTTAAACAGAAGAACCAACATGGACAGGATGCTGGAAGGTACATTCTGTCCCTGCTTGTTTTGGAAAACATGGGATCTCTCCAAAGCATGCTCTTTCTCCTCCCCTCTACCAATGCAGCCAGATGCCTTCCACTACATTTTCTATCTAAAAAAAAAAAAAAATCACTTACAGTGAATTGGAATGGGAAGCTCTCAGCAATGGGGTTGAAACAGTTGAGTTGTGGTGTGGTAGCTTTGGTGAAGAAGGTAATGAAGAATCAGTCATCTCCTCAATGTCTGAATGAGAAGATGCTGACTTGGGGGATTTCTTTTTACCAAAAGCTTGCTTGAAGGAGCTGCGTAGCTGAGAAAACAAGACCACAACAACAGGCACATCACTGAGGATGAAACCAGGCCAAAAAAAGCCACAGAGTAAGAACTCTCACATGCAAATTCTCCAAATGATACAGCCAGACTCGCATGTATTTTAACACAGGTAAAAAATAATAAAATAAAATAATAAAAAAAGCTTTTTTTCCCCTTAACTACTTTATGAGATTAATAAGGTCAATAGGACTGGAGAGCAATGGCTCTGAATTTTCAGACAACTATTTTACAGCAAACTCTGTTCAGTGCAACAAGCTTTACAGTGAGGTTGTAGCAACTTGCAGCTCTAATTTAAGGTGGCTCAGACAAGGTTAATGATGCTGAACTGGTTAGTGATGTGCATGGGGGGGTTAGCTTTGTATCTCATAGTTTAAAGTAGGTCTTCCTTACCTCATTAACCTGCCGGAAGAAGAGCAAGCAAAAGGAAGAGGGGGAAGGAAAAAAGACATGTTTTAACAGATAAAGCCAGTGATAAGGAAAGCTTTGGATTTCTAAGAAAAACATGACCAATAATCAACAAAGACCAACTTTTCCAAAACCAGGTGATTCAAACAACATGTGATAATTTTTCCATGATTTGAGGGAGACACCAGACCCCAATCTCCTAACCATTTAAATTATCTTTTCCTTCTCAGACAGGATGTTTGGCTGACAGCCACATTAACACTGTGTTTTTCCTTGCAGGAACAAGTATTCCACCAGGTGAAAAGATGGAATCTTCTCTACCTACCTGCAATCCAAATAACCTTTCCTCATGTGACTGCAATTTTCCAAACAGCAAAAAGAATGAATATTCATGTGATTAAACTGATGTCATCCTGACAACCTGATTCAACAGTTTTCACAAAGTGCTTGTTCAACACTCTTGTATCTCAGGTTTAAATTTTAGACTCAACTGTGGAGTCTGAGTTTGGACTTCATGACCCTCATGAATTTCTTCCAGCTCAGGATATTCCATGAACATTGTTTAATGCTATCAGACATTACATGTGTAAACAGGCTGGCTTAATGTGAACTAAATTTATTTATAAACTAGACAACTTCTACGGTGAGAAATGTTGAAAATCTGGTGTTTTGGATCTGAATAGGCAGCTGCATTTTTTTATATATAACAAAGAGATCTTGGCTGTAACTTCCTCAATATTTGTGGAATGAAAAATGTGTGAGCCAGACTCACAATTTTTTTTTGGTGAATTACTGATTAAATATTTAGTTTTAATTTCACAGCAGTGATGTACTGATTTTTAACAACAACATATCCTGTTTCTTCTACTTCATGAAAACCTTATTTATTTTTCTTTATAATAAGATGTTTCCTTAACCTATTTTACAAATAATCATCTGACGAATGAGATGTGTAGGTTGATGTAGGATAATACCTACTGGGTTACAATAATAAAGAGAAGCTAAAGCAAAAACCTAAAGTGTTTATCTTAACTAAGGCTTAATGATTACAAAAGGTCTGTGTCACAAATTATAAGTCACAAGCAATTGAGCAATTACAGCAATTTAGTTCATCTGTAACTAATGTATAACCCAGCACAAGAAAGATTTGGAGATGACATTGTTTCCATTCAAGCTATTATTTAAAGGCAGAGTGGAAATACTGTTGTTAGGAAGGAGCTGGCAAGATATCAAAATGAAACCCCTGGGAGCAGAGAGACACAAAAACAGGAATCTGCTCAGGTAACTGTTTCTTGAAGCTTAGGAGTTTAACAAACATTTCTGAGAGGTTATTGTGCAAATACAAATCAAGCTTCTACCAGCTCCAAACACATTTTGTGCCTATAGAGACTCAGCCAAAAGATTCAGGGAGATTTAAATTCAGTGGGAAGGAAGGGGTGGACTGCATTACTGGCTACAATAAAGGATCTAGGAACTTCAGTCCAAACTACAATCCAACTAGGTTGCTAAGGCAGATAGGATCTAATTCAAAATGGAGTTTAATATAATGTACCTTTCCTCCAGTACAGGGTACCTGGTACACAGTACATGATAAGCAAAGAGAGAAAAAATGGGAAATTAAAGGTAAGTACTGCAAAATCTTGCAAAATCAATGTCCATCACAATAAATTCTTAAAGACTGGTAATTATTTTTTTGTTGTAGAACTCCACAATAATGTTCAAAGCAGAGTTCTCAAAGAAGTATTTAATACATTCACTTAAAAGAAAGCCCTACAAGACAAAAAGAAAAAAAAAAAAACAAAGAAACAACTAAGAATAATTTCTTGTTGTGGATTTGTTTTAATGACAGACGTTGAGTTTTCCCTAAGGGGTTGGCCACCGTATTAGTTTTAACCAGAGCTGATCTTTGACAGCTTTTTTTAATTTAAAACCAGCCTTTTGGCTGTTAAGCTAAAACTCAATCCTGGGCAGAGTCAACACAACCAAATACATCACTTACAACTCAATTAAGTCTTCAAAAGAGAGTTTACAGAGGATTTCACCAGTGCACAGTCCTTGTCGCACAAGGGGAGGAGGAAGGAGGAGCTGAGCAGCTGGATTTCACCCTGCATCTTCTGCCTATTTTACAGAAACCTCGTGCAAACTGTTGAAATGCACTCACCCAGTTCTTCCTCTTCTTTTTCTTGGAATCACTCTCAATGTTGCTCCCCACACTGGAGTGACTGGTAGCACTGTTGATACTGGAGACACTATCTGAAGAGTGCTGCCGCCGGATCCGCAGGTCGCCGGGCTGAGCAGCTCCAGGTCCTGCAGATGAAGGGAGGAGGTGTCAAAATAATAAATAATAAGAAATTGGATGTGAGTGTCAATGACTGGGATAAGTAAGAGATGTGAGATAGGACACAACTGCAACCCGAGCTTAGATTGGAAATGGCTGAAAACCCTGAAGAAAATAAAGCCTGACAGCTCGGAGAGATGGGGACCTCTGCTCCTTGCTGCCCCACATCCCTGTCTGTATGGGTGAATCACTGAATTCTTAAATTCATTGAACTCAAACTTCAGGTGAAAAAGCTCTGTTAAAACACCTTTTCAAAACATCCATTTACTTCTGTAGAACTGACTGCACTGATTACACAGATGCCCATTTCAAACCCCCACATGACACCAAACAAGCAACTAGAGCATGCTCATGAGACAAAGATGATCTCAGATGGTTACATCAGCTATCACCAAGAGGTCTGAAGCCCCACAAGGACCACACTGCCACTAAATGTAGTGCTTTTGCTTCTCACCTTTGCAGTTGAGCTCTGGTGTGTTGATGACTCCATTAATGGCAGCCTGGGCAGCAGCATTCTGCTTCTTCAGTAGTTCAATTGTCTTCCTCAACTCGTTCAGTTCTGAGTCCTTGAAAAAAAAAAAAAAAAAAAAAAAGTGATATGTTGGAAAATGCAATTATATCTAACCTGCATCAAAGAAGCCACATTTCCATCTAAGCATTGGTAGCTGGTAGAAAATTTAAGGAATCTGTGTGTATGGGGATAAGAAAATAATGAAGCCTCAACAGGCTGCAAAACAGCACATCCTAAAAGTAATGGATGTGCTCTGCAACACAGAAATCATGTGCATTCAAGTATTCTGTCCCAAAACCTAATATTACCTCTCTTGCAAAGGTTTTTCTTGGGGTTTCTCTTGGCCATGCTCATGTGTGGATGCAATTGGAAAAGATTTATTATTAAAATATGAAATACTCAATACTGGTGTCCAAAGCAAAATTTTTTACAAATAACCTGATCAGCTGTTAAAACATCCTAACAAGGAAAACAAGTATTTTATACATTTTTTTTATTACATTTTACTCTGTCACCACTGTGATTTTTCTCCCTCCACAACTACAACAGAAGGAGCACAAGTAACAATGCTGGAAACAGAAATTTAAGACCTCCCCAGATATTTTCAAGCTTGCCTTTTGTTCTGCTGTCATGGTCAGGCTCTGCAGTCTGATGGTCATGTTCCCCAGGCTCTGCTCAAATGCTGCCACCAGGTGAGCCTGAAAATTAAAGCATATGGAAGAAGTTGCTTCACTCCCCCCAAACCAGGATATTTTCTGCCAGGTGCTTTATCAGCTGATAAACAGCTCAAAGACTTCTCCAGTATTTGAATACACCTTGCCTGCAGCCAAGGTCCATGTGCTAAACATCATCCCAAGCTTCCTCTTGGCCAATGTTTTGGGTTTTTTTTTTATTTCTCATGAAGCACTGAGAACCCAATATTGATTATATTAAGGACATCAGTAAAGAGCTGAAATTGACTGAGAAGTGTAAGGAAGGAAAAGTAGATTGAGAAGATGGAAAGGAACTTGATAAAAGTGAACTATAATTCTAGTGCCATGATATAGCAGTGCTTTACAGGTACACGTGTATTTATTTATAGATATATGTATAAATATAACATATATATCTATATATATCCATATCTAGATGCAGTTGCACATGCAGCTGAACACAGGCATAGTTCAATATAGATTTGTATCACCAGCCACAATAATCTACACTAACCATAGCAAATATTATTTTATTTCTCCATTATAAACACTTTTATACACACAGCAACAACACTGTGTGAAAGCTTTCCAAGGGGAAAAAAGGACATTCTCTCACCTAAATATATACAGAATAGCAAATCCTTTCAGAGAGCTATTCCAGACTTATTCAGCAGCAGCACACAGCTGACTTATCCTAAACAACTGTTCTGAAAACAAACAGGAGCAGTACAATAACACTGGGATGTGCACCTCTCATTCCCACCACCCCCTATGAAAATAACCAGAGCTGAGACTGTGAGAAAACAGCAAAACGTAATTTAAACCCTCATGCTACCCATGGATGAAAATCTAAATATTTATTTTACAAACAGGGACTGCAAAGCTTCTGTTGGGGAGGATGAACAGGGAAGAACAAAACTGATATTCAGGAATCCTCAGCAACACTTTGCAAGGAAAAAATACTTGGCAAGGGCAAAAAAAAGTGGATTAATAATGGAATTAAAACTTTTAATGCTTTGAACTGAATCTCCAGAAAAAGATGCTCTTTTAAAACCAGATCAGGCACCTTGAAATTATTCCTATCTGGAGTCTGTTCTGTGAGTTAGAGAAAAGAGTTATTTTCATGTTCTAGCTGGAGTGAAACCTCTTTAAATTCTTACCCCTGATGGCCTGAGAAGCACCAAAAGTTGCTGTGTCTATACCAGAAAATGCAGGGGAAAAAATAAATTAAATAAAGAGATTAATTGAAACTCCCTAGATTAAAAGCATTCTATTAAAAAAACCTTGTGGAAAGGAAATGTCTGTAAAGCAATGTCTTAACAAAAAGCATCTATTAGCCTTAACTTTTTGGGGAAGAGACCTGACCTTTTACATGGAAAAAGAGTATGTTCTCTGAAAATAAGTGACTGGAGATAAATCTATTAGTAGGAGAGTTACAGCAACATCTCTGCAGCAATCTGTTACTCATTTATGGACAAATCAGGGGCAGGTCCAAGTCTAAGAAGTTTAAATTGCATGAATAAACAACAACATTTTAGTAAAGTGAATGAAGCAAAAATGAATTATTATCAACATCATAAATGATGCTAACTTTTGGGGTGGTAAATCCTCCCCCAGAAAAACAGAAATTATCCCAAAGAAAGTCAAACTGTACAGCACCAGCACGTTAAAAATTAATTTCTGCAAAGCCAGTGGTAGTAACAACTCACACATTTTTTTGGAAATTAATAATAAATGGGGCAGGCACCATGGAGTAGTGCTATGCTCTTTAGGACAGGTTACTGCTGAGGAACAGCCTGCTGAACCTGAATATCCCATAAAAAAGAATGCACCAGAACTAAGGCAGAGCTAACGGGTTCTTTGTTTGTAGGACATAAGCTGGGTTATTAAAAAACATGATAAATGTCTATGCAAGAGAATCTGGTCTTGCCTTTTCACATGTAAAAGAAGCTTCTGGATAAAAAATAATTCGTGTATTCAGTCCCCTTTGTATTTGAAAGGCAAACTTAAGTTTTAATTTTTGGAAGATTTAAAAAAAAAATGTCTTTTTCTCTTGGGAAAGTGACTGAGTGGTTACGTGCAGTCCATGTAACCTTCTCCATTAGCTGTGTTCCTGGTTTTGGAAGCTGGCTGAAGCACAGTCATGCCTGCAGTGAACACCCCAGTAGATTACCCCCCAAATTCCTCCTATTTAGAGAGTAGCTGGACAGGAATGCCCTCTGCAGTAGCCTCCATTCTGATGTTTATCCATTCCCACAAACTAGGATGTTGGTATGATCCAGTTTGATGATTATTCATCTGCAAGTTATTTACTCTAGAACTGCTTATTTTCATAGCAAGCTTCTGGTTTGCAGATTTCTGCTATCTGTGACTCCAGCACAGAACTCACAAATAAACTTGCTCAGGGTCACCCATCATGTTGCCTCATCACCTCCTGGCTTTCAAATATTTTCTTTTCTTTTTTTTTTTTTTTTTTTTTCCCCTCAAGTGTCTTACATTACTTATCCATCAAATTCCTTGGAGAAAACAAGAACTACTGTCTGCACTGGTTAGAAATGAGGAATGACCATTCCTTAGGCATAACTTGAAATCAGTTCTCAGAGTCCCTTTAGCCACTGTTACCTCTCATGCCATTAGCTCATATCTTGCAATAGCAAAATGCATTTCAAACCCTATTTCTACTGATTTTTATTCCTAATAATTATTAGTTTCATCTGTATCTCATCCCACCCAAATGTCAATGCAAAACACTATTTACAATAAAAAAATACCCCAACTTCAATGATTTTCTCAACACACGAAGATGATTTACATAGATCTAAAGCAGAATGAGTATTATAATTCAGTATTTAAAGGAAGACACAAGACAGTTCAGTAGGACAGAAGATATTATTTTTGGAAAGGTCCCACATGCATGCAGTCACTCTTTTAAACACCCAGGTAATGTGAACCAAAAGTCAGACACATTGATTTTTTTCTGCCCCCTAAAAAACTGGGGTGGCAAGTGGTGCATTAAATGCATTCCCTGGCAGTGTTCTCAGAGCTGTACTCACATTGGCAGTCAACTGAGTTGTCAGAGCTGAGACTTTTTCTTGGGATGCATCCAACTCTCTTCGTAGCTTCCGAATCTATATATTTGAAGAAAGCACTTTTACTGCACCATGATTTGGAGTAATCACAGCAAGACACAAAATGCAGAGTGTCCTGACAGAACATTTGTGCCTGTCAAAACCTGTGTGCTCTTACCTCTGACTGGCACTTTTCTTCAGGCTATAAAATAAAAACAGAAGAAAATAGATGAGGATATTATAACATCACCAGCCTGACAATTCTTTACAATTTTTCAGGTCTGTTTTAATTTTTTGCAGCTGAAAAACTCATGGGAATTCCTCATTTTGGGTTCCTGCATCCATATGCAATTTAAGATTACCTCCTCATTTATTTTCTCTATAGAAAAAGAAACCAAGCTGCTTGTACAGCACTTCTTCCTGCACTTCCTAGCCTGCCAAGCAGTGCAACTCAAGAGTCTGACCCACGGAAAGGTGAAGCCCTGACTGTGTGTAAGGGATTGCCTGAAGCTCTGCAGGCTCAGGACAGTCACAGAACCCAGCAGATCCCAGGAAATTCTTGTTTTTTCCCATGCTCTGCTTGGGATGGAGCTCAGCTTTTTGCATTCCAAAGTGGTGTGGGGAAAATAATAAATTACTTGGGTGCTGCTGCCTAAGGATTGTGGTGATGAAAAGCTGAGCAGACACAACTGGTTATCTGAGGCTGCAAAATGGATGTACTGACCATCCACTGTGGTCTGCATGATCAGACTGTGGCTACTACAGCTTGTTGCTAACCAAAATTATCAGCAAAGAGAAATATATGCTAGGAAGTTGCATACTCCACCACTCTTATGCAAACATGTCCACTACCAGCCTCCACAAAAATTATACCCAGAAACCATGCTATTAAGAGCCACTGGTGCTTGGGCAGCAAAAGTATCAACTAAAGCTTAGGAATAGCTGCTGAGTGCTCTTCTTGTGGCTCTCAGGGTTATAAATAACAGCCCCAAAAGAAAAGACCTCCCAATATGTTATCTGGTTTGGCTTCATATGGACTTTGCTTGAGACAAGTTCAATAACAAAACTAACAAAATAATTTTTAAATTTATTAGCAAGCTCTTAGGGTCAGGCTACACATGCAGTTTCCTAGCAGTGAAACATGTGAAAAAACACTAAAAATAACACCATGTTGCCTCAACAGACTTCAGAGACAGTTGTACATCATCTTCCAAGAGCAAGTTCTTCCATGTACCCTTGTATCACAGGTTTGTTTCAGGTGTGGATGTCTGGGAAGCATGAAGGTGCATCATGCATCATGTGAAACTGAAGATCCTATTCAATTATCACATATTTTAGAGGTAATTATTATCCACTGCTTTTCAAAAGGGTTGTGCTTAAAGGGGGCCTACAAGAAAGATGGAGACAAACTTTTTTGTAGGGCTTGGAGCACTAGGACAAGGAGAAATGGTTTTCAGCTAAAAGAGGGTGCATTTACACTAGATAAAAGGAAGAAATTTTTTAAAATGAGGAAGGTGAGACAGAGGAAGAGGTTGCCCAGAGAGGTGATGGTGCCCCAGAACCATTCTAGGTCAGGTTGGATGGGACTCTGAGCACCCTCATCGAGTTGAAGATGTCCCTGCTCATTACACAGGGGTTGAGCAACATCCCCTCCAACTCAGCCTGTTCTATTATTTTTAAGAAACTCCCCAAACCTTTTATCAGGCTGGCTGGGGTATCCACAGTCTTCCACAGTAAATGGAAAATCTTTCATCAGGCTATTAGTAAATCAGCAAAAGTAACAAGCATTTGAAAACTCCAGTATTTTTTAACTCCAGCAAGCCTTATTTTAGCATCACATAACCTAACTGAAGACACACTTCTGGAGAAAATATTACTGGCACAGTTTTCTGTTTTCTTTAGAATTATTAAAACCTGTGCATTAAGAAACTTACTCAAACATCTTTAGTATCAAATCATTATTCCAAGGCTGGAATGACTTTAAACAGCAAATTTTAGGTGCTTTAGATAATGAAAGCTCAAATCTCCTTAGATCTACTGAGGCCCTTTGTAGCAAAGCTTATTTAATGTAGCTGTAAAATACTGAATAAAAAATAAATTGCTGCTTTTAGGCCATTAGCATCTGTGTTTAATGTTGATACTGTTAAATATCCACAGACATCTTTATGAATGTAAACACTTTCTTCATCCAGAACATAATCAAATTAAAAATGCTTTTTAAAAAAAAAAAACAACAAAAATCTCCTCCTTGAATGGCAACAATAATTAGCACAACAGTAGCACTGAATTAAATTAGCAAAACCAATTAGTTTATTTCATTATACTCACTGTTGAATATATAGATGATGTACTGGATACCAGAGAGAGAGAAGAACCATGCACTAAAGGAAAGAAAATAAACACAATGAATATAAATACAGCAAACCCACAGTGGATTCATCACAGATAATCCACTGCCAGTGATCAGCCTGCTGAAGAAATAGTTCCACAAATTTCATCAGCCAGCACAAACTTAATTATATTATTGCACCATTAATGTAGTTTGAAGAATGCATGGCCAGGTAGTACAATCCATAAACTTTGACTTGCTGGAGTTGTTTTAACAATTTAATAATACTTGGTTTTCTTTTGAAAAGTGAGGTGTGGTCACAAAGACTGAAAAATTTTGATGAAAAGTTGTTCAGAATTAAGTATTTCTTATGACAACTTAAGACTCCTACAAAAGGGCTTACTCAAGATAGAAAACCCAATAAATTAACTGATCTTTCTTTAAAGCAATGACTTTTCTTCAACATGGCAAAGTTTGTAGTATTGGAGTGAAAACATGGCTACAAACCCTTTTCTGGAACTGTTTCAAGCAGTTTTTGCACTTAATATATAGATTCAGTAAAAGATACACATATATATTGATTTTCAAGGTTGTTACCATCACCCTGATGTTAGGAATTATGTAATTTCATTTTTTATTATGCTATTAAAAAAAAACACCTACCTGAAGCTATTCTTTCTGCTACTGAAACATGCAAAATTAGCCTTCTTTTTATTTTTAGATATAAAATACTATTAATTGAAATATTCATGCAAACTCCAAGCCGCTTCATAAAAATGGCATGAAATCTTGTTAAATCACTTTTTCTTTCATCTAAAACCTCCAGAAAAAGAAAAAAAGTAAGCTGAGAAAAGCTGTCCTAATCACCTACTGCTACTCTCCTACATTCATAATAAAAGGGCTCTGCTTTCCCACTGACATTGTATCCTAAGGGAAAGCTGGAAAGAGAAGTAAACAAAGTCTAGGATGGCTTCTGAAGGAATTTAAGACAATTTAGAAAACCCACAAGAAAGCACAAAAACTCTCACCCCATTTACTTTTTCTAGCTAATCATATTTTCAATTAAAATGACTTTCATAGTCAAGGACTGCACTGCAGTAAGAACATAAAAATATCTGGCCTGAGTCAGAGCCAGGGGCTGCTTAATCCTGTGCTCCATCTCTGGCTGCAACCACAGCACATGGTGAGGGAAAAGAATGCAAGAAGGAGGCAGGTATCCTGGGATTTTTTTCCCCAGGTACATCTTTGCATCTTCTGGGAATCAGCAGAAATGGAAATTCCTGAGATGGAAGCTCGAGCCAGACCATTATTTTTCATAGTTGCTGTGATCTCTCTACCATTAACTTGCTTCACTGCTTCTGAAGCCACTGATGTATTTTGTCTGCAAAACCCTTGTGTTTAGAAAGATAATTCCTTGCAGTTGTTTTAGGCTGATTCAGCAGGTTCTGGAGTGTCTCCACAACACTGTGATAGGAGAAGTAATGGATAAACAACTTCCTCATAATACACTAAATTATGGATTATCATCACCCTCCAAACATCCTTTCTCCAAGCTTAAGATTCCTCATCTATTTTAGGTCTCTTCATATCATAGATGCTAAACTCCTAACATCTCCTTGTCACTTCTCTTTCTACCTGCATTTTACCCTTCAGACTGCCCTCTGCAAGAAGGAAACCCAAAGCACAGGCAGTGCTGCACAAGGCCACCAATAGACTCATACAGATAATGTAATTTTGTTTTCTGGCTTGCCTCTCTAGATTTGTGCAGTTTTTTTACTAAGAGGGATGTATTCCAAAGAGCAACCATATCAGCTGGCCAGAGGAGAAACTGAGTCCTTTCCAATGGCTTGGGACACACACATTTTAGAATCAGCACCAACTGGATCATGTTGAGACTTTGAAGGAGCAAAGATTCAAAATGAAAAAAGAGAAAGAACACATAAATCTGGGATCCATACTCCTGCCTTGAAAAGCATCACCACTGCATTGCTTGAATGTGTAGATAACCTGAGATTTCTAGTTTCAAGGATAGCTAAGGAGTTAATATTTTTGCACAATTTCTTTTTAAAGTCTCTACAGATGGCTACTTTGAGGCTATTTAATTAAGAGCCTGAAGGCAGTTATGCTCTTGAGTGATTCCTGGTTTTTGCAGTTAACATGCATCTGCATGCATGCTACAAACCCAAATTGTTTGGGAGCTATTATTTTAAAGCACTATAAATGCATAGGCAAGCATGTATCACTTTTCATGTTAGAAAAGAAAGGGTCTAGCTGTGATCAATGGTCCAAAAAGCAGAGGGAACAACAGGTACTGCAGAGAGGAACACAAAAAGGAATACAAATGTATATATTCCAAGGGCAATTAATTTTATTACTTTGTTTAGGACCTGGATTTATGTTTCATTGACACTGGCTGATTGTATAAAATCAATTTGTTTGTTAACCACAGATTTATTTTCTATAATACTTTTTGATCTTTTCTATCAAGATGAAAGTGAATGAGACCCCACAGGTTTGATAGCACAGGACAAGATACCTGACCATAACCAGAACCACTTGTGATTCCCTGAGAAATAAGCAGGAGGTAATAAACAGGCTACCCCTGCCTGTATGGAGACCACCTAAGCATCTATCCCACCTGGTAAATTATTAATTGTCCTTGTAGGTCCCCCAAAATTAGGAAAACCTGAAAGGGATTTCTGCAGCAAGGTCAAATTCCTTCCCCAAACACAAAAGTGATCTTTTTCTACTGCTTTCAAGCCTGGAAGTTTGTAGAGGTGTCTTGGGCTTCATTTTTATTACATTTTTAAAATAAATGAAAAGCACTTTGGAGACCATTCCACCTAACTCTTCCCTTTTCCTTTTCTTTAAATGGTTCATCCTCAAACATTTAATACTTATTAAGTATTCTCCCAAATTAGTCTTCTGGACAAGAATTTCTGAATTATAAGATATAGTTTAACCTTCAACATGCTAAATAGATTTGCTGCAATCTTAAGCATGCTTAAACAACTAGAGTTACAATTCTTCAAAGATATCTTCAATAAAACCTGAGTAAGTTTTGCTGTAGTACCTCTTGCAAAACCAAATCTATGTATAACAGCAATGCAGTGATTCAAGTTCCTTCACAGATCACATCAAGGAATTCTTTAGCAAGAGCAGGAGTGTTCTTCAGAGAGTGGAATACAACTGACTAAGCATCAGCAATTTTTGTTCATGATCATCCAGGTTTCCAAGAGCATGGCACAGAGGTTAATTCCTGTAATGACACAGTTTTCCTTTACTGCATTATCCTGATCAAGCAGAAGGATCACTGAATGGATACCAGCACAAGGATGACCAGGAGTAAAGTTTTATCTGACACTGAGAACTCCACAGGCAGAGAATCGTGCTCTGAAATGACCCCTACGCTGAACTGGAAAGCACCAAATTTTAACCTGGTTTGTGTGAAAATGCCATCTCCTAGAATTTCCAGCCCCATCACAGACTTTACTGACCTTCTTCAAAGCCATCACGGAAGGAACCAGACCGACTCATTGTTCTGCTTTTCTCATCCAGGGACATGGAGCTGTTCCTGAAGCGTGTGTCACTGTAGGGGTCGTAGGGCCCATCTGCGTTGGAGAGGCTGTGGGTCCGTAGCATGGTTGGATTTGAGAGGCTCATCTGGGCTGCAGTGGTTGGGCTTGCTAGAAAGTGAAGAATAAACACCAATTGATTGGCACGACCACAAATTTTCATACCTAATTTTTTTTGCAACCACCAAAAAACCTTTTTGTTGTTTTTCTTTAAGACACGAATTTTGGATGTCATCCTCTCCAGGCTTCGTTATTTTTTCAAGTTCAATTAATTCAAATAAGAGGTATGCAAATCCAGGTAGTGAATATTGAAACTCAAGTAAACAAGGTCATTTTAAACATGGTGATATGTCTGTGCTTCTACAGACAAGCTCAGTCACTAACACCTTGTAGGCATGAGCTACTTAACCCTCGTTTAATTTGGAGGAATCTTGCCCCCAAAAGTACTAAAACACCCAATGGAATCTGAACTAGTGTTTTACCTCTATAGAGCAGGCCTTGCAAACCACCTCCTTCAAAGCCTTTAAGTTCTTAGCAAATGACATTTTGCTATTTACTTAAGTCACTAATTTTAAGAGCTTTCGTTTCCTAATACCTCTATATTTCAGAATTGTTTCTTTCCACTATGAAGTTCTAAGAATTAGAAAATACCAATTTGGCCTCAAAAGCCAATACCCTCCCAGCCAGTGTTTAGAGTACAAAACTTCTACTCCAGTTTCCCATCTTTTTAAATAGCTTTTGCACTAAAATTATAACCTGCAATTTACTAAGAACTCATTCATTTCTGGAAAAAAAGAGAACAAAATTGCTTTTCAACTCCTTTTGATGTGCTGTCACTGCCTGTTTCTACACACTGATGCAAACTACTGTGGAAGATATTACACTTCTTAAAGGCACCCAACATTCACATCAACCTCTGCTGTTAAACACACTGATCTCTCTTCACTCCAATATCTCCAAGCTCCTTCCTAAGAAATAAAAATATTTTCTTATTGCTTGTGGCTAAATAGCTTTTGAAGCTTTTAATGTAAGTAATCTTCAACACTTGCCACAAAGAGTTAACCTGGGCTAGATTTTTTTTTTTTTTTTTTTGACCATTAAAGCACTTTCAAGAACTTCCATGACAGTTTGTTAGCTGTTGGCAATGTAATTACAGCCTGTGTATGCTCAGCTGAAATTTTGTGAAGTGTCAGTTTATTTAAAGCTGTTCATTTAATATGTTTTTTCTCAGCATGCTCAAAGAGAGGCTCTAAAACATCCCTGCTGCCAATTCCAAACTGCAGGGAAAGAAGTGACCCTGTGAGCTGCTGCAAATTCACATGATGCAAGATATTCACATGTTTAGGTTTAACTATTCTGCATGTTATTCACTGCTCTGGAAAAGATGGAAAGGGCTTCTGAAAGTCCAAAAGGAACAGAAAATTTGGTCATAGTGCTTTCCAAATGTCATTTAACTTAAAAGAAAATATATATACTGTTAGGATTGGTTTCTATACCTTATCAAGCTGCAAAGGTAACTAAGCAGCATTTAACCTTCACACCAGAAGGTAACCTTCACACACACTACTGACACTTGAGTTTATTTCAGCTGCTGATATGGCCAATCAGAATCTCTGATGCTTTATGGATCCTGTAAATCAACTTTTATTATTTCCTTCATTCAAAAAGTTTTTTTCATCAATGTAACGAAGTGCAGGAATGGCATTTTTTCTGACTTAAAATTCTTCTGACTTCTATATATTATTTTGGATTGAGCTTTGTGTGATTCTCCAGCAAAGCTCTTGACAAATACAAAGATTAAAGATGAGACTGCCACATAGTGTAAGTAATAAACTTGGGTTTTAAAGCAATATTACTAAACAGACTGACAATCTTTTCAGTTCTTGAAAGACAGTGATGTGGGGTATTAACAACTAGCTCTGCTGAATAGCTCACAGTTTATATTAAGGCATCTGGCTACTCCCAGAAATGCATTTTCAAAGAGTTACTGCAAGGTTGCCACCTTTGGGCATCCCAGATAATAATGCTAATTAGTCACAGATTTCAATAAAAGTGCTTCCTCAGGATGAACCTGGGACTCCAAGCTGCTGCAAGAAAATTCTATTGTGTAATAGGCTATTTTCAAGACACACAACGTATTGCTAGGATTATCCAAACAGATAATTATTCACCAAGCTGTGAGAAGTTAAATCTAGTTCCAGAGGGGGATGTTATGCTGGATCCAGAAGAAAATGGGGAATTGCCAGCAGTATCCTGAAGCCCTCCTGCTGAATGGGACCGCAGCCATTCCTTTGCATCTTCCTGATTGCGGAGCTGGGAGGATGGAGTATACCTGCAAAAACAGGTTTTTTCAAAATAGGCTTTGACATTTAAAATAAAATAAAAATAAAACACCTTAATCATGAAATGTCACAAGACTTGGGGAGGGAGGGAGAGAGGGAAAGAAAGATAGAAGAATTCTCATCCAAGATTTAAGGATTGTGATTATATAAACCTTACACAATTCTGAATTAAGGAGCTGTTCCAAGCTATTTCTAATTCATTCCACTTCTGTCTGGGGAAAAAAAACAAACCCCAAATCTCTTCTCCTATGGCTTCAGAAGTAGCCAAACTCTTAGTGAACACAAAGCTACAGATAAAAGTTTGTGCACCATGGAGTAAAAGTGTATTGTGTGTGTAAGATTAAAGAATAAAGCCATAATTAAAGAAACCTTTGCTTAGGTTATGCCAAAATTCTGTCACTATTTTCATATTTTGGTGCATTGCTAAGCTTAGCTTTCTTTGTCTTATGTTAAAACCAAATTCAAGTCAACAAAGCCAATCTCAGATATTTAAACAAGTTGTGACCTAATATATAGGCCTGTGGAGGTGTAACCCATTTAGTTCACCACTAATAGCTTTAAATCACCAGAAAGCAGACTATGTTTAGCCTTTTCTGAAGGCAAAGAAAACAGCAGAAACATTGCCTATGCCAAAGTCAACAGCAAAACAACCTCAGCAAAGTTTTAAATCTGCTTCTGTGTCTGAAAAACAGGTATGATACCAGAGGTGCTGTGTGAAATAAGTGATAGGGTACAGGTAGCAGCAGAAAGAGCATCATGAAGACAATCATCTGCAGATGGAATTCAGTGCTTTTGAGAAGTATTTATGAGTTACTTGCTCTCTTTCAAAAACTAAACACTTGGAGCATATTCTTAGTTGATATTATCTATTTAATTAGATTCCATCCAACTAAATACTCTCCAGCAAGTTATCTCTTATTAAGACTATTTTAAACCAATGGGAACACTACAATAATCAACACTGTAGAAACTCAGACTTCTTTCAATTGCATTTTTCTGCTCGTGCCTCAACACTTCAGAAATAGCCTCTGACCATCTGCACCTCTCAAACTTTGCACACCTATCAATTTATTAAGAAAGGGGTTTTTAGAAATAATTTTACTTTAACACACTATCAATTTTTTTTTTCAGCATCTAATACCTACCTCTTTAGCACTCAGGTGTTTCAGTCTTAAATGACAGTCTTTATTTATTAGAGACATACTTGAGAATCACAGAAATATTTTAAACACAGTGCTTTGAGCACTTGGCTTCATGGGACAAAGCTGCTGTGAAGAATAATGTACAGAGCACAGAATAAATTGCAGCTGCAATTTCAAGGCATTAACTCAGTGATCCTAGAAGCTGCATGAAGCAATTTTTGAAGCTGCAATTTGCTGAATTGTCTAAGATACCTTCTGTAATACTTGAAGAATTTAATTAACACATCTAATGTTGATTATCTTGCTGGAATTGCTGACTTTGGTGCAGTTTTTTAATATTATAAAAATCATTATCTTACAGAAATACAACATGTATGAGAAGCCAATTGGGAATTTTTTTCCTTCTTTTCTAGGAGAGTAGACATTATACCTATAAGAGCCTTAAATATTTAAGTATTCTGAAGCAAATATATATTTTTTAATTAATATATCCAATCTCATCCTAAAAGGTTTCACATTATATTGAAGATCTTTTTTATTTGTATATCGACACCAATGTTCCTGGAGTGAAAATGATCTCAAGTCATTCCATGTAACAGCCATAGAAGCTGTCAAATTATTGTTTTCAAGTCAAGCTCAATGATGGTTTATGAGATGCTTTTCAGCAATTCAGCCAGCAAAAGCCACAATTCTTGCTCAAGTGGAGAAGCAACTGGATGGAAAAAAGCACAGGGGTCAATGGCCTTCTTTGAGGATGAAAGATAGGAAGCACGAAAGAACAAAAGAATAAAGGAGCAAAAGAACTAAAGAAAGAATAAAAGAATGAAAGAACATAAGAAATAAAGAATTAAAGAAAGAAAGAATGAAAGAAGGAAAGAATGGAAGAATATTGTTGCCACCTCTTGCAAACTGCGACCATCACCACCAGCCACAACAGAAACACAAAGCAAACTCCAAAGCCACCACAAAAGCTGTTAAACCATGTGGAAACACCAATACCTGAGTCCCTTCTTAGGCAAAGTGTTCCTATCAAGATGTGGGTCGCTGCAGAAAAGTTAAAAGAAAAGAACTTCAGAGAAGAACAAAAGGGAAGGGATAAGATCAGGACGAAGAAGGACGTACAAACATCTGCATCACCTTTCCAGAGGAAAAGGTGCTGGGGCCTTCCTACAGAAACATGCAAAAGCCTCCTTACCCAGGTATGGATTTGCACAAACATGCAGCTGGTACCATGCCAATGAATCCCATCTGCTCACAACGTGGTTTTGCTATTTTTCCTACCCACAGTGAGCAAAAATGATTCTTTAAATGCCAAATGGATGCTTAGAGATCTGCTTTTCAGCAGGCGTGAGGCAGACTACTGGTGAAAACTGATGAGAATCTCCAAGTCCCAGCCACCTTCCTGTCATTTCTTTCAGCAGGCACCATTTAGGGAATGCAGCTAATTACTGCAATGTAAAAGCATTGAGCACAGACTGGTTAAATTTTCAAATCTCAGCTTGAATTCCACAAGCAAATATGAATCTACAAGCCATCCAAATGCCTAAGTTTATTTTTTCACAAATGATGAACTTGTAACTGAGCAGAGATTTGTAAAGAAAACATCCAGGTGTTGAAATGAATCCACTTCATGGCAATCCTTCCAGCTAAATTACAGCGTGGGAGAGACTCAAATTACAGCAGTGAACAAAAAAAAGTGAGCTAGAATGTTTAGATCTGGATTACCTTTTCCTAAACTTTAGCATTCAACTCTACAAGGATGGATGCACCCCAAGTCCCCGCAAAACACTCACGAGCCAAACTGCAATAAAAGACTGACAACACTGAATGACACTGGGACTTCACAACAAAAAAAGACAGGCCTGAAAGGCAGTGGGAAAAGCAGCATGCCAGAGGGATGCTGAAATGCTAGTGAGAGTTTAGATTGGCTGAAAAAAGAAAACAGCAAGATTTTCCAATTGCCTGTGGCAAAGAAATGAGGAGGGGCAAAAAAAAAATAAAATACCCCCATAAACCACAAAAGATGTTCCTGGTAACTAAAGCAACACCCAAACCATGACAACTCTGCTGTATGCCATTCTCCAGATGGATTTAGGCAAGCAGATGAGGTGTTGGAGAGGACTCTCACTGGCATGTCTTGTGTCAGTCCACACCTGAACAATGAACACAGCAGAGGACTCGACTCAGCACAGTCTGGCACAAAACAATTTGCTTGACTGAGATGGGCAACAAAACCTCCAGCTTTGTGCATACTCCTGTCCTGAGACAGCATTACCTGTCCTGTCTCCTGGGCAAAGTATTTCGGCAGAATTTGGGGCTAGCAGCAGGGGAAGAAAGAGGGCTAGAGGAAATCAGTCCAACAAGACAGAAAACAAGAGAAGGAATATTAGAATGGAAAGAGGAGAGAACAGAAAGGAGTTATAATAACACACAAACAGAAACCCAAACTGTCAGAACATTATATTCAGAGGTAATTTTCCCCCTTGAGATGCAACTCTGAAAATTTTACTACCTGACTGCATAATGAGACATCAGGATTACAGCTGGTTTGCAATGCTTGCAGGAGTATTACTGCCTTCTACAAAAGTGCAGGGAGCATGCACTGCAAGGCATTGTCTGATTTATCCTGATGTTAACTCAATCTGCTCTTAACACAGCTCTGATGCTGAAAAAGCAGTCCCGGTCCCTCCTCCCTGCCCTTCTGCTCCCAGCTCCTCCTCTGTCCACACAGATCCCAATGAATCTCAGGGTGTAAGGAGCTGAGGAACTGATCCATCTGAAATATAATTCAGGTGATCACTTTTCAGTAAGATCCATCTCCCAGTCGTGTTCACTAAGCATTCACATGAATGCCTGTAACTGAAACACTGTAGGGAGCAGCTGGAGACGGGACAGGGCTGCAGGGAGAGGCTGAAAAGGGATCAAGTGACTGGGAAGACAGGGACTTCTCTTTTCAGCATGACCTCCAGTTTAAAAGCTTGGCAAATGTTACAGACACAAAACAGTTGGCTTCTCAAATCAAAATGCTAACACTACTGGAGGTTTTTTTTTAATATCACTCTCAGATCAACTTTGGAAAGATAATGGATGATGCAAACCTCAAATACTAGGTAGAATGTGGTATTAAGGAAAGTTGTCACTTTGGCTATCACAGCAAACTAAAAACCTCACCTGAACCCATCTTCTTGCTCTGAATGGGGCTCCTTGCCTTTGTCCATTCTAATAATGCCATTCAGGATTATCTTGCAGAAAGCACAGCTTGATTTGCATGTGCAGTGCTGCCCAGCACTTGATTCACATTTGAGATACACACCAGCTTAATGGAAACAGGAAAAAAACCCACTCACCTTTCAGACAGCGTGGTCTTAACACTGTTGGTTCGGACAAAGGGAGTCAGAGAATCATCTTTGGAGGCTGGGATCAAACCACTGGAGGAGTTATGGCTCAGCCCACCTCCACTGCTCAGAGAGATGTCAATGGATTCACAGCTGGTATGGAGGCTGCTGACAGACTGATATCCAATGCCATCCTTGCTAACAGCAGAGGAGCTGCTGGCGTTGGTGCCCCAGGTCAAACTGTTGGAAGGAGCTGAATGTGCTGAGCTGGGACTGGAAGCCAATGGAGACTGGTTCAGGTCTGTGTTTTTACTGTAGAGAGGACTGCTGCCCCCACTGCTCAGAATCCCACTGCCAGACGGAGAATCAAGGTTACCCTGCTGGCTCATTGTAGCATGAGGATTGGAGATGACAACTGAGTTTTTCATATTTTCAGCCGTTGTGATGGGAACTTGTTTATTAGGTTTGCCACCAAAAAGTCTGTAAGAAAAGACAACATGGAAAATATCCAAAATGGAACCTTAAATACAAGGATATTTTATATCTAGACCACATACCATCTTTACTTCAGAAAACCAGTATTAAAGAAATGATCCTGGACTGGACATACACAAGGATAAATTTGTGATTCTGTGTTCATAGCATCTTTAATAAAGTCCAGAAATAATTATAACAGCTTCAATCTACCTGAGGTGTTTCTCCTCTGAAGCATCAAATAACATTTTGACAAAGATAAAATACATCCATATTGTCTCCTGCTCCTTAAGGAAAAAAGGTATTAGAGAAACACTGCATTGATTATTCTGAGGCATGGAATATTAGAGGTTAAAAGTTTGTTATCCAGGTAAATCCTGTGCAAACCACTGAATGCTCTACACAGAAGCAGTAATTGATGGGATGTAATAGGAAAAATACCTCCTGACATCAAATGTAAGTTTGCCTGATTTCAGGAGCCAAGCCAGATGGAAAACTATTTTACTGGTGTGTAGAATGAGATTTTACCTGCTTTGACACCTGGGACTGGCTCAGTAGAAGTCAAGCTGAGTGCCAGAACTAGGTGCAAGGGAAGGGACCTAAAAGCATGGTTGGGGAAGGATGACTGCAGCCCCTCCAGGTTGCACCACTGCTGCCTGGGCTGTAACTGCACTGCCAATGAAAAAGGGACTTCAGTTCCTTTATATTCAGAAGTGCAAAAGAGTCTTAGAAGTAAACATCTGTAGAGATCAGATGATCAATCATTCCAAAACTGATCCTCAAAATTGTAAAATGTAGCTTTTGACTCCAGCACCAAACATTCAACCCAAACCATTGCTTCTGTTTGTCCCACTTAGATCCTGTAACTGCCTTTGGTACAGAGCTTCCTCACAAATCCCTATAGGGATTTGCTTTTTTCTTATCAACAGCATGGATTTACTGGGGATGATGCTTTTCCAAGCCAGTATCTACCCAGCTGTGGTCCTCAGAAGAGAGCACTAAGGCACTTGTGCACAATAGCTCTGAAAAACTTCTGGGTGGGTGCACACTGAGCAGAACTTTCTCTGCTGAGGACGCCCAGGTTGTCTGTAGAACACATGCACACCAAGTCACTTTGTCTAACACTTCCCAGAAGCACAGGATGGGCACAAACCCACACCTGCAGTAAGTCCAGTGATGCCCAGAAGTACTGTACTTACTGCATGGGTGGTACCTGCCTGGATTGTTCCTGCTGCACACTTGCCACAAAGCACTTGGACAACATGGTTGGATCAGGCTGAGATGCCAACCTTCATTTGTCTCATGATCCAGTGCTGCTCTGTGCCATGATCCTCAGGATGTGGACAAACCAGTACAGAGCTTGTACCTAGAAACCAGGGTTCACCTCACTGATTAGGAGACACTGACACAGACAAATCAGTCTGAATGATCAAGCTACTGGGATTTAGAGACCTTTAAATCTAGGTTTTACTTACAGTTAATGCTATTAGAGTATGAAGCTTAATGTCAAACCATACCATAATGCTACGTGGCCTTCAGCAGCAATCCCAGCTCAGGGTATTCCTGCTCCTGTGCCACTGGGGGAAATGTACTCCTAGAGTTAGGATCCTGGAGCCTAAAAAAACCTCCAACTACCCAAACAGCAATTTCATAAGATGTTTTTAAGCTACACAGTCTTCCTCAAACTGTTTCACAGCACCTCTGATACAATTGCAAGGATGCTGTGCTGAGGCCCAAACAGAACCTTGCTGCTACTCAAGACAGCGTCTGGCTGACCCAACCTCCTGACAAATGCTTTCTGTAGAGGATGTGGTCTGCAGAGCATTGCTTTCAGTCCAGAGAAACTCCAACCCAGCAAGACAGTCCCAACAATATAGATATTCATTCTGGAAGGATATACCCTATCAAGGAAGGACAGTTTACTCCTAGCCATGATTATTTAGGAAAGGTTGACACAGCTGAGCTGGCTCTTGGGTCAGGCATGTCTCCCATGAACAGAAAAGCAGTGTATCATATACTACAGAGCAGGAAGACCCAATGTAATAATATAATATATCAAGATAAAGTCATTATTTTACTTAAGGGATATGCCAGATATTTAATACAGGAGCTAAAGGGAAAACTGAGAGAACAAAGACAATTACAGCTCCTATTAGAGACTTACAGAGTTACACTGTTTATGACAGCATAATAGTTATATATGTTTACAGACTTGCAGGTAAATCTGTATCATTACAATTGTATGGATTGTAGAATTGTATGGATTCTAATTAATTTTATAATATTAAAAAACTACAAGGCTTAGTGGACATATGCAAAGAAAACCACCTGCCTGCAACTCATCTCAACTGACTATGAAAATTTAGATCAAAATCTTCTAAACTGTGATTCCAGAAACCAGCAGTAACAAAATGAGGCCAAATTCAACTCCGACATATTTCAATACTTGACTATTTAGACATTCTGGTGAAAATTCAAGAGTGAAATTGCAAATCAAAATGAGGGAATACTTAAATTGAGCTTCAGTGTCTTTTTTTTTTTTTTTTTTAAGTTTCATGCACTGCTAATGCAGTAATTCCATTACATGACTTGCAACCTGGCTTTCAAGTGATGAAAAATTTTCCAATCAAATTCCAAGACTAATGTACCTGAGGCTTGCAACACTGAAAAACTGCATTTCTCTTGTGGTATGCTATAGAAATGAAAGGTATATTGGAGGTTTTGATTTTAAGTAGCCAGTGATGAAAATTCTATGTTCTAAAGGACATCTAATGATCACTGGGATTAAATTAAATGAGGTATCTTAGAATCACAGAATCTACATGGCTGGAAAGGACCTTCAAGACCATCAAGTCCAACCGTCAGTCCTACACCACCTTGAATTATCCTTGCACAGGCTCTTCAAATAAAACCCCTCTTATTAAAAGAAACATTTTACAGTTCTTTGTAGCTTTAGCCCAAGCTGCTACCACAGCCATTATGCTTGCATTGGTGCTTCAGATGGAATGTGGCTTTCTCACATCACTGGAAGCAGGATGATGTAGCATAACCATATGGGTATTATGGGCGTCAAGACAAAAAATGAAATGCAAAACACTGCAACTTGAAACAGACAAGCTACTCAATGTCAAATTAAATTGAAAAATAATATTAACAGAACCTTTCACCGGGAATCCATAAGTTGATTCCTGACCAGCTCAGTATTAAGTGTTAAAAGCACGTGTGGGACAGTGGGGGAGAAATAAAAGCCAGGTGAGACATTTAGTTCCAAAACATATTCCTAAAATAAGAAAATTCAACCCAGCTTAGTAACTTTTCTTAGGGTTCTTCTGTAACCAGATGTTGAATCTTGCAACACACTGACCTAATCCACACAACTGAAAGATGGTTTTGGGTTGGGCATGTGAATCCATGTATGGCAGGTCAAAATGATGCATCTGTCATAATGAAAAGATGAAATAACTTTCCTGAGGTCAATTTATAATTTGATTCACCACTGGAGCACTTCCAGATTTGTTACATATAAATGGGTGCAAAAACTCCTCAGTAACCTTCAGGTCAGAAAACCCTTAATCCTGCAATACCTGCATGAATAATGCCTTCAGGGAGGACCTTTTGTAAACGAAGAGACTCGTACGACAACCCCAAATCTTTCTGCCACTCAGTCTTTTTTTTCCAGGTATTAGATTTTTCCTGCTCTCACGTGATGCACTGAGCATTTCCAACGTTGCTGATGTGACATCAAATGTTGACACCACGCCCTTGAGGCAGGACCCTAAAATAGTCAAGTGCTCCACAAAACCCAGCCAAGGCCTGGCTCGAGGAGTCCTGATCATTCAGCTCCGACCAACATCATTGCACAATCAATTAATTCATTGCCTACCTGCGCAAAGTGGGAGAGGCCACATCGGGGTACTTGGCTCCTTGCTGGTGGGTACTTTGAGCTCCAATAGAAGCAGTCTGTGATGCAGGGTTCACTTTAACAGAATTACACGAGGCCACGCTCTCGTTGTCGGACGAAATCCCTTTCTCTTTATCAGTCTGATTGACTAATCCTGGCAGAGAGTTCCCAAGGATTACCTTGGCAGGCTCTCTCATTTTAGGGACAGGCAACCCGGCTGACTTGCTGCTTATGTTGGAGTCTATGCTACTCGTGCTAGATCTATTCCCAGCTCCACTTCTGCTACTGGATTTACTGGGCCGGGGTAAGCTACGATACTGCAGATTAGTTCGGGCACTAAGTGCTAAGTAGCCATCATCCTGGTTCTGTGAGCCATCAACACTAGTCTTCCGACCAGTGGTCCTACCCATGAGTCCAGATGACTTTGGGATTTTTCCCAAGGTAGCCGATCTACTGGTGATAGTTGCCCCGCTGGCAGTGATTATTGTCATGCCTACGGCTGACCCGCTCTGTTTCTTAAATCCAAATGTATTAGCATTAGCAGCAGCTGTTCTAGAGTTACTTGTGGGAAGCTTTTTGGATTCATCACCACTGCTGCGTCCTGCATCTGATGGGGAACGTTTAACATGTCCAGCTTTAGGAGATAGTCTACCCTTTTCTGATACCTTGGCGTCATCAGTTTTCCCTACAAAAATAGAAAAAGAATTCTAATATTTAATGACTTGAAAACATCGAGCAAATGATGAAACTCAAAGCAGCATGAAAAGCAAAAGCGTGTTAGCCACCAGAGTGGGGTTAAAAATCATGATCTTGTCTGCATTGAACTTAAAAGCCACTCTAGTGAGTTATACATGCAGACCTGCCAGAGAAAGTACGGGGTGTGCTTGCCCTTGAGGATATGAAAAGCAGAACAGTCTTAGGTAATAGTGACAGACAAGGGAAAAAAAAAAGTTTCCCTCTGTAGCTGCTCCAGATTGATCCTTTTTTATCATTAGAAGCAGTGTTAGGCTGTTAGTATAATTTTCCTAAAAGGAAAGTATCAAGTATCTAGCTGTTTCATCTACAATTGTGTGCTCAATCAAGTAAGAGGAGAGGTATTAAGTTATATTACTTGATTTAGGAAAATTTCATCAATTTTCATTCATGGATCTGCAAGTGCTAAAATCACTAATATGTTTACAAGAAAATCCAGAACTAAATAAATAGTGTTTAGTAGAAATTAGCATGCTGGTTTAGTATGCTGGGGAAAAAAAAAGAAACAAACTCAACCACACATACTGTATGTTCTTAAAGTTAGTCATGACTTCAAAAGCTGAAATAATATAAATCACTCTTCACATGAAAATACTGTTGCCCAACCAATAGTTTGGCTTAAGACTGGAGTTGTCATGAAAACAACTTTCATAGAGTACTAATCCAAAATTTGCATTTTCAAACGGACAGAAATAGAAATGTGGACATACGAGATGCTGCATAGGTTAAAACAACACCTAAAAATAAAGACAGGATTACCTGAAGTTCAGGTTCTGCCTGGGAAAATATTTAAACTGTTTTCCTACTGAACACACTGTTTGGCTTGTTTATATCTTACACCTTTTTCTCACCTGTTCCAGGTGTCTTTAACGTGCCTGAGGTGGTTGAAGCTTTAGTCCTTGGTGTGGTAATGCCAACCTGAGCTGACATGCCCCGTCGCCAGGAGCCTGTCTGTGAAATAGCAGTGTTCTTCCTACCAGAAGTGCTTTTATCAGATTCATCTGACACATCAGAGGGATTCCTCCTCCATTTAGATCCTGGCTCCATTTTTATGCCGCTGTCGGATCCTCCGTCTGATTTCTTGACTTCATCACCGGACCACAAGGAATTCCGCTCAACCTGGGAATGCTTCTCTGCATCAGTCTAGGACAGATAAGGAATTGGGATACAGCTTTCAGAGCAAGCCTTTCTTTTAAGAAGCTTCATAAATGAAAACCATCAAACTGACAATAAACTCAGCAGTGGTATCAAAGTGCCAACAAAAAACCCGACGCCTTTGATAAAGAAATGTCACAGCAAGAAATGAGCCCCAGCAATGACATTTATCTTCTTTTAATATGCTATGGAAAAATGCAAAAAATGTAACAGAAATACCCCTTAAAATAAAGGTGAGGAGGAAAAAAAAAAAAAGGACAAAAAAGCACTTGATTTATAAAGGACATATTCAGCTCCATGACATTCATAATCCTCCATCTCGAATTTCTGATGGACCCTTTTACTGCAATGCCAAAAATTTGAAATTACCATTTCAAACCTGTGAAGCCACAGCTTGCCTTTGTTCTTGCTGCTTTCCTATCTCTTCTCTGGCAATCTGATCTCCAGAGCATTAGGAGGCAGCTTTTGGAATACATTTGAAGATATGGAATGCTTTTCATTCTAATCTAACGCATTAGAAGGACACCCAACAACTGAAGAAAAAGGAATTCCAACAACTTTCTAACAATACTCAGGTCTGACTTAAAATAGACAAATTGCATCAGTTTTTATTTTATATTCAACTGCTGAAATTGGTTTTTCCCTGTCCTTTGCAGAGACTGATTGTGCTGCCAGCCTTTTCTGGAGAATTTTGCAAAGATTAATGTCAAGCATGGAATTTTCTCATTAGCAGCCACTGTCAAACTCCCAAAAAAGCTTAAATTAAATCTATTATCCTGCATATACATTTCCTATGCATTAGCATTTTCAGTTCATAATTATTACTTTTGCAGAATTCTACTTTTCCTATAAAGTACTGTTAATTTGGGCAAATTTTGTAACACCACAATTATTTTGTGATCAGGCACAAATGGCAAATATCCACTTATTTGACCCTTATAGGTTAGAGGAATCACAGTTGAAGGGCTCTTCAACCATCACAGAACCATGAAAGGGGATGACCAATCAACACATGATCAGGAAGCTCCCAAATAAGAATGGCAAAATGTTGAGGGCCATCTCATCCCTGCAGGCTTGGAAGAAGATGACTGTTGTCAGCAATGTGCAGGACTCAAATGGTAGCATCACTTAAAAGAAAACTATTTTAAATATTATTCCAAAGCCCACAACCTTTTACTCCCTTTGGATAATCAGAAAAGCACAGCACAGGAAAGGATGTGAGATGATTTACCACACTTTCAGCAAAATGCTCTTTTATTTTCAAGTTCCTAAACTATGTCTCAAGTTTATGAGACTTTTATGGCTTTTCTTTTCTTAACAGATCAAACCATTAATATTAAAGAATCTAAGGGGAATTGTGGTTTAATTTCTGCTGCTTTTTGCTGTAATTACTTTTTTTTAAAAGCTTGAAAAACTAGTCTAAGCAATCAGTACATGAAAGCTGACACCACACATCAAAATGGTCTTTCTTGTTGCAGCCACCTGAAATAGTTAGGGCCTGGGTTACTTGTGCGTGTAGTGAGCCATTAGACTAATAAGCACTTGCTGAATTCTGGATTTAGGAATTATTTCCTTCTTGTATTTTCCTCATGCTATGCAAATGTCATTTCCCTGCTTCTCTATTCCAAAAAGAACACTTCAGCACCGACTCCTGCATGGAACTGCTTTCTCATTTCCTTCTTTTTGTATGGCTGCAAGGCTAGGGGGACAATTAGCTTTCTGTTTATGACCATTAATTAGTAGGTGTGTAATGAATTCACACTGTGACTGTTTCTATGTCCTGTGTTTCTCTAAAGTCATAATTTCTCCTAAGTTTGCAGATTTTCAAAGTGAGCACAAGCCAGAGGTAACAAATAATCGACCAGCAAAATGATCTCAACATCATCCCTCATGTGCCCTCATTAATCTTCCTGCAAGTACCTTGTCTGGAATCAGGTATTTATATTATATATATATATATTTATATTTATATTTTTAATGTGGAAGAGCCAAAAATAGATCTATTTGCTCGGAAAGGGCTTATTCTACTTTTCGTTGACATGAAACATTATTGTACCTTCTATTTCACCCCTTTTCCATCTCTAAGGGTAGTAGAGCTGCAATAGAAGGAATGGCACTACAACAAGTCCTCTACCTTTGCCCTCTTCCATTTCATTCCACCCACAACCCAAGTTTTTCCATAGCCTTTGAAATGCAGCACACCTCCCCTTGAAACCCTCTGGCCAGAGATGTTTCTGTTTAATGGTAAACACTGGGAACAGCCCAGAAACATGACTAAGGAATCAAAACCAAAACATGGTGAAACCTGGCTAGAGGATTGCAGCTGAAACTCCACCTGCCTCCCAGGCCTGGAGTGGGTGAAAGTGGGTATATTGGTTGCTGGGGGTCATGGCAAGACTTAGCTTGAGTTGGAAGCAGCTCCTGCCATCCAACTGAGCTGGGAGTAGTAGCAACCACCAGCATTTCTCAACTTATTCCTACAGTTCTGCAAAACTCTGAACAGACGAAACCCATCTTTGTTCCATTCCAGCTGAGAAGTTGTCTTCATCCAACAGCTTGAAGATGCTGTTTCCTATGTAAAACAACTGTTTTCTGTCTTTCTGATCTTTTTAGCATTACATGGACAAGTTTATCCCTTGACCTCCTCCATCTTATTTCAGTTGATTAATTTATTTTCAAATGCCAGGTGCTAATTTCTCTTGAAATTAAGGAGACATAACTTAAAGTCATCTGTATGACTTGTCATGTCATGTCATGTCATGACGTGACTCTAAAGGGATAATGTATGGAAAGCTGCATTAAGAGGTAACTTAGATTCAAGCTTGTGCAATACTAGGGCCCCAAAAAAGCAGTGTAACTACATTAAGTGCTTTGGTACTTGGCACAGTCAGAACAAGACATAGGAACATGCTAAGGCCAATTCTGGTTCCTATGACTGCTTGTTCAGATACAATTTGCATAACATTTTTATAGCACTGTCAAAAAAAAGGGGGCTACAACTTGGAATCTCTATGAAAATGGACTTAATACCATACTGAAGACCTGCTTCTCAAAGATAGAAACAACTACAACTTCTGGAGTATGGGGCACCTAGCAGCTCTGAAAATCAATTCTGTAGCAGATTTTTTTCATAAGGCAAGCAGGTCTTCCTTTGCAGAGAGGTTTCTGCCTAAGTTCTTGATTTTATCAGCAGACACTGACATGTTGGGGCTCTCTCCCTTTGATGTTGCTGGATTATTGTTCTGGACTCCCCACTGTACATGTATTAGTTTCAAGCTCCCTCTTTAATTACCTGAAATCAACTTCTGTACCACCTCAAAAAGATGTGGCAGAATCACAGCAGCTTAAAATCAAGTGCTGTTATTTAGGCAAAGAGGAGCAGAGTATTCTCTGAGAAGGAAAGTCCCCATCCCTCTGCAGATACCTGCCAGTCCTTTGTGTCTCAGCACACAGGGGAAGGCAAACCTGGGCACAGGCTCCAGTACCCCAGGTAAAACAGAAAAGCATATATGCAGCTTTTGCTGCTTCATGAACTGTGACAACTGCTTTGGGCAGCAAAAAATCAACCCTGAAAGCTACACATGGTTCCATCACTCCCAGCTGTCTTCATTCCCTTGGCTGACAAGATTAGGATATTCTGGTCAAATGAAAACAAAGCATTTCATGGATAATAATTGGTAGAGAAGAGTAATACTTAGAATAAATATTGTCAGCTATTAAAACAGAGGAGAGAAGCAGGTCAGAGACAAACAAATTGCAAGCACAACTTGTATGTCTTCGCTCCCAGCTTTGTCTGCTGAGGACAAGGCTCTGCTGTCTGTACAAGCTTCAGCTGCTTCTCTCCTGGTGTCTGCTCTGTCTTGGATGCTGTAGGAGTTGTGGGGGAGGAAGAGGAGTTCATCAACACAGATTTGGATCTCTCAGAGGTGTTTCCAAGAATCTGATCCATCAGAAGATAGCAGTCAAATGAGTTTCTATTTTTTTTATCTCAGGTTAATGTTTAGTCACGTCTCCCTTTTTCTTCCTATTTTTCCAACAGTAACAACTGTCATAAAATGCTTCCAGTTGTCTAAGTTACTCTCTGTTATGCACTGCAAAACACATTTCATAGATCTTAACTCCCCTCAACTTGTATGGGACTTGTATTGGCAGCTCTGAGCACACAGGCAGTGGCTGCTCCACAACCAGAGGCAAACTGGAAATCTGGGATGGAGACTGCAATATGTACCTCGTGGCAAGGGAACAAAGAGCAACGTGTGCTTGCACCACAGTCCTGCAGGCAGAGCAACACTTCACAGCAACCACATGTCAGCATTAAAACTGGTATTAAAACCAGATTTTGGGGTCCAGTCATGTAAAAGACTGGAAAAGAATAAAAAAGGAAAGAACCAGGAGAAGGTCAAACCTACAGCCCTCTCCTCTACCTGCCACAATGCCAACTCTCTGCATCTCAGTTGCTTTGACACCAACGCTTGAGTCCCTCCAGCAGGTGGGTGCACAAAGACCAAAGCTGGGCTTCTTATTCCTCTGTTTTTCCAAACAAAATTCTATACAATTGGGAAAAAAAAAAAACAGTTTCTGCTGCTGCAAATCTCTGTCCATGCACTCGGTGATGAAGGCAAAACCTAGATACCATCACTCCTTTTACCTCCTCTGGATGTGTGGTGTCTGCCTGCTGACAGACATGAAATTTATCCTCCTCTGAAATGCTGCCAAAAATAGAAAGCCTGCAGTAACAAACAGCCCTGGAAGCTTAAAATAATCGATTTCATTAGCCCAGCATGTTCACATTTCCAGTGGGAGTGTAAATGGCCTTCATGCTGGCTTGATTAAATTCTACCCTTGAAGAAAAAAATGTAACTTCTCTAGACCTAAAAAAAAAAATTAAAAAATCCTCTACTGATGTCTGTTTTCTGTAGAGCAGAGCTGCTAGGAAGGCTGAAGCCACTTGCTGCCACACCACCACAGCAGAGATGCCAGAGATTTCATGCACAGAGGAAACACTCAGAAATGCCACGTATGATAAGGTGGTTCCTATGGCCTGATGTTGCCTTTTCAGTGACAGCATCGCTACTGAAGGTTGGCTGTGTGGTCAAGTTCATCCAAATTAAACCAGTTATCTAGAGAAAATTAAAAGTCATCAATCTCTTACCTGTGAGTCTAAGTTTTTGCGGGAGGAGGCAGGTGTGTTGGCATAGGAGCTGATAGAGGAGCTGGTGTTGATGTCATCAGTACTGAGGTTATCTATGGTGTCACTGATCCCACTGCTGACTGAGCTGCTGTCATCCCAGCTGGAGAAAAAGCACAATAGAGATAGAAAACAAAGGGTCAAAATCAGTCAAAAGAGTGTTCTTTCTACAAGACTTAAACTACTTGCCAAATGAAAAGGGTCTGCTCATTTTCCTGACCTCAAGTCTGGATTCACACAGCTGGTTCCTACAAAGCCTGATGTTTGCCACCATTAAACTGGCAGCACCACCAGTGATGCAGCTCTTGCTGACTCAGCTGAAAGTTTGTATGAGCAAGCAAATTCTTCTGTGACCCTGAAAATCAGTGCCTTTCCAGTGACCCTGAAACTAGTCCCAGAGCAGGGGAAGGTGGTGACAAGAAGGCAGCTCCAGGTAGGCACAGGACTGACTTGCAAAGCCTTACTGCATAGATGATATCTGAATGCAAGGGAAAAATACACCCCAAACCAATCTTTTGTACATGGTTTTGATGTAGACTTGGGAAACAACCAAGATCTATCATCAACAACATCACAGGTATCAGGAATTCTTAGGAATTGAAAGTTTAGTTGTTCTGATGGTACATAACCCTCCCGAGCTGTACCACAACCCCTTGTCAAGGTGATCTGTTAGCTTGTTGTCCAGCACTATGTCCTTGGATAGCTTCAACATTTTCTAGCAAATGAGAAACTGGAAGTTTAGGACTCAGAAAGCACCAACAAAAAACCCCACCCATGCCTGAAGCAATCTGAGTGTTAGGACAGAATCCAAATGACCCAGAAGTCAAGGCAGATGCTCCACTCCTAAAATTCCCTTAAAACAAGCTGCTTAAGCAAGAGATTTATAAACTGGCTTACAAGTGCTCCATCTCCCAAAACAATAAAGTTGGGATTGAAATACTGTCCTGTACGTAGCTCTGGAAGACATTTCAGCCCACTGATGGCTCACTACTGTTGGAATGCATAAATACATACTGCAAAAACGAGTGATAAAAGCTCATCTCCTGGCAGTTCTGCTATTTATCACCACAGCCTCAAATCTGGGGATGTCCAGATTCTCTGCACTATTGCATTTCTGTTTACAAACTTGGAACACCAGCATTGCAATGAGTTTTCTGACTGCAGAGGGGAAGCCACTCAACAGTTGATACACTGGATATTTGATATACACATTTAAAACTGAATTACAAGCTATGTATTTGAACTATACAAACAAAGACCATCCATGTCTGTTTTCTTGAATTTTATTCATAGCTTCACTACTGATTTACTATGTAGCCTTACTATACACCCTTTAGCAGCTTTGCAATGAAAAGCATTTATCTCAGCATTAGAGACCAGTCACCCATATGGGTTTTAACGATGCTTAAATATTTTTTAACTGCTTTTTGCTTACTTGGGGGTATTTTCTTCAACCATATCTATGTAAAGCCTTTGAGGGAACTGAGGAGAGCTTACCCAGCCCCACAATCTGCTGAACCACACAAGCAGCAGCAGCAGCTATGGGGACATGCAGAAGGGGGAACTGCTCACAGCTGCTCTTTGCTACCACTTTGTTCCCAGTTCTAGTCCTCATCAATCTGCCAGCACCCTCCCTGGTGCCAGTTCTCCCTATCTCACTGCAGACAAAGCCAGCTGGGAAGCTGAGATCAACAGTTTCAGCAAGTCAGATTTATTTTGCCTTCAGATTTGAAAGTCCTCTGCCATGCTGCTCTGCTGGCAGGGGATGGGATGGATGGATATGGACAGACAGGGACAGGCACTGGGACCAAGATCTGACCCTTGCTGCAGGATCCCCTTCATGGGGGTTGCCCTTCATCTGTGGTCCTTCAACTCCAAATAATTCACTCTTGCCACTTCTGATTGACTTCCAGGAGTATCCTGGGTTCCAGGCAAGGAAAAGATTTTCCAAACACCATTTGATAAATCCACAGACACTTCAGCTCTCCTGACTGAAAAATGCTGTGGTCTACAGGGCTGGTGATGCTACATTTTAAAGGAAAGATTCTTTTTCCCCCTTGATTTGTCTTCATCTATTTAAAGAGGAAACCACTGTAATGCAAAATAGAAGTATATGTTAAAATAAATGTTATATTTATATATTAAAATAAAACTCCATACACAATGTGAGAAAGCCAGCCCAAGCCCATGAGATTCTACACAGCAGTTTTATTGGCTGTATTTATTTGTGATGTGCTGCCCATACAGATCAATCCAAGAAATGTAATGGGAAGGGGGAAAAAAAAATAAAAATCCTGTTTTCTCCTTCCCTCCAAGAGCCTGGTACAGAAAAAGTGAGAACTTAGAAAAGAATCAAAAGATTTCTTTGAAGCACTTTTTTTTTTTTTTTTTTTTTAGACTAGGTAAGAAAATATAACAATGCAAAACATTGAAAATTATATTATTTGTAAATTTCAGTTTTTAACAGCATTTCTAACCAGTTGCCATTCTTAAACTATCACAGGCCCCAGATCATCAGCATGTAAAGAATGCCTCTAATGTTAATCATAAGTAACTTTACTGCCAGCAACCAGACCTGTTGACTTTAGTTGGGCAATCTAAGGCATTATGGAAATATTTAAGTGCCCTTCTGAACTGGGCCATGTGCCTAAGGACAAAGGTAGAAACATGCTCCTGAATACATTGATGCTTGTGGCTTCCCTGCAAGTACATCCTGCCTGGGCTTTAAGCTTTTTATGTTCTGATGGATGCTCTGAACAACTCCAACTCTGCCTTTTCAAGTTTACTAAATTAAAACAGGTTAGCCATTCTGAGGCCAAAAGATCTAGCATTTTGGCCAGCAGAAGTTAAAGACCACAGCCCTGGCAAGGATGCTGATGGGACCAAGTGATGACACTGATGCACAGGGCTGGTGTGACAAGAGAAGCTGCTGTGTCACTAAAACCAGGCAGCTCAGATTTAGGTTTATTTAAAAATCTCACTTTAACAAGTGGGTGGGAGGGGGTCAGTCAGAGAACAAGAAAACACAACACAATTTTAAATCATTTTGGAAATCTGCATGCTGTCCTTTGGAGTAACACAATGGGATGCTTTTAATGAGAGATGCACGTAGGATTCACTGAACTTCCCAAATTAGATGCAAATGCAAGCAGCTCCATGAGGCTACACCATATAATGTGAAAAAGTAATGCAATTAAATCACATATAATGTTGAACCAGCTGTCAGTGACCCATCCCACTCAAAGCTCTTCCCCCCAAGAAGCCCACCACAAAGCTGGTGTAATACGCAGCAGGATGTGACACACCTCTCTGTGTCCCTGTCAGCACAGGGGGACAGCAGCTGTTAACAAATGAAGGTTTCTCTGTTTCCCATTGTTCCTGAAAAAAACCCAAGCCCTCCACATAAATTAGTTCATTTTTACCTTGATCCAGTGCCTTGATGGTTAAAGTCAAAAGCAGGGAAGCAGAATAAGGAATCTACCAGCCCTCCTAATTACAGTGTTCTTGGCTCCCAGAGCCATGATAACATCTCTGTAATTTAGCTGGTGCAATTAATACTTTCTGATGTCAGCAAAAGCCTACTCAACCCTAACCTTTTGGGCTTTCCTTTCTCTATTTGATCGATCACCTGAAGCTTTACCCTGACTACTGAAAATTTAAAAATAAAAAAAAAATGAAAAATAAAAAAATCTTAAAACCATGCTATAGGAAAATGATACAACCACCAACTTAAAAACCACCAACACCACTTAAAAACTCCCACAGAGCAACCTCCTCTCCTTCCCCACCTCCCCCTGCTCACCCTAAAGCAACAAAACTGCTTCTCCTGAGTGTCCACAGGCAGCCCCAGGTCAGCTTCTCAAAGCTGCTTTTTGAGAACAGGTTTGCAAGGCAGTTAGGCTCAGACTTGTATTTTCCCAGTCTCTCAGCACTTTTCCATCTTGTATAATCTCTTGGCTCTCCTTTGTCAACTTGGACAGAGCCATCCCCTGATCCTCAGGGCTGCCCCCTCTCTCCAAAAATCTTCCCCCTCTGCAAGGCAAAGGAGTCATTAAAGCCCTGCTAAATAAAGCTATTGTTAAAGGTTGAAAATGCACAACGGATGGGTGTGGATATTTTACTTTGCTGGATCTTCAATCAAAACCTAAATTACAATGAGCTGCTGAAAAATACATTTGTCCAAGACAGGGCCTTGGGGCTCTCCAGTATTTCAAGTGGAAACATGGTAATTATCTTCTGCTACCTAAAAATTTAACTGTTTATGACTTGATAGGAGAACAAAAGAAAAAGTCAAGGTGTAAAATGATGGAAAAGTTCACTGCACGTTCAAAGAATTAGAAAGGAAAAATTAAAAAAGCCAGGAAAATGTAAATGTGCTATAAAGCAAGATCCCAGATACTACAGTTTTCACCATTTCTTTTGGGATTTCCCACAATACTGACATCACTGTGTCTAAATCAATATAATAATAATAAAAAAGCAATCACAAACAAACAAAAAAACCCCAATAAAACCCAAACTTGCACAGACCTTTGCATGGTTTTCCTTTTGCAATATTACAAAAAGGTGATATTCGTTTGCCAAAGGATGGATGGAAACCTACTTCAAGAGAAGTGAATTTAATTAAATTAATTAATGGATTTTACATGGTTATTAGTCACCCACCTTCTCCATGTTTTCAGTTACTCTCTTCTCATTACAGCTCATTAGAGCTATTTTTAAATAAACCACTTGGTTTCTACCCCAAGGTGGAGCCCAGGGACAGGACTGCTACCTTGAAACGCTTTAGAAAAGCCAGACCATGGAAAGTCAAAAGCAAACCCAGCAAAATGACTGGAGACCATTTCCAGCTGTTCCTTCTGGAGCTGAAATCGAATCCTATTAATTACATTTTTCTTGGGGCAGAGTTAAAAGTGCTCTAAGTGTGTTGTGAGCTGCTCAGAACGTTTTTATGTTTAGAACCTTTTCGGTTTTCCACCCACGAGCTGAAATTCAGCTCTCTGTCAAGCTGTTTAACATTCATCCAAGATAAGGTTTCAGGATTTACATTTTAAGATAAAAACTCACCAAAGAAAAGCCATCAGCATCCAAAAAGATTGAGCATGAAAAGATCTGCAGAAGCTAGAAAGCTCATTACAGTAAATGTATATATATCAGTGCTAATAACCTTATAAAAAATTATGCTGGGTTTTATTTTTGTCCTTTAAAATATGAGTAGGAATTTCACCAAGCCCCTGTCAAACTTCCATCTGAACAGAGCTAAGCACACACACAGGAGCTGCTAAATGCAGGGAGTTTCCCATTTGAAACACCTTAAAGCATCAAGAAAGCAATCGGACTTTTTCCGAAACTCAGAATCTGTCCCAAATCAGAAATTTCAAGGACACCTTATTTATCTGCACACATTTTGCTCAAAGACCCTCCAGTCATCCATCCTTTGAAGTCACTAAATGCAGCAGGCAGCACAACAGTTCAGCTGGGCAATACCTGACTGGTAGAACTCGTTTTTTGGGGCCGATGTTCTCAACAATGCTTCCTCTGGCATCCCACAGCCTGGGGGGAAGGTGAGAAGCCAGGGCAAGGCACTGCCTTTGACCTGAGCACTGGAGGAACACAAATTCCCAGCTAGATCTGAAATACCTAGTTTACAAAGCTCCCACCAGCTACCAACCCTTTTTTCCTGGACTCACGACTTATAAACCACGTTCTTGGTGTGTCCTCCATTTACTGCTCTGAGGACTCGCTGTGTTTCTTAAACAGTTCACCTTCCTGCTGTGATTGATGCTCATCCCTAACCCACTGTGAGGCTCCACTGACTCCAACTGATGTGAACAAGTGAATACTGGAAAGGAAATTCATCTCACAATAAGATCGATGCTAATTTTTAGGTGCAATTACATAAAAAAAAGCATGTCTTTTGTTTCCAAGACATCAAGAAGTGCTGAGAAAAATCTGTTGATCAAAATCAGGAATCTTAGTTTATGTACAAAGGCCCTGGTGCTCTCCAGAAAATCAATCTCTGTGAAGCTTGTCTAAGGCTGCAATGGATGGAATGAATCCACCCAGGACAAACTAAAGCTGCTGGAGATGCTGTGATGGATGGCCCCAGCTTCCCAGAGAGAATGGGGAAATAGTTCCCTGGCAGAGCTCTAGGTGTGGATCCTCACTGCAAAATGCCTTCTGCTCCCTCCCAGTGCCCAAACACCTCCAGGCAGGCAGAGAAGATGCTCTGCCCAGGGGATGGAGAGCTAGGATAACCAAACACCTTTCTCCTGCTTAACAGTCAAGGCTTTTTTCTCTCCCAGCAGCTACCTTTGGGATCACATCACCTCCCTGTACACAGGCACTATTTGAATTAAGACTCTTACTGAAAACATGGTTCCCCCTCCTCCCCAACTTGTGGGCTCCCCATCACTGGGTTCAACTGGTGAAGCTCAGCAGATCCCCAGCAGCCTCTGGCACCTTTTTGTTTCACCAAAGGCTCCAAAAGCACCAGAAAACTGGGCTGAAACCACCAAGAAGAAAAAGAATTGATGAGGTAAATTCTTACAGGCCTGACTAACTAAAAAGTGGAAGGGAAAGAATGAAAAGAGGGATTTAAATTCCATGCTGATGAGTGGGATGGACACACTTGCCCCTTGGCAAAGGGTCACTTGCCCACCCACTCCTCCAGAATAGATAGGCAAGTTCACCCAGGGAAAGGTGGCTTCTAAACACACCCACGGGGAAAGTTCACCCAGGAAAGGTGGCTTCTAAACACACCCACCAGGCAGGTAGAAGATAGGTCCCTTGCTCCCTACTCTTGTTTTAATCCCTCCCGAAACTGCAGCTCCGCTACTGCAAATCAATGGTCTGCAGGCTGTCATCCCAAGCAAAGGATGCAGGCAGAAAATGAAGAAATTATATATATGCATAAAGACTGGAAGCAATTCACAGCTCCTGCTGAAGTTCTGCCTTCTTCATAATTCGCTGTGAAGCTTCTGCATAAAATGATCAAGGTGAAAAAAAAAAAAAACACAACGATTTCACACCCGGGAGCTGCTCCTCTCTCATAGCAGCATAAGCTGCAGCACATGGAGACAAAGATAATGCTCAGGGCTTGCAGGCTCTGGTCCCATCGAAAAAAAAAAAAAAATAAATAAAATAAAATATAAAAAAAAAAAGGAGAAAAACACAAATATGTGTCTGAAGGCATTACAGCCCGCTGACGTGAGTCTTAAAGCTGAACTTGGCAATAAAACCCGTTAATTTGATCACAGGGCAGAGCACTGTCCCTCAGGAAGCTCAATCACTGAAAAACAATCGTCATTATCACACCAGTGATTTACAGAAGGGACAGACCCACAATAGAGTGAAAAACCTCATTCTTTGCACCACGGAGATGTGTGAAAGCTGGGTCTGATGCTTTGCTTTTTTGTTTGGGTTTTTTTTTTTCTTTCCTAAAACTGCGCTATAGTGTAAATAAATCCCGATTTATGCCAGCCTTTAAATTAAGTTTATTTTCAAGAGCTGTAAAGAACCATTTCCTGTAAAAAGGAGAAAGATCTTATAACCTTCCTCAGAAAAATCAGGAAGGCGACAGAAACTTGCAGAGGGGTGCGAGGGAGATCTGCGTATTATGTGATAAAAAGCAAGTGCAGCCGGGGCTGTGATATGGCCTGAAAGAGCCTCACCCCCGCCTTTGTTTCCCTGCAAAGTGAGCTCATTCCCACTGAGGTTCCTCCTTTGCACAGAAGGGAAACTTCCAGTGCTAAAATATAACAAAGCCCCACAGTTTTCTGAGGGTAAAAACCTGAAAGGCTGCTGGAAAGGTAGCCGGTTAGCTCCCCACCTATGAGACGCTGATTATTAGTTGAGAAACCTCAGAGAATCCTCAAGAAAAAACCAGAAAAAGCAAATCCGTTAATATCTGTCAGTCCTCACACGGGGTATTTCTTATATTTGTAATTTACTAAAATATATATTGATTTCATGGAGCATAGAATGAATCACATGAAATAGCGCCGGGACAAAAAACTCAGATTTACTCCCACATCCAATGTGTTTCCACTGCTGCCAGGATTTAAACAGCTAAAACCTGCTCACACAAAGGTGCAACACAACACACTCCCCAAAGTGGAGAAAAATCTCTTACCTTGCAATATTCCCAGGCCAAAGTACTTCTCCACCTTGTTGCCCATGAAGAATTCCAGAAAAGGGGCTTAGATTTATTTTGCAGGTTGATACTTTCATCAGGCTACCATCCAACACCCCCTCTCCCTTAAATAAAACTGCCTGTAACTTGACTGTCTAGGAAAAGACTTGAAAAAAAAACAAAACAAAACAAAACCAACTTGGAGCAAGGTTGTTTTCCAACAGAGCCTTCACCATTCAGCAGCTCTGAAAGACACTGGAAAATACAGCCCAGCTAGAAGGTGATCATCAGAAACTTCCCCTAGAAAGAAATCTGATCCCTCAACAAAATTAACCTCTGAAGTGCTGAAAAAAGGGAGAGGTCAAGACTTTTCTGCTGGGACTGGGTCATCTGTGCAAGGCTGTAACCTGATGGCAGTGCAGAGGCAGACTGGGTGCCTCCAGAGCACATTCCGGATCGGATGAAGGAAAAGCTCATGTCAGCAATCCTGTACTTGAAGGTACTAAATGACACGATTTGATCTCAGCTAAAAGCTTAAGGTCTCTCAAAAGTCTCTTTCCTACACTGTTTTTATAGACGGATTCAGCATCACTGCTGAAAAGACTACAGTTGTATGAGAAAGTAGCAGGAGGTATGTCCTAAATGTTTTAATACAAAACATTAGGAATACTGATAAAATAATTATTTTTTTAATTCATTATACATTTTTTGGGAGGGTGAAAAACCATTTTCATTACAACTGGTACTGAGAATACCAATTTATTCTCTGGTATGCCCAGTAAAGACCTTATGAAACGAAGATATGTAAAAGTTGGGATTAAACACACTTATCCTTATTTACAGTTGTAAAGTAAGGGGCTTTTTCCTTCCCTTTATTTCAAGTAGAATAGAGATGAGTATTTATAAATATTTAGCTGATAAAAATTTATAGTTGTTAGCCATGAAAACTCTTAGCTGAGCCTAATATAAATATTTTCTGACTGAATTCTTCCCTGACCTCTGCATTCTGCTGTACGTGTGGCTTTTAAAAATTCTAATATGGGAAAACACAGCAGCACTATTTTCTGGGGGTTGTAGTGCTCAGGGGCACTAATTACCCCCTGAGAGATGCTGCATGAACAGAACCTGTAAACATCAGAAAACCAGTAACCCAGTGAGAAAGCTGCTCACTTAGAGCCCATGTAGACTCATCATTCAGGAAGCCTCCTACATGTTCATGGATCCAGTGCAGGGGGGGAGCATCTTCAGGCACAGAGCAGGATGGTCCAAAAAAAAAAAAAAGAGTAGAAATACAGAAGGAATGGTAATAACAGCATAAGTGGTGCAAATCTGTTATTTTGAGGGTGGTGAAACACTGGAGCAGGTTGGCCAGAAAGGTGGTAGGTGTCCCATTCCTTGAAAAATTCAAGGTCAGGTTGGATGGGGCTCTGAGCAACCTCACTGGAGGGGTATGGACCAAGTGACCTTTGAAGGTGCCTTCTAACCCAAACCATGCTGTGAATCTAAACCATGATGGTGTAGGATAGGTGTCACTACTGGGGTGTGGAATGCAGCATTAGAGCTTGGAATAGATGACTATTATGGGATGTCAGGGGTGGATGAAGAACCAAGGGTCTGGCTCAAGGTGACTGAGAGCAGAACGGGGCCAGTGGGATAAAGGCTGCAAGTAGATGGGTGAAGAGATAGGGGACAAGGAGCTGTAATAGGGAAACTGAGGTAAGGAGTGAGGTCTGGGAACATGGGCTGAGGCTGAAAAGAGCCATGTAAAGGAGAGAAAATGAACTTGACAAACCAGTGAAAGTCAGGGAATTGGACTGCAAAACAGAGGAAACAGATTAGCAGATGAGCTCATGAAAATAAGAGCATGTTACAGTAATAAGCACAAGGAAAAGGGATAAAAAATTTAAGACAAATATTTTTGTTATTTAAATGAAGACACTGCCTCTTGCTGTAATGCAGTTACCAGCACTGACCAACAAACTTCCAGCCAAACAGGAACAAACAAATCCATTTGTGTTATGATGGAGAGATTTGTGCACCAAGCAAAAAACTACAATTCTGATCCAAACCCAGGTAGATTCTGTTGTTCAGGTTAGTGATGAGGGATGAAAATGAGACTGGCAACCTTTCTGAACAATACTGTGCTCTCCTTTCAGCCTCACCTTCAGAAAACCATTCATCATTTGGCCCAAAAGAGAAGGGAAGAGTTGTCAGAAGTCACCTCTATTTATCATTTCATTTATTTATCAGCCCTGCTCAGCTTGGGCACCCTGTCTAAAATAAAACAGCTTTTAGCACAACTCTGTGTTTTGGGTTGAAAGAGTTAAAATGCAAGTAATTTAAAGGTTATAAAACAAGGACTTTGTGGAGATATTCTGCTGCCAAAACCTTCAAATAAATGAGTCTCAGTCTGAGCTTGCCTCTCTCCACTGGAGTCTGTATTTTAGTGGCCATGGGGTTACTATAGCAACACAGAGGACTGGTAATTTAGGGACTGGTGGATCTGACAACTTGCAATTTAGAACAATACAACTAATAAAAGCAGCCTGGGAAAATCCTCATTTAACACAAATGTTTGTGTTTGAATTAAAAAAAAAAAACCACACACACAACAACTTAAGTCGGTTTGTTTGTTTGTTTTCAGCTGGACTATTATCTGCAATATATTAGCCTGATGCTGAAAAAAAGATAAACATGACTCTTCTGGTTTTCTCTAGGGTCAACCCACCCTCTTCACAGTGCACACATAAATGACAAGCTGTAGATGTCATTAACTTTGTTGGAGATTAGACAAGAATCTGTTTTTTCAAAACCAAATATGCATTACCTATAATGAAAGTGAGGGTAGTAATACTCATGAGTATGATTAATCCTTTCTTGCCTCTGCTGACTTGAACTGGCAGCCTTTATTTATTAGCAAACTCTGTCAGCTGCTCCCCATTCACTATTTTAATCACAGAGCAGTTACTAAAGATAACAGAGATGACAGATACTTAAAGGAATCAAAACTGGAATAGCAAAGCTTTCTTCTCCTCGACTTCATCCTTCCTGTTTTTACTAAAGGAGGTCCCACAAATATGATGTTTTTTAACTATTTGCTCACAGAGTTGTATAGGAAATTAGTGAGTGATCCGTGGTAGTGATAAGAACAGCCAGAAATATTCTAATTCCCAAAATATTCAAATCTGAAATTGTAATCTGAGGGGAAAAAAAAAAAAAAAAAAAAAAAAAAAAAAAGCACATTCCAGCTGTTGAAACCCCAGCTCCAAATAAAACCAAAATCAGAAGATTAAGGTACAGCATATTTGTCTCTACACCAATCTACAGCCCCATTGTCCTTCCTTTTCCTGGCAGCCTTCACCATGTAAAGGAGGAGGGATTTTGCAACATAATACCCATAACGCTCAACACAGAGGGATACTTCCAGATGAATTTTACATGTAGCAATAATCATAGTTTTATGGGTCAGGAAGTTCAGAAGATTAGTGTGTTATGGCTGCAGTTTATAAAAGCTTTTGTGTTAGAAGTTTCACATAGCAATGGGGTGAGATAAGCAGTGAAGGGCTTTACGTTAAGTTCTTTTATGGTAGTTAAAGTTGGGGAGAAGTAAAGAGACCCCAGGTATTAATTTACCTAAAGAACAGCTGCTTAGAAAAGGCTGCAAAGTGTCCTAATACTCAGTGTAATAAAATCATTGCACCTCCAATTCCTTGTTCTTTCTCTCCACACTCCTGTGGGATTCCCATTAACTTGGCTGAGAACTGAGCTAAAACTGTGTGCAACCAAAAATCTTATCAAAGAGCTGTGTGGTTTGATCCTCATCTGAAAAGACCCCAAACCATAATTACAGGGTTTGCATTCTAGGTGAAAGCAGCATAATTCTTGCTGCCTTTCAAACTCTCCCTCAGAGAACACCAAAATGCTGGAAAATTGGGGGTTTACTGCATGATGTTAATTTCCTTTACATTTTTTTCTCATTAGCTGAGATGTAGCATTTAGGAACTATAAACTTCCTATAAGATGCCTGCATTTGATGAGTGCAATGATTACAGTACAGCCTGTAAAGACATCGTGCTTCACAGACTTTGGAAGCTGATTTATGATGTGTGGTGTGAAGAATCTGCCACGTTTTACCCTGGAAGACACTCTTGTACAACTGGGTCTTAAAATCATCTCAACACTACCTTTTAAAAATGTCCTTCTTCCCAAAGAACACTTAAGATTATTTAAATGGGGAAAAAACATATTTGTAAAGACCAAGCTTACTCCAAACAGACTTAAATATTCTTTTGAACACGCTTCTAGGCTTTGAACTTAAACACATTAAACAACAATGCATATTTTCTAAGTACTCTCTTTGATGAAATCTAGGCATGAGAAAATAAAAGCAGGAACACAGCAACACTGCTGCACTATTCCAACTATTATGCATCACACTATAGGGCTAAAATTCTATTTATCAGCCTAAACACCTATATTTTGTGTTTAAATAAATTTATAAAAACCCCACTCAATTTGTATTCATATGTAATTGTCAATCCTGGGAAGGGTTTCTAGGTAAATCTAGGGCAATATAAAGTCACATTAAGAGAAAAGATAACAAATAGACCCAAGATGCTACAACCCTCTGAAGCTGTGGCTTCTAAAGGGAGCTGGGAGGCAGAGGAAGCAAGTCTAGAAAAATGAAGATCTAATTTTTAATACCCCTCATTCTGCTGAGTGAAAGAGGCACCAAATTTGCAGATTGATGAGGGATTTATGCTATGAAATATTCTTCTTCCCATTCTTAAACCTTGAGGGTGAGAGTCCTTTCTTGCCTGAGAGAGATCCCCGAGAGCAGACAGTGAATAATGCTGTCTGGATAGATTGATTTTAGAAGTGAACAAATGAAGTACAGAACACTTTGGGATTTTGTTAAAATCACTCATAAGGGTAATATTGTACAGGAGAAACTAAAAAGAAATCTGCATGGGTCCCTATGCAGTCAGATTTTTCTAGTCCCAAGGCCAAGTCCCTTGGCATGTGAATCAATAACAACATTTCACTTGACTTGAAGAGAAGGGATTTCAGCCCTGAAAAGATGGGGCATACACAGCCAAACATGGAGGAAGATTAATGATTTGGGGTCAGCTCAATGATTATTTCATTGATAATTGTCAGAAATAACCCAACTCAGACTCCTAGGAAATTTCTTTTCCCTGACCAACTGAGAAACCCACAGCTTCCTGTGACAAGGTGACACACGTGCCTGATGGAGAAGGAAAGACTATTTATGGATGTGTAATATAGGATAAAAATGGTTTCACAACCTTTTCTATTTCCTTAAAAGATTGTTTAAAAGGTGCCAATAGCCTACATGGAGCACTTGCCTTGCCCCAAGTTTGAGGCAACTTCTTACCATCCCCACTTCAAATGAGTTATCACATCAGAGTGAATAAACACAAACAGCTCCATTCTAGAGGCAGTGGAGAAAGGAAAAAGCAGGCAACTGGACATAATCCAATAAAAATGGGGGATGCTGAGCAGCAATGCAGCCTGTGTGCTATTATCCAAGAGGAATTTCAAATGAACCCTGCATCCAGGGGTTATACTCGGATGGTCTAAACATTTGTTTCTATATTCAAGCACATTAACAAGTCTCCAAGGAGGGAGAAATGCTATCAATGGATTTGCTACATAAAAATGTGCACGCTTTTGTATAGGTTTTCTAAGCTATCTGATTTTTTTCAGGCATAGCAAATACTCAGAGCAAACAAAATATATGAGAGCAAGCAGCTCGTTAGGAAAAACAGTCTCTACAAAATGGGAAACAAATCTGATCTTAAAATGTAGTGAAACACAAGAATGAAGTGTCATTCCCATTGTTTTAAACAGTTTTCTTTGTGTCCTCTTCCAAACCATAAAAGTCAGTCCCCTTTCCAAAGAACATAACACTGCCAATCACAGATTTTAACACGCATGCCATTAACCAGGGAGAAAAATTCAGTTTTTCCAACCTAATCCACTGAATAGAACAACAGTTTGCTTCTACATTTTTCTAAGACTTCTTTGTCTTCTGCAGTCATGAAGATTTTCAGCTTGATCCTCTAACATACAAAGTTATAAAAATATTGCCACTGGCACTATGGCTTTCTTCTCAGAACTCTGAATAAAATGTTTTGGGATGAATATCTGACAGATGTCCATATGGGATTTAGTTTGTTCTCTGAGCTTTCTAACACAATTGCTTTGTCAACAAGCTATAGAGATCAGATAGGAAGGAAGCTGTACAACTCCATAATCTAGGAGCAATACTGTTTCTTGCCAACAAGGTAGAAAAGAGCTCAGAAAGAGAGAAAATTTGAATTACAGGCTCTGTTACAGACAGCAGGACCAGGGGACTCTGTCAGAGGATGCATTCAGGCCCAAGAAGCAGATGCCAGATGCAATATCTAGAGAACTCAGATACTTCTCATTAAATAAGCAGCTCTCCAAGTAGTTGCAGCATGATTTGGAAACATCCTGTAAACCTTGATTTGCCTTCCCTCCCACACATCCCCAATAAAACACTGAAATCATTACTGCTCAATCAATTCCAGTCCTTAACCACCTCACATCATCAATTGTAGAAGTATTGTAGTCAGCTACATGTGTCTTACTCAAACCCAGTTCAGTTCTGATCAATAGTTTGCCCATCTTAATTGCTTCTCCTCCCCCTAATTAGTCACATCTCTGCATGTACAGTTGTTTACTATTGCTGTGGCTGTTAAAAAGCTAATACATCCCACTAGAAAAGTGAACTAATTTATCCTACTTAAAGTAGAACTATTAAATCAAGCTAGCATCATTATAGCCTGATCTTTAGTGTTTGCAAATCCTCCATATTACTGAGTCTATAAACATTCAAATCACATAAACACTTGAAATGGCTGCTGATGCTAATGCTCAACTTGAGTAAAAATTCATTTTCCTTTCTTTTTGAGAATCCATCTGCATTTTTCTAATACAACGAAGACAGCTGCTTCTCACACATTATTCCAAAGACTGGATCCAAGCCAGAAGACCTGCATCTGCCTTTTTTTCAGATCACCTTGCAAAATCTTTCCACTCCCTTCTGAACAGGCTTTCCCATGTGAATTGCTTTTTTCTTCCTCTTACTGGTACTGTCAAACAGACAAACTTGCCATTCCCCAATTCACAGCAGGCTACCAATGCAATACCAAATTTCAGACACTCCTTAATTATAGCAGAAACACCCCTGGCAATCACAGCTTGCTTATCTGAACTTCTGACCTAATCAAATAGTTGTGGATCACCTGAGAAGACTACTGGTTCTCCACATTAGACTCCTGAAGCATGAATTTTAAGTAGCTAAAGGATCAGCTTTAGGGAAGATTGACTGAAGGAAACTTCAGGAAGAAAATGGTAGACTCACTTATGAAAAGCTCAACATTTTAGCTGCAGCATCAGTAAACTGAAAACTTTTTCATTACTCAAAAACTGTTCACTTACTGAGAAAATAAATACAGAATGCCTCCTCTAAGGGTGAAATATTCTGCTTTTATTCCACCAGGAAGATAAGATGACAGTCATCATGCTGTTTAGCTTTCCCATGGTTGCTTGTGCTGAGCAGGAAGGTTTTTGCTAGTTCTGTGCTACCTAAATATCTTCTGCACCCAACTCCAGCCAAGCTTCTGCTGATGGGTGCATCATCCACCCCCATGGGTCCCTGCACTCAGTGGTCTGGGGAGGGAACCAAGAGGTGCAGAACAGCTTCACCCATGCTGAATGAGCCTGAGTGAGTAGTACCACTTCCTTCAAATTTATTAAACCCATTAATTTTTCTCTGAAAGAGCAAATCCTTTTAATTGCTATAGATATTATAACCATAAAACATGCAGAGTGACCTGCAATGGGATGTGGGAACACCAAGGGCAATAACAACTGAATATTGATGTGGCAAGCTATTGTATTTAACAGCTTTTTTGCTTTTGAAACTGAATGACTAATTCCAAACATCTGTGCCTTATAGGGCCCAGATTGTCTGAAACCCAATATCGTTATCTGATACCTGAGAAATTAACCTGGTAATAACTTGTAAATTATATTCTTACAGCTAAATATTTCTTTTATATACCTTATGAGTGATATTAAATATTTAGTCTGGAATGCTAGATAACAACTCTTAGATTTTTTTCCCAAGATACTATGGCTTTGGGATTTTTTTATTATTTCATGGTAAGCTGAATGGTGTGAAAATACTATCAGAAAAAAAAATCAGTACAACTGATACAAAAGGCACAGCTACAGAGCATAGTTCAGAGATGCCTGACCTGGTGCTGCTTGACATCCGTACAGCTGATGACAATGAAGTGGCTCTGCTTGGTGTCACCTCGTGACATTTCATAGGGCAGTGTTCATTTCTACCACCAGGCACCCTCAAACTATGGGCCAAGCTCTGCTTGTCTTATGCAGGGAAGTTAGTAGGTCAGGAGGACAAATGGGAACTTTCAGCCAGAGATGATGAAATGAGAAATGCAGGCACCCAGATGTATGGGAAAGGAGGAAAGAAAAGAATCTGAGAAGCTGCCCTTAAGTCTTCCTCACACATCCAAAATGCTCCAGTCACAAGATGCAAAGCACTGATCTAATATGAACTTGGCTTTGACTCCCATGTGGTCAGAACTTTTTAAGGGTTAACTTTATTCTGGAATATTTGGTGTTTTGGGTGTATTCTGCCCACACTCTTTGACCTCCCTGCAGAGCCAGGTTTCCCCTGGCATTCCCAGGTGGCATAAAGTCAGCCTAAAACTACTCAACTTTGTGCTCTGGTAGAAAGACACAGAAATATGTTTGATTTGGATGAAATCTGTCCAACTGACAACACCCAGCACTGATCCCACAGGTAAGTAGCCAGCGTGGGGTTAAATTCATCCTTGCTTTGTCATCCAGCCTTTTGTTTCTTTTGATTTTCATTACAATCAAGTGGCAGGGCAGATGCTGTCAGTGCCAGAGGTGACACTAATGCTGGGCTTCTTCCATAAATGTCTCTGGTATGTGTGGTTATCTTAAGGGTCTGGCTAGCTCAGGATGTTGCTGCTCATTGCCTTTGTGCACTCCAAAACTTTGCAATATTCATTACCATGTTTGAAAAAAGAAAATGCTAAGGACACAGCCTAAGCTGTGCATTACTGGCTATGTGCATGGTGTAATTAAAATGCATATGATCCCCATGCAAATCATGTTACTGAAAATAGTGACTATTAGCATAACAAGTGCTTATTATTTATTGAGATGCAACTGAAGCAGGCATCCTGCTGGGCTCTAACATCCTTCCTTTAAACAGCACCATCTTATCTTACTCATTCTTCACCATTAACAGCACAGAAAACAGGGAGACTCCCTTCTGGGCCTTTGTTTAAGGGGGGGAAATCTCGTGTGTTTAATTGCCCTCCAGCATCTCATCCAGTTCAAAGCTCAGAGGAGCCTCTCCCCTGGTGCTTCACTCCCTCCTCCCCCATCATAACCCAACTGCAGGCTCTTAAATGATCCTTTCATACATGCAACCTCACCTACATTATCCCTCTCCAGTTCTTCACTAGTAACTTTAAAGCAGTCGGGTGTCTTGTATTTATTTTTGTTTTAATCAATAAAATGGGAATAAAGTGGAAGGAGAAAAAAAGCTCAATTTTTCTCATGTCGTGCTACCCTTCTGCTATTGTACTTGGAATGAATTTAACCTTTTAATCATGATAGCCATGAAATGTAACAGAAAAGTAGAATTTTAGTTCTGTTTTGGTTTCTCTGAGCAAAACATTTCTTCCTGGATCTGTTCTTTTATCCCTGCCTGCAGAGAGGTCTGTACCACTGATGCTGACACTGTTTTCCTCCTTCCACTCCCTACAAAAGTCCTGAGGTCCCAGGGTAAGGCTCTATTACTCTCTAACCTTTCCTAGCATTTCTGTAAGAGCAAAAACTTGCAAAACCATCCCTTGCCCAGCCCTGCTGGGGTTGATGACATGTTTGTTCTCTCTGCAGCTACACCCTTTGCTTCAGAGATGGCTGTGTTACAGTAATGAAATAATTAGCAGGGGAAATTGTTTCAATTATTTATCATTTTGACCAAAATCAAGCTGTTTGGCCTGAAGTTTTCCATGCTGCATGCCAGCCTAAGGATGGACTTTGGTGTCAGTTAAAACAGCACAAGAATTCCCAACTATTGTTAGAAAATATATGTGGTTTTACTATGAAGTTATATCCATCTTCCCTGAGAAACCTTGTCTTACTAAATAAATTTTTTTTTATTTGGTTCTGGAGGGCCCTGGAAAACAGGGACAGTAAGTCAGGAAGGGAAGCTGAGCCTGAGGAGAATAAGTGGAAAAAAAAGAAAAGAAAAGGGAAAACAAATGTAGATGAAAACTCTGAAGTTGAAGACTGGGACCTGTTGCACAAAAGCAGCAGAAAGAGGACAAGGAGCCTCAAATGGGGCTGGAGTAGGAAAAAAGAGATGTGGCTCAAATTGGTAGGGAAAATGACAGAGATGAAACCCTGTAAATGAGTGTTTTGATACATCCTTTGAAGATGGGGTGTTTTTTGTTTTTTTTCCCTTTTATGACTCCTCTTTGACTGCAGAAGACACCTGCAGAGTTCCATCACCCCTCTGCCACATCACCTATTTTGTGGGGAACTCCTGCCTGCATCTCACAGCAAATGGACCATGCACAGCCTCAGTTTTCTGCTCATGCCCAAGTTTCATGTGCAACACCTACACAGGCACAAACTGTTCCCTACCACTCCTTCCTTTTTTGTGATCCTGAGAACTTTGTGGGCCAACCTTGAAACCAAACACACCACCACACTGCAGTGGTGACCCAAAAAACCAGCTTAGAAACAGCAACCAGAACCCAGTCAGAAATCTATTTGGTTAAAAAAAGAGGTTTTAAGGCACCCCCAACTCTACTTTGGCAAGCTATAGATGCTACAGTTCTCAACCTGCCAGTTCTGCTGCAGCACTGTTTTAGGGATGGTTTGGAATGTTTTGTTTTAATATCCTGTTGGTTTATTTTAAAAAATGTAACTCTTCACAACACGAAGAAGACTCCCTTGAAGCCTCTGTTAATTTTCATAGTTAAATCATCCAGGGGGGATGTGGGAGTTCAAGAGCTTGAACCTTAATTCTTTCCATCCCATTTCTGTGACCTGATAGCTCTGCAATAGCCAAGAGTCCAATTAACACCTTTCAGTATCTTGTGTTGGTATTATTTCCAGCAAATAATTTGGCAGGAGAGACAGAGAGAAATATTCTTAAAGAAATAACCCAAATAGAGGAGGCCAAGACTGAGTTCCCTGCTTCAGTCAGGCACAGCCCAGACCTCAACTTCATTTTTTCACATTAGAACCCAAATCACTGCATGGCTACTCTGTGAGGTTAAAAGGAAGGACAAACCCCAAACCCTTATTTTCTGTTTTGTTCCAGTGCTATAATGAAATTAAAATAATTTTAAACCAGTCTGTCCTCTTTCAACATTGGCAGAATGGGTGTCTCACTTTGCTGTCAAGAGACTTAATATAAACTTCTATAAAAACAGCTGATAAAGACAGCTCTAGTTCAGTGAATTCCTCTAGAATTAAGGAGTGGTAATTGGATATCTTTATTTAGAGACTTTAATGAAGTGAACTGCAAAAGGAGAAAAAGATGGAAGAATAAAAATCACCAGATGTACCCCAAAGAGAAGAAACACCCTACTCCAGATTACTGGGTGGATTAATGCAAGCATTTCTATTTTGCAAAGACACACACCTAACAAACTACAGCCAAGGTCCTTACCTTCAGTATTAACAATGAAATAAACAAAGATTCATCTGGAAAAATCCTTCTTTGTTTATTCACACCACTTTCCCTCTAATGTGTGCTTGTGCTTTGGTTTGTAGGATTTTTAAAGACCCAAAAGGCCAGCTTCCCAGACACTGCTTTAGACATCAGCAAGTGCCAGAAAGATTTTCCTTATGGTTACTGTACATTTTCTTTGTCTCCCTTGAATCCATCCTACTGAAGCTATAGCTACAGTACACTACTTTTCCTGAAAATGTCCAGAGAAGGTTTTGTTCTCCTCCCATGATCACACCCAGCCTTGCTTAGCCAAGTCAAAAGTTACCTTTGGCTCCCATTTTTTTCCTTTCTAAATAATCCCTTAATCCTGAACGATTTGAAAACATACACATTGTCATAACAAGCTTAACCCCACTGCCATGTATTTCAAACTCCTTCACTCCATTGGTGTCAAAACCTAAAAGTGAAGAGCCTGATATCATTAAATAAGAAGAAAACGTGGGGAACGACCTGAAGATCTATGGAGAAAGTTGGGTTTCAGTAATTCCTTGAGGACAAAGGCAGATGGGATGACTGCCCAGCACTGAAAGCCCTGAATGCCTTGCTTGGGAAGAGACAAATAGCTGCAGGATCATTTGAAAGCACAGAGAGGATGATGTAGAACAGGTAAAATAAGTGGGCCAAGTATGGCTGGAATTGTGGTGGTGGAGAAAGGGGAAAACAAATGGTCTGACTCACAAGAAAGTGTGATTATCAGTCCCATGTTTAGCTCATTACAGCTAATGGAAGGTCAGCCCATAAAAGCAGAATAAGAGAGGGAGGCAGACTGTCCCTAAATCAAGAAATGGGCAGAAGCCACTGCAGAAAGAGCCCCAATCTCTAAGCCACAGCAGGAAAAACACCTCTGTTTCTGCCTTCTGGAGGTTGTGTTGGAGGTCATGCCACCAGCATGCTTTGACCAAAAGCAACAACAAGCAACCTCGTGTTGCCATCTGGCATACTTACTTTAAATCTTTATTAACAAAAAGGCTTAGTGGTTATTGTTAGAACGTGACAGAATTTCAACAGAATGCAAAGCACAGAACTCATATCCTGACTTCAGTTCAAAATCATCATCTTCTGATTTCAGAAAATTCTTTTGCTTGTACATCTAAGAGACTAGATACAAATAAATGGAGATTTCTTGATGCATCTCATGAGTCATTTGGTTCAGAAATGCTTGCAAAGCACAGATGGATAAATTCTCTCAGTAGGAGCAGATAGGGAATAGACAGAGTCCAAAATCCAGACTAAGTGGTGTTCAAGGCTTTCTGTGCTGAGCTTTCTCTGTGAACTTCCCTTGACACAGGATACTCAGATCTCTTTCCCAGAGACTCACATTGGTGATTCTTCTTTCTCCTTTATCCTCTCCCTTTTTTCCACTGAGATGTACAGTTGTCTACAAATACATTTCCTGATAATATTCCCTACTTCCTTTCTGGATTCAAAACAGTTTCAGTTTTGCAAATGAACCAACATTATGTTTCAGTCATCTCTGAAACCCCCCCCCACCTAAATCTTTGCATAAAAATGCAAATGAAACATAAAACTATGCATGTGCATATCAGATGGTATCAAATAACATAAAACATTTCAAAGAGATGTTTAAGGCATTAAGTCATGCTACTCAGAGTATTTCTAGCTGCAAGTTTCATAACAAGGATAAATCAATCTTGACACTGAACTTGAAAGAGGGACTAAAACCTTTTTGAACACTCAAGGTGGTTTGCTCATTTCCCCCAACCCCCAAACGAATGAATTAGTTGATATATATGAAAATTAACTTAAACTAACAACATAATCAGAGAAGATAAAGTTTAAAGTTAAAATTAGATTAAAAAGATAAAAAATATTACTTGAGGCTGGTGTGAGCACATGGTAATTCCACAGTAGTTGCTGAGCTGAGCCTTTGTCAGGTAACAAAAAAGTCATACAGCTAAAAAGAGCTGACTTTTAGCCCTTGGACTTTGCTCAAGCCCTAATCAGATTTCCAGTGTTTAGTTCTGATCCTCTGGCTACTTATTGACCACCTATACCTGGACACACATAAACACAGCCTCTAGCAACTTGGTAGTTACTCAGGCTCCCTGTCCTAACTCTGCACATCAGGATTCACACAGTTCCAATGCCACTTACATCAAATTAATTAGTCTCAAATTGCAGCAATCAGTGTTAATAAAATTAGACCTTTTATTTTTAGTGAGAACCTAAAAAAATGTTCACTAATAAAACCAAATGACACACATTCTGATAATATTGCTGTAACAGCACAATGTAGGTCCAAGTGGTTCCACTCTGGAATATGTAATCATTTATCCTGGCCAAATGTATATTTAACTGTATATACTTAAGCAACACAAGACCATCACGTGGAAGCCTTAATGCCTGTTTATGTAATAGCAGAGCATTTTTAAGTCCCATGCAGCTGCATTAACCCTGGGCTCTTTCAGCCTCAGGATGTAGGAGCTCATCTTGGAAAGATCAGGAGGAAAGTGCCTATTTGTTATGTGGAGTCTCAACTTCACTGGGAATCCTATGGACTGTCATAAAAAAGTCACAAAGTCACCTTATCAAACTGCTGGGAAATCCCTGTGAAGAAGCTGAGAAGAACAGCAGAATAGGACATGTAGATAAGAAAGGTACTGAACCCCAACATGGAACAGCTTCTTGGTCACCAAGAAACTTATCATGACACCAGTAGCTCCAAGAATCCCAGGGCATCAAAACCCCAGTTATGCTTTACTACCACTTTAGCTCTGCCACCCTCTCACCTCCTTACTGCAAAATACAGCAAAGCTGCAAAGTTCCAGTGGGGACAGATGTTCACATGGCCAACAGACCCCAATTTCTGCCCTTACCCCAATTTCTGCACAGATCAGGTCTCTGAGAGAAGGGAAGAGAGTGCACCTCATCCTGTAGTGCCACAGAAACAAGGAATCAGCCTTCATTTGATCTGAATCTATCCTCTGCCTTGATGAGTACTAGGTTGGGGACACTTCAGAAATCATGAGATGACTGCTTCTGAGTTTATAGTATTTTAAATATGAGCTTGGAGCTGTGGGTATCTCCTAGTACACTACAGATGTGGATGTGTATTGGATATTCAGGGCTGTAAGTACCAATTAAATATTATTAATCTGTGGTTCCATTTAGAAGCCTCATTTTGCTGTATAAGCAATGGATCCTTCAAGGCCCCTGGATACCCTGAATTTCTTGGAGGCTTCTCACTGGTAATATAGAAGGTGTTTCCTCATCCCATCTGAAGTGCCATATTTGAAAGCTCTTCACTGAACAGGGCAAGATTGTGAATAAATGACTGAATATTCAATCAACATAATCAATACAGTAAAGAAAAAAGAAACAAAAAACCCCACAGCAAAGCTCAGAAGGGGATGCAGGAAGACACCTTACATTTGGACTCAGAATTTTGATAGAATTGTCCAAACAAAACAATTACAGTAAACATTCAGACACTAAACAGAAAGCTTTGATCCTGGCAACTACCATGTAAGCCAATACTAATATAATATTATTATAATAATGAAAGAATAGAAAGGTGTAGGACAGAAGCAAAAAACCTAAAGAAAAATTCTAATGAAATGTACAGAAATGGTCAACTCCAAAGCACCAATGAACTATAAAGGGCAGACAAAGGCCAAAGGGAGAACTTTGGGTTTTGGGTTAATGTGACAATAAGCAACACACTCCTTATTTAAAAAAAAAAATCATCTGTCATGAAATTTGCTTTACAGCCCCACTGAGATTCCCTGCTCACAGAACAACCCATATCTGGGATCTTCTCTAGGAGCCTGACAGCTGTCTGCTCTTAGTTTTATCTATTCCATCTCCAAATCCCAAACCTAGAGGTTACTGGTGCAGGTCAGTTGTGAGACTGGTGACTCTCTTGCCATGAGCCATGGAAAACCAAATAACGAAGTCTGCACTTTGTCAGCAGCATTTCACATTCTTGGGTTTGTCATGCAAAGCACAAAGACCCTGATCCAGTTCAGAATGGTCTTTGTATCTACAATCTTGTTTACCCTTGGAATTCAAGCTTAATTTCCCACATGCCTGAAGTGTTTTAAAAGCCACTTCATACAGCAGAAAAGACAGTGCTAATCTCTGGCAAAGGAACCTGAAATATTGAGGGTTTCAGAAGAGCCTCCAAATCAGGACTTGGATCAACTTTCTGCTTAAGCACATGGGTTGGGTGTGTACGAAAGGAAATGTCACTTGAGGAAAAGCCAGTGGTGTAGGAACAGGATTTTACCATCTCCAGATGCAAATCATTTGGCTGCTTAAATCAGGAAGTTTTTCCTCTATCCACAGAATTAGTAGCTACAATTCTGGAAAAGAAAAGGTCCTTTCACCCCTTCACTGCAGCAACCAAGCCTTCTAGGGGAAGGGACGAGCTGTCTCCTGGGGAATATTTGGGTAAAAAGAAAGTCCTAGCTTACCCAGCTCCCTGCCACCTTCCATGAGCTTTGCAGTGAACTTCAGTTCCTGACTTAAGCATTTTAATTAGATGCTAGAGCAGAGGTGGAAATACTCTCAAAAATATAAAGGATCAGTAATGAAAGAGGGGGCATGACATGAGGGAAAATGTTTCATCAAAAAATGCAGTGCCAAAGCCCAGATGCAGCCTGTCACTTCAGTATCTAAGCCAAAAAAAACCCCAAAAAACCATTCTGAGGAAGAGGTTTAAAACTAGAGTGACAGTCAAGTACATCAACATTGCCTAACACCCTAATTTTGGAGGGCAGAGTCTGCAATGCTGGAGCGCTTTGTTGGTTTGGTTTTAGTGTCAAGCTGTACGTCCTCATGGGAAAAAATCCCTGAAAAAGGCAAGGAACTGCTCTCAGCCAGGTTGACAGCCCAAGGAGGTACTAAGCCAGGTATTTGTGAAAAGAGAAGAATAGAGTAAGTCTTAGGTTCTTGGATATGCACAGGTCCACACTGCAGTAAAATCTGTGCTTTTCTGGGGCCATGGATACATGGAAAGGGACTCTCCCACAAGAAAATAATATTTTTACAAAAGGTCTGTTAATCAATAGGCTCAAAACTGCTTCTAGTACCAGTTCCCCCCCATCATTCATCCACCCATCCACCATTGCTATGTGACAGAGTCATCTAGAACCTGGATAGAAATTTTTAAACAAATACAATCTCTGCTGAAAAATTACATTCCTCTTTAACTCATCTCCTCCTCAAAACTCTTTCTAGCCTTCAGACAGTCCCCAGCCTCATTAAGTTGATTGTTGGAAGCAAACTGCTTACCATCATGCAAGGAGTAAAATTAAACCAAGCCTGAGAAACCAACAAATCTCTCAAACATATCTGCATTCCATCATGCCTCCTAAACAGAACTGACTCTATCACCAGATCCTACATAAATGCTTCCCAGAATTATAGTCTGCTTCACCCAATGTACCATATGTATCCCCAAAAGAATATGCAAGGAAAAAAGAAAAGAAACCACCAACCAAGCCCAGTATTATTCTGCTCACTGAAGGAATTCACATGAGAGCCACAAAGCTGAGAAGAACCTGGTTAGCCAAGGGGGCAATTCCCACACAGCCACTTCATCTCTGACCTCTTCCTCCTCGTCTTCAAGGGAGTTGTATAAAGCATCTTCAAAGAATAAACCAGAGTATTAAACTAATAACTCTGGTGGATATTAAAACTCATAGATTCAACAAAGAGACAGCCTTACAGCCTGTAATAATTTGCTCCCTCTCACAGTTAAATCCCTTCATTTTACACAGGTGATAAATCATCCATCTCTCTCTTTCCTACAGCACACTAACACCATATCATGCCTCTTTTTGCTAAATCCTCTGTATTATCTATCCATAAGAGTTAGTCTAAGCTACTAATACATCCTGGTAAATTAAGAGCAACTCTTCTTCAGCTTCTGGTTAGTAATGGAAATTCTTGCTTCTGTTTTAGACCCAAAGGAAAACCTGCATGCTCAGCAGTTTGTCATCTTTAGCCCACTGAAATGGCTCTGCCAAAAAAGATTGTCTCCCTTGATTAACCTTGCCTTATTTGAAAGTAGAATGTAATTTTTTTTCCTTTTGGTACTGCTAATTTCAGCCCTCAGGTATAGCTACTATACCTTTGCTTTCAACTACTATTTGTTGCTTAACTTTGCAATTACTTTATGTAACCTAAAACCACTTTGGATTGCACTTGTAAAAAGATCCCTTGCAAAATAGAAGTATATGCTATTGTGATTTTAATCAACAGATCCCAAGGCCATAAACTTCAAAGAATCTTTGCGATGTGAATTTCCCTGTTTCTGTGACTCAGTTTTCAAGATAAACCTGGGATCTTTCAAAGGCAGGGAGATAGGTATCTATAGGTACTAGGGTACAACTCACATATTTTGAAGCTGTAGTATCTTTTTCTACTCTAGTGATAAAACACAAACAGATGGTCCAGCAGCCTAGAAGTTCCATTCAGCATGAAGAATCACACCAGCCCTGTGATTTTGCTGTTAAGCAAAACTCTACCTGGGCACCTATTTACAAATCCCAGTGATTCACAGCACAGATGGAGTGAGCAAGGAGTGCTTGGGTGTTGGTACTCACTTACTTTTTGATCTATATTAGCTTTATATATATACATATATATATAAAATATATATAATAGCACAAGTTAGTGAAGTCTCCATTATTTTCTAGAAACTGTGCTTATCTAGTATAGAGGGGTGTTCTGCTGTTACAGCAATTAAAAATGGGAAAAGCAGGATTTATCACTTATTTTCACCAGAACAACTGAATGGAAGTGGAATTGCCAAGGCTTTCTGGAAGGGAAGGACCTGGGAGCTGCTGACACTGGGTCTTCCTGATAGAGCTGCAGCAGCCTGGCAGCATCCTGAGATCTCCTGAGGTTTGGAGATTACTTTCAATGGATGGAGATGCTGCTTCTCCTGACAGAAAGGACATCCCCCCCTCCCCAAACCCATTCACACAAAAGAACAGACGAATCTCCCTGCAAGTTCTGTGAAACTCCACAAACACTTCTGTCAGCACTCCTGGGGGAGCACTGCAGGAGCAGGAGGTGCTGTGGGGGATGGAGATAATGGGAATTCCACGGCCATGACACTGCAGGAAGATCTGTTGCTATGTATGGTTATAGCAGTTGGGTCAATCCAACTTCAAAAGTTCAAAAAAGTCATGTTTAAACACTTTAGGACAAATCTATCCAGTCTACGACACAATTTCTCTGTTTTCCCACTTTTCTTAGACATCATACACTAGCATTGCTAGAAAGTAGCAAAGCTATGATGAGATGTTATGGGATAATATTCCTAGAAAATACTTCCTGAGGAGTTAACTCCTCATCTGTGAAGCCAGGACTTGCAGACACCTTCATTTAATGTTAGCTACACTGTCTCAGTGAAGAAGAAAACCTGAAAAAACATGCTTAGGACTTAAAGCTGCCTTATCCTAATATACAGCTACATAAGGAATATCTCATTAAAATTCTCCTTTTTTTCTTTCTTGTACTGTAACAGTTTTCAATTGTCTACAAAAAAATAGCACCCTAAAAAGAAGAAAATTTGGTGCAGCTTCTCATGTGATGCCCATTAATCAACATGTCTGGAATTCTGCTTCCAGTGGACTTTGTCCCTGCTTTTCAGAACAGGCCAATACAGCACTAACCCACCTTTTTAGTAATCTCATCATTGTAACAGGATTCAAGAAATTAAATGGCAGGTAGTGAATTTAAATGTACTCCAGTCCAAGGGCTTTACTCCATGAGTGCATGTGAAGCATTGTCTACTACATGAGCCAAGAGACACATAAATAACCCTAATTTGCTTTTATAAAATTCATACACCAGCAAAATACTACTTTTCAGCTATTTTTGACTGCCATACATTTTACCATTTGTAGAAATTACTATAAAACATAGCTTCTGAAAAAAAATCTGACTCATCTGACATTCTTATTAATAGTGATAGTGGAAAAGTCTGGCTTTCTGCTCCCCTTCTGATTCACTTCCAATTGTTCCTTCCTGTCCATCTCCTCTGGGTCCCATATTCTCCTCTGGGATTATCACAAAACCTTGCCAAAAGCAGAAAACATTACCAAAATGCTATTGACTGCCAGGAGCCAGCTTCACTCACAAGTCCCTCTGAGAGTTAAAATGAATAAGGTTTTGTTTGTAACCAAGAGTCTGCCAAGACTGTCACAGTAGATCTGACCCATAATACAGAAACACTCAATCCTACACTCAAATCATGTTTTACCTACAGTCCACTGATGCTGTAGCTGCTGGAAAGCACCAAGACAACGTTATCTGCTACCTGCTGAGACAAGTCCTCATGGGGAGGAGCTGGGAAGACCCTTTCATGTCTTATCCTCTGATGCACTGATGTGTAATGCAACCTCAAATTAACTTGTGAAACTGAAACAACCCCAGGAAATCACACTTGGAAGTAGTTATTTACACACTTCTGGACATTTCCCTAATACCAGCATTGAAAGTTCTTCTTGACAAGCCCACATCCAAAAGTGCACTCTACTATTCCTATTCCCAAGGCTGGGATATATCTGCACCAGTCTAAATTATCTAAATAACAGATTATACAATAAGCAATTACAGAAAGATGTACTCAAACCTAAGTTTTAACTATCCTCCCTTTTTCCATACATACTCACAAGTGCAAGTTACATATATGAATGGAATTAAGTCTCAAATCAAGCAGCTGCATCTGGAAATGTGAAATCAACTTAAATAACCAGATGGTACTCACTGAGTCCATATACATAGAAGAGACAAAACCATAGGTGGCTAATTTGCAACCTTTTCAAAAGAAAAAAATCCCAAACTAAATAAAAAGGCATTTTTAATGCCTTTTTTCATTAAAAATGCCTTTGTTCTATGCAAACACAAATTGTCTTGAAGTGAATAAATAAGCTCAGCTGTGTTGTGCCATGATTCCATTAACTTTGCACCCAAGCATTAAATTAAATTGACTTGTTTGGATTTCCCTGCTGCGGGGGAAAATGTACCTTCTAAGGGCTGTGCTTTATATTACCAAAGCCAACGAGTAGCTTCCCAACTAAACTTCTACAATTAATAACAAAAGAAACTAAACAAGTAAGCAAATTGCAAAAATTCCTCCAATAATTTTTTAATGATTAACTTTACACTCAAAGGTTCATAGCTTTTCACACTTCTTGTCCCATGCATTCAATTAATATCTGCTTTAAGCAAGCAGAATATAATCTTCATATATTTACTAGGTGTACCATAAAAGCAGAACTCCTGCTTGCTTCTATTCACAGACTGAAGAAAGCAATTAATTACTGCACCAATTTCATTCAGCTCCTTTTCTTTGTGCCAATTTTCACCCTGGAAAACTGCTAATCGAACCAACATTCATTTATTTATTTTTTTTCAAAGTGCACATCGAGATCACCCAGCAACCAAAAAGGAGCTATTTTTAAACCACTGCCCTATTGTCAGAAAACTGATCTCCTGCATAAGGTAAGCTTGAATTATTAATAGGAAAGACTAAATCAAAACAACATCTAATAATGTCACCAGCTCTGGGACCACGAGTAATTTTTCTGTGATCCTGTCTTGCAGCTAAATTGCCAACCTTACAGAGTCTTTATCGTATCTCAAGTTCATCCCCTCTGTGTGAATTAAAAGAATGATTTTCAAAGCTGTGACAAGTGACATATACCAGGGATTGCATTTTGGGATGTCACAATCCCATTTTACAGGTAATATATTTAAATACACAAATCAAGTCGCTTGTCAAATGGTCCTCATGGGTTGTGTCTTCAGAGAAGGAACTTAGCAAATCAAATGTAAGAATAACCTAGAAAAAGTGTTTGCAAGCACAAAAAATATGGGACAAGAGAACAAATCATTGATGAGGTTTTACACGTTGTCCAAAAAAACCCCAGATTAGACTTCAGCAGAGTATTCAGAAGACCTGAAGTCAGCATTTATCCTGCCACCTCTGTGAACACGTAACCTAAAATACTCCGGAGAAGCTTTTATCCATGTATTCAGTGTGTGAAGCCCCATGGCTATTTAATCCTAGAGATCCAGTATGCATTAGATAAATCATGAATTGAAGATGCCATCATATGAAAGAGTTTGGTGGATGAGGTCTTACCTGTCAGCATCTCCAAGGCCCAGGGATGTGTTCCTCTGCATGGTCTCCCGCACCGCAGCCATCCCGTCAGGCAGCCGGTTCAGCCTTCGAGTGTAGAGGCCCAGACCTCCATCTGTCATGTACCTTTAAAGAGGAAAAAACCAAATGTCATGTCAGCAAAAGAATAAAACATCTAACTCATGTCTTCTGGTTGGCTTTAGCTGTATATGCTGCGATTCCCCCACTTCTGTATTAAGAATTTTACTCAGAATATGAATCAAGGACCCAGTCGAACATTTTTTTCCTTCTCATTCTTCTCCATTAGATCTTTGCATTCTCTCTCATTAGTAACAACTGAATTTCAATATAACTGTGACACAGGAAGAATATTTAGCATTCAGTAAGGTTGCCTCTACAGAAGCAATTTAATATTTGTCAATGCCAGAATTAATTAACCCCTTCCTATTCCCAAAAGTGTGGCTGTTATGTCCCCAAATCTTCCTTGTGGGCTAAAAGAGCACAATGGAAACCTCAATGCTTTTACAAGTCAACTGCAAAAATCATATTGATTTCATCCTAGATTTTGTCAATGGCCTGTGAACCATGAGTTCAGCAAGATTTATTGAGAAATCAAAGCTGCAACATGAATGAAAAATTTTCTTCACTCTTATTTTTGCTCCTGCATGGTATTCTGTATGCAACTGTGATCTTGAGACATCTGCATTTAAAGTGCCTGCTAATCTTTGTTATTCTGAGGTACCAGATGTGTACATACTTCACAAATTACTAAGAAAGCACCTGTATTACTTTCTAGCTTAAGAAATACTTAAGCTTAAAAAATGAATGTTAACATGAACAGAGATGACACTTGGTGGGCAAGGATAGATAAATAATGTTGAACAGCAGGAATAATCCCTCAAATAATGCAACTTCAGGATGTGGTAACAAAAAAATTAAGTTTTACAAACCACAAACAGCCTACCACTTTGGTTCAGTTTACAAATAAAGTATTTTAGTATATTAGTACTGAAATCAAGAAGTTACTTCAGTCTTCTCTTCAGTAGCTTCGCAAAGAGTTGCCCTTCATCAGTAACGTCTTAAAATATTTTGTGGCCTTTCACAACAGCAGTGGTTAAACAAGTTTGAAGCATCAAAATAAAACAGGAAGGTTTTTCTCTTGGTTTAGCTTAATTTCCAAAAATTCTTAATAACAACAGATCCATGTGAACATGAACTAAAGGCAAGAACCATTCCCCTCTCATGACTCACGCATGGAGCAAGCCCTGTGCCACCACTACTGGCTACCCAGGAGCAGCACTGACAGCTCTGTAAAGACATCCTGAAGATTTCCTCACCCCTGAGACCTGAAATAACTCTTACCAACTCCAGCAATAGGCCTGCTGTCTCTGGCATACTGGTAACATACCTCACCAAGTTGGGAGTTGACAAGATTGTAGCCTCTTAATCTTTTTGCCACTCCTAGAGAACTGACAGCAGCCCCTGGGGTAATATCCAGCTAGAGAAGACACCTTCCTCTTCCTCACCGAGGCACAGAGCTTCCTGCCTAGCAGCCAGACACCTTCATCCCCAGGCAGAAGGCCCAGATGCTCTCTGCTGCTGAGATGTTACTGCCACAGATGTGCTCTGCCCGAGTCAGATTCGATTACAACATTGAGAAAAATGGGATGGTAAAGAGGGAAGAAGCCTGGCCCAGCCTGCTGCTCAGTGTTGCAGGCAGATGTATAAATGTGTATGGAGCTTTCCCAGGGCTGACTGCAGAGTCTCTCTGGGGAATCTAACAAAGAGGTTGCCAAGCCACTTAAGTCAGACACCAGTGCATTCACTGCTCAGCAAATCTCTGGGGACGTGATGCTCCAAAGTCATAAACAAAAGACTGTCAAAAGCAAGAGGAGCACAGTTACACATGTGAATTTTGACTTAGGTCTTGCATTTTAACTGGTGTTTTGAATAGTGTATTAATACTTTATCCTTGTAGAATGTGGTGTTTTGGTTTGCTTTTTTTTTTCTTTTCTTCTTAAGCTACTGAAATAAAAGAAAGGGAAAGAAAAGCGGAGCATAAGACTATATAGAAAAGACTATATAGAAAAACACAAACGGCATCTTGCAAAAACATCTCATGTACATTTGCTAATTGGCTTATTGCAGATACTTGTCTGCACATGAAACATGTTACTGTATGAACACCAATTGTACATATACTGTAAAATGCAGCTTTTGGCTTTGCTGTCAGACTTCTGGCATACAGTTAGTCCTTTCATTAAAAAGATCAGCTTCAGTTGGAATAGATTATTTGTCATATTTATTAACCAGAACACATGAAACGAACCATACTACTCATTAAGAGTCATGCTGAGATCAACAGAAAGCCTCTTTACTAAGATCAACAGAATCCATCCTCTACACAGAAGCTCAGCAATCAGATTAGAATTATTCCACAGTTACATCAGACTGAACACTGTCAGATATCTTAGAGAAGTCAATGAAATCTGGATGCTTTGGGGATCTCTGACAAGACTGAGTTTTTCTAACCAAGACCCTATAAAAACGCAGATGTAGATGACTCTTATCTATACCAATAGGACAGGTTTCCTACATGTCAGAACAACAAAGACACTTTTTTGTCTTTTGAAACAGGCTTGTGTAATCACAGATTGAAAGCTTTATATCTCAGTTTTATTACATGCTGTGTCCTCTGCCCAGGAATATCTCATTTCAAAGAGATGCCAAATGCATTAATGCCCAAGTCCTGCCTGCAACACTGAGGTGAATGAAGAAGGGGAGGTACCAGCTTCTAAACTCTCTAGGGAAAACCACACTTTTGATAAAAACATTTTAAAAATCAATGAAAAAAAAATTCTCTACTATCCATTGGTTACTCTGGAGGAATTACTGGTGCCACAAACCTCCAGCCACTGATTTCTTCATCTTCCCCACCATCCCTTCAAAGTTAAAACTGTCTTGGTTCTCAGAAGCTTTTATAAATACATTACTGCTGCAGATTTTTGTTTTATGACAAAGCAGAGTATCGTGAACTATTAAGGTTCTACTCAGGGAGGAATAAACCCAGGAAATATTGTCCTGTATGTATATAATTCTAATAGTACTGGATACTATCTAAATTCATTGCCCTCTCACACATCTCCACAGTACTGCCTGCTGGCACACCAGCCTCTCCTATACAAGGACCTGTTGGAGTCTAAACAATTTTATTAGACCAGTTATTGATAATGTACAATTTCTTTGACTCCCCTTACTAAAAACCATGACAAATTTGTACTGGATGCCTTGTTATTATAATAACTATAACAATTATTATAACAATTAAAACATTCAGTGCAAAATCAAGCATTTCAAAGTATTTTTCTAGCTGCCCCAAAATAAGAAAAGGTTTAAATATGTGATCTGGGAAATGGGGTAGTATCCAGACTGTAACTTTTATACAGATGTGTAAATTCTATGTGTTAAAAAAATTTACTAGCTGAGATGTTTGAGGGATGTTACCACCAGTTAACAGGGAATGGCTGCCTTTAATGAAGTCAAATTTAATAACACTTAATGAATGGACAGCAAGACAGTGATGACATTGGTTAAAAGGAGTTTCTAATTAATGCCTAATAGTCATATCCTTTGTTTCACTCTTCATCAGCAAGGAAATAAAATTAACCAAAGTACTTCTAATATGAAAAGAGCCAGGTTAAACAAGAGCAGTATTATGCACTTCTAACACACAACTGGAACTTACAGCCCAATTTCAAGGAGACACTTTTTTCCTATAAGAAAGTGGCTCCCTGCTCTGTAGGAGAGGCTTAAAGTAATTTGCTTTGGAGTTCCCTGGACAACCTGGACCTTTAAGCTCTCTTTTCTTTAGCCAAATACACACTTTCTGTGCCTCTGAAATTTTGAATGGTGTAATAAGTTCTTCCAAGTGCAATATTTTTAGGACACTTCTGATGCTGAAGTGATTAATTTCCCTTTCCTAAAAGGCATGCAGAGGAAACAGGAACAGGTTATGCCAGGGATCAGTAAAACCCAGTGGTCTGAGTGACTTGACTTCTGTTTGCACTCCCTCCTTACCCATGTAGAGAGCCAGCCAACAGCACCCCTGCTTTTATGGTCTGACAGCTCTGCCACTTCATATGTATTCATTTCACTCCTTAATGTATGAATACAGATTTTCTAATTATGGAAACAGCCAAAGGACAGGCTTCCTTTAAGTTTTAGGAAGAGGAGCAGATAAGTCAGCAGTACACGACAGAGCAAGCAAGCCCTGGTCCACTCAGCACCCATGGCTCTGGAGTCCCAGACTCACAACCAGGGGAGCAGAATTGTGCCCCAAAACTGGATCTGAGTCTGGCAGCCCAGGTGTTCCTGCTTTCTTCTTGGTGCTTTTGATTACAAAGTTAGTTTGGAAATATCTCCCCTAGTGTATCTGGCAGAAGATTTACCCAGCAATCCAAGTGCTTGAAACTCCAAGAAAGAGGAAATCTTATAGGAATTACAGCTTTGGAATTATTCCATGCATCAACATCATTTTTGACACTCAAAAGTGTTTCCTTTTAGCCCCAGCAATAACAGTGCTGTCCTTCATGTTTTCCTTTAAATATTTCTTTCTACTAGGCTTCACCTGTCTCATCATTACTCAGTTAAAGGAGATCAAGAGGCTTAACAAGCTCTGAGTATTAAAGAAGGATTCTAACTTTGCCAGTCACTAAGATCCCCCAGTGGCAAAAAGTTCTCCATTGCTGTTCCTGAAATATAACAAATGGGATCAAAATGATCCTGCTTTTGCAACCAGGAATTTGTTCTTCTCTGTCTGAGGGGATGAAAAAACACATCACTCATCTCACAGAAGAATTCATCAGACAACCAGACCAACCTAACAGACTAAATACTCTCCAGAGGATGGAAAAGGGCATCAGGAATCCACCTTGCTGGAGCTGTGAGACTGAAGACACTGAAGCCCAAATGGGTCACAACACTGGAAGGTTCAGTCCTAGAAAGGAGATTAAATCACAGCAAAGCTATGATGGCATTTAGAAGGAGGAAGGAGTAAGTCCTGGGGTTCAAATTCCTAGAAGGTTTCTGAACTTTTCCCAGTCATTTGCTAACATAAAATAAATGACCCAGCCCTGGGAGAGGAGACAAGAGATGGGAACCTGTCAAAAGCAGACAAGACTGGAAAACACCCACGAGGTCAAATCTGTTCAGGTGTGTGAACACCACTCTGGACCTTAGTGAAACACGGGTGGAAACTCACAAAGCAAGCTGAAAATCACCCAGAATCAGGCAGCTGTTCAGTGGGGTTTTGCATACACCTTTAAATGCCTAAATCATCTACCAGAATTTAATTCACTGAAAATCACAGAAAGAAGGGATAAAAGAAGCAATCCATTTTGCATTGTCCTCTTTAATTTTTTTAGGGAGAGGAATGACCTCTGGCCAGAGAGAAGGAACCCCACAGTGCTGCTTCTCCACAGGTTCTCAGCAGGGTCAGCACTCAAGGAATTCCTCTCCAGTGACTTCCAACTCCTTCCCTTCCACATCCCCCAGTGTGTATGATTGCATCTCCCTCTGCTGGCTAACCCCAGACTGGGAATGTATTTCAGCCCTTAGATTTCTTTTTTTTTTCCAATTACAAAACCTGTTGGCACTGAAGCAGCAGTTAAAACCCCTCTGAGATGTTTGTTACAGAGACAAGCCCAGAATGGGAAAATTGGCTATTAAATTCTATTCTGGTAGTCACTGCCAACAGGTACAAGGAAGCAAAAAGTACAACACACCACAACTTGTGATTCATTTTACTGACACACACAATAAATATGACCTAACTTATCCTTTTTAGCAGCATTATTATTGAATAAAAATCTTGATTTCAGCTCATCTCTAAGGTCATGACTCACAGGCCTATGGTATCTTCCTACAATGAGTCCTAAACTGCAAGAAAAGTTCTGTGAGAGCACAATATCTGAGATATAATTTGAGATAGATGATCAAACACTTTTTTATAGATGAAAGTGACAAAAAAGCTATTCATGCACTGAGTGCAGTATTTAAGAATTTTTAAAATACTCCACAACATTAAGAATATTGAAAATGCTTACATAATATTCTAGTCATGTCTCCTGTAAACATCTCTAAGTACCATTCTTAGAATATTATTTTGATTTAAATACTGCCATATTTCTTTTTTCATCCCCACAGCACCAGGACATCTATGACTTTAAATCCAGAAGCTAATTCTGTACCAGTTTCACCATAGTTTACTAAGAAGTCAGAAATCAAGGTCTCCTAATACCATTTCATAAAAGCCAAAATTTTGAGTCTGCTTGCCTGATCTCTTCATTTTTTGTGGTAATTTTTACCATATATAGCATCTATTCTGCAATTCTGAAAAGACCAAAATATAAGAAGCCAGTCCTAGCAAGACAGAAGGCAGTTCAAATAAACATTCTGCTCAAACAGAGAAGAAAAATCAAATAAACCTTACAACGAGTCTCAGTCGTGTTGAAGTGTTAAAGCCATGTAAGGAATGCAGTTTTACCCACCCACTGCATTTAGATGAAATATTATCTCAAAAATCATACCATTTGACATGCATTGTCCAGTAAAATGACCAACCCACTGGAACTCAAAAAATTACAGAAAAAAAAAGAGTGACAGTCACCGTGGTAAAAAATAAGTCAGAAAAGTCTATAGCTAGCATTGAATCAATGTGCAGGGTGAACAGGTTCTCAGTCAAACAGCTTAGAAGGAAATGGTTTCTCTTAACTGCTGTTACCAAAAAAAAAACTTCTCTTTAGCAGCAAACTGCATAGTCCTCCTCTTCTTTCTCTAAAACCTTTGCTCATGTGAAGGGCTGTTGTGCCACATCCAAGCCTGGCATCTGCAGATGTCTCATTGTCTGACCAATAAACAGCACCGAATGAAGAAGCTGAGGTACAAAAATTCTACAGGTGTCAATTATACTTCAATATTCAATGAGAACAGCCCTCAGTTTCAGCTCTTCAGATCAAACTCCTTGTTGCCTCCTAAATTTCAGCCTGCAACAGGACTCAGCTTCAGTGTTTGCTTTGGCCCATGGGATGTAAGGGCAGAAAAGCCTCTGAACCACAGATGTGATTTCTGCCCAGGGCACAAGGCTGATGTGTGGGGTTCCCTGACCTGAGCAGAATGTTAAGGGAATAAAGCCTGATTCCCCAGCCCAGAGTGACCTGCTCTCCTTCTTAGCACCTCTCTTCATCAGTGTGCACACCAGGGTAACAAGAACAGGGCAGAGGATTAATGAAGTTAAAAGAAAATAATTTTTAAAGGCTTTTCTGAGCAACAGGTCTACTGCTCCATTCCAAGGACAGATAAAAAGGAAATTAACTCTACATCTCATCAGAGAGAAGTGGGAAAAAAGGACAAAAAGAAGTAAGAACGTGTGTGCTAGTAGCCAGAGGGAGACTGAACTGAACAAACCTTTCAAACCACCATGAAAGTTCATTTCCACACCTGGAGTGGTCTTTGGAGTGGATAGGTGAGAGAATTCTGGGCTTTGAGGTCCCACTTTCAGATGAGACTGTGACACCCTGAGCTCACTCACCTTATTGCTGATGTTGCTTTGCCACTGGGTTGATGTTTTAGCTCCCACAAGAAGACTCCTTACCTTTGATCCACCTCCATGGAGACTTCCTTAGTTTAAGAGAGCTTTTTTTCCCATTTGGAAAAGATCCTCTTTTTAGCCCTATGAAAGCAATCCCGGTGTCTGCCAGAGCTCTGCCTGAGCAGACTTCTTAAAGGAGGCCAAAGGAAACTTCCCATGACCCAGTACATTTCAGAGAAAGCATCAGGATCACAAGGCTCAAATAGTTTATCTTGGCTATTGGATTTATTTTGGCTGTAACAAATATTTTGGCTTCCTTCCCTATCAGTTTGCCAATGAAAACACAGATCCAAGGTTTTCAGACTGCAGGATTGTAGCAATTCTGAAAAATGACAAAGTGAAACACATACCAGCTCATAAAGAGCTATTCATGCTATAAATGCCCTCTTGTGCTGGCTGTAACTCAGCTTCTGGAAATATTGGGCCTGTTAGCCCTAACATTGATCTCAGAGATTTGTTCTGCAGCAAGTCACACGGATGCTTTCTTTACAAGCAAGCTCCAATTTCTGAGCAGTGCACCATTCCTCTCCCACACAGACACACTGAAAGCCTATTTTTAAAATTATTCTTGAGAATAAACCTGCACTGGGGAAGATAACTCATGAAACAAACTACCAAAACATCTGTTCCTCCTGAAGATGCTAACCCAGCATTACTAGGTGACAGTCAGACTCACAGATTCATTTTTTCTCTCTCTCCATTGACATTGGGTGGGATTCTGTGCCATGCAGTTATTGCAGCTCAATATTCCCATGCTCATGCCTCCAGGAATCCAGACAGACAATTACTCTCCACAGATTATGTCACCCCAACATTGTGGGGCTGCTTCTGGGAACGTTGCCTTCAGATGCCCCCTGATACTCCCAGCAAGATGACCCCCAAACCACCCAACCTCCAAACCCTGCTCCCAACTTGGAAATGGAGCTGGATCTTTCTGCTGATGGATTGACCTTCAGTGCAGATTCTGCCCTTGGGACTTCATCACTGACTACCCCAGTGCTGTATAAATCAATAAAGCAACTCCCATTATTTAGTGAAACAGGCTCTGGTAGCTAAAGGCAGAAGATGTGGAAAAGAAAAATCCATTTGTACCCATCCTGTTCTAAGAACTTCAAATTGAGACCTCAGTTATCATCCTGTGGCTGGTTATGTAGCTGAAAGTTATCTCTCTCTCACCTTTAAAAACAGGTGGGAACTAAGAGTCAGGTACTCAATAAAGGATGTTCAAGGTTAGGAGCAAGGTGGTGTGGAGTATATGACCCTTCTGCTAAAGGTTGTTTATTTTCTTGGGATTATTCTTGGTATATAACTCACTGCTTTGCAAGAGAGGTACCAACTCTCAAAAATATATACAGCAAATCACCTCTATCCTGGCCCAGACCAGGACATTTGCATTATTAGTCTCTTAGACCTAGAATTTCAAGACCACTCTTGTATTTTCAGACTATGGAGACTTCATTTTTTTTTCCCTACAGGATGACCAGATGGACAAAGAAAAGGAAGTGATACACAGAGCTGAGCAAAGGCAGAGACTTCTCTGAAAATATCACTTGTAAAAAAATCACAGAAAAGCAAAGGCTGTAAGATGGACAGAGAGGGAAAAGGCTGCCACAAAAATAAATCTGTCATTTATATCTCAGAAGTTAGTTTTAACATCAATGTAATGCTAATTAAAAATTACTGTACTTTCTAGAAAGAACTGAAAACTGACATATTGAGTTGGATACTGACTTTGGAGCACAGAACAAACATTTTTTCCAGTTAAGGCAAAGGTAATATGCTGATGTAAAACCTTGTAAATAATTGTCTATCAGTTTGTGTTTCTGCACACTAACTTGTTCTTCAGATTTTATTTGCATGTACAACTATTTTACCCAACACAGAGCTGTGAATTCATTTCCTTCCAGAGAACTGTCCCCTAAAAGTTCAGAGAGCAAAATGGGGTCAGTGAAAGTACAGAAAATGCCTCACTCTCTCCATCGTGTGGGCATAAATGAAGGTTGCAGCATGTGTTTGATGTGACTCTCATGAACTCTGATTCAGGAAAATATTTAACCATGTTCATGATATCTTCATATTTAGCAATATATTTAACAAGCACTTCAAACTTAAATCATGTGCTTAAGTCCTCCTAAGTTAACTGGGATAACAAGCTGTCCCTTCAAATGTGTATTGAAACTAGCAGAATTATTTTTTTTTTCCATTTTTCTTCCTTGGAATAATGACAGGAATAGAGCATCATTAAACAACTGACTGAAAGGAGGTTGTAGGGAGGTGGGTGCTGAACTCTTCTCTCAAGTGAATGATAGGAGCTAGAGAAAATGGCCTCAAGCTGCACCAGGGGAGGTCTAGACCAGATCTGAGGAAGAAATTCTTTACTGAGAGAGTAGTTAGGGGGAGTAGTCAGGATAGCTGTCGGGCACTGGAATGGGCTGCCCAGGGAGGTGGTGGAGTCAGCATCCCCAGAGGGATTAAAAAACTATGTAGGTGAGGCACTTCAGCTATTGATATCTATATTCAAGATATTAATACTATACTGATACTATATTGATACTCAAGATATTAATACTTAGATTTTGCTGGGGGGGAATGTTGACAGTTGGACGGGGTGATCTTAGAGGTCTTTTCCAACTGCAATCCCTCTCTGATTCTATAAACGCGACACAAGGATCCCACCAAACTCAAATCTTTCAGAAGAAAAGTCAAATCCCTTACCCACTCGTGATGTCGTCAGCTCTGATATTCTTGCCCAGCACGTCCCCATCGCTCATGTAACCAGTGGCATCCATGCTGATGCCTTCCAGGTCCATTTCCTCACTTCCCTTGTCAGAGATGTCCACGTGGCAGACGCTGCTCCCGCGGGACGCCAGCTGCCTCCGCAGGGGTGCTGAGTAGACGTAGCGTCCTGCCTCGGCGCTGAGGAAACGGCTGGCATTCCCTCTGGAAGGGTAGCCATTCCCCATGGAAGGAGCATCACCTGCCTGCAGGCGGGGGCTGGACTGGCCCAGTCTCCAGGATAAAGGGGTCGGGCGTCCCGTCAGGCTGAGGATGCTGCGGCCGCTTATCTCGGTGGTGACGCTGGTGTCGAACGTGGTTTCCAAGGTGCTTTAGAAAAAAAAAACAAATAAAAAAACAAACAAAAAAGCAAGCAGAAATGATCAGTTTGATTCACAGGGAGCATGGTGAGATGGCAGGTGACAGGGAGAGCCTGCACCCTGAGCACCCGATGAGTTACAGGATGTGAGTAACAGCATTCACCTGCTACAATGTGTTGGGAGAGTCGGGTCCATTCCTCCAACACTGCTCTTAAATAACAATACTTCTGAACCCATCAAATGTTCAACATAGATGTGAGAAACCTTATCAACAACTTTTTAATGGATTATCCACAGTATCAAAGCATAACTTCTTCATCTTCAGCCATATATAACTCTACAATACCGTGGGTTTGCCACTGTAGGCAAGGGAGTAGGATATTAAGCTGACTGAAATAAACCCAATTGAAGTATTATTTTTCTGCTATATTCTCTTTTCTTTAGCTGCATTCATGGATGTCCTAATACTCCTCAGATATGTTCAGCACCAAATGGCAGCTATTTCTAAAATGAGGAAAGCATTGCATGAAAAAATAAGAAGGCAAAATGAATTTATTTTTTTCAAAATCTATTCTACATATTCATGAATTGAATATATTTTCCAAAGTACTGATAATATTTATACAGAGCTCTGCTTACAAGAGCATTTTAGGTCACAGCCTGTAAATACAGTTTATAACAAGCATCAGCTATATTAAATCTTCCATCCCCTGTGTCCAAATGTGTGAATGTGCTGCAGCCCTGGAAGGGTAATGCTAGAACAGTCTGAGAATGCTGTGACTGCTTATCTGGGTAGTGACACTGGTGTCACAAGTAGTGTCCAGTGTGCTTAAAGAAAAAAATGGACTTGATTAAACATCAATTGCTATATGAACCCTAAGAAGTGGGACTGCTACACCATGAGATTCCAGGTGATGTGGATAGATTGCAACAACTTCCACACTGAACACTTGCAGCTTAGCTGCAGTTAATTTACCTGCAGCTGAGCCATAGCTACAAGTTCTTTTACCCACATGAACTCTCCTTTTCCTTTCCTGCTCAACTAACACAGTGTAATTTCTTTTTTTTTGATTGTGGATATTTGTTAAAATTGTACTATTTGCAATGTAATGCTGTGTCCACACAGCAAAACCCCACGTATCCTCCAGTTACAGCAACTAAATCATAACTAGCTGTCACATTAATAGAAATTTGAAAAGAAAAACAGTATTTGTGGTTCATTTTTGCAAGCTCTGCCTCAGTTTTAGATACAAAGCCAAACCATACAGTGTTCCCCCAGTGAAGTCAGTAAGGGATGGAGTCTGTAAGACCCTGAACACGAAGTAGGACCCCGACCTTGCTAGGGGCCAAGGAACTTATTCTCCCAAGCCTTCTGTTACCTACTGGAAAGCTCCAAGTAAGTCCCAGAATGTTTAAATGTAATGTTTATTTAAAGCATATTTTAAATATCGCTGAGGATTTCCAAATGCTGCTTTGCAAAGAAAAAGCAGTTAAATACATGAATGACTAATAATATTAGAAAAATTTGTGGGTCCAAAGACTGGTCAGGAATTCAAGTTATGTACTTGATAAAGTGGGTCAAGCACAGTTCACCTGCTTATTTAAACAAAGTATTATACTTAGTGGGAGAGGAGTATAATGCACTGAAGATGTTCAAGGGCACAAAGAAACATTTTAAAGTGCAATTTATAATTAAAGATCACCTAAGACATTTAACCAGCACCTCCACTTTTGATTCTATATACAGTCTATATACCATCAATCATCAATTACTTATCATACATAAACACTGAACAGTCTGTGCTTTAAAGAGAAAAAATACATGATCTGTATCCTCCACTGTCAGTGGTGGTAATTTTTTCAAGGATGCAACCCAGCCAGATCTTAAAGATGAAAAGAGCAAAATTATTTCCATTTTCTTACAAAGTCATGGCATTACCTGTGGGTGACCTGGGTTCCCCTCAAACTGGACATGGTTTCCTCTAAGTTCTGGCGAAGATCAGCAATGTTCTTCACAGTCCTTAACCTCCGAGTTTCTGGATCCTCTCCTACAGGGAAAAGAAACCAGGAGAAAGGATAAGGCAGGGAACTGCACAGCACTGAGCCATTACTTCTGCCTGAATCTGACTCCAGCACATTTTTTTTCTGACTTTCTGGTATTTAACCCTCTAAGCTGATTGGGATGGAGATCCTATTCCCCCATGGCAGGCACCTGCCAGGGCTGCAGCAGGACTGAGACTGAGCTCTGCACTTAAACTTTATTTCAAATGCTGCCTTTGCACCAGATGTTTCTGTATTGTTTCCCCATATGACCCAATTTAAATTCTGGTTAACTTTCAGCCTCATTAGAAGATCTACTCCATCAATACGACCCTTTCCATCTCATATATCGACACAATTAACATCAACCCAGCTGATTTCTCCAATGCTGCCTTTTCACTAGACCTTCTATTCTCATTTTAAATACTTCTCACCCTACAACCACAGCTTTCCAAAAAAGTACATTTTGTTGACTGGGTGCTGAGCAATGTTTTATGTAAAACAGCAAAAGGTTTTGCTTCTCCAGAGCACAGCACAGTTATTGTTCCTTAAATGTGCTACACGACACGAAGTGGGGGGGGGAGTGACTTTCACTCTCCCTGACATTTAGAAATTCTGTTCTTTAAATAGTCTGCCCTAAAACACATTTCTGTCCGGTTATTAAATTCTAAAAGTGGAGTTTGTATACATCTAAGAAATCCTCCTGATGCCTTAGAATAATTTATTTTTAATAAAATTCAGAATTTTATTAGTGCCTCAGAATAATTTAGTTACTTGCTTACAGCTGCCAGTTAAGACATGCTTTGGTTGCTAACTCAGCTGAGCTTTATACAGTTAAATCCTCTAAGAGGCTGAAGAGAACTGAATTTCTAGTAGTGCCAACATGCTCTTTGTAAGCTGAATGCTGAAACAGAAAACCCCCTAAAAGCAGTTAAAGAACTTCTGCTGGGCACAAGAGGAAATGATTTAATTCTAGAGGGTTTACAGCTCGTGACTAACAAAACTACTACACCATGTTTAAAAATTTTCAGATTTTGTGTCTGCCTTCTCTTCTCCAAGTGATGCATTCTTAATCTGCCAGAGTAATACTGGTCACCCATGCAACTGATCCATGTGATCCTTCTACTTTAGATGGCTCTCCATATAATAATAAATCAGAAGCCTTGAGGAACAGATAAATGAGCTGTTGTTGGAACTCTCCCATTCCTTGCTTTAAACTTCCATGTTTCTGAAAGCTGCCAGGTTGGTGGCACAGAAAAACCAAGTCTCATACTCCTGCCTGCTAAGTACAAACTACTCCAAGTGCTGGAGCCTGGACTGGGGGGAACTGTCTGGGGAGGGAAGAGAGATTTTAATGCTTATTTTAATGTTCAGCCTTTCCTAGACAAACAGCAATGTCTCAGGTAGTGTCCACTTTAGCAGATTTATTTAATGGGTCTCTAGTCCCTGGAAAATCATCTCTGTGAGATACAATTCACTTAAGCCAATTGCTCAAACACTGATGATCTGGCTGGCTTGGAAATAGCCAACTAAAAACACCAAACAAAACTAATTCCTTGAGCCAAGGGGTCTCTGGGACAGAAAACATTTTCTACACTTACGAATCTACAAATTCTTGCAGTAAAGAACATAAAATATTTACAGGCCTTTAGCCTAACAAAGGTCACAGTGCTCTTTCACAGATCATTTCTCTGATAGCTATGAAGGCAAACAGCAGATAACTTCCTCAGAGAACACACTAAGAGACAAGATAAGCCAACTCCTAGGGAGGTCATTCTTACACCTACAATAATGTTTATTTACAGCCCATTCAATTGCTTAAATTAAAGTATACTTAAAAGACAGACACTGGAGAGTGTCTCTAGAACATAATTATAATATCACTTAGCTCTTCAAGAACAGGCAGTATCATTAAACTATTCAGCTTCCAGGTTTCCCTACCTATGCTCTCTTTTGTTTTATAGCTGGTTTTAAATTATCAAACTATGAAGGAAATTCACTTACTCTCTTCTGTAAGATCTGAAGCAAAGTTTGAAAAATTAGAAAGTAAATAAAAATTAAAATATCAAATGTTTGGGAATATTTAGGATCCTTGCAATAGGTGAATTCTAAAAGGTGCTGCACATCTCCTAGAAAAAACATTAAGTACTCAGAATCCCTAACCTGAGGAGCACACACTGTGCACAACTTGAGTGTCAAGCATCCATACTATTGACACCCAGTTTCCATTGCTGAAGAACTGAAGGAAAATCAAGCTTTAGGAATAAAACCAAAAGAAATCTGCCCCTAAAGCAGGGGGATTCTGAATTCAAACTTGCTTCAGCCCATCTTATTTAACCAGCCCACAGTCAGTGGGCCATGTTGCAGGACATACCTGAGAGGTCCTCGAGAGCAGGCTGTCCAGTTTTGACATAGAGAGCAGACTCCATGGTGACCCCTCCTGTGCTGGCCTCAGCTGTCACATTCCCCTCGTTGTCTATCTGTGATCTGGAAGGCAACCAAAACAGAGATGTGCAGTCAGTCCCTCTCCATCCAAAGGACCTCATGTAGAACAATCAGACAACTACACCCCCTGTCAGCCACTCTTGTCCCTCTCTCTAGCAGAGACCAGCAGACTGACTGTACATAATTCATCAGTCCCATGTTGAATTATGTCCTAGAAATGGAAACAAGCACTCAGCTGTAAAAAATAAAAAATTCATAGTCCCAGATAGGCTCCACAGCTCTTCAGACAGGGTCTTGAGACACCTGGATTTCCAGCTCAGTTTTAATTATCTGTAACAGCAGATGTTGTGGCTCCTCTGACCCTCTCTAACAAAGTTGGGATTGCGTGGGTACAAACAGGCACTGCAAGTTGCACTCCTGCTCCTTCAGGAACCAGCAGTGTCACTCATTTGTATTTTAAAGTAAATAGCAGGGAAAAACCAAGTTCAAAGTCCAATTTATTGTCTGACATTGGGGCTGTCAGTTAATGAAAGGTGATGTGGTAAGAATCCATTGTCAGGTATGAGCAATGCATTTGGACTCATTTCATTCTGCACTCTGTGCTTTGCTCAGAGAGCCCCAGCAGCAAGAGCTGAAGTGCTGGACAAAAGTGAAGACACAGCAAGGAATTACTAGGGAATTATTCTTCATTTCAGTTGACCCTGTATGAAATGTAGAACGATTTCCCGTGTTGTTTAGTTTTAAAAAACCAACCAATCAAACAAACAAAAGGTCTATAGGCAGCTGAGAAGTTCAGATTAAAGTAATCTCAAAGAGTAGAAAAAACCCATGAGACAACTAATGCAATGCATTAACAAGTGCATTTTGCAGATTCAAAAAAGTGTCTGGGTTGTATATTTATAAGAATTGTTGCCTTGCAAATCAATACAAATTGACTTTTTCCTTCAAAAGCCAGCAAGATGATAGAGTTTGGCCATTTTTTCTTCAATGCAGAAAAGTAAAGACTATTTTTATCAAATTCTCAGCATTTTCTCCAGCTGCCAATATGTAGTTTAATTACTGGGTTTTTTGTAAAAAGTGAAATAAATACTGACTAGAGGTTATCAGTATGTTAAGAGTACAGGTAACATGGGGATTTCATTGGCTTTAAAACTTCAGATGATGATATCTATGATCAAACTACACTGAACACCACGTAGAGTGCTTTTTACTTTATCTTTTGATAGGACATAACCCAAAGCATCATAAATGCATTTTTGCAGGTTATGAGGGATAAACAAGACAGCAACCAGTTTACAATTGCAATTCACTACTCAATTATGGATTAAACCAGAACAAACTGCACTGGAAATTTTAGACTCAAAATAAACCTCTGAAAATTTCCAGTGAGAGACCCCACCTTCAGCCAGAGATTCAACAATAATACTGATATATGGAGGTGAATGCAAGAGCAAGAGAAATCCTGATCAAGTACTACTAATACAAGTTCTAGTCAGATTATCTTTTCCCACCTAATTGATTTTTATGTGACCACATGTCAGAAGAACATCTGGCATTTGATTCTATACACACAAGGAGAATACTCAAGGGGTCAGAAGGCTCAAGGGTCACTCTTCCTATTTTGAATTCCTACACAGGCCTTTGGCACCTCTCTCCTTCAGGTTAACCCCCCCTTTACTCTCACTTTTATTTAAGAATTGTGGGCAACCATTTCTTATGCTCCATCTGCCCAGAGATCAAAGCCAAAAATACCTACAGTAGAACTGAAAAGTGATGCGAGAGAGGGACAGAGACAACCAAAGGGTATGAACAAGTAAAAACTAACCAGGCTAGGACACTTTAGCCTAGAAAAGACATGTCAGGGAGGGAAGGATATGACAGAGGTGTCAAATCATGAGCAGCAAGAAGATGCTGCAAACAGAACAACCACTTGCATTCTCTTCCTATGATGGAGCTAAGATGTGTCAAAGGAAAACAGATGAGTGTCAAAACCAAAAATCCCACCATCTGACTTGGGAATTTCTTGTGTTATAGTCAAGCTGGGAAGCATGTCCAAAGAAAGCTTTGCTATTGATTGCCCTCTGATCACTTTTCCCAATGTATCCTCTACTGCCATTGTCAAACAGAAGATGCTGGACTAGATGGAGGTTTGTTGAGATCCCTTAAGGTTGCTCTTGTGCTTATCTAATTCAGGGTTAATGCATAGAACAACAGATTTTGTGCCTTACCTTAAGGCATTTTTATTTTACTTTTTAAGGTTTTCCCATTATTGCTTATGGTAAAGCAGCTCCACCACCACTGATGACGAGAATGGTTGTACCTATGTCAGAAATTGGTGTTGCCACAACTTTTCAAGCTTTGATGCATAAAATAAACACAGAACAAGAAAAAGGCCAGAGCAGTACCTTGTCAAGTTGTTGGCATTCTCATCTAAGCTGTTAGTAGGGTTGGATACAATATTTATTTACTCACAACTTATTATGCACCTTACTCTTATGGCCTTCACCAACACTTTCCGTGCCAATATATGAATTACCAACACTCCCACTGCAAGAAACTTTTACACAATGTGCCATCCAACTTACTGCCTCACCCCTCGACAAAAGAGTGCCCAAAATGAACATGTGTGACATTCAAAAGTGTCCCCTGGAGATGGTCACCATACCTGTACATGAAGGGAGCTACGGTGGCAGTGTTGGGGTGGCTGTATTGCTGTTGGGGATGAGGTAGCTGAACACTCACAGTGTTGCTCCCTGTGGTGTGTGTTGTGGCGCTGGGTCCATTGACAGCTTGGCTGCTGCTGCTGCTGTTGAGGCCTCCAACACCTTTTCCTTCTGAGGAGGCAAGGCTGGATGAGGAGCTGGAATTCCTGCTGTCCAGCTGAGACTTCTGATGAGAGAGCCCCGAGCCAGCTTTCCCGCCGCGGCTTCTCTCGCCTTCCTTTGCAGGAACGGGGGCACTTGAGGATTTCCCTGTGGTGTTTTTCATTCCTGGTTTTGGTATCCCACTGTGCGAAGGGGCAGAGGCCTCCTTCTTGGCACTATTCAGCTTTCCTCCTTTCGGGATAAAGCTTGCAATCTTGGAGGACTTTTTTGGCATCTCTGTTGCTGCTAGTGCTGTCTGTTCTTCTTTTGGTTCCTCCTTCAGGTCCGGCTTCTCAGTGATCGATGTTCTCTTCGCAACGTCTTTACTTTTATCCTTTTCCTTCTCTTTCTGTTTCTCTTTCTCCTTCTCGCCGCCCTTTGGAGAATTTTTCTTATTAGTTAGTGCCCGGCTAAAAGTCCTTTGTGCAATTCCCTTGAGTGCAATTTTGGGACTACTGGACACGGATCCTGGGCTGTTCACATTCTGGTTGGTGGCATCGATTTCTTCGCTTTCCTCAAAGCTGAGAAGCGTCTCCAGTTTTTCACAACTGTTCTCCCGAGACTCTGGACACTCCCCTCCTGCTTTGGAGCCTCCTTTGCTATTGAAAAGTTTTAATTTTTCAAGCATGGATTTTTGACCATTGGGAGTCGTTTTGGTGATTTCCGAGGGGGGTTTGGGAGGCTCTGGCAGGGGCTGCTTTACGGATAACATGGAAGACGTAGCCGTGTGCTTAGCACTCAGGGACTTGCTGCGCCAGGGTTTAATAGCAGAGCTGGGCTGGGGGATGGCTGAGGAGTTATTGCAACTACTGCTGCAGCTTTGAACTGAGGATGAGACATTTTCATTCATTCCTGTGGGCTGGGAGGCTGTACTGTCTGCAGGCTCTGGGGGGGGAAAAAAAAACAACAAACCAACAAAAAACAACAAACCAAAAACACAACAAAATCCCGTCAAAAAACTCAGCAATGTAGTACCTGATATTCTGCCTGAGATTCTGTAATGACACATTAGGAACTATACACTAATAACATTAAAAAGACAGCCACATGGTAGTATTTTCAACATCAGTATCACTTCAAGAACATAAAACCCAGTTTTCCTTCCCTACTCAGTAGAACAGCGACAAGATCCTACTATGTAATTTAAATTTACTTGCTGTTTCAAGAAAAAGAGAGAAAAAAAGAATCTCCTCCAATTCAAACCAAAATGTGTTTTGCCATGTGTTCTCCCTTATTAAGTTCATAATACTGTTTCATTAGCAAAAACACAGCACTATTTTCTAACTAAGGGTTCCCTCTGCTTTTGGCAAAATACTTGCTGTCCAAGTTTGATTCTTAGAAAAACCTCAAACATATAAAAAAATGCACAAGTAAGGAAAAAATTAAAGTGGAAGTCCTTTCAGCTATTGGGGGTGGGGGAGAATATGAGATTGCCATATGCAAAAGGTAGAAGAAAAGCCCATGTATAAAAATAAAACCAACTGGGTCCTTATGCAACGAACTTAAATTAAGTATTACCACATATCTTAATCCAGCTGCAAGAGAAACCAGTGGCAACAACTGTACAGCCCTCCCCCCTCAGAGAAAGCAAATCTTTGCATTTATATAGTTCCTTTTAATGTAATTTGTCCCTGTTAAGGAATTAGTGCAAAGCACAGAAGAGAGCTTGAAAAATCACACTCACCTACCAGTGGCCACTTCTCCTCTGAAGTTTCTGTTTGCAGAGTTTCTTTGCTGGAGACGTTACCCTCTCAATTATCACAAATATGTTTTCTGTTAAACTGCTCATGGTTCCAATTAACTTTTGTCATCTCTGTCTGTTCCCCTGCCCAGCAGCCTGCTGGGGATTAACGGCTCTTACCTATATTTCCCTGCCCTCTAGCAATAAAGTAAACTGTGTATCGAGCTGCATTTTTTTAATTCAAAAATCAACAGCGGTTGAGAGCCTGCGTTTGCGGCAGCGGCAGCAGCCCTGTGAATTCAGCTCTGTAAATCATGAACTGCTCCAACCACACAGGGACTGCTTTACTTTACTTTCAGCTGCTCGGTGAAGATACAGCTCTGTTAACCTCCCTCCTCTGATCCAAACCAGATCTACTCAAGATTTAAAGCACATACATCTTCCTGACTTAGCGTAGAATCGGGTTTCTAAGAGTATTAGAGACTCCTTTATAATAAACTCACTCATTTCACATGGGTATGGATGAAGGAGGATAACAGGAATTAATGATACTTTAAAAAAAAAATTACTGCAGTCTGAAGATTTCCAGGACTGTTATTAACCAATAACCATTATACTCTCTCGATTTGCTGTCCTTTTCCTACGGCAAACTACCCACTAGGAGATGGAAGGAAGCAAGAGCCAGATTACAGGCACAGAAAGGAATCAGGCTTCTTTTTAACTACTGCCAGTCTCCTCTTTTACTCCAGTACAGAAGGAAAATCAAGCCACCAAATGTCCCAAACAGGAGGTAGGGACAGGCAGAGGTTGTCCCTCTACCTTCTCTGCTCAAGGCTGCTCAGTTTAACCCAATGGATTAAGGAGAACTGAAGCAGCACCAGTGCTGGAGTCACAGTCACTCCCAAGGGAAGGACACTGCCAAGGGGAAACAGAGACCCCCCCCCATCACCACAGCACCCTGGCTGCAGACAGGAGACAGCAAGGAAGGTCCCAGCTCCTTCAGAAGCTCTTGGAAATGTCCCTTACTTTGCTTTTCAAAGCTGTGCACCATTGCTTTTCCCATCCTGCCTATTACCACACACCACTTTTTTATTATTGTTGTTGTTGTTATTAATTTTATTTCCTGAAGTCCTCTACCCATCAAAATCTACTTCCCACTGCAACACTGCACCATTCTCTTTTTCTAAACGCAGAACAAACAAGCCTTTGTCTCAGCCTGCCTTCTGTATGAGACACCCAGCAATGGAACAAAAGCATCACGAACATCCCAGTTGGGCATAATTTACAATTAGTTATTTAGCTTCTTATAGAAAAAAAAAATTACAGTTATCCATCTCATTATCAAGACACTTCAGGAAACTGAAGATTCACATTACTTTCAACACTCAGGTCCTAATTCCAATGCATTCTGGCATTACCATGTTGAGTAAGTCTGGATGCAAAGTGTACCCAAAAATCATCAGAGCTGACTGTGCTTCATGGACATCCCCAGGATGAATTTACAGCTGGGTCCAGGGATAAACCTAGTGTACCCATCACTATGGGCAGGGAACCCTTTGCTTTCTCAGAAACACTGAGCTTAAGGATTAACTGGACTGGGGCAGTAAAGGGTGACAAACTGAAAATCACTGGTATGGCATCCATCTCCAAAGCAATACTTATTGCTTTACATCCATACAGGCAAGTCCATAAGAAGTGCTGGTTGCCCACTCTGGTAGTGCATCTGCAGCAACACAAACCCAACTCAGGGTGGAATAGTGCTCAGATGGAGTACACAGCCAGCTGAACAGACCTGGCAAAGAAACCTGTCTTCTACTCTAAAAGGTTCTTAATAACAGCTTGGAAAAAATCCAGGCAACGTGTGTATGGGTACGAACAAAGCCATCCTGCAGTCACCAGAACTTGGAACCTATGCAGGTCCTTGTGGGAGCCACAACCCAGAGGATGAGGAACGTGGCCAAGGCAGGAGTTCCCAAGCACCAGGTTGTGGTCCATGACCTGGCTGTAAATCCTGACTCCATCTCCAGCACGAAGGGGGCTGGTAACACACTGCAGATCAGCTCTTGGAGCAGAAACCAGAGGCAAAACAGGCTCTCTGTCTTTTCCTGGAAGTGAACGAACCATGTTGGTTCATTTAGGATGTTAATTTCATCCTAACAGCCCAGAGGAATGGTCCGCTCCAGGGGAACAGTCCACCAGTTTGGGGAAAAACATTTGCTTGGATCAAGTGAAACAGGCTGGGGTTTTTTCCCAAATCCAAAAGTATTTCTCAAAAGTTTTTCCCAACATAGTCCAGAACTTTTTCACTTCTTTCTTTGTTTTCAGGATTTGTTTGTTTGTTTGTTAGTTTAGTTCTGGTTTTTTTTAAATTCTGTTTGCTCACTGACCAAAATACACTTTTTTTTCCAGCTTACTTGTTTTTAAACACAGCATTTGCTTTGTCCCCATCTTGCCCACATGCACCCTCCTGCTGGAACTTAACTCTGCTTCCACTGCCAGTGGCTTAGGGTGAGTACAATATAGGTCCATTTAAAGACATACCAGAGAAATCAGAATCAGGACAACAATCCTAGGACTCTAAAATTTTATGAAATAAATATATGGGGACATTAATGTCATTTTCAGTCTCTCTACTTAAGATTTTTGAAGAAATAAGTTCTATAGAAGTTGGACACTACACATCTGATATCAACAAAAACTATTTTGAAATTCTTAGTTATAGCAGGTCTGCCTTAGGAAGGGAAAGAAGTACAGTGGATTTTCTTTTCTTACCCAAGTACAGTGGATTTTGATTTTTAGGTCAAAAACAGTGAAACTGGAAATTTTAAGTCCTCGAGTTTTTGTTACATTGTACCACACAAAGTTAATGCAAGAAATAAAAGGTTCACAGCAAAAAAACCCAGCCTCAGCTTAAGGAAACTTCAGTCTTTTTAAGATTCTCTGTTTCTTACAAACAAGCCTGCTGGCTCTTTTACTCCTCAGACCAATCTTGGTAAACGAAAGGGGTTGTGCTGCCAGAATGTAGATTCAAATGGTAGTTTTCCTAATGAAGCAGTAACATCAATACATGGATAACACATCAGCATGCAGAGGGGAAAGTTTTATTCAGCATAGCATAGGCCCTTCTTTCATGAAAAGGAGAGCAGGTTTCATGCATTCGATTAATAAGCTTATTATTTCCCATGTGCTCCTTTGTGAGGGAGATATTTGCTTTCTTCAGCAACCTGCATTAACTAAAACTGACTATAAAAGAAATGTTTTCAAACCCAAGCTACAGCCTACAATAAATAATGATCGCTTTCCTCTTTTCAAAGTGAAATCTTGGCCTGAAATCTATTTTGTTCCTAGCGTTTCTGTTAAAAAAGATGTTGGTGGTCCAGTTCCAATGCCAATACACACTGTAGCATGGGTAAATCTGATTTCAGCTGCTCCTGCATAGTCTTAACTGCATCTGCAAATCCACCCGGTTGTGAGGACAAAAAAAAAAAAAGTCTGAAGGCTTATGATTTAATTCTTCCACTGCAGTTTTAAGAGCTCACATTGTAATGAGATCAGGAGAAAATATATGCACTTTCCCATCATTTGTCATATTCACTCTAAGCAAGCAGACTTGGATTTGCTATAACTGTAAACTTTCAAAACCAAATCATTATAAGCATGAAGGGCAGCACAAAGGATCTTCTCATAGTTCCTTCTCAGGAGGGGCAAGAACTTAACAGTATTTTAATTCATTTCAGAATGAAGAAGCTGGCATTTCTTCATTGTGCAACCATGGGAAAAATAAGAAATTATCATGAAGAGATAAAACTTTTATTCCAAGCCCATAGATGAGATAACTGAGTTAAAAGCAAACCCACAACAAAATTCTAATTGAGGAAGTAAAAGCAGATCTGCTGTGTGACATTAGAGTGTCAGAACTGCAGAAAACCCTGTGGCTGTTTCATCATCTCCCAGCTAGAGGAAGAACTGGAGAATCTTGACTCTTCCCATTCACCCACCAGAAGACTCACTCTCCTTCAAAGTGCTACAAATAAGAATCCTACAGAAAAGCCTTTTAGCTGAGCTATTCTCTTCTTGCAGTCATGATTTATCATGCTCAGCAAACCCTTGAAGTATGAAAATGCATTTCTGCCAGGAGTTAACTATAAAAATCACAACCTTTCCATAATCCAAACCACAAGCAGGTAGAGCAGAACATTCCCAACAAGAGCAACCTGGCACACAGCCCTGCCTCAAAATAAGCACAATTCTTCTGGCCCACAGAAGTTTCTATTTTGATTGTAACATTGTCCATGGAAGAAAACTACAGCTGGATGGAAGAGACTGGCTCACCTACCAGCTCTGAGCAGGCAAGAGGCACAGGATGACTGAAGCTCTGTATTGTTTCCTCTACTCTGAAGCACAAGGAATGAGTAATAAAAGTGTTTTCTTACAGGCATATTCTGCATAAGCTGAGAAAAGCCTGGATAAGAAACATTTTGCTGTGCTGAGGACAAAAACTTCCCCCAAGTTTCACAGAATTGGTTCCTTCAGCTTCTGTCCACTGGCCTTCCCTTTAGGGGTGAATTAATTTATTGTGAAACAAGACGAAAATTACCTTTAATCCTTGATATTTTTCTTTCCTTCCATTGCATCTACTTCTTCAAGCTCAGTGTTACAAACTCTGTAGCTCCAATAGCAGGTCTATGTATCCACAGAAAGGTGTAGCACCTCTGCAAACCCATCCGGAATCCCAGGGATATGTCAGGACCTAAATTTTCTCACTTCTGTAAAATCCTCCTCGTTCACACAGAGCTCCAGTTTAGGAAACAACAGTTCTGCTGTTTACTGGTTTACTCTGCCAAGACTCAGCATTTTTGTTGAGGTGAGGGGAAATAAAACTGGAGCACGGGTGATCCTTTCCTCATTGTCTCGACATAACCGACTGGGACACTTGAATTCCTTGTTGTTTTTGTTTAGTTACTGTAAAATTCAAAATGCTGTCCACATGACTGCCTAAGAAAGAGGTTGGAGGGACCTCTATCTACCCCATACTGGTTAGATGATCACAAAAATAATGAAACCAAGTTCACTGTGCCATTCGAAACAAGTCACACTCTCCATTTAATACTAGACAAATACCCTGCTTGTTCATTAGTCTCTGTTTTTTTCTCATTACTTGTACAATCCAGTCCCCCAAGATTTCTCATAACAGAGTTATTCAAAAGCATTAATGAATTCCAGGCAATGAACTGTCACAGAGTCATTTGTTGGATTTTGTACATAGCTGGAGTGGACAATATGTACACTTAGCAGCCTTGATCTGCAACATCTCTCCTAAGGGAAGGTCACATGAAATGCAGCATTTACACAGCAGTGGCCTGAGAACTGAACCAAAGGGATATCTGGCCCATTGGCCTCCTTTGACTATTGGTAGTGACTCCAGTCAGGGCTTGGAGTGACCAAGGAGACAGAAATTGAGGCAGATTTCTCAAGGGACAGGCAATAGGAACAAAACACCCAGAAAGTCAGTCAATATGCCAAGTGAAACTCCTTTTTAACTCAAAAATGCCTCACTCTGTTTAGGGAGAAGTCACACAGCTGCCCAGATGCATACAGTGAAGTGGTGGACACCAATGCACCCTCAAACATGGATATTCCTTGTTAAAACAGAGAAGGAAAACCAAACCATACAGAAATACCAGCACTCTACCATCACAGATATTTACATCTATATACAAACAGACATAAATAGGTGGAAACTCATCATGTTTTTATAGCAAAACCAGCTGTCTGACACATAATCCTATTTATAATTGGGTCTTCTTAATTTCCTCTCTCTAGTTAGTGAAACTACTCTACACTTCCTGATCCAGGTGTGTTACCAAAGCTCTGGCAATAGGAGTGGACAAAAAAGAGTTTGAAACTTCCCCATCCCCTGATGGAACAGGCACCATCAAGGGAACATCACCAAGCTGGACACCTTTTTGTGCTTCTGAACCTTTATCAGATGACAGGGCAAAACCATAGCTTGCTTCAAGGAAGAATAAGAGCATCATATAAGTAAAACCTTAAAGAAAAAAAACGTGTTGAGTCCTTTTGATTCTTCAGGTGTATTTGGTTACAGACAAGGAACAGGCAAAAGGCTCAGTAAGAAGCTACAAGTGGAAGGGAACAGAGGCTGAAGGATGCTCCGACCCAAGGTGAGGAGACTTCTGTAGGTGTGGTAGAAACCTAATGGCACTTAGAGAGCCCTGGGACAGACCACCAGTGCTGTAGCCTTTCCTAGGGTTTTGTAGTGAACTTTCATTTCCATAGCTGTTCTTCTGGCAGAATTCACCCAGTAATAAGTTTACAAGAAAATGTAAATATTTATTTTAAAAGGAGATATCTAGGAACTGTAAAGGCCATGAAATGCTGGGCCAGCTCTTTAGCTGGTATCAATTCATGTGGTCCCACTGTCACCAACACAAGATGCACACTGGGCAAGAAGCTGCTTCTTGAGGTTGTTCTTTACTTCAAAGCTCAGGATTTCTCTCCTCATGAAATATACAGTGAAGAGCACATCATTGGCTAATTTTTTATTCTATTTTTGAGGGGTTTAGGGAGTTGTTTGGGTTTTTTTGTTCCTCCCAGACTTTATTTAAATCAATTTTTGGCTTGTTTTAGATATTCCTGAAGCTTATACCAACTATGGCAAAGTTCTGTGGTCTTGTAAAGCTCTGCTCCAGCCCCAGTGAAGCCTTCAGCCAGCCTTTGTTTAGGTAAAAGAGGACATATTTTTAAATGTCAAATTCAGTCAGTTGAACAGTTGTAAAATAAGGCATGAATTTGATTTACTGCATACTTGTAGCTTGTCCTCTAAATATGTCACACTGCTTGTTAGATTCTGACAGCCTTTAAGCTGTTTTATGGGCACAGACCCAACACAGATATGTCTCTAAAGATTCACTAAGATGAGCCAATCTTTCAAAAATATGTTTTGTTAGAAAAGTGAAAGGATGCAAACAATATCCCTATATATATAACAAACAATATCCCTATACATACATACATATATATATATAAATCACCCAAAGATGAGTATTTTGTTTGACACTAATGACTCTTATGAGGATCACCTTATGACAGAAGCCAGTAACCTCATGTTTGGGGAATACAGAGGCCTCAATACATTTGATAGATTGGAGAACTAGACTGAGTCAATATGATTACATTCATTCAATGAAGTCCTGGGCTTAGAAAGGAGAAATTAAACACGTAAATCTAAAATGTCAAACAAGCAGCTCTGCAGCAGTACCACAGAAAAGAAACAGGAGTTAAGAGGAGATGGCAATTGCACACCTCTCTGATGTGACATTAAGGAAAACCAAATGCCAGTCAGGAATGTATTGAGAGTATAAAACAAAGAAAGCAACTATTCTGTCCTGCTCAACACCTGAATGAGGCTCAGGTGAAGCTCTGCAGCCAGCCCAGGCAGCCCTCTAAAAGAGACTGAGAATCTGGAAAGAGGCCAGAGGAGATCATCAAGACATCTGAGAGATTGATCACAAAGAACCTATGAGAAGAAGGCTGAAAAATAATAGAGATTGTTTAGTCTAGAAAAGAAGAGTGAGGGAAGAGGAAAGGGAGAGGGAGAGGGAGAAGAGGGAGAAGAGAGGAAAAAGAGGGAGAAGAGAGGGAGAAGAGAGGGAGAAGAGAGGGAGAAGAGAGGGAGAAGAGAGGGAGAAGAGAGGGAGGAGAAAGAGGGAGAAGAAAGAGGGAGAAGAAAGAGGGAGAAGAAAGAGGGAGAAGAAAGAGGGAGAAGAAAGAGGGAGAAGAAAGAGGGAGAAGAGGCAGAGGAAGAGGAGAGTGACACTGTCTTCAGATATATGAAGATTGTTAAAAACAGGACAGAGATCAAGGAAGAGCAGCAATGCACTTAATTTTTGTATTTTAACTTTCTTCCAGTGGACAATAGTAATCTGAAATGAGTTCACATTTTGTGTTCACCCACAAATGAATTCACAGGTTGGCTATGAACATGCCCAGCACTGAAACATTCCCACTCTGGCTGGCAACTTGACCCTCACCTCATAGAAACAGCTCATGGCTCTGCTTGCTTTTAATGTCCCACTTTATCCTGGTCATCTCAGCCATTAAATACTGAAAGGAATGACTTTGCTGTGGCCAGGAAAAGGAAGAGATGAGGCAGCACTGAGCATGAGAATGGGCTCACTTGGAAGCAGCTCACCCCTCAGCTATCCCAGGAACTTTTGGCCAGCCAAGCTGGCTCAGTGCCACAGGACATGAAGGTGACATCTCAGGTCCCCTGCCATAGCTGTCATGATAACTTTCCCTCTACCTGCAGCCAGAAAAAGCCTCTGCTGTCACATTCAGGCTTTGAAGCTGAATGCTACTATAAATGGGAAAAAAAAAATTAAAATGTTAACTCTCTAGCAGGAATTTCTATCGTGCTTCACAAGCCTCAGAGCTGTCTTTTCACCACTCTTTTTTTTTTTTTTTTTTAATTCTTATACTATTATTTGGCATACAGGCAAAAGCCTGGGTTTTATCTCAGTTTATTATTATTGATTTATTTGGAGTGGAAAAACTGCATGAGGTTAAGCAGAACATGTGGGTTTCAATGAGGGAGCCTTCAGGACACCAAATATTTCATCTGTTTTTACGTGCAGCTATAGGAGAGGGCTTGGCCTCTATTTTCATGCACTTTAATGAAAGATTTTTCATTCAAGAAAACAACTAGGATCATCTCAGTTGATCTGAAAGATAATATGGTTCAAAGAATATCACTCAGTAATTTTTAAACCAAAATTGTAACTTCTGTCTGAACAGAATATTAAATTTTGAGTAATTCTGAGTCCAATTTATTATCTTTCCATGGCTAATTATCATCCTTCAAATTTGTATCCAGTTTGAGGTCTGACTGGGATAATATAAAATTCCAAACAAATGGCTACTTGCATGTGATTTATCAAGGTAATAAAGAATCCTTAATACTATAAATCTCATTCCTTCAAGTTTTTTGTCAATAGTCTTTCTTTGAGACAAAGAACAGAAAACAACCAATTAAATACGAAACTGCAAAGTTTTTCCAAAAAAAATGCAGGGTTCCTCTCCATGTTTGATCATCATCCCCATCAACAAAACAAGAGGTTTTCTCTCTCTTTCTAAAGCAGCATTTTAAAACTGAATCTGGGAGGCTGATGTAATCCATACCTGACATTTTAAAATTACTTTAAATGATGTTTAGTTCAAGACAAGCTCAGTATCACACAGAACCAAGCTATGAGTGGATTCCCACTTTTTATGTAATATCTATTTTTTATATCAATGAAGGATTTCATATGAAACATTTGAGAAATTACAAGTGGTTCAGTTCCAGATTTAGGATCTTCTACTCTTGACATAAGAGGACTTCAAATAAATAAATAAGGATTTAACACATGAAAACCTATATCAGTAAAATAAAAGATTACCTTAGAAAAAAACCTCTGGATAACCACTTTTACCTTTTCTATTTTCAATTACAGACTCTCTCAGCAGCCCTCTGAGCCCTCCAGCACTCAGTGCCATGTGGCTTCTCATCTGTCTAGTTGGGAAAATCTCATTGCAGCTCACTAGATTTCACTTGGCAGAGTCATTCCTCCTGAAACCATGACCAGACATGCTGTGCCCTCCTGAACTGTCCTGATAAATATAACTGCCTACATATAAAGTGCCCACACTTTTAGCAAACGTTTGGCATGTGTAACCATACCCCAAGACTGATTTGTTCAGGGGGATGGGGGTTACGTTTCCTTGCAAACATTTTACTAACTTGGTCCTCAGTCCTATTTTGAAAGCTCAAAAGTTATAGGAAAGAAATCCCCCCATCAGCCTGTGGAATACCTTAGTGTCTCTTCCCACTTATATAGTTTCTACCTAAAAATGTTAACAGGCAATAATATTTCAAGGTATCAAAATATGGGAAGAACACTTAAGAACACTTGACTAAGGGCAGGGATGTAGGACACTTAAAAATTAGATTTTATTTTTTTTTTTTAACAGGTAGAAATATCAGTCCTGAAGCACACTTCAATTTTGCTTCTTTCTCTCCTCCAGAGTCCCTTAAATAAGTCACTGATACTTGTTTAGTCAAAGTGCAGTATCCTTTTAGCACTCTAGGAAACCATACATTTGAATTCCAGATATCATAGAGCAGTCTAGGAAAAAATCTCTGGAGATCATTCCTTCCAGCACTTCTCTGGACAAACTTCTTCAATGTTTAATTGAAATTAATATTAAAATTAGTATTTTGACATTACAATTAATATGTAAGATGGGCAGTGAAATTCCCCTAAAGGAACTTGTACCCCTTGCCTCTTGTCACCACTGTATCCTTGTGAAAATACCCATTAAATATATACTCTTTTCCCTGTTAAAAGGGATTACTCCAAATCCTATAGAAATAAAAGAAAAGGAGCATGAAGCAGAGGAGCAGATGCTTTTGTTACTCTCCTGCTGGTGTGGTAGATCCATATCTGGAAACAGATCCAGAGAGCTGGGATTACAGCTGATTCAGCAGGATCTGGTTTTAGAACCCTCTCACGAGACTTGTACAAGGAAGTTTGCAAGAGCACTGCTATTAAAACAGGATTCATTTCATCTAAGTGCACAATTCTCTGTGATTATAGTATTTTTATTTCTTTTTTCTAATACCACCTACTTAAGAAAAAAACATATGATTAGGACTGTCTTCTTCACAATAATACACATGTCACTTAATAATATAATGTCACTTAATTTCATGTGAAAAGGTCCAAGTCTAAAAGTGCCTTTTTTAGCTGACATTTTACCTAACGTTCAATCCAAGGGAAAAGTGACATTTTCCCACAGATTTCTACTGCCCTCTGTAGGATTATTTTAAATAAAATATTAAGAACAAAGTAGAAGAGCAAATTAAGAAGGAAGAATGTAAGTGATACATTACTGTATCACTTTATAAACATCCTGGTGATGGCATCTTAAGCTGATGTTTCCCATAGCTTTAGAAGTTCAGAGATTGTACAGCCAATGGATACAAATCAGGAAATAACAGGCAGAATATTCCTAAACAATGCTACCAAATTTTTGAGCCTGAAAAATGAAAAGGGAGATTCCTGAAGATCAGTGGAGACAGGGGATACATGAGGGTGTACAGAGGCAGTCAAAAATACCCAAGCAGTTTTTCAGGACTGGAGAATGCTTTCAAAGTATGTGTCAAAAGAACCTCTGTAGTGAAGAAAAACATGGAAATAAATCCATGAGAGAAGTACAGCATCAAAGTCTTTACAGGAGCTGAATGCTTCAAGTTTCATTCCTGATGCTACCAAGGACACAATTCTGCTCCTTCTTGCCATGGACAAATAGTTTTCTTTCTTTATTCCAAATTACACAGGCAGAATTTGGCTATTTTTTCATTTGTATTAGACAATTAGAAAGACCTGGTAATGTGGAACCTCAAGATGAGTAGTAACTAACAGCTTACACACAGGCACAGAAATGCAAAGTTCATTTGCTTCTTTACATTCCTTGGAAATGTTTGTGACAGTTTGGATTTGTTCAGTAGTGACCTCAGGAAGCAGCCAAAGGACATTAAAGCACAAGAGTAAACCAAAGGTGTACTTATATATATCTGGACTAAATAACCCTGGTAACTCAGAAGTGAATTAAAAGACTCCAATTGTATTTGGGGGTTATGATGACATCAAAAATCACAAGCCTGAGTGGCTCATTATTTCCACACAACATGCAATTAAGACTTTAATTGCATTTCTCTGAAGAAAAAGAAGCTTGTAACAGCAATTCCACACATTAAAATGCCCTGCCTAGAATGTTACTACAATTATAAATGGCTAATCACTGGGGCAATAAATAAATGTACCACTATTTAGGACATGAGGAATGAGGGCACTGAAATTCCTGTAAGTTTGAAGAGAATTTTAGGTATAAACCAAAAAGCAAGTTAAACCTCTCATGCCCTAACCTCAAAGCTTGTGTCCAAAGACTCAACTAAGTGTCCACGTTATCCTTAACTGCTTAATGGAGTCTTTCAAAAAATCTAGGTTATTTATATTCCAGAAGCTAGCTATTCCTTCCATGCTCCATTTCCTGTCCTTTTCATCTCTAATGCCAATTTCTGTGTCAATTAATGCACTTTCATTGCCACAAGACACAGATGACTGCCTAACAAGACAATTCACATTTGGAGGCCACAGATTAATAAAAGCTGAAAATTACAACCTACTTTGTGAGAAATGATTCAGATGTCATAGACTGGAGGCCACCTTCTATGACAAAGTGACCACTCCTGCCAAAACTGCAAGATTTCTTTTTCTCCCATTTCCTTCTCCAAAATCATGCAACAGATCCAGTTCTGGGTAAAGAGATGAAAATATCCAAAGACTGGCACACAACATGGTCATATAACTCTCATTTCCTCAGGCAAAATACAGGATATGGGTCAGAAAACTTGGATTGTTTTAGCACTTTGACAATAAGCTTTATCTGGCAGTGTTACAATTAACTTAAAATAAGCCAAAAATTTGTCAGACCAACTGCTTTTGTTTCTCATGGATGCAGACCAACTTTGTGTCATGATTATATTAAGGAAAGTTCAAGTTCAACTTACATAAGTCCTCATTTTTTTACTTTTTTTTTTTCTTTTTTAAACCATAATTTATGACTGCAAATTGTGACCAGAGCAAAATTCTGCATATTTAATCCAAGTTATGTAGGCTGTCAACCGAAAACCCAACCTTGTGTCTTTCACCCATTTGTAACATTCATAAGAACCAGATGAGCCTGAACACTTCCTCAGCAACCAGTTTATCTTTCTGAAGAGATGGGTTACAATGAGGACCAGGGGCATAGAATTATCTGCCTAAAAGCAGCTGATATTTAACTTACTCAGTTAACAAATTGTATGTTTGAGGACAGGGTTGGGGATTTTTTCTTCTTTTTTCTTTTTTTTCTGTGTTTTTTTGGTTTTGATTTGGGGTTTTTTTGGGGTTTTTTGTTTGATTGGTTGGGGTTTTTTGTTTATTTTTGTTTGTTTGGTTTGTTTTGTTTGTTTTTAAGGCTGAAACCAGTAATTCACATTCCTTACTTAGTATTTGAGAAAAAGCCAAGATAGTTCAATGTCTTTCTTCAGCTTCACCTAACACCATACCAGCAGGTAGGGAGCATCAAGCCAACCAACACATCCCTCAGGACCTGGCACATCCCACCCTGTAGCTCCAGTGATGGGACAGGAGCAAAAGAGGGAAGTATTGACAAGGAGGAGACTGGGAGATACCATGCAGGAAAACAAGGTTTCATCTGTTCTCCTGCCATGCCCTAGCTTGTCAATTTGTTCTTTTAATGGGAAGCCAGATCTAATTCAGATTAAGAGATGACTCTTCCAAGGTGATGTTACAGTGAAATCAATGCTGTTTTTACAGCGAACCTTTAAAACATGGATTCAGCAAGGTAATAATTGCTAATTTCCTAGTGTATTAATAATATAATTGTTAGAGTATTCAGCTGTGAATGCAATTTTTCTTTTTATACAAGGGCTGATCAAGGTGACTTCAAATGCCCCTGGAGGATGCTGAGAATCCTCTATTGCCCTCATCTTCTAATGAGGTTTGGGGCTGTACTGGCTAGATGGGGTAACATTCCACAATCTAACAACATGCAGTCACAGGACAAGTTTCTAGAGAAGGAAAAACACAGTTTCCTGAAAAGAAACAAGCAGGAGAACCAGAGGCAAGCTGAACCAGACCAGTACTTTTCCCCTCAAGCAAAATCCTCATTACTGTTAACAGAAGTTCTGCACAGAGAGCAAGGAGACTTCAGCCTAAAGGGCAGGACTGCCAAGTCACTGCAAGCTGGCACTGAAACCCAATGCTGATTTCTCTTCATGAGCTCAGTGACTTTGTTAAGGATACAGAATTAGCCCCCAGCCTGCACCACCAATTTGGCCCTAGCAGACAAAAGTGATTTGCTCAGTTCTCACCAGTCACATCCCCCAAAACTCAGCTGGGTAAACGCTGTGTTATACAGCTCAGAGCTAGAGACTCAAGCTAATGAATGCTGTCAGGTTGCTCGCTTAGAGAATGGACACAAAGTCAGTAAATGTCATTCCAAAAAAAAAAGCAGCTGGTCAGACAGAACAGGGTCCTTAGCATTTCTGATCCACTGCCCTAGACATCTCCAATGCAAGATTTATAAAACTGTAATATGTTCCTGCCTTCAAACCCTACACTATACAATTCTCAAAATCAGATTTAAATCATATACTTTTGTAACTTAAGGGATAGGAGAGCAAATGTTGTTATTATTACTCATTAAAACACTGAAGAAATCTTTATAGTTGTTTTCCATTCCCGTCAAAGTACCCATCCAAACATTTTTTGATTCAATCACTCCCCCTTATCTGTGTTTGAAGCAAACTGGAAAAAAAAACTTTCACCAGCGCCAGTTTTTCTGGAAGCTATTTTTTTGTATGTACCTTGAGGACAGCAATTCACAACTTCAGTTAAAGAAGGGTTATACTTCTTTCAAGAAAAGCCTGCTGGTTTTGGAACTGTAAATCTCCCATTTACAACAGAGAGCTTGGAGAGAACTTCTGAAGCTTAATAAAAAAATCAAATTCCTCCCAGGGAAGGCACTACTTAAAAAAAGGGGAAGAATATCCAAATCTCAGACACTTACCTTTGTCATTGCTACTTGTTGGTGTTGGAGGGGGAAGTCCAGGCTTGGATTTGTCATAGTTATTAAAGCTCTGGCTGCGTCGATTGTTGGCACTAAGAGAACCACGAGCTTTGGCCTCACTGCCTGCAGTGGATACCCTCGTGGTGGGGCCTGGAAGTCTGATGGAAGAATTATAGTAAGATTAGATATATTTAAAAAGCACTCAGGGAAAGAAAGTATGGAATACCATGCATAAGCTGAAAAGAAAAGGATCAATACCACTAATCCATACTCACAGGGGTCTTCGGTCTTTTACAAGACAAATAAAAGAACATCCTAAATGAAAAATAGATGGCAAAAATACAGTATGAATTGGTTTGTGGCAGAAAAAATGGTCACTTGCCATCAGTTTTGTAAAACAGACATAGTTGCAAGTGAATTGAGTGGAGCAAAACCACTGGAACAAGGCTAAGTGAGACACAACTGTTCTTCAACCAGATTGCTGGACACTTACTAGCTAGACACACAAGGGCTACCTTTATTTTGGAAAGAATGAGAAAGAACAGGGCTGCCCTCTCCCTTGGAGCAACACACATCACATCTCTGCTCTGCAAAGCCAAGCCCAGCAAAATTTCACCTTGGCTTAATTATATGAGCCTACAAAACCACACAATGCTTAAGTTCCCCCTCCTAGGGCAACCACGTTATCACTGAGCTGGCATAAACCTCTGGTTTAAACTGAGTCAATTTCTTCCAGCATTTCCTTACTGTATTTACAAGATTCAACTGTCTACCTAGAAAAAATAATATAGTTTAGATTCTGGGGTAAGAGGACAGGGAAGGATGATACTTTCATGCTTTTCAGGCAAAAGGGAAGGGCAAAAACCTTTCTACGAAGCCCAGCAGAATTAGGAAAGCCACTGGCATCACATCTCAGGATGTGTTTGTGTCCTTCAGTGTCAAAGACTGTAAGTAAAGTTTCCATGCTTGTGCTGTATTTTGTGCACTGGTGTATTTCTACATTTCAGATAAAAATCACAATATTTGGTAGCTGCTCAAAATGCCTATGGAAGAGTTAAATGAAACAGCTATTTTGCAAAGTAAGGCCATCATATTAGAGACTAAAAGACAGAACCAGTCCATGCCATCTACAGTAGCACTGAAAAGGACAGCTCTTTGATGTCTTTGTATTTGCTGGATGAGAGAATCTTTATGAAACTTCTTTGTATAAAACACAAAAATCTAATTGTCTTAAATAACCTGTGCTGACAACAGGTTAAAATGAAGAAGTCCCAGTTGCCATCCCAGGGTGCAACCAACCACATCGCCTATGGGAAAGAAGAGAAGCCAGGAAGGAGCCTGGCAGTGCTTCCAAAATAAATTGACTGCTCCAAGACCACTGAAGAAATAGGAAATATGAAAAGAAACATGAAAAAAAAAAAAGAGACAAAATGTCAGCAGCTGCATGCACATGCTTTCAAAGCTCAAGAGAGGATAAGACATAAGGGTACCATTCAAATACAAACCCAAAAATTTAATTTACAAACTGAAACCAGAAACTGAAACAGATCTGGCACAGCATATCATGGTTCTGAGGTTGATTTTGTTGAAGCCTTTTAGATGAGCCTCATCATTTATCCAGCCCTTATCAACACTGGGGGGTGCTAGGAAGTTGTACCTACTCCTCACTGCACCAAGGGGTAAAAGAGAACACCCAAAAATGCTTCTTCCACTGAGGAGGAAACTACACCAGAAAAAGCAAAAATAGGTGGGGACAAACACTCTTCATAACAACTTGGAAGTCACCAAGATGAGTAAATTCACTAAGATTTTTGTCCCTTAGTAGGAAATGAGGAAAGTTTCCTCCAGGTAGGAAGGACACACAAGATGCCCCAGCTGAAAGTTTCTACTTGGTGATAAAACAAAGTGAGGAGAGACCAAGCACTGCAGGAAGCCCCCAAAACTGGGAGGGGAGTTTTCTAGCAAGGCTTGGCAGGAGGAGAGGCATCATCTTCTTGTACTGATGGGTAGGAAAAGGTTCCCCACACATGCCCACACAGGTTTAGCAAATCTGTCACATTTCTTAAGTTAAATAAAGCTACTCAAACCATGTGACCACTCAAGAAGTGACAAGTTTTTGATTCAAGTCAGGGTTGTCACTGCCAATAACAACATAGAGAGAATTAAAAAAAAAAAAAAAAAGTGCTAAAAACACTCTTGAAGAAGATATCATTGCTCTTAGATTTTTCTTTGCTCTCTGTAGTTTAACTGACTGATTTTAAGCCCCTGCTTTTTGTATTGGGCTATTTCACAGCAGTGCTTGTAAAACCTAGGGGAAAAAAAAAAACCAGGCTCAGGGAGAGGTGTCCATCTTCTTTCTATTAGATAAGGTACTGAGCTCACCCTTCTTTACTGCTTTTCAGCACCTCTTGTAGGCAAATACAAACTGTCAAGCCATAATTAGAACATGGAAAGCAAACATGGAACATTTTAACAAGGGTTACACTGCAGCCCTTCACTGTTGTCATGAGAGAAATAACATGGGGGGAAATAAACCCAAATGGTACAGCAGAACTAACAAGCTCTACAAACTTGCCAAGCTGAAAAAAAAAATCATAAGTAACAGTTGAGAGGCTTAGGAAAAATGGTCCAGTCTAATGTAGCACTGTGTAACTATATTAAAATTTATAGTAAAACATTTTAATCCATAATAGTGATGAATAACCACTTTAATAACAGAGCAATTCTTATGGTCACTGAAATGAGATGGTCATATGAGCTGGCATGCAATTCATGCTGGGATTCAGGAAAATGCTTGACTGAAATCCCTATTAATCATTTCCAGGGAGATCAGATGTGTTCAGCTTCAGAGCTCTGGGGAGCACAGGAGCTCTGATGAGACAGAGCCCTTGGTGCTCTTTGGGCTCACATGATGCTCCCCTTACTAGCCAAGACACTAGCCTCATGCTAGTTTCAAAAACCCAGACCTAAATACAGCCAATTCAGATGTGAACAGTGGGGAGAGAACTCCCAGAACCATGTTTTGTTCTCAGAAGCAAAAGCTCATCAGGACAAGAAAACCAAATTATTTTCTGGCGAGCCAAAATGCATTACACACCTTGAAACAACAGAAATTAAAATCCATCTCATGTTTTCAGCTGTTTGTAAACCACCTGGTTACAAATTATTTTCAACAGGAACCCTAAACATGCATTCAGAATTATTGCAAGGGGATTATTCATGCTTTGCAGAAGATGAAGAAGTGCTAACCTAGAGGATTTTTTCTGACCAAGAGTGAATCGGATGATTTTGCTTTGAGATGAGTCCCTGGGAGATGCACTGTATGACAGGAAAGAAAAAGTGGAAGATAACATTGAACAAAGTCACTTTTTTACAAGCCACTAGATTTAGTAACTAGCTTTCAAGGAGGAAAGAGATTTTATGAATATATCACAGTAAGGAAAAGTTTCTTGCCTAAGTATAACTTTCTGTCAAAACTCTTAAAATGGGAAATTAATTTTCAGAGAGTAATGAACATGTGATTCTGCAGCAAACCCCAACTTTATTACTCTTAGTTTTTTTTTTTTTTTTTTTTTTTTTTGTATGCATTTTGGCAGATTCAGAGCAATTTCACTTTAGTATACACGAAGAACACATCACATTTAACTCCTTCACTTTAGATATTTCTAAATTATTTGAAACTGAGCACAATCCACATTGTGGAAATATCAAAGCAATATCCAAATGTTCTCATGCATCTCTGCATGTTTTTGACAGAAAGGTCACAGAAATACGACCACTCACATCTCTATTTTACAGCAATTAATTTTTTATACATGCTGTAGCAACCTTTTCAGTTATAGAAAAGTATTGTTTAAGCCCCAAGTGAGCAAAAAAACAAACTCTGAGGAGTCTCACTTGAGAGACTTCATCTAAACTCTTTATATCCCCCATGAAGCAGCACTTCAGCTGGTGTTCACCTTAATATGTTATTTTAACAGAAAGAAACCTTAACTTCATTTGAGATATTTTAATAATAAAGAAGCCTTCATAACTAATTAATTGTGCCTTTAATCCTGTCCATTTCTGGCCACTGGAACCCTCCCTCCTTTCTGAGCAGTGGAAGGGTCAGGCAAGCAGAAGGCTCCACCTGCATTCACAGTGGTGCTGCCACCAGGAATTCCTTTTATTTTCCCCTGGGAAGAGCACCCATAGGATTCAGGATATTCAAGGGAAAAAGACCCCCTCTGTTTATCTGTATCCTGTTTGTTGCATAAGCCATCAGGTTATTGGTTTCAATCAGTAAGCCTAAAAATTTGATTGTGACTGTCTCTGGCCATGATGTGCTTCATTTCTTTTACCTCAGCATGAGCCTTCCACTTCTTCATGAGCACTGACATTCTTCTAAATTGAAAATCTAGGTTGGTTTTCACATGTCCTAAAAATATGTTTTGCAGTGGCAATGATATCCATGCTTAGAGAGTAGAAATAAGAAGAAAAAAGGAATACTGAGAAAAACATCCTCATAAAATACTACTGTTACGTGGTGTAGCAGGTATTTTACACCCCTTGAACTGCATATTTGCAGCAGTGAGAACATATTCAAGCACATTGGGTTTGATTTCCAAAGGCATGAAGTCAATTGCTGCACAGCATCCCATTTCCAAGGCACTCTTTTATTCTAGAGTAGAATTAGAGAGTTTCTTTGGCTTTGGAAGACCTTTAACAATAAGGGAAAAAAAAAAAAGAGAGAGAGAGAGAGAGAAAAGAAAGCATGTAAAGGAAATTTCCCCACCTTGACTGCATTTCTGGTTGTGCTTTGAACTGATGCTGCACAGGTTGCAGGGGTTGTTGGCACAGAGTCTGGAGCGAAGCCGGCACTGGGGGTGCCCCCCCCTGGCACTGGGATGGGGGCCCTGCTTGCTGGGAGACTGGGGGAGCTTGCTGGGATGGATGGTGTTGTGGTTGCTGTTTCTGGGGCTGCTGCTGCTGTTGCTTGTATCGAGACAAACTGAAGAAAAGGCCCAAGATGGCCTTTAGATTCCCATTCCTGATTTCTGCAAGGCAATGAGCAGAAGTCACTCGTCAGTCACCTGTCCCTTGGTTCTCCCCAACTCTTTGTAATAAGGTCTGGACCCCATTCCTTTGGGATACAGATGGCTTCCTGCACATCTAACCACCATTACAGCTGATTAACAGTGAACACCAGTTACAAATAAATAATTTCTCCCCCATGGTGACTTCAGGATGTCTCACATTTCCCCCAGAGTCTGTGTGTTCACACCAGTGTGCTTCAAAAATTCCCTTAAATGGTTCCTTTAAAGTAAATTATTCAAGACAAAACCCCCACAACCAGATTGCATTAAACACAGTGCACTGCAAATGATTTCTCTATCCTAAATTTGCATGAGGAGGGGAAAATATTGTTATCACACATTATTATATAATTTCTGGAATATGAGACTAATTGTTTCCACTATGCTGATGATAGAAAATATCTGATCTATCTATCTGATGATAGAAAATATGTTTAGTGGGTGAAACAGCTGTATTTCAACAGATAATTACCAGTTTGATACCAACAGAGAAAGCATGGATACCCAAGGTACCTTAAGACAGCATGAGAGTGAATAAAAAACATTTTACTTACTAGAAGTCATCCTGTGCTAGGTAATGTCAAATATGAAAATTTAAAATCAGAAATATAAACACCAGTACCTGGAGTTAACAACTCTACCATAATTAATGATGCAAGAGGGCTGACTCAGTCTTGCAGCCAACATTCCTTTATAATGTGCTGTGACCTTACTTTTTTGCCTTTTTATTTTTCTAAATAAAAGAGTTAATTAAAAAACCCACATCAAAGAGCTGAACCTTTGCATCCACTATACAAACTACTTGAACTAATAAAATTCCTGTTGTCTGATGCTTTTAAATCCTTCCACATGGACCAGTGCAAAAGGGGAAGAAAAAGTCATGAGGCAAGAGAGTGGCCAAGCCCAAAGGTGAGAATAAAACTTGAATTTCTGATCCCAATTCTAGATGAATTTTGTTGCCTTGACTTTACAATGGGCCCTGCTCTGTGCTTTATTCCCTCTCCCTGCCTCCTTCTCCTCATGTTGTTTATTTTTGCTGTGTAAGAAGCCTCTGTTCTTAACCCTAAGCTCCTTACCCAGCAAATCTCAAGCTCATGGCTTGAATTTTTGCTCCCCTTTCTACACCACCTTGTCTACCTCAATCTACTTCTTCTTCCAAGTGGCTAGGAAGACCTCCTAGACATTAGGCAAGTGGCCTGCTCATCACCTAGACACAGAATATTCCTTTCTTCTTGCCTAAATTTCCATACCCATTTCTCTTCCCTTGCATTCTGCCCCCTCCACCAGTGCTCTTTCCCATCCCTGAACCCTTGTTTAAATTATTCTCAATCCCAGGGCCCTTGAGCAGCCATTTTCTGTCTTTCTTGATTTTTTCAGCCAACATTAATCCCTTCCTGGGCTTATCCCTTCACTGGTCCCAGTGAGTGCTCTCTCTTTCCTCTTTTCCCATTCCCCTCCTGCTCCCATCAGTGCCATGCCCCAAACCCAGCCTCCTCCTGTGTTTAGCAAGGGAGGACAGGGACAGAAGGAGACAAAAAGGTAAAAGAGGCACAAAAGACAGCAAAGCACAATAAAAAGGATCTCCTTATCTTCAGTAAAGAAATCGAATTAGTCATGGGAATTGTAAGGAAAGTAACACTTAATCACAGGCCAAAACATAACTAAACAGAGCCAGAGGCACTGGGAAGCTTAACTGAACAAATAGGGGCCAGAAGATAAAAGAAATTACCCCGGGTCTGCATGTTTAAACTTAGCAAAGCTCTGTACAATTGGAAACGTGGACTTCAGTATGAACTGAGAAGCAATTATAAAAGTAACTCACCTAAAACCTGGTGCTTTCTATAGCTGTGTGTGTCTTCTGCTGTATTTATCAGAAGAGAAACCTGCTTTTGACATTTTTCTAAGGTGATAAAAAAAAAAAACCAGTAATCCTCAAAAGAAAACCACCTTTCAAAAGAAGCTGTTTCTTTCCCTCTGGATTATAAGCAAAATATTTCAAACAGGACTTTCAGAGGTAGTTTTGTTTCTCTTATCTTGAGGACAGACTGAGGTAATTCACCTGGCAACTTGCCCCTGCACTTTGTACAAAAAGAATATTTCAACCTCTTTGTGCTCTGCCCATCAGGGCAGCCTCAACTCCTTCCTGCTTTGAGTCCCCTCCAGTCCATGCATCAGCCTAAACACACATAAATTCAGATACGAACAGCCATGCCACCCACCCAGTTTGAATTTGGAGCCCAAAATGACTCATCTTGTATATTTGAAATGAAGACTCCAGACATCTGAGAGGAAACTGAGATTTAAGTTTCAGAGAATCCCCACAAATGCACCCTTTGGAAATGTCCAGCCTGGAATAGCTTCATTGCAACTTGTTCCACCTACAGCTGGAACTTCCAGCTCTTGCCAATCATCCTTCTCTGTTTTCCCAAAAGTCCACTGGACTCAGTGGAAATGGGAAAAAAAATCAGGACAAAAAAAAAGGTAGAGAAAAGAAAGGTTTGCTGGGAAGATTACTAGAGAGTATGAGATTCCTCTAACACTTGCTGATGAAATGCTCACAAATCATAAATTACTCATGATGTATGGAATACAGATCAAAGCAAAGCAGAAGAAAAATGGTCTGTCACTGTTATTTAGTAAAAGTTTAGTAAAGCTGATTGTACCTGCTTCTCTAAAGCTTATTTTCTTCTATCTAATTCTGTAAAGCAGGAGGCACCAGAAAAACCAGAATTAGTCTCCATGGAGCAGACTGGTCAGGAAATGGGTTAGCAGGAGACAAACTAAGCACCAGGACACATTCCTCAGCCTGCATCTATCCTGCCAGAAAACAGGGCTGTCATTTGTATGCTCCATGTTAAAACTGCACTATTGAAAAAATACATGTTTTCAAGCAACCCTGGAGAGGCTTCAATGTTTATTCCCATTTGGAAGCAATAACTATCTTCTATTTCCTCCTAGATGAGGATCTGCCAGTGAAGTAAACAAAGTTATTTGCAGTTGACCTAGCAGGTCTTGGCAATGTGCACAGAAACCCTGGCTTGGTTTGGTTACAGAACTCTTATTTTAAGTGATTCTGTGTTCTCTCCTGTTCAGCCTCCTTTCTCAGCACACTTAAGCAGTGACTAAGAATAAAAATGTAATTTATTGTTTAATTCAAGTCTTTTAGCTTAATAAAAATGCCCCTTCCACTCCCCCTCTCTAGTTGTCACTCTTCTCCTTCAGCACTAGTGATGGAGCCAGTAAATGTTCTCATCCATATTCTGGCAGCAAACATTACTGGTTTCTTCCTAACTTCCATATGATTTAATATGTTAATTCCTAGACAGTATAAAAGAAAGAAGGAAATACAAAATCAGTGAAGCCATGGGATAACTCCTGCTGAGTCCTGCAGGAGAGCAATGAGCATCCATTGGGTTGTCCCTTCCTCAGCATCGTGCTGCCAACTCTGCCCACCAAGAGTCTTCCCATCACCTAATCTCCTCTTTTTCTTAGGTTTTGCTTTGTGTCTAGACAGGTAAATTACATTAAATTTATTGCAATATTTACATAACACCCAAGCTTGAAGCTGGTTTACACCAGGGACTCGGTTGCTTTCTCTTTTTAATCATTTCCTGGTAAACAAATTTTCTGCTGAGCAAAGTTTAACTCAGACTTTCTTTTCTTGGCATGAGAATCCTTCTGATTATAGCTGAGCTACTGAGGCATTCAATGTGGGCAGTACTTGTGCTGACCACCTGAAAGCTTTTCTTACCAGAAAAGGATTTATTATTGATGTCTTAACCCAACTTCAGGATATGCCACAGAAGGAGGCAAACAACATCTGCCCCCCCCTCTTCTACTACTTGTGGTATATTCAGATTAGAACATTGTGTACTAAACATCTGCTACTTTGCTTTCCACTCTTACAAATGACCTCAAATGTGGTGAAATTACATTTCAGATCCACATCTTGAAGTGGCTTGTAAGAGCTCATAGAGTAGGTGAGGTAGGTGGTCTCCTTTTGAGGACCTTCCAAGGAAATTCTTAAAACTATTTTCCAAACTGACAAAATATATTTTTTAAATTGCAATTTTAGTAACTTCTTTAAAAAAACACTAGCTTGAACTTTGTGGTAGCTTTATTGAAGTTTTTATATTTTGTGTGATTTTTTTTTTTTAGTATGTACATACATAGAACTTGTGTACACCACCTGTCACCATAAAGTTCATCCACAGTGGTTACCCTGGAATATATTTAATTCAGCATCAATAACAGAAAGTGTGCTTCAGCTAACACTTCAAATGGTGACCATAAAGCCCACAGTGCTGGGATCTGGATTTGTGACTAAAATGGTGTTGACAAGGTGCCAGGGTTGTGGCTACTGCTGAGCAACCCTTGTAGGATTTCTCTTTTCCTTTCACAGCCTTCCCCCAGTGCCCAAGCTGGCAGGGGACCAAGAAGCTGGGAGGGGACAGAGCCAGGACAGCAGACACCAAATGACCAAAAGGATATCCCACGCCATAGCACATCATGCTCAGTAATAAAAATTGAGGTGGGGAGGCAGCAATTGCTCAGAAACTGGCTGGACATCTGTTTGCTCATGGGAGGTGGTGAGTGATTGCCTTGGCATCACTTGTTTGGATTTTTTTTTTCAAACTTTTTCCTCAGCTTCATTAAGTCTATCTTTAGCTAAACCCACACATTTTCTCACTTTTGCTCTTCCTACTCTCTCCCCCACCCTTCTTGGGCTGAGTGAGCACCCACGTGGGCTTCAGCTGCCAGGCAAGGTCAGCCCCCCCCACCTATACATCCTTCCTGGCCTTGTTTGACCAAGGGGATGCCTTCAGAGGAAGAAAAAACAGTTTTAAACACACAGGCAATGAACTCACAGACAAGTTAAAGTACATCAATGATTTGATGCTTTAAACTCCTCAAAATAAGTTTGCAAAGAGACTTCAGTCACCAAATCTCACTTAAGTTTCATGTGATGCCCCACAACCAATTCTCTGTCCTGTGAAGCACTGAAGGAGATGTCATGTAATATATTAAAAGTTTGCCTTAGCAACTGGACCTAATAGCTTTTCCAGCCTATTTAAATTAAAGTGTAAGTGCAAGCTAGTGCTGAGGATGACAGAAATCTGTTTTATCCTTTAATAAGACAGCAGTTAAACATTTTTGGAGTCAAAAAATACCATATATCCTGACAGATAGCATGCACTAGCAAAAAGGAATATAGTACACTGAGTTTGGTTTTCAGAAGAATTCTACCCTCCTTCAAGAGCAGAAATATTTAGTAGAGGTCAAAATGTCTTTTTGCTTTCATTCAAAATATTATCATTTTATTGGTTTTGCATTTGGAAACAAACCTTTTTAAAAAAATCTTTCTTTAAAAAGGAGAGAGGAAAGCAGGGTCCTTCAGGTAAGAGAATAATTGAAGAATAAGGAAATACATTTCTTTCTCAAAGGCAACGAACTGCCAGCAGTTCACTTCAAATATCTGTCAGATCAACACTCTGATCAATGTGCCAATTATAGATGAGAAACGTCTGTTTTCTAACAGAAAAAACCCCAAAGAGATTACTGAATTCTAATTTGGTCTCATTGATTATTTTTACAAGTCAGCTGCATGGAGATTAGATATAAATTTTACTTACCTTTCATGATGAGATAGGGAGAAAAGGGGTAAAAACTATTAGATTATCCATATTACCCTTCCACTCCACTGTGTGCTGGTTGCAGTCACAAGCAGTAATTCAGGTTCCTCGTTTAAAATGAAATTTAAACCAACATCTTGACTCACCTTCTGCTGACAGCCCCTGTATGTTAATCCCCTTGGCAGCCAAGAAACTCAGGCAGGCATCTATGTTTTCAATCTGCTCAAGAGCAAACAAACAAACAAAAGAGGGACACAAAAAGAAAATGCATGGTAAGAATCCTTCCCTTTCATCTCCTGCCACCCTTGCTTGCTCTCAGCCTTTGTATCACATCAAAAGTCCCTTTGCTCATTATGTGGAAAGCATCATGTGAAACCTCCTTGGTTACTAAGGTGCTAAATTGATCGAGTATTACATGGGTCAGGACTTTCTGTTATTTGCACTTGCATGAAGCAAGTGAGTTCATCCTCTAAACCACGACAGGCAAGCACCACATATCTTATAGTAAAGGGTCAAGGATGTTATGCCAGGATTTTTAACCTACAATGAGTATAACAAACACAAAACTGAAAATAAACATGAGGCTGCATTTGCTTGAGAGGGCAGATTGCCACTTGCTCCCAAGTTGACAGCTGGCAAAAGTTTCCAGCCACAAAAGCAGTCAAATATAAAAACTGTAACTGGAAACCCCAGCTGGAATCCCAAAAATGTTCACTTGTAACATCCTCTGCATGTCAGAAATGACAGGCAGCTCTGGGGGACTCACTGGGGGGCAAATCCTGCCCTTCAGATAGCACAAGGGGGGTGAATTGCATGGGATCAAGTTAATCTTGACCAGGTAGGGGCTTCTGCACAGATGGGACTGTTAGTGACTACAGCTGCTATACACAGACTGCACTCAGATCCTGCTTCACCAAGTGAACTCCAGAAAGGCTGGAAAAGTTGGATGTTTTCCCCCTATATCTCAACATCACAATAGAAGCAACTACCAAAGCTCTGCTGTCACATTCAGAAGATGCAGAGAGACTCCAGCCTCCCCATATCCAAACCCTTCTGTGCAGAAGCCCAGGCTTAGACACTTCCAAAATGTGCAAAAACCAGCATTTTAGGAAATATGTTTCAGGTGAGGTTACACAAAAGGTTTTTGGATAACACCACTGCACAATTTTTGCTTTAATCATGGGAATCACTATGTGATACACCAGTGACACTGTGTTTTAACATCTTGCAAACTGTCACTTATTAATTTATTAATACTAATTTATTCATTCCCAAATCATCACAACCAAACACTGCTTTCACTCTATAAATATGAAAGTTAACAGACACCAGGCCCCACACATTAATTGCTTTTCTTCTATGAAGTCTGGAGGCACCAGAAAGAGAGATGGATTTTCCCTGTCAGCTCCTGTAAGGCCTTGAAAAAATATCTGGGTGAGGGCTGAGTGGTATTTTGGAGGCTGAGCTCCCAGCACCTGACCTGCACTTCCCAACCTTCTATAAGGAACAAAACAGTCCAAAGGGAGCTGCCAGAAAAGCTTCAGCATGGATTTCTCTCAAGGTACTTTCATATATTGACTATAATTATATCAGTAAAAAAATTCTCTTCTATCAGGGGGAGGGAAAAAAAGTTATTTGCATTACCTGAGTGTGATTTCAGCAATTATAAACACTGATAGACTCAACACATGTATCAACATCTTTATACTTTGCTATAGACTCTATCACAAACCCAGAGAGATACCAAAGAAAACATTTCCTGTAATGTCCAGGCCTTGGAGCTCGTAGGAGGGTGCAGTTCAAAGGTTCATTTAACCACAGCTCAATATGATCCAGCACTCAATCCCTACTCATTTCCTTTCCTTTGCTCAACAACCCTTTCAAGTTTACAACACAGCTCTTCCACTGAGGTGATTTTGCACTTTGCCCAAAAGTCACAGCTCACCTTTTCAAAACTAAACACCACACAAAAGCATCAATCCATGCCTACTACTGGCACTTCACAGGTTTTTATCTTTCCAAGAACATTTCCAGTCTTCCACAGCTGTGGGCAGACCATTTAGAAGCATGTACCTAGGATAGAAGCGAAGATCCTGGATAAATCTCAGCCAAGGAAAGACCTCCTGACCCTGCACTGTGATAACTTCTGCCACCAAGTGCAGCTGCCCCCTTGACACTGCAGCAAATTGTCACCCAGGCTCTATGGGCCCTTTCTTACCTGAGTTCATGTGTTGCTTAAACCCTTGAAGCAGATGTGAAAAGACTGGATTTGCCAAAGGGGAGTGTGTATTTGCTTTTTCACTCTGAGCTACAATTGGTTTTTTGGCTGACAATTCTGATTTCTCATTTGCTTTGCCAGCAATGTTTAACACAGCAGAAGCCAAGCACTTGGATGCTCCCATCTCCTGCCTACCTAAAATAAGGGATGGCTGTGCAAAAAAGAGAAGTAAACCCAAGGAGAGCCATCCCCAGTGATTAGCTCACATGGACACATTAGCAGCAGTGTCCAAAACTAAGCTTGACCTTGTTACATTTCCTGGCTAAAGCATCAAAGGAATTTGGAATTGCTGCATGCAGCCCCTTTCATGTACAGGCAGCTAGGAGAGGGCATTATCAGTTCCACACCCTACAGGATGAATATTGATTCTCAAATGCCCCTGAACACCAACTGAGGATGGCTGAGGTGCTTCAACTCTCTGGGGACTCCTTCTTATAAAAGAAAATCCCTTAGAGTTAAAATTCTGTTCACACCTAACAACATTTGAAGTGCCACAGCTCCCATTCTCTTATTCACATGTTGAAGTCAGCTACCTGGAAGCTTCTGAACACGAATCTCTGGGTGGCATTTGCCAAGATGGGAGCAGAAGGCATCATGGCTAAGGAACATGGAATAACCTTCAAACACCAGCCCAATCTGTGGAAGCAGCAGTTGCTGTGGCACACCAGTAAGACCATCAGCCCCTTGCTGGAAAAGCAGGATGAAAAGCTGGTAGTCACACAGATTTGTTGATTTCTAGGCACTTTTATAAAGGACATCATTGTTTTCATCCCCAAGAGCCCTGCACACCCCTCTGCATTCCTTCTGAGCTCCTACACACGTGAAATTCAAGTACACACAAATTTAGCAGCTACACTGAATTCTTATGTATGGATCAGAATTCCTGGATTTAATTCTCATTTCCCCATGACTTTCCCAGGTATATCACTGAGATTTCCCTCTGTTCTCAGAAGTACCCTGCAGTAATCACACATTTCCAACAACAGTGGCCATGAGACCCATAGCCAGGTTCTTGCATTTCTCATGTAACAGCAGTTTCAATTTCTATTCTTGTCAATGTTAAAAAGAAAAAAGCTCAGATACATGTTCTGGCCTGTATGAGCAGAATAACATAAAATAATAATAATATAAAAAATAACAACACCAAAACCAGTATCCCCCTTCTGTAACTGGACACCTATAGGTGGGCACCAAACTATGCAGAATATTGACTTGAATTGAGGAGCTCTCTGCAATCAAAGCTGCCCATCCAACTCTGCCAAGCCAAATGCACAGGGGAAAATAGAACTACTGCTGCCCTTCTGACAGATGCAGATGCTGATCTCAAATAAAAATGAGAATTAAGCTTACTGTAGGCTCCTTCACTTCAAAACCATGGGAAGTTTCTCATGAAGCAAGACCTCTGCTCTCAGCCTTACAGTGATGGATGTGGTGTTTTTATGAGCTTATCCAGAAAAACCACTACTTATATTGAAACCAGTGCTTCCCACTTAACTTGAGGCTCCCTGTTATGGCCAGGATATTAGCTTTCCAAGGAGAAAAAGAAGATTGATTTAATGTAAAAAAAAAATAATTTCAAAGTTTCACAAATTCTTCTGCAATGTTCCAGCAGACCTCACATACAATGTACAAACAAGGAAAGAGCCTAACAGAAGCTGTTCAAGGCCAAATATATTCCTTGTCCATATTTCCAGATGAAGCTTTTACACTTAAATTGTCATGCTGAGGTGTAGGAAGAGCCTTAAAGCCTTAAGACATTAAAATGACAGTTCTTAAAATGCTGGAATCTTGTGGGAGGGAGGATTGCTCCTGAAATAATGGCTCATTTGAACTATTTCCTAAACATAATTATACATAAGAAACACCAAGGCCAAATTGCAAATTCCATTTTCTCCAGTGGGCTATAAATATTAGTAGTGCTTTGTTTAAAATACATCTTCACTTCTGGTGATCCCAAACAAAAAAGTCTTTTTTTAAAGACAACACTATATTGCTCCCAGCATTCTTATGCTGCTCCTGACTATTTGGAGAAAATGTCTCTCAAGATTAAGTTTCAGGATTAAGACACAACTTGAGTATGTAACAAGGACAAATAAAGCTCACCCAAATTCTGAAGCCAGTTTGTAACTGATATAGTCACAGAAACAAAAATCTATTATCATTGGTACGTTGCTCTTAAGCATATGTCAGGATTTGACATTTCTCTGTTAAAATTGCACTATTTGAGGTTTTTAAAGCAAAGGACACTTTGGGCACTAAGCTAAGAATTGAGACCTAGGCTTAGCCTCATCTCTTGCATCCCTTTCTCTGTGACCCTGGGTAAAACCTTAGCTTTCCTGTGCCTTAGCTTTTCCTCTGAAAATAATGCAACAAATACTGAATATGTATTCACAATATGCCCAGTAAAAATAGAAATGGGGGCAGAAAACACCTCAGAGAAAGCTGTGATTCACAATGGCCAAGATTTCTAATCACATCAGACCATTTGTAGAGTGTTCTGGTATTGTGGATGGTTTCAGGCAATCCTCAGTGATTCCCAAGGCTTTCCAAAGCTAATCTGGTCTGGGAAAGGTAGATGGAAGAGTTGTAGAAATTTTCCTACTTTATTCTGAAATTCAGCTTTTCAGGTTTATTTAAAATGGAAACTTTCTTATGGAGAAAAAAAAAAAAAAGAAAAAAGAAAATTAAAGGGCAGTTTCATTTAAAAGTTTCCATGGAAATATTATCTTTGGATAAGCTTTTCTGGCCCAGGTCTTTAGGGATAGTTCAAAAGTTGAAGGGGATAATTTGTGCTGAATTTGAAATCTCAAGACATCATCATTTATGATTAGTTAAGCAACAAGGAGTTCAAATTTGCAAAACAACCAACAGAGTAGCTGTGGAATCATTAATTTCAGATATAGATGAAACTCATCACTGCTCTTAGAATGCTCTTGGTTGGATTTTAGCTCACACCACACTACCTGGATCTTATTGGCACCAAGTATCTGCTTGTGTTTAACTGAAGACAGGAGCAGATGGAGAGAAACCATGGCTGTGCTCAGTAAATCCATAAGGAGGAGGGCACTGAGTCCCAGGAATGCTTCATTTCCACCTTTCCTTTGTAAACTGAGGCTTCCAGACTTAATGTTATGTTTCTAGTGCTCTGCTGTGCAGTTGGGATTAAATGGAAAACATGATTAATACCTACTGACAATGGAGTTTTTCCCAAAACATCCTTGAATTCTAGATAAAATGGTATTTTTAAATAACCATAAATGGTTAAAATGAAGGACTGACACTACAACCACTCAAAGCAGTAAGTGCTGGCCCTTCAACACTGTTGTATTTCCTAAAATACTGGGAGATTCTGTGTATCATTAACTTGAATTTGCAGCAGGAATCCAGAATTTAACCAAACCCATGTAGAAAGAACACCACGGAACATTTTATCACAATCAGAGCTTTTTACACTAGAAAGTTTTGTATTCATGCTGCACTCTATTTAAAGTTATCAATCCTAAGAAAGAAAACAACATACCAATAAAAGACTAATTTTCAGTGATTCAAGGAAATCACAGCTTCTCAGTTACTGTGAGCAGGCTGAGAGCACTCAGCAAACCACCTGGCTTCATTTATTCAGAACCACACAAAGAAAAAAGCAGCAATGGCCACCTCAGGGCTGTGGAGCTCCTGAAGAAAATCTGACAGTTGTTCCTTCCTTAAAAAGCTCCCTGGGAAGGGAGCTACAGCCATGGGCTGTTCCCAGGAGCTGTGAATCCCCTCTGCCTCGGCTGCCACGGATTTTTGGCTCTGGAGCCCCAGGGTCACAGCTTCACCTGTTCCCAGCTGATTTATTCTGGGGGCTGCAGGGACACCCACACGTGTTCCCCCCCGTCCTTGCACCTGCAGCCTGGGTAACGTCCCCTCCTGAAATTATTTGTAGCTATTTCATGTGCAAGCTGAACAGCACTGCTGCACTTGTTCCTAACAAGTCTGCAGGAGAATTTCAGGAAAGGGAAGGGAAGAAGGGAAGGGCAGAGCGGGGCGGAGCAGGGCAGTGCAGGGAAGGCAGGGGAAGAGAAGAGCAGGGAAGAGGGCAGGGAAGAGGGAAGGGAATGGTAGGGCAGGGAAAGGAAGGCAGGGAAGGGCAGGGGAGGGCGGAGCAGGGAGGGGCGGGGCAGGGAAGGGCAGGAAGGGCAAGAAGGGCAGGGAAGGGCAGGAAGGGCAAGAAGGGAAGGGAAGGGAAGGGAAGGGGAGGAGGAAGGGAAGGGAAGGGAAAGGGAAGGGAAGGGAAGGGAAGGGAAGGGAAGGGAAAGGGAAGGAAGGGAAGGGAAGGGAAAGGGAAGGGAGGAAGGGAAGGGAAGGGAAGGGAAGGGAAGGGAAGGGAAGGGAAGGGAAGGAAGGAAGGGAAGGGAAGGGAGGGAAGGGAAGGGAAGGGAAGGGAAGGGAAGGGAAGGGAAGGGAAGGGAAGGGAAGGGAAGGGAAGGGAAGGGAAGGGAAGGGAAGGGAAGGGAAGGGAAGGGGAAGGGAAGGAGGAAGGGAGGGAAGGAGAAGAGAAGGGAAGGGAAGGAAGAGAAGAGAAGGGAAGGGAAGGGAAAGGAAGAGAAAGAGAAGAGAAGAGAAGAGAAGAGAAGAGAAGAGAAGAGAAGAGAAGAGAGAGAAGAGAAGAGAAGAGAAGAGAAGAGAAGAGAAGAGAAGCAGAAGAGAAGAGACAAGAAGAGAAGAGAAGAGAAGAGAAAGAGAAGAGAAGAGAAGAGAAAGAGAGAGAGAGAAGAGAAGAGAGAAGAGAAGAGAAGAGAAGAAGAGAAGAGAAGAGAAGAGAAAGAAGAGAAGAGGAAGAGAAGAGAAGAGAAGAGAAGAGAAGAGAAGAAAGAAGAGAAGAGAAGAGAAGAGAAGAGAAGAGAAAGAAGAGAAGAGAAGAGAAGAGAGAGAAGAGAAGAGAAGAGAAGAAGAGAAAGAGAAGAGAAGAGAAGAGAAGAGAAGAGAAGAGAAGAGAAAGAGAAGAGAAAGAGAAGAGAAGAAAGAGAAGAGAAGAGAAGAGAAGAGAAAGAGAAGAGAAGAGAAGAGAAGAGAAGAAGAGAAGAGAGAGAAAGAGAAGAGAAGAGAAGAGAAGAGAAGAGAAGAGAAGAGAAGAGAAGAGAAGAGAAGAGAAGAAGAAGAGAAGAGAGAGAAGAAAGAGAAGAGAAAGAGAAGAGAAGAGAAGAGAAGAGAAGAGAAGAAAGAAGAAAGAGAAGAGAAGAGAAGAGAGGAGAAGAGAAGAGAAGAGAAGAGAAGAGAAGAGAAGAGAAGAGAAGAGAAGAGAAGAGAAGAGAAGAGCAGGGAACGGAACGTAAGGTGGGGCAGGGAAAAGAAGAGCAGGGATGGGACCAGAAGGGAGAGTGAGGCAGGGCAGGCGAGGGAGGAAGAGAAAGGAGAAAGGAGAAAGGAGGGAAAGGAGAAGGGAAAAGAGAAAGGAGAAAGGAGAAGGAGAAGGAAGAAAAGGAGGAAAGGAGAAAGGAGAGAAAGGAGAGAAAAGGAAAAGGAGAAAGGAGAAAGAGAAAGGAGAAAGGAGATAGAGAAGGAAGAAAGGAGAAAGGAGAAAAGCAGAGAAAGGAGAAGAAAGAGAAAGGAAAAGGAGAAAGGAGAAAGGAGAAAAGAGAAAGGAGAAAGGAGAAAGGAGAAAGGAGAAAGGAGAAGGAGAAGGAGAAAGGAGAAAGGAAAGGAAAGGAAATGGAAAGGAAAGGAAAGGAAGGAAGGAAAGAAAAGGAAAAGGAAAGGAAGGAAAGGAAAGGAAAGGAAAGGAAAAGGAAAGAAAGGAAAGGAAAGGAAAGGAAAGGAAAGGAAAGGGAAAGGAAAGGAAAGGAAAGGAAAGGAAAGGAAAGGAAAGGAAAGGAAAGGAAAGGAAAGGAAGTGTGGGGCAGGGAAGGCAGGGGATGGCGGGGCAGGGCAGGGAAGGAAGGGAAGGGAAAGAAAGGCAGAGGAGGGCAGGGCGGGGAAAGTTGGGGCAGGGAAGGGAAGGAAGGGAATGGAAGAGAAGAGCAGGGAAAAGCAGGGAAGAGCAGAGACAGGAACATAAGGGAGGGCAGGGCAGGACAGGGAAGAGAAGGGGAGAGAAGGGGCGAGAAGGGGCGAGAAGGGGCGAGAAGGGGCGAGAAGGGGCGAGAAGGGGCGAGAAGGGGAGAGAAGGGGAGAGAAGGGGAGAGAAGGGGAGAGAAGGGGGAAGGGAATGGAAGGTAGGGGGGGCAGAGCAGGGCAGGGAAGGCAGGGAAAGGAAGGCAGGGGAGGGCGAGGCGGGGCAGGGAAGGGCAGGGCAGGGTAGGGTAGGGTAGGGTGCCAGTTTGGACTTCTATGAAGTTTTCTTCACAACCAGGGCTCAGAAAAATGGCTAATAATTTCCCAGAAAGGAAAAGAATAACTGATTTCTTTTTACTTCCACGGGTCTTGAAATCAACTTAATCTTTAATCCTTAGTGAGAAAAGGCACAGATAAAGTTAATCCTGAATAAAAACTGCAATTTATCCTTGACTGACTCAACACAAAATTTCTTCTCAGCAGTTTTTGCTCATGTTACCAAATCCAACACCCCCAGAGTCTCAGAGAAGCTCATACAACCACTGCACCTAACACACCCTCACCAGGAACAGTTTCATACACTGCAGGTGCCTCAACACACAGGCAAGGGAAGGTAAAGACTGTCAGCCACAGGTTCCCATTTTTCCCCATTTATTCATAACAGAGCAAGAAGCTGTTTGTTTGCAGAGTATTGCATCACAGGAGTATTTATGTAATAATTTTACATAAACAGTGGGCATGGCAACAGACTGGCATCAGCCAAGGGTTCCACATCCACCCACCCAATGGACAGCATCCACACAGTGCACACCTCCAGATGCAGAAGGGTTTTGGAAGCCTTTCCCTTCAGAAATTAAACATGTATCTGTTCAGTGAAACTTCACCACGTCTTGTGGTAGGGAGATGTACACATTGGCCTTTCCCAATCCAGTCTGGCTCTATTTACCACGTTATTTTCTAAGGAGTGTGATGGGGGAGAGGGAGTGGGTTGTGATTTTATTTAGGCTGCAAGCTCTGCAGCACAGAGATCTATGATCCAGCCATGTCTGTCTCACTGATAACAATCCACAAATGGAAAGCATAATAGCATAACAACAGGCTGACCTCTGGGGAGAAAAAAACCACAATAAAACAGTGCCAGTAAACTGAATTTTATCTGGGAGTAATGGTCATTATGAAGTGAGGAAGGAGGACATCTACACACGAGCAGCCTGGCAGATCAGCTCTGCACTAAATCATTCTTGTCTGGATGACATCATGGGTTCATACATGATCAACAGAACCACAGTTAGAGAAAATGCTTTCAAACATTCCTAAACTCAATATTTGGCTGAGTGCCTCTGCAGGCAGTGGAAGGAGCAAAGCTGGCGCCTGCCCCCGGCCCCTCTGGCAGGAATCTGGGTAACATCTTCCCCTCCAGCTAACCTTCAGCTGTGAGGAAACATACCATGGGCTCAGGTCAAAAGATACCCATTTGTTACTATAGGAACATTAACACAGATTAAATTTCTAAACACATCCTGACAGCAAGACACAAACTCCCCAAGCAAAGCAGGGGAAGGCTGACCAGAAAACAGAAAACTTCCCTTTACTACATAGCTCAGAACAACCTCAGGGAAGGATAACTGAAAATATATGGGTATATTTAACTATTGGGATTTGTTTCCAAAAATCCCTTGTCAGGGGAAACAAGAAAATGCCTGTGAAGCTTCTGATCTTCCCTGCAGAGCTGCTCCCCTGAAGCAGCAGCTCATGGCCAGGCACAAGATTGCTCCTCAGCCTTGAGGAACAGGAGCTGCTCAACCAGGCTTCAGCCCCACCAACCCAGAGCTAGAGCATCAGCCTTGCAACTCTACTGCAGCTAGAAATGGTCATGGCCATGCTTAGACAACACTGGATGGATAAAAATGCTCAAAATGTTCAGAGGAGGAGCTTAAAGTGAATGCCTGGTCTTGAAGAGCAAATATTTAGAATGATGTTCCATGCAAACAATACAACTAAGAATATTTAATTTCTTTTTCTCATACAGCACTCATAGCAAACACATCAGCTCACCTATGTAGTAGATTTTACACACACACACACACACACACACTAGTTAGCTGCTCAGGTGATACAGATGGTTTCAACTCACATTATTCCTGCCAACCAACTCTTTGATGTGTACCCAGTTATAACCTTTTGGCATGGGCCATAGCACATGAGCATTCACACTTAGTACCTCAATTCCTTGAGAAAAAGAACATGGAAATATGAATAGCACATGCCAGCCACACAAACAGCAGGGAAGATTTCAACAAGCCCTTTTCCTCAATAAAAAAATAAAAGGATGCATAAAGCAGAGGATGGAGCTGGCAAGGGTCACAATGAGGAGAGAAGTGGATGCTCAGCTCTAAAAACTGAATTAAAACTCCCAGTGCTGCTCAGTTCAAAGCCAGGGTTCCTTCCAGGCTGGAGAATTTTCATACACTGTTCTCCGACTTTGAGCATTGTGTACATTATGGAACAGCTCGTTTTCAACAATAGAAATGAGCCAAATATTGAAATAACAAAATAATAGTCAAATTGCCAGAGATGGAGTAAGGTTTCCTTGCAGACAGAGTGAGGATACTGAAAACTCAGCTTTCACACCAACTTTCAGCAAGCCCCTGGGAAGAAATGAAGGCTCTGAGTCATGTTGGACTGCAAGAATCTTTACATTTGCAAGACAAATGGTATCAGAAAGACTGAAAGTAGAAAGACAAACAGTAATAGAAAGACTTATTTTACTAGTACAGCTTGTTATCGAAGGGGATGAATCTCAAAAAACTTCTGGTCAGCAGAGAAAAAGAAAGAATACCTCCTCTTTGTTATTTGATAACACAAATACTTATATGCACAAAGTGATCACCCTTGAAAATAATAAAACCCAACCACAAACGCATATAAGAACCACAGTTATTTCCTACTCTATTTATAGGAGAGAACTGTGGTGCTGGTTCAGCCTATATTCCTTTCTATTATTCCAAATTCTTGTCTTGTGTGTCCCAGAGCTTCCCCAGGCTTTGCAGTCTGGTTTATCCACTTCCAGATTCCCCCATCCTTTTCCCTCCAGCACTGCCAGCTTTGCTGCAGCTCTGCTCTTCCCTCTGCCTGCAGCACCAAGGGGAACACAGCATCACTTCTCAGACTTTTACATCCAACATTGCACTTCTCTCTAATCTGATTCATTTTTAAATGTATGAAACCTTGAAAAAAAAATTAATTACTCACTGGTCTCTTTTTATATTTCTTTCTCTATATATAGAGACAGGAATCATCTCCTTCCACTGCCACAACCAGTATTTCTTACCTTTACCCTCAAGGTGGTGAAAGCCCTCTACCCCTCCCTAGAAGATTCATTGCTGCTGCTTCTTCTACCCCCTCTTCCAGTTCCATCTTCAGTGATGATTAAGCCATCATCTCCATCTGCCAACGTATTCCTTCCCTGGTGGGTATCTTGTCTCTTCCTTCTCTTCAGGTCCATGCTTTAAAAATTAGCTGTCTTTCCTCAGCCACCTTCCCAGTCACTGCTATTGCAGCTGATACAGATCTTGTCTTGCCTTCCCCTTGCTCTCCACATGAATGCTGGGACCTTTCAAAAACATCTTGTGCTTCACCTTGTATCATCATCTCATCTGCTATGATTTATCACTGGCATACAATAGGTAACAGAACCTCCTCCTTCTCTGTCCCTCCTTGCTGTGCTATGCAAAAAGGATGGATTCATTTACAAGAGCACAAAATGCTCAGCTGTTGCACTGTGCTAAAATCTTGCTGTGAAACTTCCTTCCAGAACTCTGACCATTTTACACAACCTATTTCCTCACACACACAACACAGCCCCTATCCAACAAGGTTTCCCCAGGCTGCCATTACAGACAGAATTGCTATCTGCATGGAACAACCTATTTACCTATTTACATACTCCTTTTTTTGTTTGTTTCTTTTGACATTTTAGAATTAAAAGTGATAGGAACTCTTTTTACAAAGGGTAACATTCAGCAGTCACAAGGGCACCTTCATCACTAAGTTCATCCACACTGGGTAGAAGGGAAGAGACTCAACAATACCCCCCATACAGTCCAGATTCTGCAGGATGCTAAATGTTGAGTGCTAATATCATCTGCAAAATGAGAGTGTCAGAAAGGAAAGGGAAGGAATGTAAAGAAGAGAAACAAAGCGAGATATATATATATAAATAATATTGAGAGAGCCCTCTCTAGGCTTTTTCATCCCAGACTTTTTTCAGAAGTTTGTAGGAGAGGAAACCAGTTGTGCTTTACCCTCCTTCACCCAGTTATTAAGAACCATGCCAATATTTTCTTAAGCTTCATTCTAAAAACACAAATGCATTTGTGGTGACAGTCTCTGGAAACGTCTTGGTCTCCAAGCCCATGCTCCCTACTACTACATCCTCTGCTAACCACAGGATTTTCTGCCTGCCAGATGGAACTCATCATCACAATTGCAGGCTTCTGTTGAGCAGAATATCTACAGTACAAAACCATAGAAACTTGGAAAAAAAATGCCTGAAATAGGCCTTATGCAAAGGACAAGATACAGAATAGTCTCTAATAGATGATACCAAAGGCAGCCAACTTATCTGGAGCAGAGGAAGACAAGGATACTCCCCACAGCAAAGAAAACCAGTCAAGAAGACAAGGGGGAGATGATTCCACGGTATTCAGCTAAGTTATTCCTCATGGAATTAGTGGGGATCCATCATTTCTGGCACTGGGATGAGGTTGATAGGCACTGATGATCCCAAATGGTTCTGCAGTACTAAACTTGATTTGACAAAGTTTATTTATTAGTGCTGGAGCCTGACAGACCCAAGCTGTCCCTGAAGCTCAACTTGGGCAAATTTGTGTGATGCTCTCCAGCACTAGCAATGGGAACAGGGATGCAAAGAGACCTGAGCTGGCTCCACCTTGAGCTCTCTAAGGTTTGGCAGGCTGTTCTGGCTTAGGACTGTGTCACATGGAACCCAAGACCTTTGCTTTCACACCTCCTTTAATGGGCTTGAAGATCACAGGTTTGCTCCAACCTTCTAAGCTGATACATCTGGCTGGGTGTGAGGTTCTTCACCATCCAGCTTACACATCTCTGCTCATGGAATCATCAGTCTACAAATGAGATAAGGTGGTACAAAGGCCACAGGTGGAAAAATGATGGGACTTTCAGCTACAATGTCTTGAAACTTTATTACAGACCCTGGTCCTGAATGAAATTCAGTTCTTATGACATGTTTGTGGAATATTAAATTATTGTAATTGCCAAAATTTCCTCAATTATTTATACTCTAGGCAGCTGCTGTGGTTACAGCAAGGACAGCAAGCAACCCCTTCAAAGCAGTTAAAAAGTAGCACTGATAAATCTTTCTTTTTGCTGAGCCTTTGCTGGGTGGCTTGAAGTAAGATTGCTTACTTCCAAGAAACAACAAAAAACCCAAACAGAGTCACAGAATGCAACGTGGTTTCTGACTTGAGATGGTAAAAATCAAACCTTTCATCTTTCCTTTCACTACGTGAGTGGTTGTGCTCAAGTTGCAGTCGTGGAGATAGGGATGGTTGGGAACAGAGTCATAGAAATGAAAAACATTAAACTAGCATCACCCACAGAACAAGACACTCACATTGCCCAAAGCAAGCATTTGCAAAGCAAAGGGGAGATCTTAGAATTTATATTGTAAAATGAGTTTTTTCTCAAGATACAGAAGGAAATATCCCCTTTTCAGCACCCCTAGGATGCACTTTAAAAATGGTTTTTATTTGCATGCTCAGTGCAGAGCAGGCTTTACTCTTGAGGTACTTTATGTTTTTAATTTTACTGCACTAATTTTGGAGTTTTCAGTTTTAAATATTATGTACAAGCAAGACACAAACCAGCTTTTACAAATTAAAACTCAGCAGTCCAAACCAAGTTGCATACATAAACCAACTCCAAGTTTGAAATAGGAAACTTTTTCATTTGGTGTGGTTTACTTATTTATTTTGTTTCTTTTCAAAGGATATGAGAACTTTTAACCCAACTTTAAAACAAATATCTCATTATTTTGCAATATTTTGCAATGTTACTGTCTATATAGAGGAACAAAACTTTAATTTATACATTCCTGATTACCTATGTGGTATTTCAGAACTATAAAACAACAATATAAGAATAACATTGATTTTAAGCATATGAGAAATGATAAGGCCTAATTTAACTACTGTGGCATACAATGGCAAAACTCATAGTATTTATATTCTTCACCTTTGCCCTAAGTAGAAATAAAGTCTCAGACATTGAAATCTCACCCTCTCATTCAGTCCTCAGCCCCATACACATAAACAGCAGCCTGCTTTACTACTCACCATTTGAGACCTATTTTTTGGGCAGCCATTGATGTCTTCAATCTTTTCATTTGCTGAAAAAAAAAAATTAAAAAGGAGATAAACAAAACAAGCCCCACACCAAGGATGTTAATTCCAGTTATTTCCAAGCACTTGCTGCTGGCTAAATAAAAGGGTTCAGATTGTAGTTGCCCAGTCAAAGTGCATGTGTGAAACAGAGACCCATCAAAAAAAAAAAAGCAGCTGGAGTCTTCTAGTGGGTCATTCCTCCAGAGACAGCTGGGGGCAGAAAACAACTGCTCTGACATCCCCTCCAGTGACAAGTAACTCCTTTAAAGTACAAAAAAAGATTTAAACTCTAGAAAGAGAATGACTGCTGGGTGGAAAAATGAACACTTCTTGTGTAGAGATGGCTGCATGTCACCTGATTTGCTTGTAAAGAAAATACTTATTTTAAATCTATAAGGAAACTCTATGATCAGTAGCTATTTTTTTTAATCATTAATAATCATGTTAATTATTTTTCTAGCTTCTGGTCCTTTGCTTACGTGCAATCCATCTTCAAGAAAAAGATAAACTTTCAATCTTTAAAGTCCCAAGGCAAATAATGAAGTTGTTGAGGTGGTTAAATGTTTGCCTTAGAGTCTCAGTTTGCTTGGTCTCACATTTCAGGCTTGTTCCCTGGAATGATTTCTGTGCCAGGCAGCAGAATCAGTTATAATCAAAGCTGGGGTTCGTTTCCCCACAGTTTTTCCATTCTAATAACAGCAGGAATTCAGAGCCCACTTGATGAATTACCTCCCATTGATACTTATATCAAAAGCTGTATTTCCTGCTTAAGTTAGGATTATCAAAATGTGGCACAATATCCCAATAGCAGTCCTTACAAATTGACAATTGTCTTGAATTGTGATGTTTCTCCCAGGAAAACAACTGACAATTCAATATATTACCAATTCCAGAGCATGCACAGACCCCATATATCTGAATTCATGAATTTAAATATAGCTACTCTGTTTATATGGCATTACTAAGGCAGATATTCTTTTATAGACCCATATATTTTAAACTGAAATAAACCAGAATGCTATGAATGCATTTTAATTGACTTGCACATTGAAAAAGCTGTCATCATAAAATGTTTCTATATTATCAGCAGCAGTTTTGAAGTCTGAAGATTATCTATCTCCTCTGAAGTAAAATGCAGTGATGTTTTGTTTCATGTCTCTTTAGATTTGCTCCTTGTCTGACTGCACAGGTAAAACAACTACCTACTTCCTAATAATTTTAATTTTTTCTTTTCCAGATATGCAACTATCCCACCTCAGAAAGGTAAACAGAAAGGTTTGGGATCACTGTGCCTGTATAAGCATTAACTCTTATGGATTCTTCATTTAAAAAATAAATAACCACATTCATTCTTTTCCCAGCTGTGAATATTAAGTAGTATTTCAAGATTCAACATCTGTGACGATGGTGAACACAAGGAAAATTGTCCCATTAATAATTAAACCTGAATCAATTTTGATGACTTTGGGTAATCTCCAGATACTCCAGGCACATGACATAAAGGAGGAAGGATCTTCATGGCTGTTTTCACTCATGCCACCAGAACATGAAAAAGAAAAACCTTTCCTGCTCTTACAGAAGCTTTCCTAGTATACAGCCTCATAAAACCTGGTGTTTGGCAGGCTCCAAGTAAAGCTGCTCCTGGGTGTGAAAGTTATCCCCATCTTTGTGACAATGAGATGCACACACAGCAGATACAAATGACTTTTTCTTTTCATTTTTAATTTGGAGGATCAACCTATGAAAGTTTAAATATGGTCTTTCTCTCACATGAAAACCATTAGCTGAAAACTAAAAGCTCCACCTTGGACTTTTAACTTTTGAGCCTAATCTTAAATATTAGCCTAAAGGCAGCTCTGAGAATGGCTGAAAAAAAATACAAAGGGGAATCAAATCAAGATACAGCAAGCAGTATTATTTCTCTGTGTTTTAGAGGAAGCAATTTGAATTTCATAAGAGTTTTCACAAGTCAGTCCTCAAACAGCTACATTGAAATCTTTGGTACATCATTTTGAAGGTGGGTATTCTTACACGTGTTCCCATGGAGAAGTTTCCTACAACTCCATGAATGCAGAGCAGGAATGAAAGGAATCAGCATCTAACTGGTTCTGGGTTTCCAAAATGTTTTTTTCCCAATTAAAGGAAACAGATAAAGGATGAAGCTTTGCCCAGACTGAATGTCTGTCAGGACACAATCCATCTGTGGCCTTTCATACATCTGTAGTAGCATCCTACAGCCCCATCATGCTGCTGAGATATAATTTAGCTCTACAACACAGACCAAATAATCTTTTTTTGTTGTATTTGAGTGCAGCTCAAGTGGAGCCATTGGAATTATAATTCACAATTTCATCTGAGAACAGGGCTTGCAGATTTGCACCTCAAATAATGGAACCAGCTCTTTACAGCATCTCAAACACATAAATATGCATGCACTGATGTCTTGTGACTTCACTGCTGGCTTCTTCATTTGCATCTCAGATCTGTCAGTTTGCTTCCAACAATAGTTGTCCTAATTCCCATTAGCAGGCTTTCCCATTCCATCCATCTCCATTGGCCCATGCATGTGTTTTGTGGCATCCCAAGGATCAGATGGATGAGCCTCTGAAGGAACTAATGAAGGAGCCAGGCCCAAGGGAAGAGGCACAATATGGAGCTTTACATGGGGCCAAAGGAGAAAATTGGTTAGAACCTTCATTATCTACAAATATTAGTGCCAACTGAGGGAACTAAAGGCTTGGTAGAACTGGGCCTATGTTTGAGCTTTGTTCTGATGACAAATGGTTTTTTTTACCCATTCAAAAACTCATTATGAAGTATTTCTTCTGCCACAAAAATTTTCTACCCCTTCCCCTTTCCTAGCTGCATGTATGGATTTTCCTAATCCAAGCAGAGGGAGGGCATTCAACACAGGAGGTCAGTATCACAATGAATTATGTTCAGACCAATCCCCCAGAGATATCAGAAATAGACATAGTGAAGGTTAACAGCATCCTAGCAGAAAAATCTCCCTCATCAGTTGCTTTTTTAACATTCAGCCATGTGGAGCAACATTGCTGTGTCAGGAGATCTTATCAGCAACATCAAATATTTTTCCACTATGCTTTGAGACAAGGCTTCATCAAATTAATTAGCAAAGTCTCCGAAGGAAAATTATCTACATAATTCCATGCAGTTTGATGGATTTCACCTCCTGTGTTTATGCAGAAGACAAAGCCAGTGGATTTTTGAGCCAGCTGGTGAATACCTGGTACAAAAAGAGAAAGTCACTCACCTACAACCTGGATTATTTCAGCTAACAAGACTCCATCAGTCACATCTTGCTGTAGATCCTTTATCAATCTCTTGTGACCAGATTTTGCCAGATAGTGATTAGCCCAGTCCGTATAAATCTGTCAGGAGAAAAAGAAACAAAATGAACTCTGACTCTCAGCAACCTTAAACTGGGATTTCTTTGTTTCTCTCAGTATCCGAGAGGCTGATTTACAATCACTATTTTTTTTTTCTCTTTGAAACAAGTCAACAGCATTAAAATTCAAGGCACTGTGCAGATCAAGTATTCAGCTTACTGTAATATGGCTCTTCCTGTAAAAAAAATCTGACATCAAAGCTTGCTGAAGATGACAGTGAACTCCTGAACATGTTACAGCTTGGATGGATCATCAGGCGGTCAACTCAATGTCTTGTGGCAGAAACAAATCTCTAGAAGAGATTTCACTTTCCACCCAAGTATTTCCTTTGCATATTCCCTTTGACACTTTTCCTCTATATCTGTTATTTAGAAATTTTAAAGATTCCCTTCCAAGAACCACTTCTGGAGGACACCAGTGATACAGCAACTTCATTTTTTCATTACCCAACAAGCCTTTAAGACATTTAAAGGCATACTGATTCTGATAAATTCTATCTCAGAAGCTAAACAGGTCTATTAAAATTATTTTCATCTCTCATGCAAGCTTCTAACTGCTAGGATTAATTTTAAAACATATTGCCTGAAAATTAAGCAAACAAAGCAGTCAAAATCACCCTGTTAGGTGCATTATGTACTGTTCACCACATGCTACCACAGCTCACCAGGAAACTTATACAACTTTTTCATGCTAAGTTATCAAAAAAAAAAAGGAAAAATACTTGATTAGGAATTTCTGCTTATGGATTCATGTTTCTTGTTCTTCATCCAGGACAAAACTGTAGGGAAATGTATGTACAACACTATTCAGTCCCCAAAAGCCCGGGGAAAGCATTGCCTAGAAATGATGCTTTCCTTCAGAGCTACTGAGAGAAGGGAAGAAAAAAAGACAGAAGAGAGGCCCTGACCCTCAGGGCTATGAAGCTTCCCATCCTCAGCCTTAAGGAAGATGGAAATGATGCGTCCTAAAATCAGATTCTGTCTGCTGGCAAAACATTGTTGAAACAAAACATGAATTTAGAACCATTCCCCTCCACCACCTCACTCCTGTGCAACCCCCAATATCATTGTATCTCAGTGCAGATCCTTTAAATTACTGATTAATATCCCTGAGCACAGCCATGGCTACTGAATTCAGAAGCATCTTATATATTGCACTGAAAATTAAAGGTATGTGTCCCTCTCCTTCTCAGGAGTCAAAAGCCAATGGCCAAAGAGTCCAATGTATGCCACATGGGATAGAGAAACCTGGATACAACACAAGGATTGGAATTTCACGCTCCCCTTCCACTTCCTGATCCAATGTTAACAGGATAACAACAGATATTTTGACTGGAGTTATTTTGGTTATAAAGGCTTCATTTGTACTTTTTTTTTTTTTTTTTAAGCCTGTAAAAAACCTACTGCTAGCAGCAATGAACAAATCCCTCCAAATCTGAACCAGATGCCCCTATTTCCCATCACACATCCTTGACTTTCATCTCCAGAGCAGTGGGATGTGCATTTCCTACGCCAACAGTGTCATGAACTAAACCAGAAAAAAACAAGCTGGAACACCTCCATGAAAAAAAACAGCTGCAAAACATCTCAATGAAAAACATCTCAATGAACTAAAAGCCAAACACACGAGTGATTTCCCTAGCTGACTGAAAAAAAAAAAAAAAAAGGGGGGGGGAGGAGGAAAAAACCCCTTCACACTTTGCACAAACCAGACATTGTGTCCCTTAACTCCTTTGACAAGGAAACCTTTTCCAAAACAGGAAGATATTTTTAAAGGTCCAGTGACTTGAAGGAACTAGGATTGAGTTCATTTATTTTTCTGCCACATGGTTCTACACTGCTTATCTACAAGTAAAGACATGTCAGGAAACAGGTTGTGAAGAACCTCACAAGCACAAGGGGCCGGGCACACACACCTCCACCCCTACAATTTAGCTGCCAATCAACAAATGCAACAACCAAGTTCCTTTGCATGGACAGGCTGGGATCAATGTCCTGCTTTATCATAGAAGGACTTTGAGTAAATAGAAGATTATACTTTGATGCCTCCGTTCCAGCTTGGATCATTTCCATGATGCAGATCATCAGGAAATAACAAAAAGTCTTGGGTCAGCCCCATAAAAAGTTGGGACAACCCAGAAGAGAGGCAGAGCAGACGCCTCCTGGCAGAGCCTGAAATTACAGCAAGACCTTGAGAGATGGGCTGGATTGATTTTTAAGTCAAATAATAGGGTGAGAATGCATGGCTGGGGTTGCAAAAGTGCTGCTTGGGAGCTGGTTCCTACTGCACTAATTTCTCCTGCATTCAGGACCACTAAACTTCGTATCCATATCCTGTAAAAAAAAAACACACACACACACACAAAAAGGAACTGCATCAAAGAAATTGCAAACTCCCCAAACAAACCTTCCTGGGAAAAGAGTCAACTTGAAACACCCCCAGACCCCCAGTTTCTGATTCACTGTCTCCAATAACACCCACAGAAACTCCCTCTGGCAAAGGATTCTATGCTGTGTGCTGAGGCCAATGCCTGCATTTTTATGCTTATTATAAAATGTTCCATTAAATGCATCAATAATACACACCAGGATGGAGAAACCAGTGGGTTCTGGGGCATTTAGGGGTGTGGAATATTATTTCACTCAACTACTTCCTTGGAAAAGCAGGAAATAAGAGATATAATAAACCTGCACTTATCTTTTAATAACTTTATTATTCCACATTATTTTGCAATATGCATAACATGGTATTTGGGGGGTTTTGGGGGTTTTTTTTTTCCTTTTAGTCTGCCTGGGCTATGTATTGACAAGCTCTGAAGCATTCTTAGGATGCAGGATTGGATGCAGGATTATCCAGGCTTCTGGTAGCAGCTCTTTATGGTCACTGCTCATTTTTATGGCATATATTAAGGTAATTATGGCAACTTTCCAGGATGTTTTCAAAACCTGTTTGTTGCAAGTCTTTGTGAAGTGCTACACAAATAGGATTCAGTATGTTTCTTTTCCTTTTCCATCCAAACAAGTGAAAAAAACGTGAGGGTACAATGGTTGCTATTTCCAGACACACGAAAAATGTTTCAAAGCACACGGTGTTTTCAAATGTTCAAACCCAGGTAAATAATTGGGAAAACAAGAACAAAAAGAACTAGGAAAACACCACTGAGAAGCTTGCCATTCATATCCACCTCTCCTGCAGATCATAGAATCATAGAATCATAGAATTGGCTGGGTTGGAAGGGACCTCAGAGATCATCGAGTTCACCCTTGAACCACCATTGCGATTGCTAGACCATGGCACTGATGAATTAGAAGTGTTCCTCAGGAACTTTCAGCAAACCCATGACCAAGTCACATTAGAATATTCACATGAAAATAAGCTGAACAGTCACCTAATAGAAAAAAAACCCAAAAAACCAAACCAAACTGGAACAAAATCTTGCAATGCAAAATATTTGACTCATCACAACCCAACAGAGATGCCTCATTGGATGGACCAGTGTGGATTTTTAAAAACTTTGCAGTGATTTCACACAGCATGAAAACCTTTGGAGGCAGCTTCATTACTTGAGTTAATAAAATGACCCCAGAGATGAGGTGGGCATTATCACCATAAGCAGAAATCACTCAGTTTAATGTTTAACTCAGGTCTAAGTCCTGTCTTTTGTTAGAGGTTTTTTTCCTCTGTAGCCTATGATCTTAGGAATACATTATCTGCTGAGAACAAATGAAATACAAATGGGATTTTTTATTTTTTCTTTTCTCTCTTTGCTCCCTGCCCACCTACCCCAGTGCATCAGGTTTGAGTTAAGAGCATTACAGGTAAAGACTGATTCCATCAGGCTTAAATTAAGGGCATTACAGGTATAAACTGATTTTGAAAATGCTCAGCAGACTTTTAGTTACAGCTAAAACACAAAGCAGAAAAGTTTAGGATAGAAGAACTCAAATTCTAAGGTTGTCTGTAAAGAAAAAACCCCTTGCCAAGCAGCAAGAACCCTACATTTTGAAATACAGTGGGGTTTCTCCCTCCTCCCCTTTCACCAGCTCATTTAAAGCAGATGAGAGAGAAATCTGATGTTTCAGCTAAGAAACCTCTGCCCTTCCTTCTCACTTCAAGTCTGTAGTAACATTGCTGACCATACCCAGACCATCACACCCAGAGCACCCCTCAGACCACCCACCCCATTTTTAATGCTGAATCAGCAAAAAGAGGGGGTTTTGTGCAGACTTTTTTTTGCAGGAATTCAGGCCCAAATGGGAATTCAAGAACAACCCAAAGTTTTTTGCCTCCCCACTGGTATCCTGTAATACACTTACTAGGAAAAGATTCACACAAAACTGCTTGAAAAGACTTGCAAGTAAGGAGGAACGTGTGTCTGAACCTATTTTTGTTGCTCATTTCCACACAAAAAAACCCAAAAAACACAAAAAAACCAACCAACCAACCAGAAAAACCCCACAAAATAAAACCAAAAACCCCCACACTAATTATAATAAATGCCTCAGTACATTTTGAAACCTTTATTTCCCTAACTAATCAGACTGATTGTTTTCTTCCAATAATTATCATCAAGCAGGCTCTCGTAAATTTGCTAAGTGCTGAGGAGCATCTTTTTGACATCACATCCCAGAATGAGAGCAGAGCCAGGGTTTTTGCATGACTGAATGGGAGGGTCAGTCCCAGGGATGAGCTCCATCAGAAAACCCATTACAATGCAATGTCTGTTTTATGCTAATTAAACCACACTGCATACTGAAGTTCACAGGAAAAAAAACCAAACAAAAAACAACCCCAAAAGCTAAAAATAGACCCAGCACATTGAGATGAACACCTAATGAGAACTCCTGTAGTTGTTCGGATGTTATATGGGATGGAAGGAAAGCCCACTGGATGCTCCTTGCTGCCTCAGTAACAGGGTTTCCACATGCAGAGTCATGAAATCACAATTTTTTTTGGCACCATCAATTCCAGGCTCACACTGATCCATGCTACACTCTGCTACAATGATCTGATTACCAGATATCACCCTGCAAAGTCCAGAGATAAAGAGCTAAAGCTGAAAAACTCATTCTTTGGAAGCACCTCTGCCCCCAAAGGATAAGAACTCCTCTGAAGGTACAGAAGGATTCTGGCCCTGACAGCAGCATGGCAGCTATTTTGCTGAAAAAAAAACAACAAACAACCCCCCCCAACACCAAACAAAATAATAATAAAAAAGAACCCTTTGATACGATTTACAAACCTTTTATATTCGTAGCCTTACTTGTGCCCATGCACCTCCTAAATCCTGCAAAAAGTCTGTGGCTGTGTCTCTGCACCATGACACAGATCCCACAAAATGGGCAGTATTGGCCCTAAAATCAGCAAAGCTTTGTGCTACTATTCTTAAGACTCTGAGTGTAAGAGCATAAGTTCTTGCATGAGAAAAGAAAGAAAGAAAATTAAAAAAAGATGTTGAAAAAGCAGGACACGGATCCCCAGTGAACATGTTTCTATTTTTCTCCATATTAAATAAAAGGTGTCAGAGGGCTTTCAAGCAAGACCTTTAACTGCTCCTTTCCTTTAAGAATACTGCTGAAGGTGTGTAGAGAGTGGAATACAAAGAAAAAAATACAAATACATTGCCCTTAGGCATGCCCACAAGTAGCCAGTGACCTCCATCCAGAGGTGGGCATAGAAGGGAGGAGGCAGGGAGTGGTCACCTTGGAATGGACACATCAGCCTGAGGCTGCATCTGTGTCCTCTCTGCTCAGAGATAACAAAATCCTCCCTAAAATTCAGGATGGGAGCCTGAGAACTTGTTTACTCCCTCCTAACAGAATCTTGGCACCAGTACTAGCAAAAAGGGAGGAAAACACCAGAAAGTCCAATTCCGAGGTGGGCCAGGATGCAGGTGGCCTCCTGCTAGGCAGGAGAGATGGAAAAATGACCTTCCTGAAAGGATTGCACCCAAGTGAAACCCCCCAAAAATGGCTGTCACAAGATTTAGCTACTAATTAGTCTCTGGTACCAGTTAAATACCATCAGTTATCTGGAATTATAGTGCTGGAACTTCCCAAGTATCCTCAACTTCAGGGAATGCAGCAATAAGAAACTGAGGTCTTGTTCCCCCTTCTCTGAGGAGACAGAAGTAACTCTGCATTTTTAGTTACTTATAAAGTGGAAATAAATGGAATTATTTATTCTACTCACATGTTCAAGTGTTTGTTGGAACAGCTTTAAATTATTAGTCAGTGGGTGGGAGGTATTCCTCTGAATATTACAATTTACTGGACGCTTCCATACATTAACTACCCTTTGGAAGTTAAGTAGAGAAATAGGTAATTTAAACAAACACCACCGGGACTATTTATTTCCCTCTCATTAAAGCCTCACTCCCGACTGGGCAGAGCTATTCTCATGCATATGACTGCTATTGAAAAGCAATGAGCTGACTCAGAGCACACAGAGCCAAACATGTGTGTGAATTTTCGCATGCTCTGAGCCCTGCCAGGATCAGAGCCTCAGGACTGTTCACCCTTCAGGGCAGGCACTGTTTCTTCTGAGTTTGTGTAAAACAAATCTTTGGAGGATGCTAAACAAGTAAAATGCTTTAAATCACCAACCCGACACCTTATTTACTCTTAGCCTGCTGAGGATTTTATTCGAGTTAATATAAAAGAGGAGAAAATAAACGTTCCCTTTTGTTTCCCCAGTAGCACACTTTCTGAACCCCATTACTGACAGGCATTGCCTGTGCACAGGGGGAAACTTTTCATACAAAAGCAACATTTTCCTACACACCAACCAGAAGGTGAAGCAAGGTCAGCAACCATGCTGCTGTCCACAGCTCTGCTCTCAATGCTCCCATTATACACGTTTGCCACAGACAAATCCCCTTCAAGCTGGAACCACACACTAAGCCAAGCAGGTGGCCACTCTCTTATTCCCCCTTGTAAACCACTTTTAAGTACTGAATAGATGAGATTACATTCCCACCTGCATCAATTCCTTTGCATATCCAAAAGTGAAATAGAATTTAGCTTGCTGAGCTGATTAGCAAAACTCATTCCATGTCACATTTGGCCACAGTGAACGAACTGATTTGAGCTCAAGCCAACAAAATATAAGTGACCTCAGAGAACAAGCAAATGTATTAATTTTTTTTATCCCCCAACGTTTTTAAAAAGTTGCTTTAAGTGCACACCACGTTATTCCCAAACATCCCAGCTCTCACACATGATATAAATCCATTTACATCCACCACCACCCATGAATAGCAACAGAAAAGGGCTTATCTGAGAAGGTGACATTTCTACTCCGAAGAGAAACCACAAAAAAATCTTAAGCAGCTTCAGAAGAAAGGGCAAAAAACCCAAAAAACCAAAAAGTAAACCAAACAACAAAACCAAAGCCATTTCTGAGGCTGATGTTACAGCACTGCTGCCATTCCCAAGGAGCCAAGAGCCGCTTACTGCTTTATAGTGGCCACAGGAAAATTTACTTGTCCCACGAGCGGGGACCTGAAAGGTTGTACTGCTTATTGGCATATTCAACAGGAACACAGGCTGCTCAGCTTCTTCTTCCTTCTCAAGGGGTCCACGGTTAAATGATGGTATCAAGGCTGGCACGTGAAGCTTGGGTGGTTAATTTTAGCTGAGGTCACGCAAGCACCGTGCTCAGATTTCTTACAGTCACATTTTACGATTCCCACCCCTTCTACAGCTCTTCCCTTCCACTCCCCCTGCTCCCTTCTCTTCCCACTGCCTCTAACTTGGAGTCTCAATGTTTGACATCAAGCAGGATCAATAGATTTCTCTGCACAGTGAACATTTCTTTCTAAATTCATCATTATTATTGCTGTGTTTAAGCATAAAGTTTGGCAGGTCTTTTGTCTTTAGGCATTAAGAAATTATTACTAAAAAATGTGATGCTTTTTTGGTTGTTGTTTTGGCTTTTTACACAATGAGAAGACTTTCTACCCATTATAGAGCCAAGTCCCTCCATTTAAATGCCCCCAATGTCTGTGGAGATTTACACTTGGAACAGAAATCCAACATTTTCTATGACTCCCCTATACTTGCAACAGGTCAAACAAAAACCCAGATATATCCTTTTTATGAAATGTGGAGCATCCACAATATCAACTAAACATTTGAAAGCTGATCTATCACAAAGCTAAAACATACAAGGCTGAATTAGACCTGGACATCTGCACAACCTCCTCATTTTCCTGAGCAAGATCTGGTGCAGGAAGCATGGAATCCCTGTCCTCTAGCAAGACCCCACTGCACACAAGTCATTCCAGATTCCATGTCACTGCCATTCCTTAAAAATACAGAAAGAATTTGTTTCTTGTCAGCTGCTATGCTTGATATTTTTTTTTAGTAAAAAAATAACATCAACAATGCTGCCATGATCAGAAGCAATGACTGCTTCACCTCCCCACTTGCCAAGCTGAAGAGGAGATGTCTGATATTTTAACTGCTGATTTTTCAAAGGCAGACATCTGCCAGAAAAAAAAAAAGAAAAGAAAAAAGAAAAAACAAACAAAAACCCAACTATGTGGTTCTTTTAACTGCTCCAGGAAAAGTAAATAACTTGGTAGCCACACTGTCTCCATATCAGCTCTCTCCCCTCCAGCAAAGCCCACTCACCACCAGCCAGGGTGTGTATATTTGTTATTTATTTTGGGGGAAGAGCAGGGCTTTGATGACTTTCCCCTGGCTCCCCAGGACTGGGAGGAGCTGTTTGACCCCCCTAGCACTGGGTGCAGCACCCCTGATGTGCCCTCTCACATTTGGTCACACCATGAGCAGCAGCTCTGCTAATGCAAGGATGGGCATCAGATTGGGGCTGAGATGGGGAGAGGTTCACACCTCCTCCTCCAAATCCCTAAAGCATTTTTGGGATGGAGATCTAAGATCAGGCAGCTCCAGTTTTAAATACAGCATTTTGCTCTGAGTATCCAGTTCAATGCTCCACGTGATCAGTTCCCAAAACTCACTGCAATCTTGGCACGTTTGGCCTCTGAAGGCACAGAAGGTTTTAACTTTCCTAATGAAGCCAGAGTCATTTTCTCTCTTCGGAAAAGATATGAGAGGCTGTTCCAAACAGCTGCTCTAATTTCACTGGTACTTTTCACCTGGGGTCATGAATCTGTATGGCTTCAGTATCATCTCCTCTGGGCAGATGGCCACAGAGAGGATCAAACCAGACAACTTATCCCTGTTGTGGTTGACTTTGAGGAAGTAAAAGGTGAGAAAAATACTCCAAGAGATAGTAACAATCTGAAGAGGGCTGATATTGAAACCTGACTTGCCATGTAGCATCCTAAGCACAGATTCATTCCTTGAATCCATTTTCTCTTGATTGCTTAGAGGATTAAATCACCAAAACAACATTCACAGTTGTGAAGCAACTTCAAATGAAAGAAAAATTGGTCTCAAGGACTCTAAATCTTTGCAAGTCCCAGTGATGTGTGAGATGAGAGTGATCTGATCCAAACAGTGAGGCCAGAAACATTACAAAGGCTTTTCTTAATTTCTAACAAAAGCAATTTGCTGCGGGGATTAGGAAATTACAGAAACTGGCTTTTGTACCATCAGAGAGACCAAATCCTGGCCTTCTTTTAGCCAAGAAAGACAAGGCAAGATTCCCTTTTGGGTCAACTTAGTGCTTGATTGAAAAAATTGGCTCTTCAAAGGCAGGAGGTGGGCAAGTTCAGTCCATACCAGCATCCTGATGTCACCAGCAAACTATCCTTCAGTCTGGTGAACAGGATGTCTCAATCAAAACCCAATTCATCATCTGCACTGCCTTTCTCACTCTGCAAAATGTCATCTAGCTCAGTGTCCAAGATCTTCCACAAGAGGCAATGCTTCTGAAGATGCAAAAAGTTGGTGAGAAGTAGTGTTCTCTAACACTTGGAAGGACATAAAGCAAGTTGTAACCAAAAATCAGTGCAACTTAGTGATGGAGGCCAACCAGCTTCTCATCTCTGTATCTGCCTAACAAGATGAATTCAAATTCCAGAGAAGAAACAAAAGAAGGAGAAAAGAAACAGAAGAAGGAGAAGACCCAAACTTGAGGAAGAGCTTAACCACATGCTTGCTTCAAGTACATCTCCATTATTTACCTCTTATGAAGAAGAATGCTGTAGTGAGGTTGGTCATCAAAGAATCACATATTAACTCCATTATTTCTAAAGATTATTGATGATAAAAGTAGGAATTAGATGGAGCCAATTTTCTTTCTAAAAAGTGTTTGTATATTCTATCCAGGCCTCCATTTCTACTGCTCTTCTAATGTTCCTCCTGCTCTTGGGCACTGTCAGAAGTGGGACAGTTGGCCAGACAAATCTTAGGTGTGACCTACTTTAAAAGACCTATTTTTATTTTAAGCTGCATGTTTAAGATACTGCAAAATACTTTGTGACAGCTGAGCATTAATTTGTGTGGCAAAGACCTGATTCCAAAGATGCACAAAAAGACTAAGAATCTCAGAAGGGTTCAGCACCCCAATCACAGCCAGGTTATCACAAGAGCTGATTGGCCATCAAAATAAACAGCCAAATTTTCAGAAAACTTCAGCTACTTCTTAAAAACCTAAACAAGTGCTCCACTTCCAGCATTTTAAAAATCCAAAGCTCACTTTACAGCAGGGAAGAAGGAATACCCACAGCTATGTTTGCATCAACACACAGATGGGGGGACACAACCCACACAGGTGTCTGGCCTGAGATGTTTTGCTAATGAGCTCTTTGAGTTAAAAATCTTACATTTGAAAATATGAACACCCGTAGGTGGCAGCATTCCCAGATTTGTTATGGCATTTACCATATTGCTTCACACACCAGAAATCAGGCTACAGCAAAAAAAAGCTTTCTGGTGATCACCAGGGTTTTACCAGATTTTACACAAAAGAGTAAAGGGATCTTCACCAACTGGTCCTGCTGAGCACTTACCAAATCATACAAGTTGGTTTGTTGTGGATTTTTTTTTTCCTCCCCCTCTGAACAAACCAAAAAAATAAAGTGCTGAATTAATTACCACAAACATAACAAACCTAATCTAATCATCTTGCAGTTGGCCATCTGTTTCACAGATACAAATCTAAGTGAATCTTCTACTGACTGATAACTTTCTAAATTAAATTGCTGATGCTGCCCCTGCTTTCAGCTCAGTTCCTCCTGCTCCCACTTAAAGGGTTTGGAGTGTCTCCTAAATAATGCTCTAGATGCCAATTACATAGTTAGAAGACAATTGCTGAGGGTTAAAGCTGCACATTTGGCACCAGCTCAGACCCAAAGGTGCAAGGAAGGGCAGTGTCCTCCTCTGTATGGGGATGCATTGGAAAAAGAATTTCTGGAGTAGGCAGTACAGTGAAAACTCATTAGTTTTCTCCCTTTCTCCCCTCTAATCCATGTCACAAAACCAGAGGCCTTTTCAGTCAAATGGAGTTGTATATTTATGAGGAATTTAAGAAACACCCCTCCCAATGGGAAATAGCCTCTGTAGTAAGTAATTAGAGCTTATGGCTACATAAAAGGATGGTCTTTTTTTATCCCTACAGGCCATTTACAGACGTGCTGGCCAAGACTCCAGTTACCAGCTCACTGTCTTTGGAATGAAGAATGAACCTCTGCGTGATAAGAGGAAAATTCTGCTTCTTCATCCCCCCCTGACTTTATGCATTAAGGATGGAGGGAAGGGGGGAGGAATACATCCAGCAGAGCCAGTGTGGGCAATGCTGGAGGCAGAGATGCCAGACTCAGCAGATCATCAGCCTCATCAGCAGTGGCAAATCCTATGGTTTTAATTAGAGAGGTTCACCAGAGTGCCACCAGCCTCTGCTTTCATTGATCTGAGGATTAATATCAATGCTGTAGGGTTTTACTAGTATTTTGGAACCTCTGACATAGCCTTCTACAAAAGGGAAAAAAAAAAAATCCAGTAAAATTTATAGCAGGTTGGTGGTTAATAATTGATAACAATATTTTATGGCTGATCAAAAATGAAAGTACAGGCACAATTCCCACTAACATAGGGGGTTCAGGCATCTCCTCTTGAGAGCCCCCCTGCACAGCTGGCAGCCACTTAAAGGCCTTCTGCACCTTCCTGCAAAAAAATCATTCAAGCCAAGGAAATAATTTTTGCACTGAAGCTTTATGCAGAAACACATAGCACAGTCCTTTAATACTGCTGCCATGAGGCAGATCAATTGGAGATTTCATCTATTTCCAGACAAAAGGGTTTCAGCAACTCCTATTAAATATCTGTGTCCTGAACATGGCATGAGCTACCAGGCTAAGATTATTATTTTAGTTCCCTATTATCTCTCTTGATCTATCCCTTTTTAAAATGTGGATATTTGAAATATTTCTATTATTGTTAATATTTTTTTAACAAGTATGTGGCAGAATTGATGAAAAGACCTGCAAGTTCTGGAAAATCCAGGAAGCACAAGGGAATGAGAGCAAAGTGTGCTCACAGGGACCTCCAGCATTCAAATGTCTGTGTAATTTTATGCACACCTACACGATCATTTTCCCAGTCTGAGATCCTGCTTCCCACATTAAATCCTCCTTCTGCCTGAACACCTCCACCTAGGGAAGTGTTACTTCAGCAAACTTAGGCTCTTAAAATTAGCTGACAAGTTTAATAAGAAGAAAAAGTAATCTGGAATTTACAGGGAACAAACCCCTAAACTAATCCATTGTGGTCATTTTAGTGGGGTCTGTAGATATTCAACATTTGGCTCTTTTTAAACTTTGCAAACTCTGCTTTTCCTCCATTTTGATCCATGATATTTATGTGGACAAATGTTCATCCAGGATGGAGGTGAAAGCAAATCTCTGCATGAAGTTGAGTATGGTTTAAAGTAACATCAGATAAGAATTGTGGCTGAGCTGCAGATAAAATCAGAGCAATTTACTGGTAATCATTTGGGAGGACAGAGCCTCCTGGCATAGAAACCAGGCTTATGGACATCAGCAAATTCAGTCATTCTTTTTTGCCTGGAGCAAGGGTTGGAGGAATGTAGAACAAAGAGCTTGCTGCTAGTTCTTTATTTTGTTTTAAAAAAGAAGAAGGGTATATGTGTACACATGTCCTCAAAGCTTAATTAAAAATTAAGCACAGAGATACCAATAGCAGGAGAGGAAAAAAATAATAAAAATATTATCAATATATCAATATATATTAAAATATTGTGTAAAAATATTTAATATATATTAAATATTGTGTACGAACACAATGAATACTTCTAACATTACTTTCTCCAGTTCTTGGTGAACTACAATTTTAGCTGCATAATCTTAAAGATAAAGAAATGGGGGGTAAGGGGGATAAAAAAACTTATTATAGATGCTTGTTGAGATTTATTTGATTTATAATAAGATTTTTATATGAGATTTCAGGTTACAGGCTATTTTTTTCCAGAGGCAGTCTAAGAGCACTGCCTAAAACTGGGAATTGTAGCAAATGAATTGGACCCCGTGTGGATGGCTAAGATTTGAATGAAATCTAAATTACTATTGAAACAACCTAAAAAACAATAAAAAAATTTTAAAAAAACCATCTCATTTGTGTTTTATTATGGTTTCTTTTTAAAAAAAACCAAACAAAGGTGATAAAGGTGATTCTACCACCCTTCTCCCTTGTGTAATCACAAACACCTTTGGCAACACTTTTCTTCCAAGTTTTCCCTGTGCAATCCCTTAACCACCAGGATGCTAAGGATTATCCATTTTTATTTCTACAAATAACTCCCCAGAGAGCCTTGCAGGTTTTTTCCTGAGCCATCACTGTTGGATTCTTGAGGAGCAAGACTGCTTGGCAGTGACTGCTGCCTATTTCCCACTAGAAAGCCATAAGGCAGCCTCAGCAAAATGCCAAACACACTTCAAAGAATATAAACTGGTGACACCCTGTGAGAATCAGGAGAGATTCAGACAACTGACAATTAGTGTGTGGTTGCAGCTCAGGCATGGAGATCATTTTAAGGACCTCTTGGAGGTGAGTGACAATTCTAGGCATGCATTAAAGGAGTTCATGCTTGTCCCTATCAGAGCCATCCTGACACAAAGACCAATAAAGAAAAAAAAGTCTCACTGAACTATATGAGAGCTGACAAAGGCAGCAGCTGCTCTGCTCCACAGGGCAAATTTATGTGTAGAGAAGGAGCTGGGAAAAGCAGATCCTTACAGAAATTAGTTTCAATTTATCCACTCTGTCCACAACACTATCTGGGAGACCCAAAGTCTCTAGAAGAAACTGTAAGTAAATCAGAACACAATCTCATCTTTGGAATGTGAGAAATATCTAAATCCAACAGCATTATTGCTGCTTTTTTGTGTGTAATTCCCTAAAAAATCCATTGGCCAAACTTTTTTTTTTTTAAGTTACATGATAAGGACTCTTCAGACCATGAAGCCATCATGAAGTGAGCATGGCTATAAAAAAAAAAGTTCTTTAAGGAAGTCACTCAAAACACACTAACAGCTGAAGAGCATGCAGCAAACCCTCACATTTCCCAACATACACCAAAAAGCTGGTACAGCAGAGCCTACAAAAGAAATAGATCTCTTTGCCAGGGTTATATGGGCACTGCTCAGAAGTTTCTGGAGGTTTTGAAGGCTGGATGCAATTTTGGCATACAGCACAGCTCCTCAAATCTCATTTGATCAGTGCAGATGCAATAATTTGCTGCTGCTACAACACAGTTGAACTAAGAAATAATTATTAAATGTACCTTATCTCAGGCAATACCTGGTAAGAATCATCTTAGGCAATACCTGGTAAAAATCAGGCTTACTTTAAAATCAACCAATGCTGAGATTGAAAAGAAAACTAAATGAAAACTAAAGAGTGGCTATGGTATAAACCATGGCACAGAATAATGCTGGTGCTTAGTAACCTACCTCAGACTTACCCATCCCCAGCAACTCACCACCAAGAAAAGCCAAGCCCCAGGCTAAGGAGAAGCTGTTGGCAGCTCCCTGGTGTGTAAAGCTCAAGGTCTGTGCAGGTTCCCATGCTGACATTTAGCCAGGGTTTTGCAAGCCAATATTTCAGAAAATAAGCTCTTATCAATAGACCTCTGAATGAAACATTTAGGTATAACAGAACTGCATTTAGCACCTCTGTTTCTGTATTTCTGCATTAACATTTTTTCCTTTTTTTTTTTTTTTTTTATGGTGTAACTACCAGTAAGCAGTACAATAAATTATTCTGACTATATGAGTTAGAATCTCAGTGGTTTTAAGATTCAGGTCTCTTTAGTGTGATGCTTTACATGTGGCAATGCTGGGGTAAGGGATAAGGAGAAGGGAGGGCTTTGCCAGTGCTTCAGGGACACCTGCTTCATGCTGCTGACATTTGATTTTTCCCACTTTCTACAAACAGCTGCTTGTCTCAAAAAGCAAATAACCCAAAGATCAGATTAGCAGACTGATATTTCCACGGGCACACCTAACACTGCCAGACCTCATAAAAGTCCTTACCAGCCCTGGGAGCAGCCTCCAACCCCACAGAAGGACTAAAATGCAATTAGCATCACTTGTGCTTAACCACTAAAGCAGATGTCTAACAAAGTCATAAACCTGTAATTTTTACACAGGGTTAAAAAGAAACCTCTCCTTTCCAATAGATAGCAAATGATCCATGGGCCCCTAAATGTGTTCCATGCTCCTTTTTGCTATCTCAAGGCTGCTTTGGTCTCTAATCAGCCAATTCATCAACAACTCCTTGTCAGTAGAAGAAAAAAACCAAACCACAGAACAAAGCAGCTTGTTGAGCAAATGTCAGAGAACATTAAATTAAGCAGTTTAAGATCAGCAATGAACAGCTGACACCAAATTGAACCCAGCACATGGCCCCAGTCACATTATTGATAAAAACATGTAGCAAATCCTCCAATTGCTCTACCTTCAAAATGACATTAGAGGATCTTTATTTTCTAAAATACAGGAAGCTGCTTAAGAATGGACAGTCAGCCTAATATTAAGTACCAGCTCAAAAAATAAGCTATTGCTTTTATGTAGTTTGGGTTTAAGGTACTGTTTTACCTCCTAGAACTACTTACATTTATCCAGCATTTTCTCCTAAGCTCTAAGGGGTCCTGAATATATTTCTGTGCACTCCTATTCCTGTGCAAATATAGAATCCTCCAGGAAGGAATCCCCTGTACCTACTTAAGTCTGTATTAAGTTTCCTGCCTGCTTCAGAGGTTCAGACTGATTCCCTTGATGAGAAAATAAATTACCTGTACAGTGGTACCCCACCATCCCCTCATCTTCAGAATAGATTATTCCAAACAAAGACTGAAGGTACAATCTTAAATGGATCTTCTAATGTTGAAGTGGGCATCATTCCTCATCCAAAGAGCTCCAAAATCCCATTGGGCTGAGAGCTACTGCAAACCTTCCCAGAGCCCAAGGAAGGATGTGATCTCAGGAGCAAGGTAACAACCACCCTCCAAAGGTCCCACCACTCTTGTGAAAACTGGCTGGTCTTAGCAGTATAGTTAAGTCCCAAAATGACACGGTTATTAACAGAGAATTTAGTTTTGCTTTTCCCAAAACAAAGATTTCAGATTGTCTCATCAAGCCCCATGTCAACATATGCCTTCCCCAAGAGCACCTGGACATCAGTGGGAACAGCACTGATGAGTCCAGAGCAGAAAAATCCAGTAGCAGATAACATAAAAGGACTAAAAAAATCAAACTTTATGATTTTCTCTTCTGGCAGCAAAAGCCATTCAGTGCTGTAGTGGTTAATCAGTTAATGACAGGTTAGCTGGGGATATAGTTTCATGTTGCTGTGGGCTCAGGATACCTAATTACACACATTCCCTCTCAACAAAGCAAAGAGCCACCCAAGCAATACTGTCACTATTTTAAACAGAGGTGTGGAAATGACAGCAAAAGACCCCTATCTGCATGAGACTAAGGTGCCTGGAATGGCAGGTGAATTTCTTCTTATTATTCCCTGAAAATCAAGTTTTCAGCCCTGAGTAAACCTCTGTTTCTGTCTCTGCCTGTCACCCTTCCCACCTCTTGTCTGCCTCACTCAGATAATATTTCCTACAGATATTTATACTGAATGCCTCCAGGACAGGAGCTGCCATTTTCATTCAGTAGAACCTCATATGATAGAGTTGTGACCTCAGTAAATGAATCTAGGCCATCTCAAGATTTAAATGATATTTTTCAAAAGGCCAACAATTTGCCTATTAAATCCACTCTTAGTTATGAAAAGAAAGTGGTTTACACAGAGGCCAGAGCAGGCTAACTCCCCAGACATCTCATTCTCAGCAATCCTGACAGCCTACAGGGTGGATCATCTCCTAATGTAAAGTTCTTATCTAGAATGTCCTAAACCAAAAATCAAATTATTCTACCTTTTAAATTCTAAAGTACACAGCAGAGAGTTCAAGAGAACAAGGTGGCATCTGTAGATCTTGGGTAACTCTTTGAAAGTGCCAATCTTTTCACATCCCCTGTGTTGAATCCAAAGGCAGTGAAATGCTGAGCCCAGGTTATTTACATTCATCTGGATCACTACAAAAAAGTCTTCCAGGTATTTATTTAAAATAAAAATATAAAAACCCCAGCCCTTATGGCAATCTCTGAATGGCTGCCATGCAAATCAGCTTCCTTTACCATGCCCAACATTTCACAGGTGATATTCAAACAGATTTCAGTGGAGGCAGGGTGGGAAGATGCTAGAACAGTGATAGGCACTTAACCAATAGAAATCAGATACTCAGGAGTGCTCTTGAAAGTCTCTAGTACTTCCTTTAAAAAGATAGTGATTAAAAAAAAAAAAAATACACAACTACTTCTTAGATGAGAAGTGCCTCTGAAGTACAATGCCCTTCCACACACCAAAGGCATCTTCTCTCCTTCACTTTCCCAGTAATTACCCTGGGGAAATATTTAACAGAAGTTATGTAGGGTCATTTTGTTGGACAAGAAGAGCATTGTAATAGGATCATTCTAATAAAACCTGTAACTGCCCAGATGGTCTGTAAGGATTTTATGTCTGCCAAATAAAACTGTGCACATTTCACAATGAAAAAGCAAATCCATGACAATGAAGAAGCTTATCAAAAAGGAAGGGTGAACATTTGAAGACTTTTCAGCTGCAAAGGCAGCACAGAAAACATCTCAGCAGCTACAGTCTTGCCATAAGGACCCTGAACATAACTATCTGCTAATAACAAATGCAGATACTGGTTGGCTGAGAGACTGAATGCTCATTCATGGGTAAAGTTACTATGTGTTTTATGTATTAAAGGCCTTGTATAATGCTCTGGGAAGACTTCACCTGAAAAATCTCATACAGTTTGGGTCACCTGTGTTCAAGGAGAAGGAATTCAGACTAGAAATGGTAGGGTGAAGTTTACCTCTCTGAAAGAGACCCTGTTGCAGTACCAGACTGTGTTGATTAGAAAGACCCTGCTATATTTTGATGTCTTCCCAGAGAATAAACCTATGCCCAAGTTAATCCAGGTTCCCTGATTATGAGTGTCAAGAAAGCAGATTTTTCTCTCTCTTGGCCAACCCAACAAGCTGCACTTGCCTTTAATTCATCTTTCATACCGTGAATAAAATTCTGTAGGAGGTTTCTTCTGCATCCTAGTAGTCTCACTGCATTAAATCCTCCTTATCTCTACTGAAAGAACCTTTCCTGATGCCTCTTAAGGACAAATTTGCCTTTTTCACAGCTACATTTCACAGTCGTGTTGTCATCCCTTGACTGATCCTCTTCAGGAACAAGATGCTGGTGTCCTTTCAGCACACTGAGTGCTCACAAAAGGACATTTCCTTAACTGTGCTTTAATGGAAAGGTAAGAAATCTATTATTATATGCAACAACATCTTTCAGAAATGCTCTGAAACACAGCATTGTACTTTATTATTTATTTAAATCTTTGTAGAGTGCCAGTGACTAAGCCTGACATCTCTCACTTGGCTGAGGTTCCAAACTTTTCAGCTTGGAAAAGCTCTGTGATAGGCTGTGATCCAACACTGAGTTAATTATCAGCTGCAAGATAATGCTGTGATGATTCAAATAAACTGCTTAGAAGTCACTAATATAGATGGCAACAGCTTAGGGAGCTGCTATGATTCTTCTTCCCTTACTAAATGAAAAGTAGAGCTAAGTCAGCTTGCAGAAATAGGTCTCTGTCAGAGCAGAACTTTGCAAAGCTCTTATCATCCCAGTCAATTCTTCTGTTGCAGTTTTTAAGTTAAGCACTTGAAAATCTCTTCCAGACTGAAGTGTTTCTTCCAAATAAGTATGTTTTTCTTTGCTGTATGCTACACATTACTCCAGAAGGTACACTGAGATAAGAGCATTAAAGGGAAATATTTAATAGAAGGGGAAGCTATGTGTAAACCAGGACAGGAATTTTATACATAGTGATAAATCTTTTAACACTCTCTTCACAGTGAAAATTCTGAATTAACTCACAATTTTACACGATCCAGTTTTGTTTTTTTTTTTTTTAAATCCAGTGGTTTGCCAGCTTAGGGCCCATTAACTTCTGCAAAACTCTGGTACTGGTCTGGTTGGCACCATTCACCCCCTGGCACACACTTGGACTGATGCTAAGTAATATCAGCAGGAGAAATCGTTCCTCTTTACCTAGCTCAGATGGAGCAGCATTTTCCAGCAGCCACAGGGGGATGGGACAGCCCAATTCCTGCATCTCCTGACCCTCAGCAGTGATTCCAGCAGAGACCCTGCAGCTCAGGGTCTTGGATGGTGCAAGGGCAAGGAGGGGAAAATCTCCCTCAACCTTGAACAAGTACAAATATTCCTCACATCTTCACCTTTGCAATAAGGATGAGATCCTGGCTGGATGCACAACTGAGGCACAACCCCACCAAGAGCTCACTGGCTGCTATGAAAATGAGAATCCAGTCCTTTTCAGAAGTTACAGGTGTCTACATGCAAAGCTTTAATGCACAGACATGCACATTCCCTTTCTCTCGTGTCCTTCAACATGTTAAAAGCAAAACAAAAAAGAATTCTGGGGAGAGAGGAATCCAAGCAGAATTCTGTATGCCCAACAGTAAGAACCATTCAAGTGTTATAAACTCAAACTACAAAGCACAGAGGTGAAGATAAACTGAGAACCCTTCTGTTCAGTTTTCCCCAGTTCTCTATATCCCATAAGTCTAATCTCAGCTGAAGGAAGACAAAAGTCCATAAAAAAAAGAAAAAAAATAATTACAAATTAATTACATTAAATAAAATCCTAACAAGCTCAAATGTTTGTGCATTTGAAAGCTGGAAACACTGTTGGGACATTTCACAATCAGCTCCTGCTGACACTGATGTGGTGCTTCAATCAAGTTGGTTTTATTCCATCCAAAGAAACAAAACTTTTAATAAAGGCTTATTCTGGGATCGTTTACCAGTACATGTCAACCCCAGAATATTTCTTCTTATTTGAGAAGACATAAACACCTTTTTCATTCATTGGCTGCTTGTAAACTCAAAAAACCCCAATCCCAAACACACAAACACAAAAAAAAACCCTGAAAAGGTTATGTGCTGCAAGTTATATCCAGATAGATTAGTTACCATGTTTCTACTGATACAACAGAAGGGGAAAACTTGTAAAAGGCTGTAACCTTCTCAGATTTCACACTTGAATACCCAGGCTACAAGGCTGGGAGCTACTGAAAACCAGGACAATTTAAATCTTACATAAAGAAAAAGGATCACATGCTTTTTACAACAACCTTCAATCATCACCAAACAAGATATCACTCCTTGGGAATTCTCAGAGCCATAAAACAGTGAGTGGGAAAGATCTTTGTTTTGATTACATTAAAAAAAAATAAAAATACATCAAGAAAAAAAGGTGTTTGCTAAGGTGTGTGACTCATAACAGTCAAACAAACAAAAAAGGGAGGCTTTATATTGAAATTTTGTTCTGGTAGTCTCAAATGTAAACCAGAAAGATAATCAGAATTAAACATTTGTTTCTAAAAGCCCAGGAGTAAGGAGCTCTGGTGTCAAACCAAGCAGGAGAACAGCATGAAAAGCAGCAAGTTACCCACATTCAGTCTTTTTCTCCTGAGAACTGGCAATCCCTTAGAAATTAGGCACAGGCTAATCAGCAAAAAAAAAAAAAAAAAAAAAAAAAGATCATTTACTGAATGTAAATCATCACTGAATGTCCAGGAATAAAATCATGATGCTTGGGCAAGACTGGCAAGCAGCCTGTCAGGGTTTCCCAGGACATCACTCAAGAAGAAACCAACCCTGTATTATCCAGGGAATTCCAGATGACAAAGAGATGGGCACTTAAGTTTTGTGAGGGGTTTTCCCACCCTCCCAAATGGATGATTAACCTAAAAACTAAGATTTTTACAGTTTTTCACAATGAAGTCTGGAGCATTTTGGGAACTAGATGTGAGTTCTTGCCTGGCTAGGAACAAGGCAAGCAAGACAAGGAAAACTGCTGGAAGGAGAGGGAGCTGAGTTTGTTCAGTCTCTGAAGCCCAGGAGGCAAAGTGGGGACCTCTGGTTGGAGAAGACAGAGCAAGAGACAAGCAAGCATCACAGGTTGTATCAAGGGCAATTCTGGGTAGATTTAAGGCAAAAAATTTCTCCCTGTGGAAGTGATGAAACCCTGGGATGGAAGCTTGGCAAACTCAACTGACACACAGAAACCTGAATTTCTGTGAAGTGAGGTCTGCTTTGAGCAAGAGATTGGCCTGTATCACTTCCAAAGGTTCCTTCTAACCTACATTATTTGGTGATTTTATTTATAAAAATAGTTGGGATAGTTAGCACCACTCTTAAGGACTCTGCAGGGACCAGACAGTCATCAAGCTCTTGGTCACACTTGATTTCCTTAACAAAAACATGATTTGCCTTTCAGAAGATGTCATTAACTCACTTCCCAAGCTAAATTAAGAGATACAACATCTAAACTGAAATGCTGGCTGTGAAGGTGACAGGATCCATAGACTCGCAGATTCATTCATTCTGGCTGGCTGGTTCACCCTCAACTCAGCAGTGTACAACACTAAATCCAATGGAATGGTAATTTTCAAATATTTCTGAAACAAACAGCTTCCAAATATTGAAAATTATGTTTTTGTGTGTTAAGAGGGGCATGATAAGTACCTAACAGAAAAGCAGAGGAATGGTGAAAAGTGGAAGACAAGCATCAACAACCAAACCATCAACTCTCTAAAGCAGTGCACTAAATGGACACCAGCTCTCTTGATTAAGGCTCAAACCCAGCCCTACACTGGCTGCAGTTCAGGTTTGCATTATGCAAACCACTCCATACCCGATTTATGGAAGCTCTGTATTCCACAAATTTATGTCACCTAAACCTCCATGGCCAGAGAAAGAACAAAACAAGCACAGCCTCACGGGTTGTTATAAAAGGCAAATTCTGTGCAGCTAAGCACCATCACAAGAAGCTGAGGGTGTCTCAGTTCATCTTATTTCCCACAAGATACTCAGTTATTTAAGAAAAAATAAACCATAAAATAAACACACTGAAGTTTTTGTCCCTGTTGTAAAAGAAAATCCTTTTTTTCCTTACATTTATTTTCAGATGTGTGAGACATTTATTTGACATTCTCATTTACTCTAATACTCACTTAGATGATTTTTTAAATGTTATTATGATTAATAATAATTATTATTAATCTTTCCTTGGGCATATTGACGAGCTCTGCACAAAGCTCCCTGAGGAGCACCCACAGCTCTCCCTGCCCCAGCACCCAGCAGGATTCAGCCCCCCAGGAGCCACCTCTACAATTCCCTAATTGCAGAAGCAAGAAATGTCCACAGGGAGAAGGATTCAGGAGCAAGGCACAGGGTGAAGGTTTCTGTATTTTCCTTCTCCTGCCAAAGTGAACCCAGCACTTATCTAAGAGTCTGAGCACTACTGGCTTAAGATTTTCTTGTGCCTCAAGTGGTAGCAGCTATTTCATTTCTCAGCTCACATTTCCTTTTCTCTGCTGGGTTTCAGGTGCTCACTTCTTACTCACAGGTGATTATTCTGTTTGCAAAGTCCATTCAGGGGGTGGCTTAACCCCCAATGTCTATGCAAAGAGTTTTAAATGCACCTGTGTACATAGCTCTCCCTGCTTCCTGAGGAGATCTTTGCATATGAAAAGGGAGAAAGGGCTCCCTGTAACCTCCCTTTCCAAAATACTTGGCTTCAGCTTCAAGCTTGGCCAACCCCCCACACTACTCAAGCTGCACATTTTCCCTGCCAGCTCCCAAATTCATTATTCCAGTGCCTACTCATGCATGAAATATCCCAAACTATCTGATCCCACGTGGAGAGCTGCTTTTCTGCCTTCTACAGAATCCTCCTTAAATAACGTGTGTTTATCACCTCATTCCTTTCAAAGGGAAGTATGGAAAACCAGAGATTGATTCATTACTGGATGCACTAAAAATGTCTCTGATCACAGAACCTGATGGGAAGAGGTTCTGGGCACCTCTGGCTCCCCCATGGATTTCCACCGAGTTTTCCCAAGTAAATGCTTAAGGATTAGACCTGTAACAAATCCTTAATTTTGATTATAAACTTCACAGGGAAAGCAATCTTTCCAACAAAAAGCACATAGAAATGTAATTTTCTTTGCTTAAATAATCTGCCAGAAAGAAAAAATAAATTTAAAGCTATCTCAGCCAGCCACTGCCTCGATTGCATCAAATAGCTTAAAACCAAAAACTGCTTGTAGGAAATCTCTCTAAGTTTTGACCAGAGTTTAAATCTTGGTATAGACAGTAATTGAAAGAGACAGGCAGATACATGGGTTTCCTGATCTCATTTATGCTGAAGGAATGAGGCAGCCACACACTTTCTACTTACAGGGAACAGTGAAGGTTTTTTTTGCTTTCCTAGGAAGAAAGAAAAAAAAAAAAAAAACACGGGGTGGGGGGGAGATCTTTAAAAACACACTGTTCAGCAAAACAAAACCTCAAAATGCTCCCAGCTGACCCATTTATTCTAGCAAGGCAGAGAGAAAAGTGTTCCAAGACGAAAAAGTGAAAGAGAAAATAAATAAAGGAAGATGAGGGAAGAGCTCTACACAGAATCCGCCTTTCTCTTCTCACTTTCTAAATGAGCTTAACTCCAGAGATCAAACACACGCAAAACAACCTCCAGCAGTCCAAGAGATGAACTAATCAGTAACAGAACCAGCTGCAACGCTGTTGCAAAACACAATTCCACTTGGAGAGGACATCGCTTCAGCACCAGCCCTTCCAGCCCACCTATTTCCCTTTTTTCTTAAGTATTTATTTCCCTCAGCCGGACCAAAGCACCTCTTTGCTAATGAGGAATACGCAGGGAAAGAGAACGTGAAGGAAAGAGGCAATTCCACTGATCAGCACAAGATATTTTTTAATTTTTTTTTTCCCCTGAGGGTTTTTTTCCCAAATCCTTACCAGTTTCATGGTGCTGTTGTTCTGTTCCCAGCGCCACAGCATCAGGCTCATGGTCCTTCCCCCAGCACCTGCCGCAGGTGCCGCGACCCGGCGGTGCCTACGGAACCATCGCTACCCCCAAGCCCGGCTGTCACCTCCCGCCTGCCAGCTCATCCTCCTCGGGCTCTTTTTCCTTCTTGGCACAGCTACATCACCCACATGGAAAGAGAAAGACCGGGAAGGTTTCCGAATCCCAAGCCGGAGAGCTCCGGGCTGGCAGGAGCCGGGAGGCAGCGGTCGAGCGGTCTCCTCCTCCCCCGGCCCCGCCGGGTTCTGGAGGAGGCTCCATCGCCTTTAACCCCTTCAGGAGGGGCTGCCCTCCCTCTGGCTGCAGCAAGCAAGAAAAGGAGGAGGTTTTTTGGGGGGTTAGTTTTGTTTCTTTGTGGTTTTGTTGCTGGTTTTTGGGTGGTTTGTTTGTTTTTTAAACGACGGGAGAATAGGAAGGTAACCAGGCAGTGAAGGGGAAAGGGAAGGCTTTGCATAGAAATATATGAACATAGAAAGGAATAGAGTTCTGCAATAGGTTTAGGAAGGTGCCTGAGAGTTTTAGGGCAAAAGCAGGAAATTAGAGGATTTCTCCCCACTTTGACACCCTGACACTGTTCAGAGCTGAGCTGGGTTTTTTTACCAGCATTTGGTGCAATCAAGGCTGCTCCCCCCTTGGCTTTCGTTTAGACTCAAGTCTGATGGATGGGAATTACACTTTCTCTTTATTTAAGAGGAAAACAAGAAATAATATAGTGCCCTTCAAATTAATCCAAGGTGTGGAACAGATCAGCTTTGCATTTCAGGAGATTTACTAATAATATTGTTCAGAATATCCAGAATGACTTTATTTATTGGCAATTAGTATCAGTTTAGCACACTGCACTTAAGCTACAGATATTAGAGATCTACTTAAACGCCAGATTGTTCCACACTTCTCTCTGCATCCTTTTGAAACCTCTCCTGATGCATCTTGCCCTGCGCAGCAGCCCAGACAAGACATGGGAACAGTGGGAAGATTCATGTTTGATCTTGCCCTAGCTGCTATGAAATCATCACCAGGAGGAAAGAAGCCTCATGCCATGCACTTGGCTCTTGCTTCTCACCTTTCTGCTCTGGAGAAGGTGCTTTGCCTGGCAGAGGGACCAGTGGGAGGACAGGGGACCACTGTGGCTCCATGCATCCCATTAGTTTTTCCCCCAGGTCCATCCCTATCCCTTGCTCTTCGTGCCCATGTGGTTTTGCCACACCACAACAGAATCATTGGGAAGGAAGAGGGGAAAAAAAATGTGTCTGAAGCAATTCTTCAGGCTGCTCTTTTTCTATCCTCTCTCCTCACATGAAGATAATTTTTTCGGCTGTAGGACGGGAGGCAAGAAATGACTGCAGGCATAACCCAGGGCTAACAAACTGGGAGACCATAGGCAGCTTCTGTCAGCCTGCCATCATTTTCTAAGTGTTAACCACTTTTATATCCTGGAAAAAGACACAATCTTTACAGAAAAGCACCCAGTGCTTTTTCAGTCACTGAAGCATTGGAGTTCTCAGCCTTAAATTGCCTTGTTTGTAGCTCAAGCACTTTGAGTTTCTTTTTCAGGATGCAGTTTATGCCTGTAAAACTTGAATCCATGATGATGTGCTTGGAGATGTCCTCTCCAACACCCAGAGCTGCCTTCAGGGGCCAAAAGGAATTTTATATATATATATACATGTGTGTATGTATATATATATATATATATTTTATAAAAGGATCAAATTGTACCCAAATTGGTTGCTTTCTTTTTTCTATTGTACACTTTTATTGGCCAGGATGTTTATGTTTCATGTACCCATAAGTATGTTGCTGAAGAAATAATACAATAAATCAGTAAATAAGCATTTGAAATTCTGCATGTACACATTCTCATAAGAAAAAAGGGCTACATCTCCTTCCTCAAGTCTTTTCCCTAAGTTATGTTGCTAGGACTATTTTATCCTTGAAGTCTTCAACTGTTATCTTGTTCCATTTATTATTTTTTCTAAGTGATAAGGAATAATTATTGAAACAAAGAGTCATCATATTCCTTTACTGTAAAAAGAACCCTCCCCTATCAATTTTGGTACCTTGGATAGCCACACATAGAAAAGGAGCTGCATGATGAAAGAATCTCAGGCTTTATACACACAGGTTGCATTTGAACCAGAGAAGTAAAATTTGAATCCCTTCCTGAGAATAAAGACCTCTTGTTCTCTCACTTCACACCAATGTGGACCAAAGCCCTAACACAGCCAGATCTCCCCAGTCAGCCCTCTACAGAAGCAAGTACCCTGCTGAAAGGTCATTCCTACAACATTCAAAAGAGGAGAAGGTCAGAGCCCATTTGAGGGGCTGGAACAGAAGATGCATTGGTCTTCAGGAGGGTGGCAGGCAGACACAATACCCTGCTGACAGCCCATGAATGGCTGAATGAATGAATGCACTGGGGGGGAGAAGCCTGGGGGTGTAGCCAGAAGGATTTTGTAAGGAGCATCTCACTAGATCTCAGAGAAGGTGCCTGGAGTGCCTGCTCCTCACTGAGTATAAATGTGTCCCTTCCCACTGCTGATGTAGTGGAAACATCACAAGGGCTTCCCATCCAAGTGCTGGCACCTGGCTAAATAGCATGACTCAAAGATTGGGCTGTGCTTCCAAAAAACACACAGGCTTCAGACACACACACACACAAAAAAAAAAAATAGGGAGCTGAGACATGAGGAGCTTTACACTTGCAGGATTATTGCTCCTACAAAGGGCCAAGACAACCCAGAACACAAGCCAGAGGAGTCTCAGACACCTCTTAAGCCTCTTAAAAGGTTGTTGCTGAGCTGCTCTGCCACTTTGAGCAGCCAAATGTTTTCATTCAACCCTCAACCTGGAGCTGAAGCCAAGGATTGCAAGAAGCAAAGGAGAGCTCTCAGAAAATGGTAGTTTCTCCTCTGTCATCACAGGGCAAAATTCCATCTTTGAGACCTTTTTGTGCTGATTTAGAGCCCAGAGAACAAGGGAGAGCCAAACCTGGCCCTTAAGGAGGGGCTCAGCTAGAAACAAACAGATGAAAAGACCAGATATGGATGGAAGGACCTGGGTTTCAATACTCCTCACCTGACAGTCACATTTCTTTGAACACACTTTGCTGTTTTCACATGAACTGAAGTTTGCCTCAGATTTGGAGCATTTTCAGTCTGAAATACTAATGAAGCAAAGCTCCCAAGGCCAAACTGTTAAGTTCTGTGTCTCCCAATCACTTTTTGAAGTTAATTAATACCCTTCATTAAAACCTGTGTTGCTTTTAGAAGCTTTTACTTAATAGATTTTCCTAAGCCAGCCTTGCTGTGGGGTGAAGATCCCTTGAGTTCTGATAGCGTTGCCAGGTGTAACCAGAATTTATTTCTCCCATGAAAAAGCAAGACTTTGGAGCTGCCTTTCATCCTCCTATCTCTCTTTTAGGCTCCCTTGACAGAGTGAAAGAGATAAGATTGGGATTGAAGTTGGTAAAATCCCTGCATGACCTCTTGCCCCTTGACAGCATCACTGCAGGAGTTTGCCCTGATTGCTGCACCCTGGCTTTGTAAGATCTGGGAGATGCCTTTCAGGTGCTGTGCCCAATTTCAAAAGAGAACAAGGGCAGGATATTTACTTGTATTTAAATTCTTGAACTATAAAGCATCAGAGCTCTCCTATTTACTTGTATTTTGAATTCTTGAACTATAAAGCATCAGAGCTCTCCAGTAAGCTTTATGATGAACTTTGACAACATGCACATAATGACATGGAGAAGGTGTTCAATTGGACCTTCAGCAAAGGACATCATTTACATCTCTAATGGGCACCTAAACATCCCTATTAAAGTGCTAAACAACACACTTGTTATTCACCAGCAAGGCTTCAATGACAGAGAAACACCCCTGTCCCCAGCACACCCTGCACTCCAATGAGCCATCATTCCCCTTCCCAAATAAAACCCTTGGAAAAACAGGAGGAAACAGGTGTTGGAGACATTATGAATGAACCCAGTGCACGCAGTCATTGTCTGCACAGCATTTACTATGAGGAAAACTTGGGGAAATCCGTTCACTAATAACCCATTGTTTGCCTATGAAAAATATGTGTGCTAACAGCTTGCTCTGCAGCCATCAAATGGAGTCAGGCTCTTGGACTTACCATTACTTTTGCTTTTTAATCACACAACACTTTGTCGTGGCTTTTACTAAGGAAAGGGAGCACAGTATTAGAAAACTTTGCTACTGCTCTTCAGTGCTTCAAAAGCACCAAAGAGTTTCTATTCACTGAAAGCTGGAAACTTTTATTTACTAAATAACTACTTAGGTTTTCCTTTCATGCTTTACAAAACTGGAATATCTACAAAATTGAAATACTGCTTAAAACCACTCAGGTTGTAAAGAATAATATTTATGTATGATGTGGAAGAGAAGGAAGATTATGATCCCAGGATCATACCAGATGATAATAATTTTGTTGTCCCCCCCCAAAAAATAAATAAATCTCAACATGTTGAACAACAGCCTCTGAGTGAAACATTTTCCAAACCAGCAGGTAAGAGACACCATATCAGGCAGTGCTAGAGGGCCCAAAGGAGGAGAACAAATGGTGAATTTTGGTTTTCAGCAGCTGTTGGGAGGTTCTGGAGGGCAGAGACAGCTCATGTTGGGTACCAGCATTCAAAGAGTGCTGATGAGATGGCCTGGAAAGCCACCACAGGCCTGGCAGCCTCCAACCAACCCCAGACACAAGTACAAATGAGGGATGGAAATTCAATTCATCAACAGCTAAAGCAGACCATGGCAAATGAGAACCCCTCTGTCGTGTTCAACAGGGATTTTCTGCTGAGTTTACAGAAGCTTCCAAAAGGGATAACGTGGATGCGGCTCTGTGAGGAGACTCTGGCCTGAGCATCACCAGGATAATGCCACATCAATCCTGGAATATGTCAGCTGGACTGAAAATGGGCTAGCTGGATTAAAAATACATGATAAGGGAGAAATTGTCATCAGGAAAATAAGCAGCTTGGCTGTGTTTCACAGGAATCATTCTCAGCCCCACTCTTCTGAGCAAGTCCTAGTAGGGGGCATGAAACAGTGACAAAATCTGAAGGTGGCACATAAGGAACAGGAGAACTAAATGATTAAAAAAAGAACAAGATCATATGTGATCATTCAAGAAGAAGCTCATATGTGCTGAGCAGAGCCACGAAAAGGTGTTTCAAGACAGCAAATATCTCATAACAAGGAGCAACTAGGAACACAACAGAGCAAAAGACTTCCCACAAATTTGGTGAATCTGGAAGACTTGGGGAGCTGGAAAAAGCATCACTGAGATGCTGAGGCATCCCAGTGCCAGGGTTTGGGCTGTGGCTACAGGAGGAATGCAACTCTTGCACATAAGAACAGGTGGTTCTCAAATAAGAACGGTGTTGGAGGCAACTTGCTATTGATGGTAGTGCCATAATCACAGTCTTCCCAACTCATCTGCTCTCAAGGAAATACTCCCAATGCCTGAAGAAGCTGCAGGATGGGGCTGTGCTCCTCACAACTTCATCACTGCCTTCTGAACCTGCATCTTCAATGTCAAAAAAAAAAAAAAAAAAAAAGAAGCCCAATGCCCAGGCTTGCAAGCTCAAGAGTTTGCAGTGTATTACAAATCTCCTCAAGTACATTGCAAAGCTGCTCTGGAGGCTGAACTGAATACATGGAAGGACAGAAGCAGAAATGCTAATGGCAAAGAAAGAAATGAAGATGATGATATTCATCATGAAAGAGTGCTCCAGGCTATATCAAGCAGAAATGCAAATTCTACTTCCTGATGTCTGGCTGGATACATCTAAATCTCAGCATTTTCCTCTGGCTTTAAGGGGGGGAGATTTTGCTAAAGGGGAAGCAAATGAAGAGCTGCCTAGGTAGGGGTCCTGAAAACAACTTTTATCTAAGCAAAGCTTTTCTAGTCACTAAAATTGGTGCTTCTAGACTTCTGAAGGGATTACCACTTGCTCAAAAATGAACACAAAAGTTCTGCTGTAAAAGTTAATCAACTGGGTTTATACTCTTGTGGATTATTAGAATAGCACAGAGCTATGAATACAGCTTTTTAAACACAGCCTTGTTTTCCTCTCTATTATAATCATTAAGGATTATCCCCACAGCTTACTGACATGGCTATTTTTCTCTACCTCAAAATACAATAGAGCAAATAAAGAAGCTGCAGCATTCTCCATTGTAAATAACCAAAGCATTTTTACTGAGTTCACTTTATTCTGCACTATTGGACAGAAACCCACCTGACCCAATGAATGTCTGAAGGATTTTATTGATGTCTTCAGCCTGCTTTATCACTCCAGAAGATTGGTCTACCCTGATATGACAGTGGCAAAGCAGGTTAATTAATAATTACTTTAATCTACTCCTCATGTTGACCAGGTCTGGAGGATGATTTGCAGCTCGATCTGGTTTGAATAAAGTAATTAGCATTTAGTAAGAAGATTTATCAGCACCAATTTGAGATACCTCTTCAGGAACATAACATCAGCATTTTGTTTGGGGTTCTTTAAGAGGTTTTTAGTTATAAACCCAAACTGGCATACAAAGCAATTTTTTTTTGCCCTTTTCACATCACTTGGGTGTTCAATTAGCTATGTACCTTAATACTAAAATTATTACAGGGCTGTTCTGAATGCACCTTAATATGATGACTTAAAAAAAAAAATAAAATCAAATTAGGATATATTGGATCTGACTCTTCTTTGCCTTGAAGTTTGACCATGTACATTAGCATTTCACCTTCACATTCAACTTGTATAACTAGCAATGACATAAGCTGCAAGGCAGAAAAGAATCAGACCTGGTTTCTTGCATAAAATTAAACATTTCTTCATTTTATTTAACATCCTTTCACTGATGTCAGGCCATGACCCAGGGAGGAGATTCTAATACTACTTTTAATCTAACTAACAGATTTTAAAAGAATATCAAACTACACTTTGAATGTGCTCAACCCACAATGTCATTTTTTAAAGGTTATAGATAAATAATACACTTCAGGCTCATGCCATGGTAAGGAGTATTTGTTGTGAGAGGAATCAAGACCCAGACCTCAAGGTTTACACTGAGCAAAAGTGCAAAATACCCAGCACTGTGCCAGGGAGATGTTTGGTAAAACCAGGGCAGTGCCCCCAGATCCCAACACCAGGTTGGATCTAATCTCTGCAGTCATCTCTGCATCACTTAGAGGATGTTTCTCTGACTCAGTGGTTTTTCCCAAAATTTTCCAGCCAGCCAAGCTTTGTTTTCCTTACAAAATGAATCTTTCACCTTCCCAGAACTCTAAGCAGAAATGCACATAAAATCTCTGTAGAAATCACAATGAGGTGAGCTCAGGTTCTTCCCTCCTCAAACTTCTTTTACTGCCATGCAGTACCAAGGATGAAATTGTACACAAGGAACCCAGTAAGCAGAATAAAAATCATGGGAGGAAATCTGGTCCTGCAAAGCCAAAAATCTAATGCCTCAGCAGCAGTGTTTCATATTTCCACCAGGAGGTGGCTTCATCTGATTGATGAATTAACTTTTAATAGAGTAGTTCCCTGCTCTGATATTCTGATATTGAAAATAAAGAACAAGCTTTAGCTCCCAAATTGAAGGCAACACATAGTTTTTTGAAGGGGACTTCACCTTATCTTTGTGCTCTTTTTTTTTTTTTTCTTGTCTTTTTTCTGTTGAACTTTGAGGAGTCTCAGCATCATTGCCCAGATGAAAATAAGCCAAATGAAAACTGAGTGTCTAACAGGAACATTCCCACTGAAATCAGTGACTCAAGTCTGACATCAAGACAGAGCTTACATCCATTTTAGTAGTACTACTCATCATTTACTCCCTGTTGCTGACAAAAATATCCCTTCATAAAGTGCTCAGACACAATCCTCTTCTTGTCAATAAATCCATTAGAAGTGATGGTGCAGCATCAGGCCACTGATGAGGTAGAGACCAGACTCATTATTTATTTGTTTTCTTTTCTTTTTAAACTCATTTAGTCCTCTCTAAGTCAGCCTTTACATTCTCTATGTCTCTCTTTGAAAAGGTCACCTGAAGAAATAAAACAAAACAAATGTTTTACCCAGCCTTATCAGGTATGTCCTGAATTGTACATTCCTCATTCCAGGAAAACCATGACTGCAGCAGCTGGCACTGAAAGTTATCTTTATTACCACAAGGGCTGGAAACATCTTTTGATTTCAGTTTTCCCTCAGAGGGAAAGTCCACCTACCCAGAAAGAGCTTCAGAAAGCTCTGACCTTGAGCATGTGAGTCCCAGTGACAAGATTTTCATAACTGACCATTGTAACAAGTCTGAAATAAGATGCAGATGATGTGTTTTATTTCCAGGGCTGTGTGACAGTGCCTAAAAATATTAGAAAATACTAAAAGAAAATATTAAGCTAGTTATAAGTCCGATTTTAAGAAAAAGGTTTTGTGCCTGCTTTACTTCCTCTCCTTTACACCTTAGAAAAGGTTTTTCCTCTGTATTGCTTCCCACCAAAGCAACAAAAACATCTCCTTGGGAGCTGTTTGAGACAAAGCCTTGAAGTTGGCAAGACAACAGACCTCTTGAAAGTTCTGGTGAGAAGATGCCCACTCACAAGATGCAAGGAGTTGGTTGCCAAGCTGAGGAGCAGAAGTAATTCCTGGTTGTGCATTAGCATCTCACAGGAGGGAGATAAACCACAGCAATGTGAACTTTTCATCACCCTGCAAGCCAGAATGCTTCCCCTGCACCAGCCAGGAGCAGGCAACCAGCCTCTGAAAATAAGATTTGTTTCCAAGCCTTGGCCTAGCTCTGTACCCACAAGAAGTAGGGAGATTTGCTACAGCACTGCCCTAGTGCAACTAGGAAAAATAAATAAACCTGAGAACGAGCTATTATTAGTTTTCCTCTGATTATAAATATTATTAATGTTGCTTGGTTTACTTTCCAAGTACTTAACCCAAAAGAAGCAGAGTTCCACTGATGCCTGCCCTGAGACACAAACCACCACAGGGAGGGATCTTCTCCAGGAGGCACAGATCTCCCAACCCCATAACTGCATCACAGCACTACCAAGGGTTTGGAAACCTTGAGTTTGGGCTCATCAAAACCCAAGAACTGGTTGGAGAGGAGGAGGGAAGAGAACTACAAAAAAAAAAAAAGGAACATCTGCCTCAGGATGCCTTCCAAAAACCTTGTGGTTTGGAAGTGCATTTTATTTCTCTCATAGACAAGAGAATTCTTGGACAATTAAAAGTTTGGGGCCTCTTAGGCTAAATTGAAAGATGCAGGTAAAATAACACGGGCTGGGGCATCCAGGTTTGGCATCATGCTACCTCCAGTTTATCCTTGAAATATTCAGGTCCCCTGTTTCCTTAAGAATTCATCAAGTGGTTTTACATCTAAAGGGCAAGCCCAACAAAAGTACCTTTAAATAAATTCATTTCACTTTACTTTGACCTGTTGCACAAAGCTCAGCTTAAGACTTCATCTTGGGCTTTCAGCACCCTCAATCCATGGCCTAAGCACATTAGGACATCTCTAAGAATACTCACAGTCTACTCACAGCCTACTCACTGCCTGCTTTTCAGCTGAGAAGCTCACAGGGCAGAACAGCCACCTACAAAGTACCACTGCAGCTCCAGTGCCCACCTTTCTGCCACCACCTTTTTTTCCTTGCTGCATCCAGCAGGAGCAGCACCTGGGATGAAGGAGAGCAAGAAGGTGTTCCCAGGAGGGCTGGGAAGGATGATGCTTTTCAAAGACCCTCTGGTGTGCTCAGAGAACCACATAAAAGACTAGAAATGTTCTGTTTTAAAAACCCTCTTTGTTAAAAAAACTCAAACTCAATGCATTTCCTTTTGTCCATCCTTCCTGCAGGTTGCAGGCTGGGGTAAGCAGCAAGTGTTGTTGAATCCAGTTCATTTCCCAAGTACTGCAAGGATCAGGCACATATGAACCAGAAAAGGGAAAAATTCACCAGAACCACCACACGTGAGAAATAATGCCTGGCTTCCATCTCAGGGAATATTAATAACTGAAATCTTTAACAGCTGACAGACAAAAAGACTGTTGTGCTTCCTGCTGGTTGAACTGCTTCGTGGTGAAACCAGGATTCCTGCCAATAAGCCTAGAAATCAAATAAGCTTTAGTGACAATACAGAACAGCAAGTTACCAAATAACTCCACTTTCGAGTCAGAATGGTCTCCTGCAGCCAAAAATAACAGCAGGGAGGCTGCTTGAAGGAGCAGAGTGAAATCTGCACTTGCCATTTCTGTGGCAAGTGACTCTGAACACGAGGCAAACCTTTTAGATGTATTTTAGGTCCTATTAAATCAGCTCACTCTGTCATGGAACTCATGATTCTGACAGTGTTATGGGATCTGGTGCCACTGAAACATGGAAAATACTGGGATGCTCCTTTGGAAGCCCAAAGAAGATACCAAGGCAGTAGAGCTGCATTTTTTTCCCTTAGTAAAATGATTTTTTTTTCATTCTGTAAGGCCTAATTTGAAGTTGAACATTGAATTTCTCAGCCAAAATCCCAAGGAATGCTTGTGACTTTTAATGTATTCACATTTTCCCCTGAAACAGGAGATTTTGTACCATAGTACATGGCAGCTGCAACAGAAGGGAAGAGACATTGAGGTCAGACCCCTGCACCACAGGTCAGACCACGTTATTTCCAAAGATTCATCTCAAATAACCTGTGCCAGTACTTGACAAGAAAACATGATGAAGCTGTGAAATACTCCAGAAGATGCAGATGTTCTGTAGAGACAGAGAATCTACAGATTAAGCTACAGAAGATGTCTTTGTCACTGAACAGGGGTCTCTTTTTTTCTTAGTAACTACAATTTAATTCATATTCCTCTCCTAAAAGCCTTGCAATAAAACTCTATACAGTCAAAGGACAATTAAGTCGTTCAAACTAAGTGCAAAAAGTCATAATTTGATAATGACTCACTAATTTCAGCAAGATAAGACACTAATCACTTAAAAAAAATCAAATTTGCACTCCTAATGCAGTGACTGGACCATGCTGAAGCAATTCAGGGCCATTCATTAACTCTGCTGCCATATGTCACCTCATCACAGCCTCATCCTGATGGAGCCTCTCTGAGGACATCCCATCACCTCCTGTTCAGTTCTGCCACCTCACCCTGTGCCAGGAAAAGCAGATTCTGGTTTCACAGAATCCTAAATTTATGGCTTTCCAGCCAGATGAGTTCTTGTGTCTGGCAATCCCAAGGAAATCTGCCCAAAGCAGAGCTCCCACCACCCACTGCCAGCTTGGGCACTTCAGATCCACACACACAAAGCCCCTTTCCCACATTGCCTCCCCCCAAACTTGCTGCTATTCATAATTTGATGATTCTCAAAGAGAAGTTAAATTATTTTATGTATAAATTATATATTTTATTTTTTTTACAGTATTGTCTATGCCCAAAAATAAATTTTGGCTACAAAATCCAGTGGATTTTTTTTTTCCTCACTGCAAAACTGATCTGTGGGTATCTCCACTAATTCAAATGGATACCCAGCAGCTACTTTAACCCCATGCAATTAATGTGACACTAAAAATGAGGTTTTGGTTGGCTTTGATCAATACCACCAGGTGGCAATAGCAGCTCAGCAAAGCCAGCCAGCAGTCACTCAGCTGTAGGAGCTGCTTCTTACCTTCTGTCCTTTCACTCAGCTCTACCACCAGCTTTTTTAATTCTAATTACCTATCCAAGCACTGCATATATGCCCCAAACCACATGAAAAATCAGGAAAAAAGATGCTTTTTGATGACCTGAGAGGGATAAAAATACATTAGGCCTGTATTTGGCCAGAAAGCTAGGTCAAAAAAGTGCTTGTATTCCTCAGCTGTCAATGAGATTTCTCTGGAAGTGAGTTAGGACCTGATGGTCTTACTTCAGCAATCATTTTCAGTTTGAGCAAGGGGCAGAAGTGGCTGCTGGGTGTATGGAAATTAATTCCCATTGCTAACACAAGTGGAGTTGCAGGCATCATGCTGGATTTTGATGCTGCAAATAAAAAAAAAAAAAATTAAAAAAAGAAAAATGGTTCCTAAAGCAGATCCTGCCTTGTAACCACAGCTCTCTACTATGACTTTTCTGTTAAAGGAGCTGAATCCACACCCATATCTTTTTCCACACATCCCTGAACACCCTGGTCTCCACCAGAGGTTATCACTCCTTCCCTGTTGAGTTAAACAGAACATAAATAAATCATTATTTTAAACTGGTTGTCACAGACAATCTTTCTCCTAGGTGTTGTTTCACCTACAGGATATTAACCCATTTAGATGCACAGGACAAACCATAAACTCCTGCCAGTTCTCTACTGCATAGTGTTCTAGAAGAGAGCTCAGCCCTTGGTTCCCTTCTAGAAGGAACATCTACCTGCAGGCTCCAACTTGTCCCCAACCCATTGTCACCTCCTTCTCAGAAGAAGAGCTATTAAAATGCAAGTTTGAATGCTTGGACTTCTTGTCCTGAGTTGCTTTCAGTTTTGGTATTGTCTGCAAGTTTATTCATAAAGCTTAATTATGGCTTTAGCTACAAGATATACTCTAGCTCCTTCAGAGTTTAAAACAAGAAATGAGTCTGAAATTACCCACTGCCTCCAGCTGCTTGTTATTTCACACTTTCACCCACGCTCACTGGAAACTCAGTTTCAAGCTGACAACTTGAAAATTGGTTTTAATCACAAGTCATACATGGAGGTTCTGTTCCCTTTTTACTCCTCATACCCTTCAAGCACAGAAACTGATGCTCAGAGGGGCAGAAGGTGGGTCAGGTACCTCCTGCAGGTACCTGAGTGACAAGGGTCAAGTTCTACACAGCAAACCCAGGTATGGAGAAAGCCAAAACACACTTGAATCTCAACTACTCTTCTGGACATTCAGCCTCTGTGCCATTCCTAAGCCATTTTCCTTGCAATCTCTTGAATGGAAGCAATGCAGTGTAACTGGCTGGACCTCCACAAAAAAAAGACCCCATGAGCAGGGTTTTGCTCTGTGTTCAAACTGGTGGCACTGGGAAAGCGAACCACAACCTGTGTCAACCTGCTGCACACACCAAGACAGTAGCTCTGCTTCTCTGGAACCAGAACTATTTTTTACACTGCAGTAGCAATGGGAACTGCATAAATTAGCATAATTTCACAGCTAGTTCTCAGCTGACTGTGTTACATGCTACGAATTAACACTCTGCAGATTCCTTGCTTCTACTAATGCGGTCAATCATGCAATTCATGGGGCTTAAAATCCTCTTTTTTTTCAGTTCTCCTAAATCTCAGCGGCCTCTTTTCCACTCCTCTTTCCCTTTTCAGAGCAGGACTCTCAAGAGCTTGGGTTTCATTACAAAGCTCAGAAGGTCTTCATGTGTATCTGCTGGTTTCTAACTCCAGGACATCCCACGATTTTCTCCCTGGTGATTTTCTCCATGTGGGCAGATGGCATGGAAGTGGAGTGCAGATGGTAACCCACAGCCCACAGACTCCTCATTAGAATTTGAGCTAGTGCATGCAGCTCTTGGATTTTTATCTTCTCCTTACATGATTTTCAGCATTAAAGGATAAATTGTTGGTTTCAGAAGGCACAGCCAAAAGTTAGGGTATCTGTTTATAGCTGAGTTCTTTCTCATAACAAAGAGGTAAAAATGTGCCTCATCTCGTCACAACTCTCATTAAAATCCATAAATCATTAGTGGAAAGGATTTTAAATCAAGGATTTCTTGCTTTGATTCAAGTATGACCTTAAGGAAAAAAAATAATCAATTTTAAGGAAAAAAGCAGATCAGATTGAAGCGTGAAGGCTTCAGTTAGCTGTTTAAAATAATTTCATGGCTCCAGGTATCACTTTACCTGAGCTGCTTGGAATTATAATGGATTTATCTCTGCAGAACACCTGTGAGATAAGGGAGGTGCTGCTGACAAACTCCCAGGAGGCAGCAATGACCCATCTGAAGCACCACTGATGGCCCTTGGGTCTTCAGGTCTCACACCCTTGGCCCTCCAACCTCACTGCCCTGTAATGACTGCAACTCCTCTTGGCATGGAGAGGAATGGCTCAGAATGAAGCTGCCCATAAAAACCAGTCTTATCACTCTTTTGAGCTTTTTCACAGCATGTCCAGTCTGGTGGAACTGGCTTTCCTAACCTTTTCACCAGTTGGAAAACTTCTAAAAAGAGCGAGTTAAAAATATCTGCAGTGGAAAATAGTAAGGAATGAACTACTCAGCATCAGGGGTCAAGCCTGGATCCCTGAAAAGTTTGGTTTTAATCAATGGAAAAGCATTAAAAGAAATAAACTTATCCCTTAGTTGTAAAACAAAAACAAACAAACCACCCCAGCAACATGGTTGAGGAGGATTTATTAACTCACCAGCAGCTCTCACACACAGCGTGAATGAAAAGTTGGCTCATTTGTTCCAGTTCCAAAAGCCTGGAGTCAGGCTTGATAAACACAAATAGCATTATTTGTTGGAAGTTTTGACCTGGTGCCTGACAACCAATTACTAGGCCACACTATTCTACCTCAGCCACAATGGAACCTTCTCCCAAAACAGTTTCTGTCCATTTAAAGGATGGAGAAATGTTGCTTAAATAAATTTACTGCCTTTAAGAGTAACCACTAGCAAGCCATTTACACAAATGGCTGAAATTATTTGCATATTATACATCAAAAGTACTCAGATGTTCAACTGATTTATGGTATAAATACACTACAACATAAATAATTTGACTTTATAAGAGGGTTATAAACTTCCACAGTATGCACACATGCTAATGATCTTACACATGGACAACAGAAGATGAAATAATGATTTCATCACTGAGGGCATTTTATCTTGCCTACATCCATGGGAGAAGATGACAGGACACCATCTTCTTAGAAGTTTCCCTTTCACAGCAGAAATAAGCAGTTTTCATTAGGCAAGACTTGTTTTTTCTGTTGCAGATGTGACTTTCATGTCCTGTACACCAAATACAGCCCTGGTGTCAGTGGAATAACTACATGGCATCTACTAACACAAAGGTTTTTAAAGGGTACTAGAAATGCTTATGCTTCAGATACAATATTGAAGGATTTATACACACCAGAAGAACCTAACGGATTTGGGTTTTCTCTAACTTAATGACTTGTGCTTGAAACTAGAAAGGGTCTGCAGAACTGATCTGTTAAAACTGTCACAACTCAAGAGGATAAAAAATTCCCAGAGGAAGAGAGGGTTCCATCCTGATTGTGTGAAGAGACATTTGACCTTATAAAGTCTCTCTTCATAACACAAAATCTCTCAGAGTTGGTCCAAAGGCATGTTCAGAGCTCTTTAAGTCAAGAGGCCCATTGCCTATGGAAAGGGAAGGGAATTTGGGCAGAGGATGAAATCTGTGCCAGAATTTCTGACGCAGTAAGAGTGACTCAGTCACATCTGTTCCTCAGTGAGAAGCTGAATCTGCCTGTGACAAGGTCAATTTTGAGAAGGGTTGGTATTAAAAGATTATGGTTCCTCCATCCTCTCACTGAGGCTGTGCTAATTATTTCAGGGGAGTAAAGGAATTCTTTGATCCTCCAACTCCTCCTTCCCTCACAAGGTGACTCTGGCTGCCTACACAGCACCCAAAAGAGCAGTCTGGTGCACCCTAATTCCAGAACTGTGGAATGAGCCATTTTCAACCTTGAAATTTAACCCTAAGAAATTGAGTATGTAGTAATCCATGTAATCCAGGCCTCTACACCTGTCCCTCTTCCAACTAATCTCACCATCCCTCCTCATGTCACATCTTAATTAAGAGTTCTCTCTGCTCAGGTCAGTGCAAGTGGACACTAAGGAAGTGACAACAAGGATCTGTCCCACAGCAGGACCAATTCTTCCTGCTGGGAGCTCTGCAAGATTGGGAAATATCAACAGGGAGCAAATCCCATCCCCAGTGAGGTGTAAATGATCTCTCCAAATGTTCAGAGCAGCAACAAAGAGGCAGCATGAGGAAATAAATAAATAAGGAAATGTAGTGTAGCCCTGGATAATGCGATCTGCTGGTATTAAGTTTTCTCCTGAAGGAGTTAAGTATATACCAGCTGCTCTACATTAAACCGAGCTGGCATTTTAAATCATGCAAATTAGCCCAGCTCCCATCCATTTCAGCCCAGCATTTAGCAGCATTGCTATAAATGATGCAAAGCACTGGCCAAACCAAGCCCTGCCATTTCAGCTGCTGTCAGAGAAGAAAGGAGGAGGGAGGGTAACAGCCCTGAGTGATGCTGCAGCTATTCACAAAATGGTTTGCCAGAGCCTCCTTCCACCACAGGTATCCTTCACATGACTAAAATGGATACATGGAAAACCTGAGGCTTTGATTTGTTGAAAATTCATTTACATAAGCTGCTAAGAACCCCTGCAAAATTATCTCAAATTAAATGATTAGACAGTAGAAAACTGAACCTTCAAATCTCTCTTTCCTTAATGCTGCATAATAAACACTGAGTGGATCTGATGGGCCATCAGCTCAGAAATACTGAGAGATGGGGACAGGGAGAGCAGAGGATGGCATTGGTCCCCTCTGTAATGTCTCACACCCACAGACATTTCTCAGGCTATGAAGGTAACAGATAAAAACGTGTTTGTTCCATCTAAACCCCTTTTCTGCTGAATCTCAGAGAGCTCAGGAGGCAATAAAGGGAACTTAACCATGTCTGGTTCACATTGTTGTGGCCCAGAGATGAAGTGTCAGCACAAATGTGAAACTCTGTATAGGAGAGTGAAGGATCTGCTACTGAGCAGTCAAGGAGATTTGTAGACTGCCTGTTTGATTTTGTGTTCTTTTATCTGCCTTTTTGTCATTGCCCTCCCCACCCCTTTTTCAAGTGTCTCCTACACTGAGTAACCTGCTGAAGAAGGGGAAGCTGGAAGTGATACTTGGGTTACTTGCTCTCCAACCTGAGGAACCAAACCACTGATGGGCATGACCTACAGGCACCACATTCCACTGCCCAGGTTATCTCCATCAGGGCTGGTCTTCCAAGTCTCACCATCATAGTGCCTTGAAAAAAATAAATACATCCAGGAAGGGGAAGATCTCCAGGATCCCAAAAGCAACCTGTGGCAGAAGCAGCTGAAACACCATTATAGAATCCAACACTCAACACCTGAGGCTTGGGGAGGTGGTGGCAAGGACAGGACAGAGCAGCCAGCCATACCCTGCCCTTCAGCACAGCCTCCTCCATCCAAGGCAGCTGCAGGTAGGGCTGGCCTGGGGCTGCCCCAGAGTCTGGGGTCTCTCTGTGCCTCCCTCTGCTACAGGTGCTCAGTGAATCCCAAAGGCAAACATCTCACAGAAGGACACTGCACCTCCAAATTTGTCCCAATATTCAGCATTTCCCACTGCCTGCCACCCCAGTGGGAGATGACCACAGGGAAAGGAGGAAATCCCAGGTAAGTCTCACTTGGAGAAGATGCTTCTACCATTAAATGTTGTGTGCATGCCATTTTCATTTACAAACAGATCCTCTTCCAAATGTTTGTGCTCTTTAAGACAACTAAATATCCCTACACCAGTCTGGAGTCTAAGTATTAAATCCTATAAAACAAATCACTCCATGTGGTCCAAACTCTACAAGACACAAAACGAAAAGGAAAAAATCTCCCTTGCTGCAGAGAGGGGAGTTTGTATCTGACTGCTTGGAAACAGGATCCTAGGCAACCACTGCTCTTCCCTCTTGAAAAGCAGAAAGTGCTTTTTGTTTTGTAAATTAAAGCAAATTCATTAGAATTCCCCTGGCGAGGTTGTGTAGGGATAAACTGGGAGCTGCTGCCCCCAGCCTTCCCAGCTTCATGCTAGAAGACAGGCACCTTTTTGCCAGCTTTCCTTGGCAGTGCTGGTTTGGCACAATACCCTGTGTGCTCCAGAGCCCATCTTGGAGGAGTAAAACATAGCAATGCTGAAAATACTGCTTCCCAAAATAATCCATCCCAGTTAAGCCACAGCTAAGTCTGGAACACACATGGCTGTCCTGAGAAGCAGACTGACCCATGCTTATGGAGGAAGAAAAGCCAAACTGGTTTCTAACCTATTGCTTCAAAAGGCCAGTGCACACACATGACATTTTAAAAATTAATTCTGAAGACTTCTAGGCCTCTAAGACTCTTTGAAATGAAGAATAATTTATCATTAAATCAAATTTGTCTTCCCACACCCATCCATTCATTATCATTTCCACCAGCTCCATTCCAAGTTGTGCACTGATCTTTGTGGATGCACATGTGTCCTCTGCATCTGTTCCAGGCCTTTAACCTCTGGCACATCCATGCAGATACTGTTCTCACATTACATTTCTCTAGTAAAATATAACTTTGCATCATGCTCCATTAGCTAAGGAGGATTTCTGACTCCAAAAGACATGACACAGATCTCTCTATTTGCTTGATCTTACAAACCTATGCCTGAGAGCTGCCTGTCTGCCAGGGGAAGCAAATTTGCTGGATCCCTTGTACAAGCTGATTAAAAATGACTTCCTGGTAATTAATGTCATAAGAAACAGCCAAAAAAAGATGTGATGTGAAAAGACAGCTGGTGCAGTCCTTTAAAAATACTTGTACAAAGCCAGTATTAAGCTTATGGGTACTGAAGGTACCTCTGGTTTCTAGCAGTGGATGTGGTTCGAGTGGACATGGCTAAAGAAAAAGGAATCCGTTTCTAAATCTTTGTTTCAAGATGGATAAGTGTGACAAAGTCTCAGTGTCCATACTCACCATTAAATGCTGGCATACAGGCTGGATCAGAAACAGGAAATCCCACCCAGGGATTCATTTTGAGCTACCAATTGGCAAGTGCATAGAATTCATAAATGGTAGAAAAACACAATATAAAAAGAATTTCTGGTCAGCTCTTTCAATAGAAGATAAGTGATCCTATAAGGGAAGAGTCACCTCATCATGTGAAACAAAAAATACTCCTAGAACAGTCTTCACAGCTCAGGGTGTCTCTCAGTTGTCCAAAAGGCAGATCCATCAAACAGGTGACAAGGAGACACCAGGAGTATTACAGATCCTCACATCTTGCATCACTGAGAACACCACACTCAAAATCTCTTTAGTTTAAAGAACAGCCTCTAAAGATGTGCTTTGTGACAGAAATAAAATGCATAAAATTACACTTCCAGCCTGTCTTATTGCTTCCTCCTAGATATTCTAGAAGACTTTCTCTGAAAAAAAGCCCTTACCTATTACAAAAACACCTTTCCAGCTTCTACAGTATTATCTACAGTATTATTTCTGGGCCCCTCAGTTCAAGAAGGATATTGAGGTCCTCGAACAGGTCCAAAGGAGGGCAACCAAGCTGGTGAAGGGACTCCAACACAGATCCTATGAGGAGAGGCTGAGGGAGCTGGGGCTGTTCAGCCTGAAGAAGAGGAGGCTCAGGGGAGACCTCATTGCTCTCTACAGCTCCCTGAAAGGAGGTTGGAGCCAGGCGGGGGTTGGTCTCTTTTCCCAGGGAACTCTCAGTAAGACAAGAGGGCAGGGTCTTAAATTGTGCTGGGGGAAGTTCAGATTGGATATTAGAAAGAATTTTTTCACGGAAAGGGTGATCAGACATTGGAACGGGCTGCCTGGGGAGGTGGTGGACTCTTCGTCCCTGGAGACATTTAAAAAGCGACTCGATATGGCACTCAGTGCCATGGTCTAGTGACTGTGGCGGTAGTTGATCAAGGGTTGGACTCAATGATCTCTGAGGTCCCTTCCAACCCAGCCTATTCTATGATTCTATGATTCTATGATCCTTGGGCTGCACAGTCCATAAATTTTCCTTCTTGCTTGTAGAACATCACCTATAGCTGGAGAGCCATCCAAACCTCTGCTCAGCTGCTGCCTCCTCCACTACAACCTTGCTGCTACCTCCTACCTGAGACAATTCTGAAATCTGCACCATAACCACAATTTTGTATTATACCATGGTGGTCATTAGGTAAAGGGGAAGAGAGAAGAAATGAGCAAAATTTAGTGGCAGGACAGGGAAAAGAAGGGAATTCAGGGGTTCTTTTCAAATTTGACAAAGAGGATGGGACAACTTCTAGCCATAGCTGCAGAGAAAAACAAAACCCCCAAAACTGAGAGTAGGAAAACATTCAAGACAGAGGTTAGACACAGAGTAAAATTTAAGAAGAGGCCATGGGAGTAAAAAAGACATTGTCAAAAAATGAGGATATTACAGTCCAAGACTGAACATTCATAGGGCCAAAAGTCCTGGTAAAAGCCTGTTTTGAAATCCACAAGTTAGACATTTTTTCTTTTCATGTATTGTTTTCCCACACATTGCTTCCAATACTAAAATAACCCCAAAGTAAAATGAAAAATAATCCAAGGATAACACACCTAAAAATACTTTCAAGAGGGAAAAAAAAAAAAAAAGGTGGAATCAGAATAAAACTTCAGATCTCAGCCTGCTTAAAAATAAGAAGTGACCTGTTTTCCCAATCCTTTATTTTAATAACTGGTTTATTTGTTTTAAGTTTAACAGTTATTTCCATGCCTCTGCTTTGCAAAACTGAAGAAACTGAGAATGTTTCCACAAACTATTTCAGAAAGAACAATTTACAGATAAAATTAGAGGGATACAAGTAAGTGCCCAGTGTTTGACTGAATTCCAGTTCTTGGTGAATGGAAACCCAGCAGCTTCCTGTTACAAAATGTCCCAACAGTTCACATCTAATAATACACATCATTTCTGACCATTTATATACTTCAAATATAAATGTTGCTAAAAATGAGATTCAAGCAGGGTATTTTTAGCCAGGTAAACTTCTCAGTGAATCCGAGTTTGGTTGAGATTCTCCAGTTGGCTGGCAAGGAAAAGAAACATTAATGGGTTAAGTTTTAAGAGCAACTCTTGTTTTTTTTTTACCAGAATAAAAGATTAGCCTCAAAGTTTAAATAAGAAGAAAGTAAGTGGGGAAAGAATGGAATGAGACGAAAAAATCCTTCCCTGAAAAGCTCAGCTATCACTTTGTTCAAAACTGTATCTTCTGTGGTACAAATTTGGGAAGTTCAAAACAAATAACTGTTGATTTGAATCCCTCCTTATTTTCTTCCATTTTGGTAGGATAAAAGGACTTGTAGGCTAAAAGCAATAAAATACAAATGAAACAGAGATTTATATCTAGTGATGAGATAATCTGGAAAATGAAATTACAGAGCAGACAATGTTTCTCAAAGGACTCTCCAAAGGAAATTTCAAAAAAGCCAAAACCAGCCTTGAATTTCCAAAACCAAAAACTGAATCCACCCTTCCTATCTCAAATAAAATAAAGGCTTTCTTTTCTGGTGCCCCCAGAATAGAAAAACAAGAAAAAAAAACCCAGCCCATACAGTGTTGGTCTCAATTTTCTCTCTTCTGAGGCTACTTGGTAAAAGTGTACATTTTCTTTAGCAGCCCCCTTCTTTATAATTTGATTTTATTTCCTTTTTTTTTAATTTCCTTTTTGAGAGGAAAAGCTCAGGTTTAATGCCAGGACTTTTAAGAGTAGTATCAATTGTTCTCCTCTATCAATATCCTTGCACCTCTCTGCACCTGCAGCAGATTCCTTCAGGACCTGATTTTTGATGAGATTATTCCAAAGAAAGCTTGAGGATGGTACCTTAGCATGAGGTCTATTAAAGCATTCCAGCGTGGTTTGTCCAGCTCAAATGGTGCCTGTCCTAACACATAAATAGATGCTTTTGTCTTTGAGTTTCCTCACCTTCAACTTGCTTTTCAGATTAAAATTATTTCATCCATGTTTGAACATGAATAATTTAGGTAGAAAGACTTAACTCTGCTCTGCTGAAGTCATTTTGAGGTCAAGAAAGCCTCCAGAAGAAGCTGAACATCCAACAGAACTAAAATACAACAGAGGCATCAAGAAAGAGAAGTTCTGTGGAACACACCATGGAGAAGCAACTTGGGAAAAGCAAGAAGCAAAACTCTAAAAACTGTCAAAGAAATTCAGCCCAGCAGCCAAGGAGGCAAAGGCAGGCAGGGAGAAAGCAGGAAAACCATTTAATAATGAACCCATTTCTGGTTAGAGAGCAGCTGGACCAACATCTCCTGCTTGGGTTCTGCCTTACATTGGGTGTCAGAACAGAAGGTGATAAAAATCCCAGGGACAAAGAAAGTGAGAGTGCTCACTGAAGAAATACAATTTTATGGAGTAAGCCAACAGCTTCAAGGACAGAGGGAGAACACATGGACACCATATGCAGAAGCATTTTGAACTGATTAACAAGTAGCAGCAAAGGAGAAAGATAATCTAATAGTCATGGGAGTAGCTAGTAATTTTCTATAGCACTCCAGAGTTTATGACCTTGGGTAAGTCTCTGTGCTTTAGCCATTCATTTATATTAAAAAAAAAAAAAAAGAACAATATCCTTACCTTTAAGGAGTGCTCCTAGATTAAGTATATTAAAATTTGGAAATCACTTGGATATAACCTATTAGCAGGTTTCAGAGAAACAGCATTAAAAAAAAACCAGGAGGGAAGAAGGTCATATTATTAAATGAATGTTTCAAAAACACTGAGCATGGGCCAATAAAAACTGGAGGGAATTCACCAGCAACATTATTCTCCTGACAATGAGTATCTCTGGAAATCCCAGCTAGGACAATTGCACAGTCAAGGTACTGAAGCTGGGAAGGAGCATTACACAATGACTAAATGCTCTTTTATTCAAGAACTGTCACAATTAAGCTGAAATCAGATCAAAACACGTTCTCATTCATTACCCAGTACAATTAAAAACTGAATGGAAGTGCAGATTTCAAGTGACCCACATGTAACCTGAAAGAAAACCCAACAATGAAAGAACCTCCTGAGTTTGCAGTGTAATCCCACCTCTTTTTTTCTAACCCAGGACATCAAAAAAGCATTGCTCTTCAGATTAAAAGACAGCCCACTGAAAACTCCATGTTAAGAAAGACAATAAAACAAATTGCAACTTGTTTTATTGTTTTCTATCTGGTAACTCTTCATTTGGAACAACCTCTGAACAAGGTAATATTCAGCCCTACATAGCTATAAACATATTATCAAACCCATTATAATAAAAAATAGAAGAATTTGGCTACTTGATACCCTCAGCTTGCTTACATTTCTCCTTTGTACACATCCTAAATGTGACCTCATTTAGTTTCTTCCAAGGTTGTAAAAAACCCCCATTTCTCATCATTGCTTTTATTAACAGCTCAGCACCCATAGGGAGCCCAACTTGACAGCACTGAGGGAGCTCAGACTATGGCACAGAAATCAGTGGATCTGCAGCTGACCTTCAATTGGGTCCAGATAATGATTTGCTTGAGTCCTTCCCCTTCTGCAAGATGGCTCCATATAAGACCTGCAAAGCCAATATATTGTGCACAAGAATGGCCAATGCAGAGGAGAAAAGAAGGCAGGATTTCTCTGAAATAGGTTTTATTCATCTTTCTCTCTATGAAGACACCAACAAGAGTGGGACAGGGGTGCACACGTGGCTTCTGATAAAGCTGATGAGAAAATACAGAAAAATAATTACTAATATCTGAACTATATGGCATGGGAAGAGGGGCAGTGAGGCAGAGAAATGAACCAACAGCCCCCAGGTTGCAAGTCACATGTGGCTCATCAAGTAGTTGATGTGAGCTTAATTTTGATGTCTGGAAAAATACTGGAGCAGCTTATTAATTAATTAATTAAGTTGTAAGCAGCACGAGTGCTTCAAGGCAACACACAACTGAGGGAACAAATCCCTGGAATTTGGCAGTACTGTGCTATCAGCCTGGGAATGGCTATCCAAGAGATTTTTCTGCAGGGATCTATAATGAAACTTGTCTTATCAATTCCATTCCTTATCATGGTCATTGATTAGATTTTATTATGGCTAACGAGGGACACTTCTGGTCCCAATGGGTGCTGCAGAGGTTTTTGGAGCACACCCCAGATGTAGATGATCTTCACAAGTGGAGAAAGAGCTAAATCACTAGAAGAAAAACCTAGAGCAAGACAGGGAGATGAAGAACACCTCAGACCTACATCACCCAGCTTAACATCACCTTCAAAAACTGGCAAAGCAATAGGAAAAAAACCCTAGCTGAGCAAGGGAGCTCTATTGCAATGCTACCTCATCAGTTTTGAGCTAAATTCTTTTTTAAAAAGTCTATCCAAGTTGAAAAGAGTTCAGCAGATGGCATGAAGAGCTGTAAGAGTTCTAGAAAATCCTAAGGGAAAAATTAAAAAGAATGAGGTTTGCCTCGTGTAGGGAGAACACAACATCTGCCTTCCACATCCACCAAGAGAGGGCAAGTGTCTAACTCCCAGCAACTGCAGATTGCAAAGAAGTTTGCAAAGAAATAAGTCCCATCCCCCCCTGCCAACCATCAAGGGAGTTATCAGTAAGTGCTGAATACACAGACTTTAATACCAGCTAAAAGAAACTTGAAGTGGTTTAGTGGAAGGGTGGGACCAATGACTTAGAAAATTCCCAGTGCTTTTAGGACTGCCAGAGTTACTTGAGCCATCAAATGCAATTATTTTTAAGGTTCTCCAGAGAATGACAGTCGAGAAGCCAGAGGACACAACATCACAGCAATAAACAAAGCAATTAAAGCCACAATCTCCTTTGGTGGCTTTCACAATATCATGGCAACAGCTTGTGTTCCTGGAACAGTTCCTTCCTTCTTGCCCCCTGCACAAACACTTTTACCATGCCCATGGACTCCTGACTGGCAAGGCCTTAAATAACTGATGCAAATTTAGTAGCCAAACACATATGACTCTTTCAGAATAATAAATAAATACCATTTGGTATACTAGAGATCACTATCTTGGTATCGACTTGACGGAAGTTTCTGGGGTAACAAAGTTAAATATTTCCAAAACAATGCTCTCTAAATATGGGGAGAGTTCACTGGCGGTGTTTTCAAACCAGATAAAACATCCCCAGTGCAGCAGGAGGATGCTGCACAGCACAGAGACTTGGACATGGAAAAATGAATGGAGTGTGGGGATCAGGAACAATAAAACAGGAATGATGCTGCCATGATTCATCCACCTCAGGTTTCTGACTAACATTTACAATGGGCTCGATGCTAAAACCTTCAGACCTTTCTCTGGAAAGTGTCTCTGAAAAATGCTTTTTATAAATTGCAGAGCATTTTCCATAATACATTGCCCTTATGTGACCTTAAGGCACAAAACTTCCAGTGACTGTAAAATCCAGCTTACACCTGTAAAACCATAACAAGAGGAAAAAGAAAAAAAAAAAATCAGCATATTGAGATGGCACACTTCTCAAGGGGGACACCTTGATTATCAGCAGTATTTTAAAAAAATAAGTGCTTCAATGGATACCACCTGCAATGTTCTCTGCTCTCAATCAGGCACAAGATAGGCACCACCTGGTAACAAGGAAGCCCATGAGCCTAAAACTGAACTTGAAACATCCTAAAATCCCATTAGAACATGGGCTGGTATCTTCACATTGTGACCTCTGATTTATGCATTAGTCTTCTCCAGAGCAATCAGTAAACTAGGAGCAGGAAAAAAGGCAGACACAGATTTACAGTGGATGTATACACCATGATGGGAGAGGAAAATGGATATGTACAGCTAGTTAAAGGTATCCTACTTGTTTCCTCCCCCCCATCATCTCCTTCCCTGTGAGCAGATGTCCCAAACATGAGGTCAGGTAGCTCACCTGTCCTTTTCTGTACATGGAACTGAATTTTGTACCACGTTGTGCAAAGAGCACCAACTTCACCAGGATTAAGAGCAACTCCCTAAAATACTCCCAGAACATCCTGTGGCTTGTTGATTATGAAACCCTCCAGAGCTATGATAAGAGCTTGAATTCCCTTGTGTTGAAATAGAAACTGAACTCAGATAGCCCCTTCCCTGAGAGAATGCTCAACCCACCAAGCAGTTGTCCCAAAGCAATGTGGCTCTGCCACTTGTGCTGCAAAGTGGCCTGGTATCACCCTGGGTTTGGATGGAAATACCTTATGATGGCTCCAACCCCAAGAGCTGAGAGCTTCAAATTCCATGTTCAGCCTCAGCAAGGAGCACAGCACAGGTTAAATATCCTTTTTGCCATCTTTATTTCTTCTCTGGTTTTTGATCCAAGTGTCACAATCTCTTTTTAATTCTCCCTCTGCCCACACAGGAGGATATGATGTCCTTCCCTGGGGGCTGCAAGCTCCAGGGGGGAATGATATCTACCCAAGATAGGTGCCAAAGCCTTTGGTATCATTTCTAAACTCTAAATGCCTTGATAAGAATATAACTACTTCCCTCCCTCACAAGGGATGTATTGTAAAATGGTGAGGGCCACACTGATACTTAGGACAGAATATCCTAAGCAAGTGGTCACCCTCCCAGGACACATCTATGACTCTGGAGATATTTTATTCTAGTGTAATATTTAAGGCTAAAACTTACCAGGCTTATTATCAGAAAGCACTTCTATACTTGAATGGTGCTGAAGGTTTTCCAAGATAAAATTGCTTCAGCTGCTGATAAACCACCTAAGAGCTGCTCATCCATCTCATTCCTCCCACCCTGGAATGGAGGGATGGTAGAAAAAGAAAAGAATACTGCCCTTGATACAGCCTGTCTGGAAACTTCTCTCTTTAGATATAAACCAGTGTCCCAAATTACTACCTTGAATGGCAAAAATCTGCATATTTATGTGGGCAGAGGGATCAAAGTTGCACCAATAACCAAAAGGTATGGTGTGTATTGAAAATAATGGATGGTAAAACAAACCTCACTGCTTCACACCTTAAAAGGTGACTGCTACCCAAATGAGATGGCTGAAAATGACAAAGCTGAGGAGTTCTGCTGCTGAAGTCATTAAAAACTCAGAATTATCTGAAATTTCTTTGGCCAAAATAAATAAATAATTTTATTTAAATATAACAAGTTAGCACAAAGACCTTTCCATCATCATGATATAAAAAAATACTTATCTGTATCAGGGCTAAAACCATCACAGTATTCCCCTTACTGCTGCAAATGGCTACCCCTGGCAGGATCTCTCAGCTCAGAATAGGCCATAAGATGAGGAAGTATTTCTAAATAACCATCACTTTTGCAGGAATGCAAATTTCTATGCAGAAACCAAGGTGTGTCTGAGAGAAAGAGCAGTACATACTGAGCTTTTGCTGACATTTCATAATCACAAGGACAGACTCAAGCAAAAAAAAAAAACCAGAATATTTGTTTCTCTCTTAAGACCAAGATGTGATATGCAGGTCAGCCTCCACCCAGCCACCAATACCTCTCTGCCTCATTTTCCTGCTCTCAGTCCCTCAGGAACTGCTGTGCTCACATTTGCCTGGCCTGAGCAGCCAGCTGCATCACCCTGGCTACCAGCAAGGAAAGTGCAGCTCAAATCCAGGGCAGTGGGCCAACCATGCCCAATCAGTAGTCACACTTGCCTTAAGAGAACAGGGTTATGAGGCCAGAGATTTGCAAATCGAGATGGTAAGGGATGACCCATTATTCCCCAAGGGAGAAAAAAGACAAAAAAAGAAAATCCCTGTCATCTCTCCCCTACCCCAGTATAAAGCTATCACATTCTACTGGGCTCAGAAATTGGTAGGAGCAGCCTGCAATGCATCAGGCTGTTGCCAAAACACATCAGGCTGCTGTAGAGCAACCTCTATAGAGTGTTAATCAATCCTGCTTGCTGCAGCAGCCCATCTGCCTTGCTCACACTGTAGTACACTCACACATCCTATCTGCTTACACTGCTGCTCAGCACACTGGGGCATCAGTAGTACAAGGCAACCCAAGGCACGCTGGAAATGGGGCTGTGCTGATAAAAACTGAACAAGCTGAAAAGCACACACATTTCTCCTCCCTCCACAAGAAGCAGAACGTGTGAAAATACCCCAGAAAACTGCTACACCTCAAAAAAAAAAAAGGAAATGCAAAAATACAACCGGGGGATGCACTGCACCTATGATGTCATGCACACACTGAGACAATTCCACTCCAGGGTTCATCTCCTATTTAATTTAGCTGCACTGGGAACACCACACAGCTTGTAATGTGCCATAAAGCACTGCCTTCCATTCACTCCCCACACTGCTACAAACACAAATCCTTCACACTCCTCATGCTCCAGTCCAGTCCATGACCAAACACAAAACACATTCATGACACCCAGCAGTCAGCCTGCCTCCAGCTCAGGCATGCAACCCAGCCATTACAATTAGTACCTAGAGAAAGAACACAAAGAACACACCCCATAAACAACATTTCTCCCATCTCCCTTCCAGAAATCCCCCAAGTTCCAGCAAAAGCAGGAGTGGAGGCAAACAGCACAGGCAGCACCATCCCTTACCACCCCACCATCAGCTCCAGTGTGCTGACAAAATCACAAAGCCACCCCTTGGTACCACTTCTGCAGAATATAAAACATCCCACAGATGTTATTAGACACAGAGATGTGTCTATTAGACATAGACACACACACACCCCCTTCTCCCACTGCTCTTCACACCACTATCAACCTCAGAATCCCTGCTGCACACATTCAGCATGGAAATAAATCCCCACATTCACCTCCCCACCAAGGCTGCCTCCTAACCTGGGTGTCAAATCCATTTTCTACCAAGCTACTCTTCCTGGGGGGAAGTCCATCTCCTGCATTTTCTTGTCCGTTTGAAGATTTGAGAGGAATCTGGCTGGAATACAATGGCTTCGTCACCTCCACCTTGTTCCCAAACTTCAGGTAACAGGGCTGTGGGATGGTCCTGGCTGTCGGGACGTGCAGGATGGGAGCAGCGCTGTGCACGGGTTTAGGGAGTCCCGATTTCATTTTGGAGGCTACCAGGATGGCTGGCATCTTCTCTTTCTGCTTTCCTAACACGTTTCTGTCAGCAGCAGAGACAGCAGGCAGGGAGAGAGAAAAGGACACGTTGGGGAAGCTGCTCCACACTAAAGCAGCCTGGTTTACTGCAGGGGTCTCCAAAACCAGCTTAGAATTTAAAGCAAATAATAATTTTTTTTAAAATAAACAAAAAAAACCCCCTCACTCAAACCACTTTCAGCCTCCCAGCTTTCTGCCAGCCTTCCACCTGTTTCCTCTCTTTTATTTTCAGTTCTTCACCAATGTCCTCCTTCCTATTTTTGCTGTTATTTAACTCACTCACTCCTTCCTCTCTCAGGCAGGCTCTGTGATTTTCTTCCTTGGAAATGGGAGACTTTCACTCCATTATCTTGTCACCACATCTCCAAAGCCTTTTGGAATTTCAAAAAAAAAAAAAAAAAAAAAAAAAAGGAACCTGCTGCTGCATATGCTTCCCCTTCCGTATGCACTAGAGAGCGAGCGAGTGAGCAAGCAAACAAGCAGGATTTCCAGCTTAAAATGTCTTTCTTCAGTCTTAGCCAAGAAGCAGATGTAGCTCAGTGTGTTAATGACTGATGCCCTTGGATACCAGCCTTAGAGAATCAAGCTTCTTAAGTCTTAATAGCTGGGAACAGGACAACGATGCCGGAGCAGCAGAAGAAACGTCCACTGACAACAATTTTTAAATCAAAATATGCCAGTGGCCAGAGAATTGCCCGGCTCCCCCTGTCAGTGCTGCTCGTGAAAACCGAGAGGGAAAAAAAAAAAAGAAAAAGAAAATGTAGATGTGTGTATAAAATAAAAATCATTCAGCTATCAGAGGGAAGGAAAAGCAAAGCAGCCGCCAGCTCATTTTCCCCTCCCGCAATGGAGCGGGTTCCCGCCCGGCGCTGCTCCGCGCATCCTGCGCCTCTCCCGGCCAAGCTGCGCGGGGGCGGAGGGGAGGGGGGTGGCGGCCTCGGATTGGCCCTGCCTGTTCGAAGCAGGAACAAAAAAAAAAATAATAAAATAAATAAAATATAAAGACTCAATATAAATAAATAAAAGCCCTCTCTGTCCGCAGGGGGAGGAGTGGCTTCAAGTCCTGCGGAGGGCAGGGAACTCCGCTGCAGAGGTTTTGGGAGGGGGGAGGGAGGTGCTCAGGAGGAGGAGAGATGCTCTAGGGGCTACAGGGAGAGAGTTTCACAGCGATTTCTTTTTAAAATTTAAAAAGGGAAAAAAAAAAAAAAAAAAAAAAAAAAAAAAAAGGCGCTTTCAAATGCAAACACCTGGAGCTGACTCATTGTGCGCTGCTGCTCCGCTGCTATGAGCAACAGGAACTGGAATCAGCACAGGGAGTAACCCTTAGAGCAACACTTGGCTTTCCCGAGTCTTTTTGTTGGTGCCCCAGGTTCCTCCCCACGCTGTTCTGCAGGCACCGTGATCCCTCACAGCCCCCGGCTCCCTCATCCCTGCTCAACAAGACAAATGTCAGAGCAGTACAGATCCTGCCCTGGAGCTTGGAGGATGGAATGGGCACCCAGAGGTGCCTTGGGAGTAATCCAGAGGTCCTTAGCACCAGGATTTATGGTGCCACCTCCTTTTCCGACAGCCAAAGCCTTTGAGTTACCATGTAGGCTTCTTACATGATATATAGGGGAGGGGAGAGTGCTTCAGAATAATATTCAGAAAGCCAGCACAAGATATGTGAGAAAAAGGTGTATTTTAAAGCATATCCTCATCCCAGCCCCAGGCATCACATTATTTCCCAACCAGGGGCACTACCTTCAGCTCCTTCATCTCATCCACCCACTGCCTGAAGACAGAACCTTTATACTACACCCCTGCTTGGGTGGCAAGGACAAGAGCAATCCTAACAATCCCAACAATTCACCTGCCCTTGAAATATCTGAACTACATTCTGGTAAGTGTCTGGCCTGTGGAGATGCTCAGCAGGAGAGGAAGTAAAACCCCCCCAACCCTGCACCACCCAGGCTGTGAGGAGGGCTCAGAGAAGGAAGGCTGAAGCAAGCTCCAACACTCACTTCGACAGGAATCACAGAAAAGGCCTTGATTGGAAAAGACTTTGAAGATCATCAAGTCTGACCATGAGCCAAACACTGACAAGACCATAACTAAGCCATATCCCTAAGCACTGTGAGTAGATGACTCTTAAATCCCTCCAGGGATGGTGACTCTACCACTGCTCTGGGCAGCCTGTTCCAATTTCTGATAACCCTTTCAGGGAAGAAATTCTTCCAAAGATCCAATCTAAACCTCCTCTGGCATAACTCAAGCCCATTACCTCTTGTCCTATCACTATCAGCTTCATTGAACAGACCAATCCTCACCTCTTTACAACCTCCTTTAAGGTAGCTGCAGAGAGGGGTAAGGGAGCTGGGTCCTGCCTATTTGACAGACAGACTTTTGGAAGAAGTTTTAAATATGCAAAACCCTGTTTTCTACATCTGGGATTCTTTCAGATAGAAAAATGAGGCACATCTGGGTTGTGGGTGTCTCCAGGGTTAGGCAGCAGGATTAGGTTAGCATTTTAGGAAATGGAAATCAGATGAGACCTGCATGTTGGATTCTTCTCTGGTTGTCATCTTAAAGGACTTAGCCAAGGTTATACACGGAATAAGTGGCAGAACTGGAAATGAAAGTCAGAATTTGTGTTGTACTCATTACAAAGTATTATTCTTCCTCAACATTGCAATGCAAACAGCTCTGTCTCCATTAATGGAGCACAGTTTCAGGAAACATTGGCTGTACTATGTGAAGGGGGGGTTGTTGGTGGTGTTGGTTGGGTTGAGGGGTTTGTTTGCAAGGTATCCTACATTAATTAGATCCTTGGAAAACAAAAGCAAAGCCTGGACACCCTCCCACTGCAGTCTGCCATCTCTCCAGATTAGTACTGTCCACAGGTTGTGTAATTCAAGTTCCCACAGTACCCATGAAGCTCAGGTGTCAAGTGGAGTTTTGGTTGTAGCAGGGATTTTTCTGCATTCACATATACCAGCTCTTCAGGCTGCTTTGTATTCACTTGAAGAGGATAATTTTTTCTTTATTGCTGTCTTTCTGAGTGACTGTTTTCACCCCAGTCTCTATCCACTACTCTCAGATTGGAAACTGCACTTCTCTGGTCATCCATCCCCACTGAGACAAAGCTTTTAATGGTTACTTCCCTGGCATAACACCTTGCACCATGTCTGCTGAAACATAACTACATAAAAAAACTTCAAAGGCCAAAAACTGGACTAAGAAAGTAGTCAGACTGATCACCTGAAAGGACTGGTAGTTACTGCAGCAGCAATGTGTCCATGGTTCAATGCTCAAAACTCAGCCTTGCTAGCTAAAAAGAAGGTTGGACTGGTATGAAAACCTTGAAAAAGACCCAAGTCTGAAAACAAGGCTAATTTTAGGTCTGTAATAAAATATAGTAATGTTTAAAAGCTATTAGAAGATCTAATTGACAGCTTTATGACCTGTTCTTCACTTACACGTTTTCTGAGCTCAGGCCACCAATCCCAGATGCACAGAACTTGCCAGTTTTTGTTGTTCTGTTTTCATCTTGGAAAACTGGCTAGGTTACAGGATACAAAACAGACACAATGTTAATTTGAGCAAAAGAAAAGGATTCCTTTCATTGCTCCTTTAACAATCACTGAATCCTTTGATGAGGGTGGATTAAATATTCCACAGCTGAAGGAAATGCCTTTATTTCTTGGAGTGCAGTCCTGCCTACTGAAGTGAAGATGATGTCTTCTCAATACAGCCCATCCATGCTCCTGGCAGTTATTTTGCCTAATCAATAACACAGAGTCCTTCTTTAGCAAAGATTAATGGGGATTCCTGATAACACATTTGAAGAGTAGCCTAGAATGACTGCTTCTGGTTTGGGTTCAGTAAAAGAGCTATTTAAGAAAAAAGTTTGTGGTAATATTCCATCATCATCTGCTACCTGGTTGTTGGGGTTATATATCCAAAAACTCCAGCATGATGCCACTAAAATGCAACAAACTATATTCAGGGGCAATGTAGCCAAACCACAAGGTCAAAAAGTGTTAACAGGTGACAATTCAGACTATACCTGCAAAGATGACCTCTATCAATTTTGGTTTACCTTTGGAAGTGATGAGGTGTTTTGTTATTTTGGGGGCTTTTTGTAATTTTTGGTTTTGGTTTTATTTTACTTTCTTTTTTAAATAATTAACTAATTTAGTCACACTACCTGTTTTTTAAGGCTAAGATTTTAAAAAGAAACTACATCTCCTGAGCAGCTGATAGGATCTGGGAACCTTGATCTTCCTTGAAAAGCCCAATGACTTTTCCCTTCCCCTGTTTTGAATCAAACCAAATTTCTCTATCTGAGCTATGAGTAAGCAATGTTCAAAAGCAAGCAAATTATCTAAACAAAAAAGCAAGAGCTTAATTCCTTCCTACCACAAATACCAGATGAATCACTAACTAAGGAAGCATTTCCTTGCAGCTTTAAGTTTGATGAGTATCTTTACTGGAATAAGCACAACATCCCCATTTTATCTGCCTGTAGTCCAGCAAGCATCCACCCACTCCCTAACTGAGAGAATAATGCTATAAACAAGCACTTGACTTCCCTGTTATTAAAAAAAACAAAACAAAACCACACAGAAAAACCCTGGTGGCTTGCTTTATAGGACTGATTCCTAAGCTTGGGAGATGCTCAGGATTCAAGGTACTCAGAGCCATGTAGCATCACCTCAAGTACCAAGCTTCAGGTGTAGAGAACTGGCTTCATATTCTCAAAATTTTAGTGAGCAGACTCCTGTGAACTGGGGACTTTCACACAACAGGGGAAACTATTTTAATACTCTGTATTTGAAGAGCTTGTAGGCAAGTCAGCACATTGCCCAAACAAAGCCAGGAAACAGAACAAAACCCAGGGTTGATTGCTCTTGAACAGATGATCTTTATGAATGAGATGAATTTTTCTGGAGCAGTAAAATACTGGGGCTGCCTTCGTGGCTCATGCATCATCAGTTAACAGTGGAAAAGGGTCTCTAAACCCAAGAGGGAAGAAAATGCTTAGATAGATTACATGTGGGGATTGGAAGTGAAATTAAAAGCTTGATGAAAAATAGCAAAGGATGAGAGAATCAGACCTTCCTTTCAACTTGTGGTTAATATCCCTCCTTAGTGAAGCCAAATGTTACATTAGTGGAAGTGGAAAAACTATGGAGAATTATGATGTCAAGGAGAGCACCTCCTTAAGTGGTCAGGTGAGCCAGAACTGCTGATGGAACTAAACTCAAGGCTTCAGCTACCTTGATCAATGATCTCCTTGTCTTTTAGGCAGTACAGATATACCCAAAATCTCCCAGAAAAGCATTTTATGTGTAGGGGAATATTCCTCATGGTGTCATCAGGTCCTGTCCATATCAGAAGGCTTAATTGTTCTTACAAAAGCTTTCTCATCAAACTTGACTCTGGCCAGCTGTCCCATGGACAGACCTATATTCAGCCTTGGCACAACTCCATCAACTTAAGTGAAGTTATGAGAGGAATAAATATGGACCTATTTTTGGTACTGCAGGCACTCTGTACATTCACATCCATCTTTTGGCCCTGATCAGAGCATCAAATATTGTAAAAGCCTGATCCTGTCTACAGATTTAGGTTACCATTTCATCAAAAAACTCACAAAAGGTGTAAATGGGATCAAGCTCTTAATTTTTGTGTGTGTTCCCACAAGAGGAATGGTAGAGATTAGAAAAGAGGAATGTGGGCAGAGGCATTATATAATTTGGCATCCTCTCATCACAGCAATTATAATCTGTACATGTGAGTTCTTTATATAGAGCAGAGAGAAAAGGAGGAAACCTTGGTTCTGTTCCCAGTTCTTTTCAAAGAAATCTTCTCTGCGTTGCACTAATTCTGATCTCAAATCCCTTTTGTTAATTCCCTGACATGTTTCTAATTCACACTGGGTTTAATTCCATCTCATTTTATAACAGTGTCATGTTTTAACCAATATCCAAGCTAAGTTCCACCTAGGCAAGAACATCCCTCATACTCATTTTCAGAAGCCACACAGAGTTTCCATTTGTCATAGCAATGATACAGGCAGACACTTTGGCAGAGTGACACAAAATGGCACCATTTTAAATGAGCACCTTCTGACTAATTCTCATATTTAATCCTAGTTTTGTACCAGAACATTTCATGGGCTTGTAAGCATAAAAAAGAGGAGCTGAATTGTGACTGAACTGGAATACTTCTCCCACTTTTTTCTGGACTGGTAGGGGTTTTTTTTTAGTTCATTAGTATTATTGGATGACAAGGCCAGCATTTTACAGAAATTAAACTCTGGTAAAGCTTCACTCAAAAGCTGCCTAAGTTTTACTGTCTTAGCAAATGTATTTTGGTCAGCACCCAAGCCTTTGATTTCATTATTTTTCCATTGCTTCTGGATCTGTAGCCATTTCAGTTTCTGAGAATCTAATAAGAACTGGGCTCAGACAGACATACTGAGAGGGGTTTTGTGATTGACTCTGAAAGGGTTCACCCTCTCTGCATGTAAAGTTCTTTCCTTAAGCTTCAGCTCCCCAAGATCAGGAGCTGAGGGGATGAGGCAGTGACCACGGGGTATTACATATACGCCTGAATAATCTTTATGATCCTAAAAAACTACCTCTGGAATGCCAACCCATAGCTCACCTTCACTTCTTTATCTCTGAATGGCTGTGACCATAAGAAAATAGATCAGCTTTCTATGCTACTAAGAGCACCTGCAATAAATATTTCAATACAGTTTGGAAAAGATCCTTCCCAATCTCCTCTTCCCAAGAGAGATGTGCAGCTGGGTATTCTCAGTCTGTTCATGTGTCCTTCATTTCCACAAGGTTACTAGCACTAGCTCCTAGATTATTTTATGCCTGATTCAACATTGCCCATGGCACTGTGCATGTGGAAAAGCTAAGAAAACATCTGGGACCAGAATCACACTGATGGGAATGTCACAGAAGGAAGGTGACAGTGATCCAAACACCACAAACTACTCTTGACTTAAAGAACCATCCATTTCAGATCAGCTATGAAGAGGAGGACCTAAAAAACCCACTCTCTTCCCTGTGCTGCTGTTGTCCCGACCTTCTCAAGAAGGAAAAAGGAAAAAAAAAAATCCACTCCTGGCAAACTAAAAATCTCACACCATCAGGTACTCACCTTCTGGAACCTTCCTCTCCCTTACTGCTCCATCATCTGAAAGAGTTGCTAGAGACTGAGAAGTGGATCAGAAGAAATGGATTTATTTCAAAACCTGTTTCAACTGGATCTGCTTAAGCATTCCAGCCCCAGCCTCAGCTGCCATCAATCTCTCCCACATCAGCAGTTCTGAACAAACACAAATTGGCCAAATTATCATTAAGCAACTTCAGCTGTTTTGTGAAGAGCAAAGTATCACTATTCAAACTACATGGTGATTTAGACTGTCACCTGCTCTAAATCAATGTGCAGCCAGCATCAGAATTTGACTTCCAAATTAGAAATGTTTATCAAAATCTTTAGCTAAGTATTCCAATCTTTTCCTATATCCACATTTCCAATCGATTTGTATTAAAAAAATCATTTTGTGTGCTGAGCCCACACATCCAGCTCAGCTGATGATGCACAGAGCAGTTCTGGAGCCCTGAAGTGGTGCTTGTGGTGCTCACCAACTGCCAAGTAGATATCAGAGAACAAGAAATATCATCCCCCTCTTGCAGGCTTTGCCAAGTACACTTCACAACCAGAATCTGCAGGCAGCCACTCTTCCCTAGAAGCCAAAAACAGGAGAAAATTCCCAGAGGGCAACCAGTCAGGAGGAGCTGACTGCTGGAGGTCACCTGCAATGCACCATATAATGGCACAGGGATTAACTGCAATGCTACAAACACCAGCTCTTTCTGAATGTGTTAGCAGAAATACATACAAATATATCTATATATATGTGTATAAATATATATACACACGCCCCCATAGATTGTTCACAATGATACAAAAGGAAAAAAAATACTTAACACAATGCACGTTGTCCACCACCACAACTCCTTTAAAGAAAGATCAGCCCTGATCTGATGTTTAGGGAAAATAAAAGCATGTCCTTAGAAGCTAAAATTTGGGTTAAACTACTGAAATTTTTAAATTAAAAAATGATCCAGTTGAAACAGGTTTTGAAATAAATTCATTTCTTCTGATTCACTTCTCAGTCTCTTGCAACTCTTTCAGATGATGGAGCAGTAAGGGAGAGGAAGGTTCCAGAAGGTAAATGAGTTTATTTTGAAAGACCCAATATGGTGACCCAAAATGTTTTGAAAGGTTTTCTGTTTTCTGTTTCAGTCCAAAAACCCTCAGACAAAATTGATAACTGTTGGCAGGGGAAAGAAATGGCAAGTTAGGCCTGAGATCATCTCACTTTTAAAGGTGCAAGTTGCTATTTTGGTTTTTAATCCTTGATCATTAAAAAATTTCAGTGGAATTTCTTCAGCTTTACTCAGACATAACTCAAGTCAATCTTCAGCCCAACAGCCACGACCACTCTTGAGAGCCAACATCCAAAAAAAAGCCAAAAAACCAATTTGCCACCTCCATCTCTAGTGTGATGATCTAGCACAGGCAATTTGAGGAGGATTACCCTAAAACCCTTGGAAAAACAATAGAAATTTGATTCATTTTAAAGTTTTAAATCACATGTACATCTGGGGGAGAGGTTTATTTGCACCTGAAGGTCAAATTCAGTTTTAAACTAGAAAGCTTTAAAGATCCCTATGTATTGAAATGGACAAGGAGAAGTTATACTCAGATCTGAAGTTCTGTGGGGCCACCACACAACCTCATGGGTGGCAGTGTCCAATTCCCCTTCCCCAGTTTCCCTCTATTTCTTTTGTTCTCTCATTCTCCCACTAGCAAACTGGTAACTACCCCTCCTACCAGTTTAATAGATTTTTTTCCAAACTTTTGTAATATCAGCCATCCAAAAATGACATCAAAAATAACTGAATGTTGTCCTAATATTTTGCTTCATACCAAAACAAAGGAGGGTCCCAGTGTAATGATTGATGTCTGTTACCTTAAACAGCTTTGACGTTTCAACATTTAAACAATTTTACTTTTTTTTTAAGGTGACAGGATATTATTCTAGCCTAAGGTTTCCTGCCACCCTGGATTTTATCCGTGATGCTGTACTGCACTCAGATTCTTTAAAGCTACAGAATACATTTGCCTCACACCATTTTTAACAATGCTACTTTCAGTGGTTGGAATATTTTAGAAAGGTCTCAGTGTCAAAACTACACTCAGCCCTTCTGTGTTGTGTATCACCCCCAAAAAGATCTGGCTGATGCTTGTTTTTGGAAAAAAAAAAAACCAACAAACAGAAGGCAGAGCACTGAGAGAGAATTCTGCATTTCATATTTCTTCTTGCCTCTTCCTTTAGTCCTAAGGTCACTGTAATATTCACCCTTTTTTAAATATAGATAGGATTCAATTGATGGAATGGTTTTCTGTGTTCTGGAGACACAATTACCTCATGTATGAGAATTAACATGGGCATTTTTTTACTTCATCCAGAAAACAACCTGTATTTAAGCTTGTCCAAGGTTAAAAAAAAGAGAACTGCCTGGAAACTCCAATCATTCCACTGTAAAAGCAGGAGTTGTCAATCATTCCTATCAGAACATTAGTTTATTACTGGTTGTTAGCAAATGGGTCAGCTTGTCATAGGCAAATACTTTTCAGCTGCTCTGTTCCCTTCCCTCCCTGCTGGCACATGAAATAGCAGCATTACAGATGCTGAAGGAGATGCTGCTGAATTTCAAAACACATCCATCTGTTTAACTTCCTAAAATGACTTTGAAGAACTGGATACAACAAACACATCTGCTACCTCAGACCATTAAAAAAGATCATCTGGAAAATAACTGGCAAATTAGAGACCTTTTCAGACAGCAACCCACAATGCAGTTTCAGTACATGTGCAACATCTGTTCCACCTTCAATGATACCTCAGGGCTTTGCACCTCTGGATTCCTGAAGAATAAATGTGAGTCCTGACCTTATTCATAACCAGCTCTTTATCTCCTTATCTCACTGTTTGAGTTTCTTTAAGAAAACATCAGTGGACCCCCAAAAAACCCATTACTTTCCAACATGGTCCAGTATGGAGCCCTACACCAAGTCCACCTTCCAACAGAAGGACTTCAGACAAACACGTCACTGGCAGCACAGTGCAAGGAGCTGTGAATGAGGCAGTCAAGTGTAGGAGGTGACATTTGTGTTTCTAAGAAAGTGAAAAAATGTTAATTTTAATTGAAAGGACTCTGCTCTCAGTATACAAACTGGAGGGAGTTCAGAGAAGTCAGAGGGATGCTGAGGTCTGCAGCACTTACCCTGGGAGGAGAGGCTGAGGAACAAGGCTTGTCCAGCCTGGAGAGGAGGTGGCTTCAGGGACATGGGACAGCAGCCCCTGCCACCTATGAGGAGATATCCCAATGATTTCTGAATAAAATAAATGTAAAGTAAAAGCTAACATAGGAATATATTTTTTATCGGAAGAACTGGAAATGGAAATCAACTATAAACAATAATCTGGTCCAGCAGAAGAAAATGCTTCAGCAGAGGATCCAGCAGATCAAATTTTAGGAAGAGGAATGCAGCACATGCTTAAGTGTGATTTTTCTTTCAGCTCTTCTCCCACATCTCTCAGAAACACAAATGTGTTATCACTTTGAATTATGTGAACAGATGCTTCCATTTGCAATGTACATTAATGCAGCCTGCACTAGCAGTGATTTTGACACCAAATGCATTTTTTTACCCCAGGGTATAAAGTTTGTGTAAACTGCAGCACCAGGACATCTCAGGAAGTTCCTTTGCTGCAACCTCAGTAATATTATTAAGGTGTCCCCATTCCATCTGCAGGGAGCAGGCAGGGAGCTGGCAGGAATCAGAAGGATCTTCCATAGATTACTGGCCATCAGAAAAGCTGGAAAGAAAACAGCAAGAGATGGCACCCAAGGAATCCATTAGAGAGGCAAGGAGAACATCCAAGAGAGCTGCACATGAAGTCTAAGCTGAGACAGACCTGGAGCAACAGAAATAAGGCTTTGATGCACAATGTTAAAGGAAAACCTTCAAAGTGCATCACATTGCAGCAGCTGTGTTCTGTGCTGTATGTATATACATGAGAAACCATTTATTAGTTTGGGGATTGGGTTGGGTTTTTCTTTTGCTATAAATAGCTTGTGCAATTAATAGCATTTAGTTAGCTGTTCCTGTCTTTTTCCAATTACAGACTCAGGATAAAGTGACATATTGAGTTACCTTGTGCAATTTTGGACCACCTAATGTTAGAAGAGCAATTTGAGGATGAGTTGCTACTGCTAATGATCAAGGAGTAAAAACCAAAATAGCAACTTGCACCTTTAAAAGTCAGATGATCTCAGGCCTAACTTGCCATTTCTTTCCCCTGCCAACAGTTATCAATTTTGTCTGAGGGTTTTTGGACTGAAACTTAGAACCCAGCAATGCCATCATACAGAAAACCTTTCAAAACATTTTGGGTCACCATATTGGGTCTTTCAAAATAAACTCATTTACTTATCCTTGGCTAATTGCCTTTGAGCCCGCCTGCACAGATGCAAAATCTATGTGTTGCTAGTTTGTCTTTTTATTTTTCACTTTCAGGCAGCTGCAACTGCTTCCAAAATCATCATCTTCCCTCCATGATGTTAGGGAAACAAATTCCTCTGGACACCATTGCTGTTAGCAGGACAATAAAAAATGACAACTGTGTATGCACAAGCATGCAGGCACACGTCTTGTGAGCTGAATTAAAATGTGGTGATGTCAAATTTTGGCCTGGGAGAACCTCCACAACATTTCTGAACAAACAGGAAAAGGTTCAACCCTATTTACAACACAGCCTCATGAAGCTAATTCCCATTTCTCTTCTCCTCCACTGTGCTGAACGAGCATTTCCAATTCAAAAGAGTCATTAGCATAGCAGAGAAAAACTGGAGCACAAGCAAATACCAAAGCTTTAACCTTGCATTAGCAAAGATCAATGAGAATTCAGCACTGTAAGCCCACCACAAGCATTTGCTGCTCCCAGCCACCAGGACAGGCAGAGCTCTGCCTACACCACTCCAGTTGCTCGTTGGAAGCTTCAAACCCCATCAGGGAATAATTAAATATCAGCTTTAATTTTTAGAAACATCATCACCATTTTTTCAAGCTGACTGAGATTTCCCACTCTAATCCTTTTTCTTTGCTGATGATCATTTTGTCAAATTTCACTGCTTTGGAATCTCACAATGAGAGATCTCACAATTACCTCCTTAACCTCAGTATTTCAGCAATCCTGACATTCTTTTAACACTTTTGTTTGCTTGGTTTTCTGTTTAAGGAATTCTTATCGTTTCCCAATGTATAGCAGATAGTATAGCATATTCCTTAAGACATTTGCACATAAGATTCACTCTGAATATTCATTACCTGGGACCTCCTTAGAACTGCACCAAGTCCCTCCCTGTAGCCTTTCAGCACAGAGGAGATGCACACCTCTCCCTGATACTTGTCCAGGCACACCAGCAATCCTAAGCTCATCCTAACTTTTACAGTGATGCTGGGATAAGTCCCTCACACCCCTCTCCCTCTCTCCAAGGAAGGAGGAGGCACCAGACCAACTCTTGCAGCCATTTACGTGAAGAGAAGGAGGGAGCTCAGCGAGGATCAGTGCCGCAGCCAGTACAAGCGTCCCAGCACCCCTTCACTGCAGCTTCCCTCCATCACCCAACAGCCAGGGCCCTTTCCACACCTCCCTCCAATGTCACCTGCAAACGGGTCACCAAACCTCTGACCCAGTCCCAGCAGCAGCCAGGCCAGCTCCACGTGACAGCCTGGCATCCCTTCAGTTGGGCTTGGCACTTGCTGCTGGCACGGGCGTTGGGAAGAAGGAGCAGGCAAGGGGAACAAATAGCAGATGGCTTTCCCTATCTGCACAACAATTTAATCACAGTGGTCCTGATGGCCCCGACGTGCTCCCTGCCATCCACAGCACCTCAGCAGCCATGCTGCAAGGTGAGCAAAGTGCTCCCTTCCAAGGGCAGCCCTTGCAAATGGCCAGCCTGTAGCTCTCAGGAAGTGTTTAAGGCTCTGGAGCCAGGATATAAACTCCACTTATTCAACTTGAACTTCCAAACAAGAACAGAGCAAGAGAGATCTGACCAGCTCAGGGGAAAAAGGAAAAGCAGTTTATATTGCAGGAGAGTTGTGACACTGGGAGTCAAGAGCAGAGGATGAGTGCCCAGCGTTGCTCCTCTGCGAGGGGGCTGGCAGCTTGGCAAACGCCTTGAATTGGGCTGCCCAAAATAGAAACAAGGAAAATTAATTGCTGCTTTGGAAATGTGTTCCTTCGTTTTCTTTTTATGAACTGCAAGACCAGATAAAAATGTCTTCACACTGTCCAAGGAAACGTGACAGCTTTGTTAAGAGGAGGCCCCCAGATACTGAGATGTTACTGTGGAGAGATTTTATTTAAACATGGAAATAATTTCTGCTGCTGGAGTTATTCCTGACCTGCATTTGTGTGGTACACCTCAAGCCAGGCTCCTTGTGCTTCAAGGGGATGTGGAGATGCCTTTCCTGATATGTGGGGAAATCCAAAGAGAAAGTTGGTACTCCAGGCAAAGGTGGCAATTATTCTCATGGTAAAGAGCAGAAGCTATTAAATGGGGCATCTTCTATCAGCCTGACTTTGAACTAAGAAACAAACAAATAAAAGTTTAAATTGGTTGAGATTTGGCTCTTTAGCAAGACAAAACTAAAAAACCACAGTTGATTTTGTGTTTCCTGAAGGGTAGAGCTAACATGAGTTCTCTGATTAGGCTACAAACAAGAGTTCTTTGACATGTCTAGGGACTTATACACAGCAGTTAAATGAAACAGCACTTACTGTATGTGTATAAATATTACATGTGTATAAATCACAACAGGGGAGCAGGTGGAAGTGGAGATAGAGAGCCAAAGATTGACAAATGGAAAAAAAAAAACAGCACTGGAAAAAAATTCTGATATGTAAAAGCAAGCTAATGAAGAGTAGAAATAAGTAAATAAAGTATAATAACTAGATTATATACACAGATATATAAAAAGCAATTTAATACAACAGCTTTCTCTTTGGATGTGAATATCTGTTTTGATTTCATGTTTACTGCACTATGGAATCCCAAATCAGATGAAAAGTGGAGAGGGTTATGCAGATAACATTGAGGGAAGGAAGAAATAAAGGAAGGTAGTGTTTATTTTCCATTTATTCCCAGTATTTTTAACTCCCTTGCCCATAAACAGGAGGGTGAGGGAACTCAAATGCTATCAGCAGCTTTCAAAACTTAGTTCTGTTCCCTTGATCCAAACCCCCCCCCAAAATGTTGATCCTCTTGCACATTAGCACCTCGAGTCATTTGCTCAGTGTTTCAGATGTGTGCATGAGCACAGCCCCCAAGCTTTGTGTGGCAGAGCCCTGCTTGGAGCAGATAATTACAGCAAATAAAAGGCATCTCTGAATATAACAATGCAGAAGCAGATTCAACTGTGAGAGACATTGGCTGAAAAAAGTCCTCAGAAACAAAGAACCAGCCAGATTAGAGCTATCTTTCATACTTGTATAAAATAAGTAATTGAGTCATGGACAGAGGAAAGCCTGGGAGCACAAAGGAAGATCACAAGTCGGAGCTGGAAGCTGTCCCAGTGGTCCCATATTTCAGCTCCCTCTTTGCTCACTATTCTTCCCACTCAGGGTTTAAGCCTGGCACCAAAGCTCGTTATTAGTCTGTAATCAAGGCCATTAGAGCTCTTGAATTCAACCTGAAGATGTACTCAGCAAAACCTGGCAAGGCAGCAATAATGATCCCCTTCGAGTAATCAGAATATTGCTTCCTAAGAAGCTGATAGGAAATGGTCCCTTTGTGCCAAGGGGCCTGCAAGAGGGCTCACTGGAGAGAAATGGTTATCTTACACACTATAAATACATTAAAATAAGATTAGAGGCAACTGTTGTGACAGCAATTAGCTTACCCTGTCAATACACCCCCTCATGCTCTACCCAGATTTTCAGCTCACCAGTGACTCAGACACAAGAGTGACACTGCCAGACCTCCCCCTCCTCTGCATTTCCCATCCACTTCTGCCACCCCAGCACCGTCCTCATCCCCACCTGGCTCCACTTGGGCTCTCAGACACACAACCAAGAACCCCTCCTGTGTTTGGGAACCCAAATTTGTGTACTCTTTAGCTCTGCACCCTTGCAGCCCATGTTCAACAAGAGCCACATTGAGACTAAGCTAAAAGCTTGCAGCATTTCCACTGAAAATTAAATGTAGTCACTTGTCAATGCTAACTGCTGCTATCTCACAAGTTATTAATAAACCTAAGCATTCAGTAAGATAATTGCCTGCATTCATTATATCCAGCAAGTAAGAAGGCACTGAGTGGGAGAGAAGCAACTCTTATTTGGATGTTTTATATGGTTATCTGTTGGAAAAACCAGTGGTTATTTTTATTTATACAGTGTCTAATTGCCTTAGCCATGAATGCAGATCCAAAACTGGTGCCAGCTATAAAGTAGATGCTACAATATGCAATAAGGACAATATGCATAAGGACACACTGCAAAAGGAGCCCAGTAACCATGAAGCTACCGATGGTCAAAGTGTGGTCTACTCACTTCTTAAAATCAGAGGAAGTCAGCATAGGAGCTTACCCCACAGGCCAGACTAAGCTGGGCACTCTCAAGACCTAGGGATAAGGTATTTGCCCTGGGAGAAAGTATTTTAAAATACAGGTAACAGGAGACAAAGTCCCAAATTTGTCTGAGGATGTACAGAAAACCTAAATCAAGACCTTTGTGCTTCAGTGAGTTCTTTTAGCTCAGTCTCTGGGAGCATTTCAGTGTCTGTAAAATAAATGTTCTACTGGGAAGAGTCCTTCATGTGATACAGCAAGTCCTGACTGATGGAGCAACACAAGTCTTACACTCTTTGTGTCTGTTCTGAAAGGCTTGACCTCTGCTGAGATTCCTAAATTATGGTCACCAGAGACTTCTAGCTGCTCCTACCCTTGAGCAGCACTGAGAAGCCCAAAGTGACAGTGAAAGAGAAGGAGGTGACAATACCATGAGCAGATTGCATGCCCAGGTCCCAGTGACCTGTGCAGAGCAGGGGTGGAAGGTTGTATCCTTCCAGGGGACAACCCTGGCACTCCACCATACACTCCCACGCACATTCCCACTCCAGATGGCCTCCAAATGTCCCTTCCAACATAGATTATTTTAGGATAATATTAATTAAGACACAGAGCCCAAATCTTTGCCTGCTGGTCAGAAGTGTAACTCCCTGTCTTCTTGTAAAAGGCAGAGGAAAAGTAAAAAAGGAAGAAAAGCCTCCTTCCCAAAACAAAAATAATCATAATAAAATATTCCTCTTCCTAGAGCAAGTCACCTAAGCTCTCAAAATACTGCCCATGAGTTCTGCTGGTGGCTCCATGTTTATACCTACCTGCTGCTTTTCCTCACCCTGAGCTTGGCAGGCACCAAAGGCAGGGATGGAAATCATCTGTGAGCAGACAGGCAGCTGAAAGGAAGAGGAATGAGAGGAGCACCAGTGCAAGGAAAGGCAGGGACAAGCCAAGAGCTGACCTCTCCTGCTCCTCAGACACCAAGCTCTCCTGTTGGGATTTCTGCTTTGTTGTCTGCTCACAATTTAGAAGATGGCACTGGGACTCAGTTAATTCAGAGGGAGAAAAAAGGCAGCTAAAAAGCTTCAACCCAGTTTAGTGATGAGTTCTGCTGAACTTGGGAACCCTTCCTTCAGGGTCCTTTTCTTTCCAAGATATTACTTTTAGGGTGCATCACCAGATCTACCCTGCACTGAGGAGCTAATTGTTTCCCCTTCAAATCTACTGAACCACAGTAACTTGCAGCAGAGAATTCTCTCAACTTCTGCCCTTCCTGGAAGGTGCAGATTGGGCAAAGAGATTAATTACATAAACTGAACCCTGTTAGAGACAGGAACCAGAGCTTAGTAAGCCCTCAGGTACACACAGCATTTAAAAGTCTGTAGCAACTCAGTAAGCTCCCAGGAACATGGACATTAAGCAATCATTTCTGTAGGCTAGCACAGAAAGACAAGGTGTTTTTCTCTTGCTTCCCCTTTGATTTTAATAATGGCTCTACAATCCCTACATTCTATAATTTACAATTTTCTCATCAAGGTCTTTTACAAGGAATTCCAATACCAAGCTGCACATCCATCCCATCTCATGCTGCTGACTCACAGGCAGGACTAATTTACTGGCAAAGGTGACAAAGTCACTGGGACCTGCTTTGTGCCCCATCCCTAACACATCTGACTTCAGCTTCCCATAAAACAGGCCCTGAGCTGCTGCACTTCACAGGAAGCCACGTGCAGAGAAAGCCAAAGTCAGTGCTGCAGTGACACAACCTCTGTCACCCCATTGCAAGTCACCCCAGCAGGCAGGACCCTCTGCTGCTCCCAGCATGTGTCACCCCATGAGTCACAGCTGCTCCATCCCCCAAATCCACCAGAATGTGACCTGCTGGCTTAGGAGGCTGTGACAAGTTACTGGAATAGCTGAATCACTGATTTTCCAGCACAATCACTGTTGTCACTGCCCCAGGTCTGGAAGTGTCCTTGGCCTCAGTGTCTCAGCACTTCAGGGTAGCCAGAGCCAGAGTGGAAGCTTCTGGCACCCATCCAGGCTTACTGGGGGAGGGGGAAATTTGGAGAAAGGGTTGTGAGCAGAGCTTTAGGAGCAGGGGGCATCACTGGCAAAATAAGAAGTCCCCCAGCTTTAAAGAAAAGTCAGCAGAAAGCCAAACTTTACTATCAGCACAGATACTCTGTTCAAAGCAAATCCTTACTATGGGCTCTATTAAGTTTAATAAATAAATCCCTAGGCCAGGCACTTGGGAAGAGGCCAATTCCTAGCTGTCATGCAAGCTCAGCAGCCTGTGGTACTGAAAGATGAGGAGCAAAAATAAATCTGATTCTGACTGACAAGCCCCAGCTTCACATCTGAGGCTGACATCTAGCTATAACAGCAGGTAAGTGCAGGATCAGAACAAGAGGTATCAAGGGATGTTGTGTGTGACCAATTCTTCTCTCCCTCAAAGCCAAAAGATATTTTTTTAAAAGGATCAAGAAGCAAAGGGCAAAAAATCCAAGATACAATCACCTTTTAAAAAAAATGCTTTTAAACCAAATGTTATGCTGAGGAGTAGTCTCATGGCACTGAGAGGACTGAAAATGGTAGAGCTGATAAATATATGCAGATCTTTTTTCAGACATTCAGCTCAGCCCCCCAGTTCCACACAGGTTTGTTTATTCCCACTTCCAGTCCCTTTGCTCTTACTATTTAATCCCCAGATAAATCTCTGATCCTCATGCCAGGTTGTCATTAATGAATGGCATAAGGCTGGGTTAACTTTTCTTTTCTGGCCTGCAATGTTACCAATTACACACTTCCAGACTCCATCACTGTTTCTCCATTTATTTCTCAGTGTATTTTCCCCAGGCTTTCCCAAAGGAAACAGGTTTCCCAGTTTCACTTCCCGGCAGACGTGAACAGTGAAGTGATTGAAGGAAATCAGGTTGGAAGGAAATGTTTCAATAGTGGTGCAACAGCAGCATCATTTTTGCACCCAAGATGAAAGAAAAATAATGAAAAACACTTCTTGCTGGAGCTCTGCAGAAAGCATGGCTGCTTTTCACCATTTTGACTGCAAAGCAGAGATGTTGGACCTAACCAGGTGTGGGAAGCCAGGTTTTTACATGGCTTTCAGCAGGTGTTTTCCCCACCACAAGTCCCTCTTTCCTGCCAAGCTACCTGAGCTTGTGGCCTGTGTTAAATCAGTTTCTGTGTCACTTGGTTGCTCTGTGGAACCACTGGCATCACTTTTTGCAAGACTTCTCCTTTGTCCTCCTTCCTTCCTCAGAACCAGGCATGGAGCACATTCCTTCCAGGGGAACAGCAATGTTTCTACAATTTAGGGAAGGATGAATTCTAAATGTTAAAAAAAAAAAAATCAGAACTGTGCCATCATAAATAGCCATTTTGGGACATAAGCTGGAGCTGGGCACATCTTATCTTCATAAGCAACAGACACATTCTAAAGAAAATCCATAAAGAGATAGGAGTCTGGCCAGAAGTAGGGAGAGCCTCGGCTAAGATGAGAGGATGAGGTGCTTAAGTGTACATATTTGAAGATGAGAAGACCACAGGGGGGATCTTCTTGCACTGTATAAGTACCTTAAGGGGGATCACAAAGATCTGGGGGATGGATAAATTGGAACTAAGCCCCAAGAGAAAAACCATGTGGACGATCTGAGTCTTTAAAAATAGAAGTAATTTATATTAAACTAAACTGTGGTGATTTATCCCAAGAGGGCTGCTATCTAACCATATGGAATTTCTTTGTCCAGGAGCCCTCTGCAGCATATAAATAATGCAAGAGCCAAGCAAATAAAAACAGATTGCTTGAATACCAGCAATATCTATGGCTTGGAGCAGGATGAGATGCCTAAACATGCTAACTTTGTTAGCACACAGGGCTTATGTTAAGCATCAATAAGTAATATTTTTTTCTTTCCTCAGGTTACTACAGGGAGATGGCAGCTTCACAGAGACTAAGGAAAAAATTTATATAGTCTTGATAAATGGATGAGGTGGGATATTTTTTCTAGCACAAAAATGTACAGAATAATTTCTAACACATTTCTAAACATCAAGGACATACTTGTTGCCCCATTTTTTAGTGCCAGAATGGAAGAGCAACAAGTTCAAGTCTGTCCTGGCAAAGTCTAACCTTAGGGGGGTAGGAACCCATCTTGGTTCCTGACCCTTTGCAGCTACTCCTGTACTTTGAACTCTGCCCAAAAATCCCAGTTCTCTTCCAAACATACTCTGAAAGTTAAAGCAGCACAGGTTAAGTGCTTGAAATTCAGGATTTCCCCTTGGCTGGAAAAGGGACCAGAGCTCAAAGAGGCATCTCCCAGGGGGTGGGATTCAATCACCTGAAAGCTCTAAGATTTATTTTCCTGGCAAGTTCTTACATGACCAAAAGAATACATTTTAAAGGGAATGGATGGTTTTCAGATTTCATGCAAAATGTCTAATATGAAAAGAGATTAAAAAAACCCCAAACCAACCTCAAAAAAAAAATCATCCACAAACCCCACAGAAAGTGAGGCTGGGGTGAATTAGTGCCAAATTCAGGCAGACCCCAGGTTCACTCTCCTCAGTACAACCACTGGCAACACACAGCTACTGCTGAAATACACACAGACCTTGCTCAGAGCTCAGCAAACAACATCCATCCCCATTTCCACCATCCCATGTGCTGAGTGCCAGCAGAGACAGCATTCAGAGGATGTGGAGAACTGCTCAAAGCTACATCCACCTGCCAGGAAACAAGAAACCATCCTGCCTCAAACCATCAGGGCAAAGGGGAGAAAGAATAACCCATCAGAAAGTGACTGCAGCAGGATTTGATGCACCATCTAGATGGGGTGGCCCTGGCAGGGTGGTGGCTGTGGGGGTCTCTGTGAGGAGAGTTTTGGGGGGTACAGTCAGTACCTGGGGAGGAATGGCAATCAGAAACCTGACTTCTTTCATTTCAGAGAACTCAGACATTCTTCAGAAATGACACAGCTATTTGCATCACTGCACATCCCCACACAGCAGACTGCACACTGACAATATTGCTCCAGGGCCACTCCTTACTTCAAGAAATTATTTTCATTTTTTCCTTCCAGTTTTCCAGCCTGGAGTGCCACAGACATCTTGGGATACAGAACATCCCGACATTGTTAGCACAGGACAGGATCAGCCACAGCAAAACCTGTTTGAGTGATTTGGTGAACATGTTGTGGTCCAGTTAAACAACACCAGGAGTGAAGTCCCTGGTGACAGAAGTTATAAACAGAGCCAGTCAAGCTTGTTGCCTCTAGGAAAAACCATATCCCCCAGACATGCTAAACCCCACATTTCAGGCTTGATTCTGCCTGCTCTTCACCTCCTCAGAGAGGATTCCTGGCATGGAGATGACTTCTTGGCACAGCCACCATCCCTGGACTTGGGGCCACTTGTGGACTCAGCATCCACACAACCTTCAGCACCAGAGCTTCATCAGAACCCCCCTGATCTTTGTTTAATTGCACTTTGTAAATGCTCTTAACCCACTTCTACTGAACCTTAAATGTCCAGCCTGTGTTGTAAGTAAAAGCAGAAGAAATCTTTAAGTCTAGCATTTTCCCCTCTGAAAAAGCCAAACCAAAAGTGACCAAAACCAGTGACCAAAAGCTGGTTTTACTTTTGTTGGACTGGGAGTTTTACCTTGGCTCCTTTGGATTTGAAAATTGGGATCTGTTGCTGCAGTTTCATCTCAGGTGCCTCAGCTTTCCTGCTCTAAACAGGAAGCCACTGTCAATCCAAAGTTATTAAAGCACTGGCCCAGCCACCCTGTGCTGTGTCCAGATAATTCAGCCTAATGAGGGATTGTTTCCTCTGTTTGTGGCTGACAACACCCAAAGACATTCTGGGACTGTGCAGTGATAAAAACTGAGCTCTATTAAGCCAATAGCATGGAGCTATGAATTGTGAATAGAGAGTAGAAGAGAGAATGAACTCCAGAGAGAATGAACCCCATATGCTCCAAAAATCACTGAGGTTTGTGTCTGAGCCTGGGGAAAAAATTGGTTTTCTGAGTTTAGGGCTGACCTCTGCTACATAGAGCACCAGAACCTTACCTGTATGTTGAAATGCAGAGGGGTATCTGAAGCAAGGGAGTAGGGGGTCAGTGAGACTGCAGATTAACATGAGTGCTCCTTGTCCTCAGGGGATGCAGCTGGACTAAAATTAATCCTATTCCTAACACGCAACATCCAGACAAAAGGATCAAATCTCGGGCAAAACCACAAGTTCCACAGCCAAGGAGCTCTGGAAGAAGCAGATATGTCAGACATGAGCCCTCTCACAGTCACCTGGTGGGTAGCAGGGAAGGCCCAGTGCTTCCTTGCTCCACCAAAGGGCGCTTAACCCAGACCTGATCCAATGGATTATTACCATCATAGTTTAATTTCTTTTCCAATTTCAGAACATGGGCCCCAGGCTTACTCCTTCAGTCACCCAGTGTCTTATGTGGACTTTATGGATGACTGACTTGCTCACCAGCAACTGAATCATGGCTTAAGCCAATATGCTGCAGACAGTAGCACATTTTATAGCCTTTGGGATCTAACAGTGAACTGCCCCTCAATGGAGAAGAAACCCTGCTGTCCAGTGTGTTTGAAGAAACATGTTCCTGTATAAACAAGTCTGTATGTTCCAGATGAAGCAAATGAGGAGTGGCAATGCAGCACATCCAATAATTCTCAGCCAGCTGTCAGTCTAGCTAGGAAAACAACAGATCAAAAGCAAACAACTTTTTTCCATGAGCATTCATGCACAGAAGACATTTTCTTATCATAATTTTTTCCATTTTATAATATCACCAATTAGATATGCAGATTATGAAAGCCAAACCAAACACTTCAGTTACTCTCAGATCACTGAGGCTTTTCACTGGCCTTTACTGAGCAGACTTGGAAGCCTGCCTATCATTTTTTAGCTGTAGAAATATATAGTTTACTTGCAGGGAATTTAAGAGGCTAAATAGGACAGGAAACCTGCAACAGCCCAGGCACACACAGGATTTCATCCCAACTACCATAAGCTGTTACTAGGCAAAACTGACTCGGAAGATAAAAAAGCACCACACAAGCTTAATTTCTTCCCATATTTTTGATGGATATGATGCTTCTTTCAACCACACAAGATATTTTCTCTGACATCTTTTCTACAGTTTCTACACATTTTTCTCTATTACCAAGGCAACCCCACACTAGAATTTCAATGGCTTGAAGGAACTTGCAGGGTTCAGCCATACAAGGCAGACTGAGCTGGTCTATAATCCTCCTCTTACTGAAGGAGGACACAAACTTAAAGGTATTTAAAAGTATAAAAGAGGAAAAATAATACTAGACTTAGCAAAAGAACAGATGCCCAAGATGTTTGAAGGCTATGTTGGCCAAGAAGTTAGTTCTTCTGATGGCTGACAAAAGATCACTTTGCACATAACCAAATCCATACAGGACAGAGGCTGTAGACATAAAGAATAGCTATGATTATGATGTGCTGAAATCAGGACCAGCTTGAACTCTCTTTGCCATTAAAGGGAGACACAGCACTGCCACAACATACTTGAGCTCATCCCACAGTGTATAACTAACATAGTTCAGGTGAATCACATCCTAAAAATGCTTACAGGAACTATAAAAGGAGCCTAAGGTAATGAGTTCCACTGTACATGTCTGCATTACAAGGGTCTAAAGAATGATTAATTAATTTCTCCTTAAAAGAGATGCTATGTGAAATCACAGAAAGTTCCTTAAAATTAGGCAGTGGTGAGATAGCTGAGGAAATTACTACCCTGAGATGGGAAATGGGGTCCAATTCTTTGATAAATCCCCCAAAAATATACAACCCCTCCTCCCATGTTAAACCAACCAAGACATTACAGTACATAACTGTACAGAGGGCACTGCCAATACACAAGGAACCAGATGACTGATATTCTCCTAAAGGGAACTTCTCACAGTGAAGATACCTCTTACACTCTCCCCCCAAAAAATAATAAACAGGAGTCTTAAAAGAAAAAAAAATAAATTCCAGGACACTACTGACTATTTCTTTGAAATTATTTCAGTTCAATATTTAATAATTTTGGTCTCACAATAGATACAGGCTCATTAAAGGGTAAGAAGTGATCTGCAGCCAACCTGATGCACTTTGCTCTCCAGTGAGGTCAATGAACATGAAAAGCACATTGCTGCTGCCTGTGCTGCATGCTTCAGTCCTGTTTCCAAGCATTAAATTTCTTAAGTAGTAGCATAATTAAAAAATACTACTAAGAAGAAACAAAACAGAGAGAACTGACTGAATGTGCTCAGTTAATTCCCAGCAACTCTGCCTCTCTCTCTCTCTCTCGGTTACTTTTTGGATGCTAAAGCATGTTCCTGTAATTCAAAAGTAAACAGTTCTTCAGGAAGGCTATTCAGAGAGAAACTGAACTGGAAACATCTGAGAAGCATGCCCTGGGTTTCTCAGTTAAGCAGCAAATCCTCTGACTCATTGGAGGAGTCACCGCGCCAAGGGCAGCGCACGCTTTCCTTGTCATTCAACGCCCAGGACCTGCCAAGCTGCACCAGGGAAAAGCATCCAGCCCCTGAAGATCAAAAGCATTAATTCTGAAATGATGAACAGCCACCAGCAGCCTTCTGACAAGGCAGGCAGCCCACAGAGAGCAGGTCAGGTTTCCCAACTTAAGCTCAGTCCTGGGGTGTCCTCAAAATCTCTACTGTGAGCAAAGGGTTTTTCCCTTCTAAGGACCTGCCTCACCTTAAGCAGTTTGCTTTATGCTTTTCCTAGCTTGGGGGAGGAAGGAAAAGGGTGGAAGAGGCTTTCATTCCCTCAAAACAATAGGCTGTGAAATGCCTGGAATAACTTCTCTTTTACCAGAGTTATTAAAAATTATGTCACACAAGGATAAACAGCCAGTTGAGCTCTGACAGCACAAAGAGAGGGACAATTTGCTGCATTGGGCAGTCAGGATTTGGGGAGTCTCTGCCAAGTTCAGTCATATCATGCAAAGTCCTTATTGCCAGGAGTTCCCAGGCAGCAGCTGGAAGGACAGCATGCTGAGTAGGCAAGGAAACAGAGGTGAGATTTCCCTGACATCCTTTGCACAGGCTACAGAGGGATGTGCTCCTATTTCTATTTTGAGCTCTTCCAAAGCCAGCTTGTCATAGCCTGCTTGTAGAAATCACTGCCAGCCACCCAAAATTGTGTGAAACTCTGCCATGGTACACCATGATTTTGGGAAAAGAGTAAATACCATAGCTCTGCCAATGGAAGGGCTAAATGGAAGAAGCAGAGGGTCAGTCCCCAGCAGCACTACTGACCAGCACTCGGGCTGCTCTTCCAAGTATCAAAGATCTTCCATCTTGAGCAGAAATTGCCCATTCACTTAAAGCTGCTTTCTCTTTCCCTGGGGATGAGGAAAAACCAGACCCTGCCAGCTTTATCTCTGCTCATGAATCACAGCCCAATCTTTCTAGTCTCCTTGACTACAGCTAAATAAAACAGGGCCAGAAATCATCTGCTAACCGTCAAGTGCCTGAAACAATGCGGTGACTGAGCTGCAGCCACTAAGTTTGATGGCAGGGAATTTCAGAATGTGGGTTTCATGCCCTGGGCTGTGGCACAAAGGGCATCAAGGGGTGCCTGAGATTTCAAACTGCATTGAAGTCGTGCTAGAAGTCAGCACAGGACACAGAGAGCTGAGAAAGGATGGTCCCTGCCATACGTTGGCTCAGCAGGGACAAGGAGATGGAGAAGCAGCAGAACCGTGGCTGAATTCACTCCCTGAGTTTTATTTAACTGTATAAATATAGTCTGTGTGTGTACAAAACCAAGAGAGTATCTCCCCTGAGCACACAAACTGAGGATAGGGGCACAAAGTCCCCCAGGTGACACAGTGATGGGCAGCAATGAGAACCTGGCTTCTGGATCTACCTCCCATTGCAGAGGCAGCCTCATTCCATGCCTCATTTTAATATTAGTTATATCAGAAACATCAAATTCAGCCTCAAATACTTGAGGTGACAACAAACCTCTCCTGCAAGAAATACTCATCTGACTCTGTTTTCATATCATAAAAAGGAAAAAAAATCTATGCTTCTTCATGTTCTGAAGTTCAGTAGTTTATCCCTATTGCAAGTAAATCCAGAGGAGTAAACCATGTTTTTTCTTCACTCCTAGGTTTCAATGAAAAAGAAACAAGCCTACTGATTCCTTGTCCTAACCATCCACATTTTTCTGCAGGTTAAATGGAGTGTGTAAAGCTTTAGAGCAGGAAGCTAGCATTATAATGTGATTTTGGAAGAAAACTAATTCCTAAGATTGAGTTGCATTCAGCTTTCATGTACTGCTCTTGCCTAATTATTCTCTATCTGTGGAAAACAAGTACTGCATGAATGGAGCAACCTCTTGAGAAACAACTACATGAGAACTAATAAAACCTGACATGTTAAAATTATTGCCAGGAAATCTCTAAATCTTTGCCATATATTTTTACAATGTGCTTGCCTACATTTGACCTCAGTGCAATATTTATGAAATACAACTGTCAAAAGAACTACAGAGCTTCCTTTCAACAATCCCAAGGTGGTATGCAAACTGGTTTTTTTTTTCAGCTCAGCATTCAATCTTGGTACTTCAGACAGGGAATGGAGTTGACCTGCAACCAGAACAGTAAAGATATATTTAAAAAGCTTCCAGCAATAACAACTGCCTCCCCAGGAAGACTTTTGCAAGTTTTCAAACTCAGACCTAAGACTGTTGAGGCTGTGCTTTTATCAGCCATCTCTCTCCTACAAAGAGATTAACACAATTATTTTGAATAATAAGTGATACTTTCTTTTTTAACATGAGTGTAAAGCCATCCATTCTTGAAGCAAGAGATGATGTGGTAATATACAGAATATTTGCTCATAGCCAACACTTAACCATAAAGTGAAACAATCCTGCTTAAATGTCACAGGGGCCTCTTTGTGACTGAAGATTGGTGGAATTACACAGCTGAATGAAACTTAGCTTGTTCCTGAAAAATACCCCAGAATGCAGAGGGGATGACAGCCACATTTCAGCACTTGCTCAGAAGAACTGCACTGCCTGTAGAAACCAAGCCTTGCTTCTGGATCACAGTGCTTTGCACATGGAAGAAATACACATTCAAAAGAAGCTTAATGCTGTATTTGCTGGAAATAAATTAACAGCATTTTTTCACAGGCTCCATCAAATACTCCCGAAGTCTTGCAATACAAGCAAGGGAAGAAATGAAAAAGTCTTCTTGCAATACTAGAAGATAAGATGTTCTGGGATGTCATCCAGAGTGGTCAGAGTAATCATGTACTCAGATTACAGAGGGTTCAGTAAGGTGGCTTCGTTGCAAAAAACTCAAGGATGATCCAAAAGAAACACAAATTTAAACAGGCTTGAGCTTCCATGGTTCTGCAAGAAAAGTTGAAAACTTGCTTCAACCACCTGTAATTCTCCCATGTCTGAGAGTACAGCATCTACTTTCAGAGATTTGGAGATAATTTGATAGAGGAGGAGGGAACATGATTTTGCCAATTGTGAAACAGCAGCCACAAAAACCAGCTCATAAATCTCTGCACTGGACCAAGGGCTCTGCAGTGTGGCATTTTCATTTATTCCATTCATGGGACATTTTCATGTACCTGGCTTTTCAGTGGCTGCAGCACTGTGACAGCCTCACAGAATATTCTCTCCAAAATGCCTTTCTTGTTGGTTCATTCAGAACCAGGTCAGTAAAGTTTAACTTCATGGGGAGCCATTCAGTACCAACACCTTACCTTGAAAAGATCTTTTTAAATTCTCTTGTTCCAAAGACCAAGCTGCTGTTTTCCAAAATCCATTTTGTGTTACAAACCCATTTTCCACACTGAATTGGGTGTTTCTGCTGTTTGTTTGTTGATCATAAGTGCAATATCTATATAAAAGAGCTATATAATGGCTATAGAGACCTGGGTAAGATAACACAGAGGGACACCATTCTATCAAAAACATGCTTGCAAGGGGCACACCACTGCAGTTTTGGGGGGCAAAAATAATTTGGGTTATCAGTTTGGGTTTTTTTCCTTGCAGATTCAATTGATATTTGATCAATTGAGAATATGAGAAAATCATCATCCATCTTGTGAGAAAACCAGCAGGTTAACCAGGCCAGATGAGGTATTCAGCCCTCTTCTGGGGGGTTCATAATGCCACCCCTTCCCTCTCCACCTCTGTGGCTCACAGATGCAGGCTGAGGTGTCCTCCTAGAAGGCTCCAGCTTTATTTCAGCCCCCAATAGCTGAATCAAACAGCTTCACAAAGTTCTTAAGATTGTCTGAAGGGCAGTAATTGTATTAAGCTGATCCTATTTTGATGGGTACTAAGTGTGAAATTTTGTCACCCGATGAATAGCTCACTTTGCCAGAGGCTGAGCAGCAGAGCAATGGGAAAGGTTTCCTAGAGACCCAGCACTTGGTCCCTGCTGCAGACTTTGCTCCCTCAATCCCCAGAGTCAGAAACTGGGAATTGTTTTCTCATGGAGCAACAGGGACTTCCAACCACATGGGAAGTCGGGGTCAGCTGAGGGCAAGTCTGTTTCAATTACTTTTTACTTTAAAACCCCAAAGCCCTTTGCTGTGCAGGTTTCTGACTTTGTCCAGGGACAGCCACTACAATTTTTAGGTCACTAGGTCTCCAGTCCTGTCCTTTGGGGACATTTTCAGAAGACACAATACAGTTACACATGTCAGACATCCCTGCAACAAATCTGCCCTTCTCTCTGCTGCTTTACACAACCTTTTGTTTCACATAAAAATATTCCTGATTTTATTAAATATATTGATAAGCTATTTTTTTAAGTAAAACCTCACAGTGACTCGGTGACACATTCTAAATGGATCTGTAAATGGTCGTTCATAATCTGAATTGCATCTCCCTTGCTCTGACAATGAGAAATTAAGAAATTAGTGGCACATATCTGGGTGACAGTGGCCTCATGCAAGCAAACCAGGCTGAGACACCACTAAAGCATCAGCATTGCTGGAGAGCAAGGTAAAAACTCCAGTTCTCAGCTCTGCCTTCAACAGACACTTGCTCTATTCTGAGCTGACAGCATCAGATATGAAAAACACCGTATTTATCCACAGTTCTTGTTTTCCCTTCTCTTCTTTGAAAGCTGATTAAACTAATGGGCAAAAGCCCTCATTATAGGTGTCATGCCTAATAACAAGATTCCCACAGTAGCATTGGACTATTCTTCCCTAAAGAGAAAAAACCCCACACATTGTGCAGGATTTAGAGATGATTCCTTTGTTCACCATTAGTACATTTTTTTAATTGGACTTTCCTTTTGACTACTTCATTAATTTATCATAAACAATGCATGGGGCCAGACTCCAGTCAGGTTGGATTATCTGTCAAGATCTCCACAAAGCACAAATTCCCAAATCCCAAAGAAGGAAATTAACATTTCATGTCTCTTGCTGAGCCACCTGGAAAGCTTCGATTGTTTCTCCAAAGATAGGACATTTCTCAGGCATTTCCCTTTCTTACTTTCTCTCCATTACAGCCTCTCACTTATCTAAGTCCAAAGATATGAAAATGCAGAAAAATAACCTCTTTTTTTAGTGGAGTTCAATATGAAAATATATTTGGAGGTTGGGACCATTGTGATCACCCAGATCTCAAGAGGACAAAATATCAGAGTTCCAAGGGGTCACTTGAGAGGCAAAACTTTTTGGCAATACCTCAGGTCTAGAGAACAGGGACGTGGAATCTTACTGAAGAAATTCTAATAAATTTCTTTAACTGAGTCAGGCCTTTCATGGAATCTTATTTTTCTTTTGCAGCGGAGGAGCACTGTGTGCTGTCTAATTTAGTAAATCAGCTCAGGTTCAGATGTGCAGTGCTTTCTGGTTCACAAAGCCACAGTTTTAGCTCCTAATACCTCACTGATGTGCTAAACTGCTGCTCTGTAATGCACACTTAGGTGGGAAGATATGCCAGGGGTGGAAATTCCCAGCTGCCAGTCTTTCACACATACTAGAGTAAAAAGGATGAATTCCTGGTGTGAACTGATCAAATATGGATGTGTTTTGCTAGAAGAGGAAAAAAAAAAAGAGAGCTGGTGTTCTAGAGATGCAAAATAAGCAAGAAGAAACCACAACCAAAGCTAAGGCACTAACCCTGCACTGTGCAGAATGCCAACAGCCTCTGCTTCATCTTTTTGATCTTTGGAAGTTGTCTCCATCTGTGTTTCAGGGAAATGTCAATAGATGGGGAAAACAGAAGGCTTAATGAAGAAATAGTTCTCTGGTCTGCTACAACAACTCCACCAAAGTGTCAGATCATGTCAGCACTGCAGTGTATACACATTATACATTCTCCCTCCATTTATGGATTTTTTTTATAAATACGTTATACATTTTATACTAACATGAATCAATATATTTAGATATAAACGTATAAAATGTATATATTTACACATTTGGAGATAGATTTATTATATACATATTAAAAGGTGAAAATGTGCCTTGTATGCTGTATCAGTTGTCTTGGCTAACACCCTAGAAGACTGCAGTTCCTATTTAATGTTTGCAAAAAATCTGGATAGTTAAGTCTTTGGCTGAGGAAGAAATGGTATTTATGAGGCTAAAATATTTAGATTAATCTGGCTTTAAAATGACTATAATAGGACAAAATAGCAGAGTTGAGTGGGCAACTGACAGCAGCACCAAACAGAAGCTTTCACAGCTCAAGCTCTAATTATCTGGAATGCTTTGGCCAGAGAGGATGACCCACAATTTCCCTGAATATTCCAGCACATCACTCTTTCTATTCCATGTCAAAAAGGTTATTTCTGCTCCTTACCACACAGCAGCATCACTTATTTTCTGACTACTTCAAGACAGAAATGTACTGAATCTGTCTGGTACTCAGCTTTTAGCCCTGTTTTCCTCCAGGATGCTTCATGTTTCCATTGCTTATTCATTAGCAGTTTCCTTACCCACAGACTAGATTATAAACTGGAGGAGAGCAAAGCAAATAAACAGATTAAATAAAGCTGCAGCAGAGTTGTATCTTCAAGAATTAAACCCAAGCCCTAAACTGCAGAGGCAGCTCCTCAAAAGTCATGTTACGCAGAGTATGTACATTTGCTGTCCAACTTCCATTTAAAGTGGATGACAAGTTCAGGAAGGATAATACCCTTCAAATACCAGCTGATTGGAGGGCAAGGACATTTGCCCAATTTACCAATAGTATTATCCTCCTGGCTTGCTGGGAGTTGATCCCCTGCTGGGAGCTCACAATAAGAGTTTTCCTGCTGAAGTCCCTGATGTGGGAGAGTTTTTCTTTAAAGCTCATGGGAAAGTTCGGGGTATTTATTTTAAACCACTGCAGCAAAAAGGAAAGCAGATTAATTGGGTTTGCTGCACAGTTCTTCTCAATGGTTTTGGTTAATTCACAGTCAGCATACCCTAGAATCAGGATATTAAAATCTCAGTATAGCTACAGTATTAAAATCTCAGATGCTTATTTGTAAATTATGACAGTATATAATAAAATACAAAATGTTAGGGGGCAGAGAAAAAGAGACAGTATTTCAACCTATATGCAATTTAATTTTTTTTCCCAGTAGCCTAATATCAATCTACCTGCAAAGCTGTATTCAAAGATAATATTTCCTGCTATTTTTTCTTCTGCTTCCTGACTGCTTAATAATGATGATGCAGAGAGCAATGTGCTGATCTGATCCAGCAGAGTTTCAAGTGTAAACTTCCAGTAGCAGCAGAAGGTTTCAAGCAGATGGTGCTTGGATAGAGCCAATTGATAGACAAGCAAACTGGGACACCCTGGCAGCTCCAGCCAAGAGGCTGCTTTGCAACTCACCCAGAGCTTATAAGGCAAAGCTCATTCTTACAGAAAGGCTCCTGCTTTCCAGGGAACTTGTTAGGACTCACATGTTCATGGTATTAAAAGTTCACTTGCACCATGACTAGCAAAACACAGATTTTCCAATCAAAACTTTCCTGCAATTAATAAGTAGGCATTTCATTACTCAGCAGTGAGAGGAAGCAGATATTTAATTTTCCTGACTGGTCACAGAACAGATTAGTAATTAAAAAAAAATCTGATAATACTACAAATAAATTAATTATTATTATTATTTACATTTTTTTCTGCACATAGTATTTACAGCTTTATCGCTCTGCATCTTAAATTAGCTTTAATTCTTTCTCTTCTTTTTACAGATTAAATAATTTCATGCTGTTTTTCTGCTGAACAAACTTCTTCACTGTAAAAGTCACTGCTAGGAGAAAACTGGAGCACACTGACTGTCCCTGGGAAAGCTGAATTAACCCATTTCTCTAGGTCAGGCTGGCTCTGCCTCCCACACCTCACCACTACAACCACCCAGCAGCAGATCCAGGGAGGGGAGGTCAGCAGGGGCCACTGCTTTGCCAGGATGGGGATGAGGTTTATCATGCTGAGCTGCTTTTTCTCCTGGGAAAAGGGAAAGAGCATTACTGGAAGAAGGAATGGAGCAGGGCTTGCTCTTTACACACCCCAGGTGCAGGCAGGACCAGCCTGGCATGGAGGTTCTCCCAGTGTCCTCAGCAGGGTATAAAAGCTGAGAAATTGTGAGCACATTTATTGCACTAATCTGACCAATCTGCACTCTGCAGTACACTTGTTAAATATTTTACCACTTCTGATTAATTGATGGATTTTTCATTTTTAAGTATGCTCACATATGATTCTTCATTCTTGGCAAGAAACGAAGGACTGTGGTGGTTTGTTCACCTTCTCTCTCCTAATACTGCACCTATCTTTCCTTACCATCATCTTCCAAACCACAGGAACAATTTCAATTAATTTTCACTGAAATACTGTAAGCTTTTTGCCATTTCTGAGGCACAATATGCCCAAGATTTCTATGCATGTTACAAACATTAAAGAACACCCACTGCATATGGCAGCTTGGGGCTCTCTCAGCCCAGGGTGTGAGGAAGGTAAGGTACAAAACCACTGCTGTCCATCCTTACACTGCACAATTAATGAGATGAGAGTAAAGCCCCTCTTAATCCCCAGTCTCATATCTGATTGAAGTACACTGGGGATGACTTTTTTTTTTTTTAAACATTTGTTAGGAAATACAATTAGGATGTGTCTTTTCTTCAAAAAAAGAGCAAAACCAAACAAAAAAACAACCTGGGATTCAGTTTCCTCCTATTCACCACCCCACTGAGTTCCAGAAGGACTGAAAGAAATAATTTATTCCATGGATTAGGGGAACTGCAGCTGGCTCTTGGTCCAGCACTATATTTGTGTTGACAGCTATTGGGAACTCTTTACAAGATCTTCTGAAAAGGAACCAAAAATTGATAAATAATAACATTTATATTTTTGAGGCATTATCTTTTGCAGAGATTTGCCTGGTTTTACTCCAGTTTCTTTAAAGAAAACAAACTCAAAACAAAATTCAGAGCCTCAACTGTTAATATAAAACTGATTTTGGCCTGGCTTTTCTTTAGTGCTCAACAGCATCTCCAGGCCCCAGCCTGGATTTGTTCATCCTCGTGATTTTTTTTGCCACAAACAGCACACGATACAGGCAGAAACCAGAGACAAGGACTGGAAAGAGCAAGGCATCCATCCATGGTATACAGACAGGGAACTGAGAAATCCAAGGACTTGAGATGTGCAGGAAATCCCTCGGAATGCCATTCAACCTTCAAGACTTCACCTCAGTGGATGAAGCAACTATTCACACCAGTGCTTTCCAGAAAGCAAGAATGACCCAAACCTCATCAAAAGGGACTTGCTCTTGGCATGTGCTGCACTGTAACTTTCAGCTATTTACACCCCTGAATACTTTTCCTATATTGTGACTGAAACCCAGGGAGATTTCCCCCAACTTCAGTGCTTGGCACCACCCCATGTGGCTGAGCTGAAGGATTCCTCTGCAGCTCTCCTGCTGTCAGGAATACCCAGACTGAATCCAAGTGCCCCCCCTGGGCTGCAGCCTCTCTGATCTACACTGTGTGAATAAAGAATATCCTTTGAGTGATAAACCCAAGCTGACAGCCAGCCAGACTCCTCCTGTACTCAGCTGCCCCAGCTTTCACCTCCAATCCCACTTCAAATGCAGAAATTTCACTACAGGGCTTGGAAAATCAAGCTGCAGCTCTGGATCTCTGCTCTTTATTTTGAGGGGAGGTTTGTCAGAGGGGTTTTTGGTTGTTTTTTGTTTTACAGTAGTGCCCAGGGTCTCAGCATCCTCCTCCTCATTAATGGTTACAGCTACACAAGCCTAGAGCAGGGGATTTACTCACTGCAGAACATGCTGGTAAGGTAGAGATCAGAGATTTCCTCTCTCTGAGTTTACAGTGGAAGCATTTTGGAGGCAATGGCCCTGAGGGGGCATGAAAATGATTAATTTTGTGGCAGTACTGCCATCCAGCTCCTACTATTGTGTTTCTGTCTCTCTACTAATTGATGCTTAGAGCAATGGTAATGAAGTGTGGAATGAGCTGTGCTCACCTCTCCCTTGGCCAGGAAAAAGGCCACTACCTGGAAAGACACACGAGGGGCACAAGAGCTGTAAGAACATCTTTGTGGTCTCCTCACCTGATGCAGAAACTCTCAGGAGGGTTCTCACACCAGAGAAAGCTGCAAAAGGCTAAGAACTTTCCATCAAGTAACATAATGATTCCTTGGGAAGGATGCCCTGCTGAGACACATCCAGCTGCTAGGAAACAAGTTTGCTTTGCTGCACACTTAAACCAAAGGAGATGGGAAGCAGAAACATATGCTTCATCAAAACCAGATTCACAGCAGGCCTCAGAAGGAACCATATGGTAACTACTTTTAAATATAAAGTGAAGGGCATTCTATTAATGCTAATGTAATGCTGAGATCTCTAGTTTATACCCCTCTTCATCTTGGATCCTTAGAAAAATAATTCCTGTATTGCCACATAGATTTTCAATTTTATTGCTTATTCAGTTCTGTTTCATGGTTCTTTGCAGGCAGGCTACAATTTCCATGCATATATTATTTATCAGATGTATGCTTTTCCCATTTGTTCATCAATTATGTGCATTAACTACTTAATGAATTGCAGCTTGAGATCTGCAGGTCCTGTTTGCCCTATTTTTAGTTCTGACTGACAGGCAGTGAAAGAAGCTTCACAATAATAACATTAATAAAGATTTCTCCAATCTTCAAGATTAAATTACTAGAGCCATCACTAAATGATACTTTTTTTTTACTGGGCTATGAAACATAAGTAAAAGCTTAGCACATTCCAGCAAGACAGACTGCAGCACAGTTATTCTGTAAATGTGAGCTGAGTGAGCACAGCCATCTTGACTTTCATACAGTTAACCTCAATTTTACTGATTTTTTTTGCAGAGAAAAGATTCAGGGGTTGCTCATCTTCATCTCAAAATGCTTTAATCAGTATTTAGCAGATGAATGATGCTTTGTTTCACTGCCATGAAAACACATGGAAATGGATTTGTACAACCTGCAAGGATGATGCAGCACATGAAATAACTCCAGGCAAAGCACATTGTTAGAAATCTTCCATCCTAAAATCACCTATCTCCAGACACTTTTTTTTTCTTTTTTTACACTGTTAAAGGAGAGAACTCATTCCTTTGTTTACCCATGTAAAGCTTCCACACCCCTGGAGCTGCAGGCTGACCCACAGCAAAAAAACCCAGCTGGACTTCCCTTCCCATCTTTTGGAAAAGTGACCTCCTTGCACAGCAAACCTCCTGGTTTGAATTCACAAATGGCTGCCAGACACGTGCTAACACAGCAGTTTTATGAGATAGGAATGCATTAACATTTATCAAACAGAACTACAATTAATTGGGTGCCACCAGAAAACGTTCTCCTGCCCACACTGGAACAAGAAAGCATCTGCTGGAGATTTGTGCCCTGCATCCCATGCCTGCACCTCCATCCATCACGACAAGTCCTTGCTCTTTGCCCTTCTCCATGGTATTTTCCCCATAATCACTCACACCACCCCATCCTCCTTTTCCTCCAAGTCGCTCAAGACTTACCACTTCACTACTACCTTACTCCTCCCTGTTGCCAAACCTCTCCCTGGCAGTGTATTTATTTCTCCTAAACTATCCTGACTTTCTTCTATACATTCTTGAACAACCTTCAGTGTCCTCACCCCAGCTCCAGGTTGTGTTTCCCTCCAGGAGAAGATCAATTTGAACTCCTTCCCTCTACTTAACCTCACTGAGCCATTCACAGAGTTTCAATGCATAAGATGCTCCTTCAGATATGTCTGAAATTGGTAAATTTGAAATTGAAATTTGGGTTGAAAAGGCACTGGAAGGAGGTAAAGGAGAAAAGATGAGTTATCAGACAAAAGGACCAACAGAATTATAAAAAGAATTTCAGTTCCATAGGAAAGCAGCTAAAATACACCAAGGGGGAGTGAACCAAAACCCCAACACTTGCAAGAAAAACACAACAGGAGAAGGGACCACCACTGATGGTTTCTCCCAGGCAGGTTTTTCTATCCTGGTCCTCCACATTATCCTTGCTAACAAGAGGACAGAAGAACCATTTCCATTCTTTGCTTCCTGGCCAGTAAAATACAAAAGTTTCTCTGGTGCTTGTTGCTCGGTGTGACTGTGCACTAGCAGCTACCTCTGTGATCCAAAGGCATTCCTGGAGCCACTTCAGGAAACAATTCAGCTTTTCTGGCACTGAAAACTGAAAGCCATGAAAACAATGGGAACGGTTTTTTGGGTGTTCACAGCAGTACAGGAAAGGGAAATTAAATCCAAATCTAAGCTGAGTTTCTACTGGAGCACTTGCTGCTTTCCCCATCCCTTTGACTTCAGAGCACAGACGTTCATGCTTTGAACTCCGAGGCAGAAACCACAGCTGAAATTCTTCCCCATTAATGGCAGGAAGCCCTTACTGATGTTTGATTACTGCTGATTGGGATTAAAGCTGAGCTCCTGCACATCTTTCTCAAAACTGACTACCTGTATTTTCTATCTACAGCTAAATGGTTGCCTTTCAACAGCAAATGTTTCTACATAGTTAAAGAAATCACCCATAAATAAACCACTGAACTTACTACTTTAAATGTGTTCCTAAACTGGATCACCTGTTTATTCCCCCATTCTTTGAGCCTCATCAGTCTCTTAAATTAAGGCTTTATAAAAGTACAAATGATCCCACCACATTGACATGTGTAATACAGGAATTTATGTGGCACACTCTACACTTAGGATGCACAGAGCTTGGCTTCTAGCCTGGGATGCAAATACATCACTTCTACAGTACCCCAGGTTCCCCAAGAGCAGCTTGTTTTGCTTAGGTAGACTGTATCCCATCAGTTTTTCCTCTCATCACTCAACAATCAACAACTGGAAGAGGTTGGAGACTTCTGAGAAGCACCACAGGCTACGAGGCCATTGGCTTCATCCAGGAGGTGGCACGATGGAAACCTCAGGGCAGTAACATTCCTTCTGCAGGAATTCTGAGATTTTGAGCAGGAAGATGGCAACTGATGTGGTTGAGGTTGGGGGAGGAAGAGAGGGAGTGTCTAAAGCAAGGGTCCAACCTCTATCTTCATTCTGTTGGGATGCACTCTTCAGATGCTGTTCTCCAAGGTGGTTTTCACTGCTGCACTTGGAGCTGCTAAATACAGCCCTGGAAAGAGCTGTGTTCTGGCAAGAGATGAAAACACTGTTCCCTTCTAACTTATTTTTGTCAACCTTCTGCTCAGCCTGTGCAGAAGTCGTCTTGCTGTCAATTCTTGCTTCTTTTTATTACTACAGTAGCACAACTAAATTGATTCTTAGTGTTATTATCTCAAGGTATCCACAGGTTTGTATGGTGAGAGAGGGGGAAAAAAAAAGGCAAGATAGGAATTATGGAGAGTAAAAAAAAAAAAGGCCTTTTCAGTGATTGGACTGTTACTGTGAAGATAAAATATGCACATTCTGTATTAAGCCTTTGTTGGCCACTCATAGAGCACAAAGAAGTAAATTAGCACTAATTACCAGGAGCTAAGATTAGTCTCTCCTAGCCCAAATACAAAGGTGAGTTTTAATAGAGGACCAAGGAGATTAAGCAACATGAATTCTGACAAGAGCTGTAAGAAAAGGGCAAGTAAATTATCCCTTGTGATCTAAAAATATAAAATGAAGTTGTACCAGAATTCATTATGGCTTCCCTTGAAAAAAAAAAACCCACAGCTCCTCTCTTCATAAGGATTCAGTGTAGGACAAAGAGGCACTATCAGAGAAAGAAACCACACACACATCTCCAAAATTCCTGGGTCCTATTTACTTGTGATCAGGGAAGGCATTTGTTAAGTATTAACATTGCTGCCTAACTCAGTACCCTCTGGACTTGATAATGTGTATTTTCTTTAAATACCTCAGTTCCACTGACACCAGCTGCTGTACAATCAAACAAAAATGCCATACAAGAGGAAAGCACGTGTGGCCTGCTTTGGAACATTCTCTTTCTAAACACTTCTTGTTTAAATTGAAAAAACTCAATCATAGGAACTAAACATAGCTAAGAACAACCATAAATATGCAAGGGTCTCAGCAGGGAGGAAAAAAAAAAAAAAAAGCATGTTATGTGTCTGTCCAACATTTCTGAATATGTATAAATAAACAGACATATATATAAAAATATATATTAAAAAAAAAACAACTTCAGACTTGAAAGAATCTCTTGCTTATAAAATTACCATGTATGACAAAGTTTTTGGAGAGTTTGACTTGTGCTAACGTCACCTAAAAGCAGATGGGAGCAGGCTCAGCAGGGCAGAAGAGAGGAGAAGCAATGAAGCAGGTTGCAGAAGGGGAATATTCTAATTTTCCAGTAGCAGAAACATTTTTTTTTTCAATGCCTTCACAGATGTTGGCCAATCTAAAGAGCTTATGAGAAATACAAGTTAGAAAATAATCTGGAGCACTTGGAACAGCATTCAACTCTTGTGTATAGTGCTCATTTCCCTTTCAGTCTGTAAAGTAAAGCTAATGAAACACCACTGAAGCTGGTTTCCTATGGCTTTTTGTCGTGGCTGTAATTGCTGGGGTTCAGTAAAACAGGAGCTGCCTTTGACTTTTCTTTGCTTGTTTGGTTTTGTGCAGTTGATGCATTGACAGCAGTTTAAGAGAGGCTCTCACTGTCATTTTTTTTTGGTGGTGAAAGAATTTATCTGATTTCTCTCTTCCATCTGGGTGACAATATTCACCAAATGTTCACCAAGGTCTGCAAGAACCTGAGAGCCCATCACTGAGACAGCAGTTAAAATGGGTCAGAAGATTTAAGATTGGAAAAGCACTGGGAAAAGGAGGCTGGAAAGGGCAGGGAAAGAGGGGGAAAATACAAGGAGACAGAGTAGATAAATGGCACAAGTCCCACTTTCCTAGATTAAAAAGCATGGATTTGGAAGGGAAAAAAGCTGTATTGGGGAATAATAAAGGAGACACACCAAAGGAGATGGATCTGAGGACAAAAGGAGTTTCTGACTCATGATTGTTAAGAGGTTAAACTGATTTCTCTCACAAAATCTGTCAATTGGAATCTGCTTTTTGGGACTGGGATCTCACATTCAACAAAGCAACATTGATTATTATTATTATTATTATTATTATTATTCAAGCTTTTAGTTGTAAAATTTTCTTTCATGTGGCTACAAGAACTGAAGAGGCTTCAACACACTTATAATCTCTCCATGGCTTCACCACTGACTTGTAGTGCAAAGCAACAAAAGTTAAATCCTTTCTCTCTGAAGTTCTTAAAGTAGTTTTCCATATCTTATCAACATCCTATAAAAAAAGGTTGGCTTGGCTTCATTTTCATTCCCACCACCATGAGGTTCCTGCAAGGCAGAATATAAAGCAGAATGCAGAAGAAGCAAGGCAGAATATTGGGAAGGGGAGACCTCAGCCTGAACCTGATGTAAATGTTGATGTAAATGGTGATGCCCTTGCTAACACCTGAAGTAAAACATAAAGGCAATAAAACCCTCCTTAAGAAAGAGTAAAGCCCCAAAATAGCAGTCAGCTCAACACAGCCAGCAGACCAGAGGACAAGTGGCATCTGGGAATAAATGGAAAATAATATATTTGGGGTAAAGTTATATATTTTTTCTTGGAAAATAAAATTAATTAAAAAAATAAATTAAAAAACCACAAACAAACAAACAACCAAACACAATCCCCCCAAAACCACTAATTTTGGCTTTCTCAGATTTACACTACTAATACTAATATTTCTGATTTCCTTCAAAGCATCTCCTTGCTACAGTCCTTTCCTCCTTCCACTTCTCTCCCCCACCTGAAATCCCTGAAAAAACCCCACCTGTAGCCTAGGAAAGATTTGGAACCTCACAGACTTGAGACAAAACTGTCTGTGTACATTTTTCCACTCTGCCTGCCAGAGAAGATGCCAGGCAAGCATTTGCCAGGCACATCCATGTCTTCAGTAACTGTCTCCATCCCCAGAAATCAACTGTACTGCAGCTCTTGCCAAGAAGATTCAACTTATTGGGTTCAAAGCTCCATGTAAGTTACTTTCTCAGTTCATTGAGATGTATTTGACATTCAGAAGTAACTGTGCAAGTTGATTTTCCTTCTGCAGCTGTTTCCAGCCCTAACTTGAGGAAGCAGATGTATAATGAAGTGCATTCATTTCCATACATTAACCAGAGCCCTCTAGACAGTATCCTGCAGCCAGGAAATTGATTTATTAAAGCTAACCATCAGCATTTTGCTGTAAGAAAGATGCACTTGTGGCACTAATCGGACAAGGAAATAAAAGCAGCATAACCCTGCCTCTTCTTCATCACACCTTTCCAAAAAAATGATGCAAGGAATATGTCCTTCCAGTAATGGCACGTTCTTCATACACATGCTCACTCATTACAGTCTGCAGTTAATTATTTCCCCTGTTAAATTATTTCTCTACAGATTTAAATAGTGTTCATAGCTTAGTGAAATGAAACACATGCACAGAAAATAACTGTAGTCCCAGACATCCGGAGCAGATGGTAATATTTTTCATCTGCTTTGAGAAAAATCGAAAGTTTGGTGCAGAGAAAAAAAATAGTTTGAGAAAATGACAACATCTGTGTGACCTCCATCCCCAAGAAGGTCCCAGTCCCTGCCTCTGAGCTGAGCTACCACCCTATGACCCTGCCCAAAGGGGGCAACCAAGCAACCAATCCTGGCACCAACAAAATCTGGGTGCAGAGTTTGAGGCCCACAGAAGTTCCAGTGCTGGATGTTCTGGGAGGAAAAACACACCCACTATATTTATCTAGAATTTCCTTATCTACTGCTTGAGATAAAAGCTTGATGTTGGCGTGAGAAAGTAGCTGTTTATACAAACAAAGCCAGTTTGGCATGGAAAGATTCAGTTATAGATCCCTATGACTGCCTACATACAGGAATACAAGCAAGGAAAAAATATAAAATAAAATCAAACCACTTTTTAATAGGATATTTGGAGATGATGCCCTCAATACAGTTTCTATAAACAAATTGAACCCCATGGTTTCTATGAACCCAAGATCCCCATCCCAAAAAACCCACCTGAAGTGGAAATGAAGAAAATGTCACAGTTCAAGGGCAGCACTTTGCAAGAAAACTAAAATTAGGTTAAACATTCTTTTCTTGGACATCTCCTTCACCCAGGTGGTCACAGTTTCACTATGATAAGCACAGCAAACAGTGATAACAGTTGTTCATTTTAATGTTCTTATAGCATCTGCAGGACTGGAATTTGAAGACAGAATCCTTCAAGTGATTCATGGCTCAGTTTTGCATCTCAGTTCCCAGCACTGAAAAGCTTCAGTCCTCCTCTTGCTTGGAAAATATGCATTTTGAGGCAGAAATGAATATTCAGCCCTTTAAGAGAACAAAAGCAGCTTAGAGAAATAGCAAGCTGCAAATCCTGTCCCATTCTGAGCCTGAGAGCAGGGGATAATGAGAGCCTTCTTCACTTGGTCACTGCTGGGGTGCCTGGGGAAGGCTGGAGAGGACACAACACCCACCCCAAGGCAGAAATAATGCTTTACAGTGCAAAACTCCGTTTCTGTTCCTCCCCATTGCATCAGTCACACGTGACAGTGCCAGCCACACCAAGATGTGGATGTAACTCAGGAGTTCCAATGAAAAATGTTAATTTTTAGCTTAATTCATAGTAACTTGGCAAACATAGTCACCATCCTGATGTCAGCCCTCACAGGGAGGAAACCCTAATACAGGAAACCCTTATACTTGTTCACACAAACTGATGGCAAACTCAGACTTTCAGGAGCTCCTGTAGAGGCATTTCCAAACACAACTTTATACATCATTTTTAATGCATGTGTTTGGACAAAAGTGGGGTTTTTTCAACAAAAATCTGGCTCGAGATACCAAAATTCTTCTTGCTGTACAGCTACAGTTAACATTTGCACCTGAGAAGTGAGTACAGAGCAAATATACCCAAAGGGTCAGGAAAAAGGAGAAAGTGATGTTTTATGAATAGGCTCAAGACAAAATGACTCCAGCTGCTAAAACAGGATTTGATTTCATCTCTGTCCCACTGCCCTGGATTAAATGGCTTGGAAATGCTCATATCACAAAGTTTAAACACAAAAAGCTTGCACAGAGCAGTTTGGCTTTGATTCTTTGAAGGAATCAGTGAAAAATTTTGGAATTATTCAGTTGTATCAACTCCTCTCTGTATTTTATCCTTTGTCTTGAGGTATCTCCCACCCTGAGGAGCAAACATTTGGAAGTATTACTTCATTTCATGTTGAAAACCAACAACTTTTTCAATTCTAAGAGCATCTCACACACCTTAGGAGAGAACAGAATTAATGAGGTTTGGTTCCTTTTCTGGTTCTCATTTTTCAGCTTGAAATAGCCTTGCAAATGCAGTTCCAGGCCACCCATAGAGCACACTCTTCATCATTAGGACTTTCAAGAGCATCTGAATTAGGTGTTCAGAAAGTCTAACAACCAAAATTAGACTCTGTAAAATCATTTTCTAGGTAGGGATGCACTTAGGATGTGAGGGGTGTGTAGACATCCTCTGGCAGCCAAAACTGAGAGTTTTGGATTGACAAAGTACAATTAAATTTTAATAGGCACAAGGAGTAGGGTCCCAGCCTCTAGTAGTTTTATGTGGATTTTTTAGCAGTTTCAGAGTGACTATATAATTATTCTTAAATAACATTTTCTAGAGGGCCTAAAAGTCTGGGTTTTGGAGGTGCAAAGGCACAGCTGATTTCTTAGTACTGCTGGATCTACCTTGCTCATTCACAATAAATGAACCTTTGACTGTCAAGTGATGATCCTGATACTAAAAAGAAAAGAAATAAATCAAGCTTTAGTCTCAATCCTTAGAGTTATTTATCTGCCTGGCTCTCCATAAATTTCTTAAATGTTGTAATTGCCAGTGACCTTCCCTGTCTTTTGGGCTTTTCAAGATGCAGGGAAGGTCAGGGCCAGTAAATTGCCAGCACCCTTGGCTGAGGGGCATTGATCAAGGACAGTTCAGTTCTTGCTTAGTTTAGCAGATTAAATGTAGAAGTCAGCAATTCTAAACAAGTGATATGATTTCTAGGTGGGGATGGATGACTCTGATAAAGATGTTGACTCATCATCTGAGAGAGGGGAAGAGAAAACAAAACCCCAGGAGTTTTAGCATGGTTCAGATGGACTTTTGGGTACAAGAAAAATCCCCTAAAGAATTGGGTAAACACCCCTGGAAACAGCACTACTAAGAAGTTCCTTTCTGGGCACCTTTTTTTGAGCTCTCTGTAGCAGAAGATGACTGCAGAGGGAGAAAATTAAAATAAGCATTTAGTGTCCATGCTGCAATCCTATTGCTGGTGGACTACAACCACCTCCATCTTCCTGGTGTAGAAAAGCTCTGCCTGCAGCCCAGGGCTGACCACAAATTGCTTTTCAGTCCCTGGTTAGGAAGTTACCAGCTGAAAAATCACCTCCTCTCCTCCCTTTCCCTATTAAGAGAGGATTTCAGCTTAGGCACAGAAGAGTTGATGTACCAGGTGAGACCACAGGCCAGCTCAGTCTCATCTCCTGTCCCAAATGGTGTCCAGAGAAAGCTGTAAGAGCAGGAATAAAACCACTGCCATCCCTCCCACCTTACCAGGATCTACAGCTCATAGGCCACCCCTCAGCTGGGGGTATTTGCTGCACATTTATAGCCCTGAAGAGATTTCTGCTGCATTGCTTGGCAAGGAGTTCCTGAGTTCAGCCCCATGTTATGGCTAAAAAAACCCTCCTTCCATTATTTCAAGTCTGCTGAATAAACCTCATGTCTTTTATCTTTATTTTTTTTACCATTTCTTTTTTAAATGAGTGAATACATTCACATTTCTGCTTGCACTTAAAAACATTGCACCTCTATCAAACTGCAGAGTTCCAAGGAAAAAACCTACTAAAGTGCACAAAATGCAGAAAATTCTGGGCTCAGATATCAGCCTTGATATTTTGGTACATCTCTCCAGCCCTGTATCCCTCTGTTAATAAAAACACCCACAGACTGTCCCCAGGATGCTATAAATGATTTGCCAACAACCAAGACTAATGAGAGTATTTCTCATGGTAGATCTGCAATACACCATAAGTCACAACTTTGCCCAGAGAACTTGGAAAAATAAGATTATAATTTGCTACCACTGAGGCTAAATGAGCAACCAGAAGAATGGTTCATAGAGAAAAAGCACTCTCATTAGTAACACATTTTGCACAGACCAAAGCCACAAGCTGTCTACAAGCTATTTATTAAAAGGTGAAGGTCCAACAGACACCATTTAAGATTCACTTCATTTACAACTGATAATGTTGTTTTTTTATTTTGAATAAATGATCTTTAGGGCCATGTGCATTATGAGAAAGGATTCCTGGTTTTATTTGGCATCTTTCTGTTAGTGTTTCCAGCAGGCATTCCCTTATCTGTCACTGGGTGATAGCACACTCTGCTACTTGTTATGGTAGCATGACCCCTGGTGATCTCTATATAAAATTCAATATTTTTTCAGAATTTAAATAAAACCAAAACTTGCTGTGGATTTTGAAAACAGCTGTATTAGTACCAGAAGCCATTACTGGCTGGGAGCAATCAGTTCACAGCAGTTCACCAGCTCCTACATTCTTGCTTGAATTAAAATAATTTTTAAAAGGTGTATTTTATCACTAACTCTGTGCTCTTGTGCCTTTTCTAACAGCTCTGAATACCAGCTTTAGCTGCTGTATTAAGTCTCAAACAAGGTCCAACAGGGTTCATGGACCACAGTAAAGCTTCCACCAAGGCAGGACAGGGTTGCAGCCAGAGCCCCCTCTCCCAGGCACCAGAATTCAGTCCTGCAGGCTTCAAACCCAGCAAAGCTGAAACTGATGTCTTATTTGGTACCAGAAAAATCCAAATGTGAGACAAATCCAGGGGGAACCAGGCTTTCATGGCTCTGCTGCTTGCAGAGGGGGTTGTTTTAATGGATATTGGAGCTGTTGCTGCATCCCTCTTGACCTTCCTCCCTCTCCAGCCAGAAATCAGAGGAGGTTGGGAACAGGGTGTCCCAGCAGCTCTTTATCAAAGGAAGGGCACTGCAGCAGGGATGGCAGTGAGAGGCAGCAGAGGACACTAATAAAGCTTTATTGATTTCCCATCCCAAGCAGCAATTTTACAGTCAGGCACCACAGCCACAGAAGAGGAACAGAAAGCAGGGAGGAAAAAAGGATTTGGTTGAGAAGCCAATGCGGTAAAAGCCAAAATGTTTTATTCCTTTGGATAAAACTACCTGAGTTATAGATGAGAAGTGTTATTTTAGAACATTGTGCATTCATTTTCCTTGGCATAACTGTATCCTACTCATATTTAAATTAATTCCAAAGAAATTGTTTCTTAGTTGCTCCTCAAACCCATAGTACCTCCTCATTTCTATGGCAACTACAGCCTGCAAAATCCAGGACTTTTCTTCCTGTTTTTCTTGTTCCTATGGAACAGATTGCAAGCTTTATTATTCAGGTAAAGGGACAGTAAATAATTACCAACCTGGCTTGCCATGGTTCAGACTGAACTGATGAACACTCCACATGCTCCTCCTAACCTCATGATGTATTATTCCAATCCACCTGGAAACTCTATTAAAATTTCCAAAGCTTTCTACAAAATATTATGCAGTTCAAATAACAGGTTTGTAGGAAAACTGCAGCTGAGATAGCTGGGTGAGCAGGGTTATCAAACCAATGTATTCCTATTTAATTTGTCTTTGATGTAAACACCACTGCCTCCTATTTAGCAGACTTGACCTTTTCCCATGTATTTGCAGTTTCTGCATCATACCCTACACCAGGAGTGTCCTCCACCAGTTGGACTTGCAATAAGATTTAAGATATGAGCAATAACAGCAAGTAATTCTGGGGAAAAAAAAATAGAAATAAGTACCCTGTGCTTAAGGCTGAGAAAATCACACAAAACTTTTGCAACACAGCTGCATCTCAGGAAGAGTGTGGCCAAACGTGGGCTCCCAGCTCCACCTCATCCCACTGATCTCCAGAATACTTTCTCCAAGAAACACTTCCAAGATTCACCTGTCTGCCAGGCAGTAAAGTCATTCATTGTTTTTCTCTTTTTTTTAGCAGTTAGGTGTTGCATTGCTGTGAAGGTTTGAAAGGTCAATAGGCAAGGAGAGAGCTCTCTCCTCTTTCTGAGGCAGAGATGAGGCCAAAAATTCAGGAATGTACTTGAGCACATGCTTACTTTGAAGGAGGTGCTCAAATACCAGCTCAGTCAAGAGGAAATCAAGGCACAGACATGTGCTTCATCAACCATGAGGAATATTTCCTTCTCAGCCCATCTGACACAGGTCAGGTTTGGACATTTTCATGCTTTTTTTGCTACACTGATATCAAATGTTTTTTCAGGCAATTGCATTTAATAATTTTATGAGGTGGAGCCCTGGAATAGCAACGTGGCAGATCTGCAAACTACTCTAAAGTGCCTTTGCTATTGTAATTGCAGGTATCATAGGATTTGAGATAGAAAAGTCTGAAAAATAACATTTATATTATTAAAGAAATACACAACAGGTGCTGGTAGCACAGAGGGGTGTAAGCAGAGCCCTGCCAGGACAGGAATGGTATCACCCCACAACAGGGGAGAATAATCTTGCCCTCAGGGATTTTTAAACCCAGTGGTTCTCTGGTTGCACAAGCATTTGAAGTCACTGTCAGTGGAGGCTGTCATGAAAAAAATCCTGTGATCCCATCCCCTCTCTAAGGGCTCTTTCCAGCAATTCTGCATCTCATGTAATGAGGTAGATCAAGGCAGTAACTCCAGTTGAAATGCAGCCCAGCAAGGGGAAGTTATTCCTCTGTTTGCTCACCAGAGAGAGCACAAACATCTCCCAGAGGACCTTTTCCAAAGGCAGCCCATGCACTTAGGTTGGTTTATCCCAGCTGGAAAAGCACTGAGCTGGGACTGAGTGGATGGCCAGGCTTTTCCTCTTGAGAAGCACAGAGCATCATGAAGCATCCTGCTGTTGACTCAATACCCCAACTTTGCAGCAGGTTTGAAATCCATTACTAAATTAAATTTGGCATGGAAACCAGAAATTGAGAAATTGTTATTGCAAGCATGCCAAGGGTAATATATCTTCTAATTCTTTCAAAGATTATCTGATTTGGAGTTTACTGTAATATTAAAGCACAGGCTTCCTGGCACAGAATGGGTGATGACCTTAAGTAGACAAGTCAGGCAATATAGCTTAGGGCTTTCTGATAAGAAACTTTTATTTAGATGCTGCAAGATTTATAAACCACTTAGAGATTCAGATTAAGTGATTGGTAATTAAAAAACAAATAAACCACAAGCCCCACAGTAGATTATCATGAAACTTTACACGCCACTTACAAAAGAAAATAATTTTCCATTACAGCAAGTAATGAAACCTGAATTTTAAATTATTAAGATTTCTCTAACCTTATAGAGAGAAAACCAGCATTGAGGACAGAGCATTAATTATCATAACCCCTCTCATTGCCTCTCTGTCTCCTGTTCTGTAGAACATAAGAGCTACAGCTTTCCATTCAGCAAGTGATGGACTTCTGGAGAACCCCAACCCTTCAGAAGAAGTTATAATTTACCAAAATGTGCAAAAAGTCTCCTTCAGAGATGAAAAAGGCTTAATTCCCAGGTCAGCACCTCAAACACGTGGCATCCCACCACCTCAAATAAATTAGTGAGCATCAAGGCCCAGTCAGCAATGCAGACCTGGTTGAGCTGCCAGTTCTTCTGGGTCAACATCCACTACGTGGCTGCTTGAGGATTCCAGATAAGCCATGGGGAACATCAAGATAAGAAAATATCTGTTTCTACCCCAAGGAAACTTCCTGTCATTTTGACCACATAAAGAAATGATCTCTCTGGACACACGAAGCCTTTACCCAGTTTGCAAACTGAAAACTTCAACAGATCTGAATATTTACATTTGGATACATACACCCAGTGTATAGATATCTTGGAACAGATTTGGAAATGTTTCCAGTGTGTATTGCTTGTAAAATTTCAGAGTTTGGAAAAGTGCCCTGAATGCTACGTCACTGCATTCACTGCCAGAGTAAGAAGGGGGCTCATAAAATAAGCATTAGCAGGAGAACATGATGTGAGAAGCAAATTTTTAGGAGAGAGGCCTTCTTCAGGTTTATGGTTTTGAGTATCAACCTCGAAAGGAAAGAGGTGGGTGAGAGAAGAGAAAAAGAAAGGCAGGTGGCTCACCAAATGATGTGTTCAGACCAATGACAGCTTTTCAGAAGACAGACATCTCAACTGGAAATGCAGGTGTTGGAAGCCCAGCTTATATTTTATTACCTGCTGCAAGAGAAGATGCTTCCAGCACAATTTTTAAAATCTAATTTTTAATTAAACAGACACAAATCATGAAAGATCTAAAACCTCAACTTTTCCTTTTCCTTATAGACTGAGGCTCCTTCTGAGTTTTGATTTTTGTTGCATTTATCCTTCTAAGTGTTTTGAAAATTTATTGTAGATGTAGGCATTGTGCAGATGCAGGCACTGGAAGTTACTGGGAGTTCCATTCCAGAGAGGATTATGGCTGGGAAGAGGCCACCAGCATCTCTTTAGCCACCCGTAACCCAACTTGGCCTTCTCTCTTCCCAATAAACTTACAACTTCTTGACAGAAGTTTTCTGAGATGGCAGCAACAGGGAGGTGAAGTCATTGTCTAATCTTAGTCACAGTCAAGAGTGACCTTAATGGCTTTAGAAAATCCCAAATTACAGTGGACGTGAACAAGAACAGGACTGACCAAACCTTTCCACTTTTTAATTTCTTTTCTTACCAAAGTTTTCCAAGGATTCAGGTTCTCAGAGGCCACAAGTTACTTGTAAAGAAGAAAAAGAGCTTCTCATCAACAAAGAGGCAATGATTCATGGCTTGTAGTACTGACAGGGTGAGCCACAGCCATGAAAAACAAGAAAGAACTCTTCAGTTTGGCAGCCAGAAGATGCTGGGCAGACTGTGGGACACCTTTTCTGACACAAGAGTCCTAAAGACCTCAATGATTTTCACATAGATGTTTTTGTGACCTACTTTTAACAAGACTTCAACTCTCCCATCAGCAAACCCTTGTGAAGAACATGGATTTGATACTAGTGGACCAGATCCTACCAGGAGCTGTTGGTTGTCCCAAGGCTGAGCATTCAGTGGGCATTTAGCCACAACAAAACCCCAACATCAGCTCATCAGCCTCTGACATGAAACACATCCTCTGATCCTTGGCAAAAATGCCCCAAACTGAAAACTGTGAACACAACACAGAATTTCAGAAAGAAATTACTAGATTCTTTAAGAAATTCTTTGTCTCCACAAACCCTGCTACTTGTGAAGCAAACATGTTTTCTCTGCAAGTGCTTGCCACTGGTTTGGGGATCTCAGCACCTCACCCAGAATATTTTGTGGCTCATGGGAAGCTGGAAAACCAAGCCCTGTGTATCCACAACATATAGATCGACCACAGCAGGATGGAGAGGTCAGATAGCTGCAGCAACTCTCATGTTTACATTTTGTTTTGCTTTTAAAAACCTTTTCAGCCTTCCATTAGATAATTACAGGACTCGTATCCTCACTTTCAGGGTTGATTTTCACAACACTTCTGTCACTGAAGCAATTTCTTTTGAAGTTATCTACTTGCCAAAAGCAATTTAGGGACTTACAGTTGACAGAAGTGGAGTGTACAAAATGTTCTCCTCTTGCATATAAAACAGGGGTACTTGAGTAGTGTTTCTTCATACATATTATAAAAATAAACATGTTAATCAACCTCCCATTTTAGAGCTGGAGTAAAAGGGCCTTGGTACTATCACAACATTCACTTATCCTAAGCTCCAGGTAACTAACAGATGATAAACATTCAGTACAAGGGAAACAGGGACTTCCCTGTACCTGAAAACACACAAGATGCTGACAAAAATATTATCTACAGAAGCAGGGATGATGCAGTTACTAAAAACAATATTGTGATTTTTAAAAAATGCATCAGTGGTGCAGGGTAACTGCAGGTGCAATTTTATTCTTCTCGTGGTGTTTAAGGAGTAATGCTGAGCTTTTTGCTTAGTTTTTACTCTCTCATCCTTTAAAACAGAAATATCAGAAACTACACCCAGCCTGCCTACATTTGCCTAAACACCTCCTGAACAGAAACCTTTAATGAAAAGCCCTGAGAGAGGTTACCAAATACAAACTGAACTGCCTCCATACTCATCCAACCTTTACAAAGTCTTCTTCAGCTGCTGACATGAAACACCCCAGCAACATTTCAGCTTTTGCTGACAGTGAGAGTGCTCCACTAATCTCTTTTTTTAAATAGAAGGCTAATGCTACCTTAGGATTCAGATATTTGCAAATGCAAGACTTGTTAAACCCATCTGCAGATAATGATAAGGCTTGACACTTCTTGCTAAGAGGACAGAGGCTATGAAGATGTTTCACCACTAATATTAAAAATAAAACTCAGGGTATTTCTAAAAGGCAGAACTGAAGCACAAAGTCCTGTTTGGGTTGATCAGTTCGACCCAGTCCATGGTACACCAAAGGCAGAGGCACCAGGGGGTTGTGTGTTGGGTAATGTGGGTGCTCAGTGTCTACCAGCTCACTGCTTTGGTGGTAGACTCAGAACAGGGAGACCACCCAAGAGCCCATCCTCAAGAAGATGAGGTTAGACAAGTTCAACAACCATCAGATAGAATCTCTAACCTGACTGAACAGCACAGCTCTACTTGGCACCCATGATATTTCCCCAGCTCCCACCCTCCTCTTGCATTTCTAATCTGGAAAGCAATTCTCCCAGCAAGTTCCATACAGGTGATGGTCTGGCTGTTGGGTGGGATGTAGACCTAGCATTTAGGGAAAGGATCTGACAGACAACTGTGCAAGTCATCTCCTGCTGCTCCCACTCTGGACAGGCTCTCTGCATACAAGCCAAAGAGCAGCTGAGCATCCTCCAAAAAGCAAGGAAGGCAGACAGCCTGGAACGATGCAGCCCCTACATAAACCTGAGCACAAGAGGGATATGGTGAGCAGCCAACTGATGCACTGCCTGATGAGCAGGCACAGATCTCAGAACAGACCTGAGAGCCTCCTCTGCCACTAATATTGTCCCTTTGCTACAGAAGGTGGTGAGGATTGAAGACCCTGGGCGCAGGGAAACACTGCAGCCCCAGCCCAGCCCGCTACAGCTCCTGCTGAAACCAAAGGTAGTGACTGCCCCAGGAGCAGGGACCTGCTCTTGAACAAACATCTCTGGCTGAGTGGAAACCATGAATCACATTTTCTGTATTTTTAAGTGATATTTGTTTCTTTTTTTACAAAACGATTTATTTAAAGCCATCCTACAGCCTCAACTTTTCCAGCTATCGCGCATAAAAATAATAATAAAAAAATCGCCGTTCTTTTTATAATCTGCATCAGATTTCTCTCCTCTATCTTGTTTTTTGAAAAGCCACGAAACTATTAGTTTTTGAAGTGATGCAAAACTAAACCTGCTGCTCTGCAAAGCCCATAATTAAGGGCTGTAATCATTTTTTCACTATCTGGCTCCTTTTCAAAGCCTGCGTCAGGCTTTTGTTCCTCCTGCCGGCTCCTCTCCTGGCAGAGCACCCATGCTGATCCCAGGCATTAATTATTGTTTGGGAGAATGGAAAGGAGGAGGGCAAACAGAATGGAGAGAGCAAAGAAAACACCAGTGTGCAATTCCACAAAACCCCTCACTGGGATATTTGAAAAAGTAACTTAGAAATAGCTCCCCACACAACGCTTATGAAAGGGTTTATCTGCTCCTTTTAAGGACCCGATCTGGGAACAAAGATCTTCAGTTCCTCAGTCTAAGGAAGGTATTGACATCAAAATGTATTTTTAGTCAAAGAAACAAAAAAAAAAGCAAAAAAAAATCACTGTTAAAAGAAAAAAAAATTATTTATGGGAACTGTTGTCTGGGTTATTTTGGAAGTGTCTCAGGAGAGGTATTGGATTAACCTAAACTACCATCTATATCTGTTATATATAACATAGAGCAATAAAATTAACCTGGGTATCCAGGAGCCTCTTCAGGTGCCAGTGACAGCTTCTCAGCCACCTAACAACAAGGTGTCAAACATGTACAACAAGGAGATCCATAAAATCCTACTACAATCTTCCAACTGTAACCTTCATGTTTGGTATTTTCACACCAAAAAGTTGGTATCTGAATTGTCTTCTGTTAAAGGTATTAATAACTCATTATTAGTACAAAAGAGTAATTACTCAGTGTACCAATGCTTTGTCATCTATTTCACCCAGAGGATTGCTATTTAACTTGTGTTCAGTAATATTGTTTTGGAGATGAAGGTCAAAATCAAGCTTGGGTAAACCAGAATTTTTTTGAAGGTCATAAAAATTGTATGTGTTTGGCATTCAAAAGAGTACAGAATGATCTGAGGCCCCACAGGGTGAGACTCTAAGCTATCAGTGTTTGTGTTGCAGATTCAGCTTATGTCCAGAGCCACAGCTGCCTGAGCCAGCTGAAGTTCAAAGCTGAGAGCCTTGGCTTACCAGCTCAGGTACAATAAAACCCCAATGCAGCTGCAGAGAGGTTTTAGGCTGCATCTGGCTCATGCTCACACAGCTCAGAGCTGGGGCAAAATGAGCCAAAAGTTATCTAGGAAAAATTATGAAATACAAATAACTAATTTTTTTTTTTATACAGGTGGTTGGCAATGAAATTTTTTCTTTTTTTTGGAGGGGATGACCAAAAATTTGATGAACACATTAAAAGACTTATGTGTAGAGCACAGCCTGTAGTGTATATTAACATATCCCTGTGAATATTTAACTTTATATATTCGTTCCATGCTTCTGCAGCTTGACAAGGGAAAGATGGTTGGCAGGAGAAGGAATGGAGGCATCCAGAGCATCCAGGAAAAATACCTGAAGGAAACTTCATCCAAAATTCTTTCATTGTCTCCAGCTGCTTTCCAAAGGACACCACATTCCAGACTCTGGACTGAAAAAGCAGCATGGATGTTGCACAGTGTTGATGGACTTAGACCTCAGATTTTGTTCCTGTGTGTAATATCACAGGGGAAGGAAGAGTGGTTGGGAAGCTGACTGGGGGAGAAGAACCTGGGGGGTGCTGGTGCTCACTTACAGCCTTTAGATCAAGAGTTTCACAGAAGCTTTGTGCTCCTCTATAGCCTTGCTTGCTCCTGATGTTGAGTTTTAAACATCCTGGTGTTAAGCATAAGGATGCAAAAGCTCTTGGCTCCTCTTGAGCTCTGATTTCTCTTGGATTTGCCAGGCTTCTTCATTTTACCTTCAGTAAATATTGTCATGTCTGTGGCTATCACTAGTGACAAAGTGTGCAAGGCAGGTGACAGTGGTTTGTCAATTTATATCACAAGTATTTTTTGCCTTTTCTGAGGTTTTTTATGTATGTCACAGTACTTCTCATCTGAAACTGATTCCAACTTCACCCCAGCATAAAGCAACACCTGATTTACAGGCTGAGGTATTACTGGGAGGTGAAAAACAGCAAGAAAAACAAAATGATATTTCCTAGGATCAGCAGAACAGTTAACCAGACCATAAATTGTAAAAACATTTAACTAAGCACAATAATCTATCATGCTAATTTTGAAGCATTAAGTGTAAAATACAACACTTCACAGGCCAAGAATGCCAAACATGCAAACTGATAATCATTTCAACTGGTCCAGCTCTGCCAGTTTTCCATCAACCATAAAACACTGACAGAAACTTCAATTATGGCATGGAGAAAATATCATACTATTTGTGTACCAGTAGGTTCCACATTAGCATAGTTTTAAAGGCTAAACTTTTCTGATTGAAAGACATGAAAATCCAAAGCACCTCATATCTGCTCTGGGCTTCTAAATCACTTCCATCTGGTCTGTACTTCACCAGCAATAAAAAGATACCATAAAGCTTGGTTCCAAGACACTGCTTTTGTGTGAGAACACATGATGAAGTTCATCCAGGAATAGAGACTTCCAGAAACAAAGAGAAAACTCAAGAGTTGCCTTCACAAGATGCAAAATCCTAGCAAAGATAGGGTGGTGTAGCCCAACACTGAGTAGAAAATTGATTTTTTTTAAAGGGATTTACTTCTGAGTCTTGCTCAATAAAGGATGCAAAATATCTTCTCACTCAGAGTCCTCTTCCTCCTTGATTCAGGTGGAAAATTCTCACTGCAGGAAATGAGGCCAGGCTGGGCCATCTCAGGCAATCACAGCTTCCAGCAGATTTCTGTCCATTTATTGCATCCAGACTCTCATTAATTCTGGGTATGGATCAGCATTTTAAGGAAAACACAATGAGTATCATTTCAGTGGTTTTTTGCTGAAAATTCAGACCTTCTTATAGATACAGTGACATGAAGAAAACTAAAAAACCACATTAAAACCAGTATTCTTGGAATATCTCTGAAGTCATTGCTGCTGAGAAGAGTTAGCTATTCCAAGTAGAAATGGCATCACTGACTTAGTCACCAACCTAGGGACAGATCCAAGGGGATGGACAATGCAGACAACTTTATTTAGGTTAAAAGGCAATCTTGAGCCCATTTGCCTGCCATGATTTGGCTCCATGAGTCAAAATTTCATCTTAATTTCTTGCAACTTGGAAACAGATTATCCCAGACCTCACAGTTATTCTTATTTTCCATATGAAAATTCCAAGGGCTGAATGTGATGAATTTTCTGACTAAGGCTGAGAAGAAACAATAGTGAAAGAAGCTCAAGGCTGCTAGAAAGAAGAAAAGCTCTGTGGTTTTGGGGTTGGTTTTTTGAGTTTGGTTGGTTGGCTTTTTTTGGAGGGGGAGGTTTAGAGGGAAAGAGAAGTTACTAAGGCTGAAAGAACTTCCTTTAGGTACAAAAATAGTTTAAAATGAGACTGAAGACCTATGAAACACCATTAGATCCCTCACCCTGTTTTTTCTCATTCATGGTAGGTAAGAATTTAAGATGCTGCCTCTTTACATCTTAGATACTTAGAAAAAAAAATAAGCAGCAACAAAATCTTCGTTCTTGTTCATATGATTGCTTCTTTGGCATAGGAAGTTGAACTCCACAAGATCTCCAAAAGGCTTTTTCCAGAAGCTACAGAAATCTAAAGGATTAGGGTTCTGCTCAGCCATAAGCAAGAAAAGACTGAAGTTTCCTTAAAACAGTGAAACAGCTCCTCTAGATGGGTTTTACCAGTGCATTACAGATAAAAACAGATCAGACACCACTCGAGTGCTCACCAAAGCATTTCATGCAAAGAGGGGAAGTACAATTTCCAAGGATTATTTGAAAGGACTCCCTGAGCTGGAGCTGCTCATAGAGCTCATGAGTACAAGAGCAGAGGGATGGACATCAAAGCTTCCCCAACACAGCTGCCCTTTCATTTTGGAGCACTTGAATCAAAGGGATGGGTGTGCAGTTAAGTGGTGATGGAATCAGAGCATCAGGAGGGTAATTTCTCCATCAGAAAAAGTCCTTGTGGTGAGTTAATAAAATGAGATCAATCAATAGTTTGGAAATTATTCAGCTTGCTGGGGTAGTGGAAATAAAAAGGGGTGTGGGTCTTCTGATGAAAAGATTTCCTGCTTTGGGTACATGCAAGCTTAAACTAAAAGGAACTGAAAAAAAATAGGAACTTCATTTTATAACTCAGGCTGTAATTGAATGACATGCTCTTTAAGTTTGTTTCATCATAATTTAATATTACCCTTCAATTATTTTCAGACAGTAAAATTAAACTTGACCTCCAAGTCTTTAGAAACTACATTTGGTGTTTCAGGCAAAATGTAAAAAAGCTGAAGGACACTGAGCCAGCCTTGCAAAAACACTTTGCTTTTTGGTGTGAGGATGATTTCAATTGAAAGGATCTCAACTGTTATTTTATAACATCTCAACTGCTATTTTATAAATTTAAGTAGTAGAAATATTCTTTATTTGCTGTTTTATTTTTATTTGGGTTTCAGGGTTGGTTTTTTCTGGTTTTTGTCACCCCAACATACAAAACAATGTACCTGTCTGCCAAATTACACAAGAATATGGGAGTTACATGTAATGCCTGCCTTGGCAGTCAGCTGGGACTCCAGCTCCTGCAGACATGCCCAAACTTGGTGTAAATCAGTGTGATAGTGATCAGGAGCACAGAGCAAGGTGTAAGATGCTGTGAGCCTTCTGCTGATGGGGCTGCTCTTCAACCAGTGAGAAAGCTGCAAAGCACCAGGTTAGGCCATGGCTACATGAGCCTGCATGTCTGCAAGGAAGATAAAATCTGTTTTTATATTTACATTTACATTAAGGAAGGAGAAATAGTGATCACAGAACAGTTCTGGTTGGAAAAACCCTTCAAGATCATCAAGTCCAACCATTAGCCAAGCACTGCCAAGGCCACCACTAAACTATGTCCCCAAGCACCATATCTACACAGCTCCTAAATCCCTCCAGGGATGGTGACTCCAGCATCTCCCTGAGCAGCCTCTTCCAGAGCCTGACAGCTCTTTCAAGTGAAGAAATTTTTCCTACTACCCAAGCTAAACCTTCCCTGGCACAACTTGAAGCCATTTTCTCTTGTTCTGCCTCTTGTTACTTGGGAGAAGAGACCAAACCCCCTCTTGCTAGAGATCAAGGATAGAGGATTCTCTAAAAAACCCTTTCACATTATCATAAACCATGTAACATATTGCTAGGCAGTGGGCAGATAAGAAATTCATACATTTTGATGCCTGATGAATAAACAAGAGGAACATGCAGTAATTAATCAAAACATGTAAATGACTATTTTCTCAAAGGTCACTGTATTTATGATGCTCATTATATATTAACAAAAATATGCTTAATGAACAGCCTTCCAATTATGACTGTGTGATGACCCACAGCAAATGCAGCAATCACAAACGTGGGAGTAGGATTGAAGCTCTCCATAGCTTGCAAAAATCAGCCTGTGTGTGAAAATTCCATCAAATCCAGGGCAGAGCACTTAACACAACATGAGGACACACAACTAAATGAGTCAATAGCATCTAGGGGTCAGAATGCAGAGCTATTAATTTCTCCTTTCTTCAATCATTAGCAAAATGGGACATGATAAATGGCTCGATGCCTCTGCAAACAATAAATGACTCATGATGCTTGTTACAAATTATAGTTGAAGAATGCTCTAAATATGCAGTTGCCTTCAAATTTATATCTGCAAAATTGATTTGAAACATGGTGGCCATTAAGCAAGACAAAGAAAGATAACAGGAAAAACAAGTGATTTTTATCCCTTCTATCCCTCATTCTACCTTGAAGCCTGATAGAACCAAATATGCCTTGAAGGTATTATTAATGCCTTAATAATAGAATTCCACATGGAATGATTGTCCTGAGAACTAAAAAATACAGAAGTGAATCTGAACTACTCACAGAAATTTTAACCTGTGGTAAATTTACAAATCAGAGCCCCCAGCAGATCTTTGACCCTACATTAAGGTTATGGAAAAAGGCTCAGCAGGAATCAGATTTTTGTTCTAAGCTACACCCAGTTGCAGTGGTACTTTTAAGCTTTTCATTTTTGCTGAAATCACAGCAAACATCTCACATCTTCCTCTTGGTGCTGCCTTTAGGTGTAGGGTTCTGCCCCCCTCACACACTCATTGCTCCCACTAAGGGTGAAAACATTTGTTATTTGGTGTTGATTGATGAGCTCTAATGGAAATACTTGTATGGAGCATGGGAAGAGCATTTGGCAAAGCTTTAAAAAAAAAAAAAGCAAAACAAAACAAAACCAGAGCAAGGTCTTCTTAGGACATTGTGATGGGAAACTGATAAAGAGAGGTTTGAAAACAAGTGTACTGATGGCAACCAGGAACTTTCATTTGTCCAGCCCTTCTACTTGGCATCTTATATTATACCTGCTAAATATGTTGCTAGATTAAATTATAGTTGTCAATTAAAGGTGTTGAAAACACACATTGGAGGATCACCATTTACATTTTAATTTTACAGTACATTTGCTGATGTTCTCCATTACTCCCATTAAACGGACTGGTAAGAAACCTCAGGAATCTCCACCCCATAATTGTAACTCTTCCTCTACAAGATACTTAGAATTTACACAGGAGCTTGAAAACACTCATAGTAACTTGGCTAAAGTTACAATTTTTACCTAATTACTTTTTTAACCAGAAGGAGGATTGTTGCTAATTTGATTTTCCACAACTTGCCACTAATAAAAAAAGACAAAACCCCCACTCAGTGCTACAGGCAGTAGCTTAGCAACAATATCACCCATCTCACTAAAAAGGCAGTCAACATAATGTAGAGGTAATTTTTTTGCTTACAAACCAGAAGCTTGGTCTTGAAGCACAAAACTTTGGCTGACAGTAATGTTAAATAGTAAATATACCAATTCATGTACTAGCAGACATTTTTTCTACTAAACACTGTTATTATTTTCTGTAGTATCTGTAGTGCTAAGAAGTTAAGAACATCCTGATGCATTGATATCCCTCATTTACAAAAGGATTTTTTATTTACACTCCATTCCTTTCCTACTGTCTAATCAGAAGCCTAAAGTAAAACTCACATGTAGTGCAGCTCCCACAGTGCAGAACACAGCTGAGATACAGCCAGGTCTCCTGATAACTGGGAAAACATTAGCCCATCCCAGTGCCAAAAAGCCAAACTGGATCACTTAATCATTTCACAGACTTTCTCACTGCCACAAACATGTTACCTAATGATGACTGGAAAATTCCGATTATTAAAGCTCCACAACATTTTCAGCAGATTAATTATCCATTAAAACTTAATTTGGGTTAAACCATCCCTGGTAATGACTTCGACTTGAATATAATAAACAGCATAAATTAAAAACCATGGTGTTTTGTTGTTTTTTTTCCACGAGCAAATCTAGCAAAAGAAAAATGAGGCAGTGGTGGTTTTGGACTCCACAGCAGCATCTTGATTCAAAGCTTCTGCTGGCCTCATCCCAAGCTTTTATTGGAACTGAATCCTTGCACAAGCCTGGTGGATGTTGCAATCAGCAGCTCTTATAGCATGCCAAGGTGGGTCCTCTTCTGTTGACAGCATTTTATTTTGTACCAAACTCCTACCCAGGCTCGGAGCAGAAGGCAGGGAGTGACCCAAGTGTCTGCTGGCTCCAGCACTCACCTGGAGGTGAGGTGCTAAGTTCTTGCATCAAGAAGCACCTCAGATTTTTGTTAGCTTCACAGAGCTGTAGGAGAAAAGATAAATCTATCCTAAATGCTGCATCTGAGTGCTCTTGGAGCTCTCCAGGCAGAGTTGCAGGCTCACAGCTCATCACTTGAGGATGGGCACCCAAACAAGGGGCCCTCATGTGCGGGGTAAGCATCTCAACCAAGCACTGGCAATCTTCTGGTTCACCTCAGTTCTGTACCTAAAACCATGCTCAGAACATCCCCTGTTTAGATTTCTGAGGCAATGAATCCAACAAAGTGAAAGCTGAACTCAGCGCTTGCCCCTGTACTCAGCGCTGGTGAGGCCACACCTTGAGTCCTGTGTCCAGTTCTGGGCCCCTCAGTTTAGGAAGGAGATTGAGGTCCTGGAGCAGGTCCAAAGGAGGCAACTGGGCTGGTGAAGGGACTCCAGCACAGACCCTATGAGGAGAGGCTGAGGGAGCTGGGGGTGTTCAGCCTGGAGAAGAGGAGGCTCAGGGGAGACCTCATCACTCTCTACAACTCCCTGTAAGGAGGTTGGAGCCAGGGGGGGGTTGGGCTCTTTTGCCAGACAACTCTCAGCAAGACAAGAGGGCAGGGTCTCAAGTTGTGCCAGGGGAGGTTTAGGTTGGAGATTAGAAAGAATTTCTTTCTGGAGAGGGTGATCAGACATTGGAACGGGCTGCCCAGGGAAGCAGTGGATTCTCCATCCCTGGAGATATTTAAAAAGCGACTGGATGTGGCACTCAGTGCCATGGGCTGGGAACTGCAGCATTAGTGGATCAAGGGTTGGACTTGATGATCTCTGAGGTCCCTTCCAACCCAGCCAATTCTATGATTCTAGGAATCCTATTCTTTATTCACCTTCTCCTCTCCCCCTGCTTAACAAGGCAAACTGGAAAGAATTTGCTTTTATCAATACCCCATGGTACAAATAATCTCAGCTTTCTTTCAAATATGTGTCATTTTTTTTCATGCTCTAGATGAGAGACATCCTAGTGCAAAAGTTGGTGATTTAGCCTCCCTTAGTTACTAGCACTAACATGATGAGAGTTTTAGAGTGGGATTAATGCTGAAATTAAAACAAAGAGAAGAAGAAATGACCATTTCCCCCATAGTTTTGCTAATTAATTTGATCCTTACCATCCTTTAGCATGGCAAGTTTCACATTGTGGAAACCTGAGGGGTGTAGGATGTATTTTGGAAGCAGATATAGAAGCTGAACAGGTTCCTTTAGTAACACTTTCTGCTAAAAATATCAGATACAGAGAATTGTTCACAGAACAGCATCTTATCTGCTGTGAGCTTATTTTTTGTTTGGCTCACTGTTTGGCTAGAAATATAGGGGGTGAAAAAAATAAATACCCAAGTCAAGAGGCTGATGTAAAACACAACAAAGGTTGGATTTATAATTCAATAAATTTAAAACTTGTATTACGTATGAGTCTATACTCTCTCCAAAGCAACAGAGGACCTAAAAATCCTTGTTTCTGTCTTAAGGATGTCAGTATAATTTTCAACATTTAAAATATAGAAGTTTTAGCATAGTGTAAGCAAGAAATTATCCAGGTAACAGGATTAATATCCAGGAAATTAATAAAATACCTTTACTGCAATTTTATGCTAAGAAGTCACACAGCTACTGCACTTCAATGTTAACTTAAGCCCTAACAAAGTGGGGTTTTTTTTTAAGGGATTAAAAAACTGTTTACTTATTTTTCTACCTTTTACATAACAGTTTGTCATATGCTGGGCATTCCTTAAAATCACTATTTGCTCTGCTATCATTTGATGTACAGGCTCTCTCAAATTTAGGGAAAAACATGACCTTTCCTAGAAAAAGTTTTCCAGATTTAGAGATTGCTCCTTCCAGCAATATGTAGAGACTCCTGTGCAATTTCCTCCTCTACATCCTTATTCAATTTTGAGGAATTATAAATTCAGCAAACCTCAGTAAAAAAGGAAAACACATGCTCCTAGGGAATCTTGATTAAAATCCCCCCAAAACCACAGTATTTTCTCATGGATGAAACAACCTGCAGAAATCCACTTAATAACTGAACTGAAAAGAGGTCAGAATACATTCATAACAAATAGCACATAAAGAGCTATGTACAGGAGCCTGTGCTTCTAAGAGCTTGAACAACAGGTCCCAGGGTTTCCATGCTCCTGCTGTGCATAGTGGGGATTTTCTGTCCCCATCTGTTTACACTGATGGGTTTCTTTTTTTAGACAAAATACCAGAATCTCCAAATACTGGAATCAAAGATCTGTGCTACAGTCTCCACCTACACTCTCCAACCTTCTCCCTCCAGGTACTTAGGTAAGAGGCATCAGAACTCTAAATCAATTGGGGGGAGGTGAGGGGGGGAATAGATCTAAAAAAGAGCAAAGAGCAGGCAGTGATTTCACAGCTAGGCAAACTGGAAAAATTAATTATTCTGCCTTTTCACTCCTTGAATGCATTTGACATCCACAAGATGTAGTAGATTTTGTGGTTTTAATTAATTTTTCTTCCTTTAACAGCACCATCCTGCTGACGTGGGAGCTGCTTTATTTGAAGCAGGCAAAAAAAAACTTAAAAAAAAAAAAAAAGATTGCTGTAGCATTGCCTCTCACCTCCCACACAGCCCATACCTACTGTACCACACCGTGCCTTCCAGCTCCCAGCAGCCTACTCCAGCAGCAACGCCAGGAAACTATTTACCCAAGGAAATAACTATGATAAAGGGCTAAAAATAGGCTGAAATGATGGCAAGCATTTTGTTGATTGATACGTTGAAAAGAAAGGAAATGAAGCTGTTAAAAAGCTAGAACATGGAGCAAGAGACAGAAAGGGGGGGAAATAATTCCTTTCGTTGCGGCGGGCGATCTGGCAGCGGGGATGCATTTTTTCCTCTCTTGCACTCACACACTGCAGTTTACCCTGCTGGCTGGTCCAGCTCCAAAGCAAGCAAACTCCCCTCCCCAGAAAGGCCATTGCTGAGACTTTGCCTTACATAGCTCTCCCATTCACTCTGCTCCCTGAATCAGGAGGGCAAAATAAACTCCCCGGATACCGACCTTGGAGGTGCTCGCTAAAAGCCACGCGGGTGCTCAGGGCTCCGCTGCAGCTCGAGAGCTGCACTGGGGAATCTCACACATTTCAAATAAAAAAGGGTTTGTGGCTCTGATAGCCTATGGAGAAGAAGATTAGGACCCTTCTAGCCTGTTTCTGTTGGCACTCAGGCCCTTCATGCAGGGGAAAAGGATAAAAACAGGAAGGGAAAAAAAAAGAAAACAGGGACAGAGAAACAGGTGCTTATTTTATCTGAAATTAAATCACTTCTTTTGCTGATTAAATAATATCCATGCCCATATTAGGCAACTGCACCAGAATCTTTCTGCCTCTTTTTTTTTTGAATACTGCCTTTTCCAAGGTAAATTTTGAAGTGGTGAATTGAGTTAGAAGAGAAGCAGCAAGGTGTCTCTGTATGGCAAGAGAAAATTCAGCATATAATATATACCACCCACTGACTGTGAAAGATTCTAAGTAGACACATGCAAGAGAACAGGGAATACTGCAAAGTTTGCCTCTTCTATTATTTTATAGACCTACATGTTAAAGGCAGAACCAGGTACTCTGTGGTTGTGCTGAGATTCTGTGAAAAGAGATTCTACGAGTTCCCCTTCCATCTGTATCAATAAACACTGTCTGAAATAAAATATATTTTTAGAAAGGGCCAGCATTATGAATGAGACATTTCACATTATACAATGTACGTCACATGTTCTGCTAGGACACAAAACTGCCCTTTGCTAGTTTTCCATCCTGGCTCAAGAGAGTTATTCCTTTCAAGTCAGGGCTGTGCCAGCTCATCAGAACTACTAAATGAAGCTCTGGAGCTTATCCTCCCACCCCTTCAGCCTCTTCAGTTTTCCCACAGAGATCTGCCCTACCAAGTTATTCCTAAACCTCCACGTGTTTTCTGATAAAATCCTAGGTGGAAAGAGCCACACCTTCCAGCACACCACTGAAGACCAAGGAAATAACAAATCCAATGGCTCTTGGGTCCCAGGAAGGTGCAAATTGTTTAACTCATGAGTGGGCAGGAGGAAAATCAGTGAGAAGTCAGCTCAGACTGAATATCAGGAAATATTTCAAACCAACAAGATCAGTTTTTCTCAACCACACACAGCAACAATCCTACATGTGAGTGTCTCTGTGAGAAATCTGCTGTTTTCTGGTCAGGGGGTGATGGGTCCCATGGCCACTGAGAGGCACAATAGACCAGAACCATCTTCTTTGCTTGTTTTAAGTTGGTGTTAATCAGATTCAGCTGCAGCTTCCCAAGAGAATGCAATAACAAACTGAAATGAAGCCCAGAGGACTCTCTCTCACTCACCAGCCACACCTGAAACTCCCAAACACATGACCAGGTACCTACTTCTTTTTTGCCTACTTTAAAGAAGTGTTCCTCTCTTTCCTCTCAGTTCTGGAGGGACATGGACCTGCTGGAGCATGTCCAGAGAAGGACCACAAGGATGATCAGAGGGCTGGAGCACCTCTGCTCTGCAGACAGACTGAGGGAGTTGGGGTTCTTCAGCCTGGAAAGGAGAAGGTTCTGAGGAGATCTTATTGCAGCCTTCCAGTATCTGAAGGGGGCTACAAGAAAGCTGGGGAGGGACTTTTTAGGGTGTCAGGGAGTGATAGGACCAGGGGGAATGGATTCAAACTAGAGGAGGGGAGGTTTAGATTGGATGTTAGGAAGAAGTCCTTCACCATGAGGGTGGTGAGAGACTGGCACAGGTTGCCAGAGAGAGGTGGTGGAATCCCCATCCCTGGAAGTTTTTAAGGCCAGGCTGGACAGAGCTCTGAGCAACCTGACCTAGTGGGAGGTTTCCCTGCTCATGGCAGGGGGATGGGATGATCTTAAATGTCCCTTCCAACCCTGAAAATTCTATGATTCTCTCCAGGGAAATCCTTAAGCACATATTAATGCACACCAAAGTCACTGATACTTCAGCATGTATTTATTTCACATGTTTGTTTCCATATCTGAGCTGCAGGATCTGGTCCAGCTCCTCAGTGTCCATTGCACTGACTGCACAAAGGTTGATGTAGGAGCTGAAGTACCTGGGCAAAGCAGTGAAGTGCAGAAAGGCAGCCACCTCCTAACATGGGGACCAGAGAGATGGATACTTGGAGGTTAATAAAGAGAATCCCTAGGTAAGGGGGATAGGCTGCTCCCATTTCTCCTTTAAAGCAAGAGGGATATATGGGAATATAATCTAAATTATTTACATCACAATTGCAAATAATACAGAAAGAGAATTATATGTTGTGCTGCCTTGGCCTTCTTTTCATCCCTAAAAGCAATTGGGCAACAAATAGTTTTAGAAGAGATGATTTATTATTTTTTTTGAGCATATGCCTGTAAAAGCACACATGACAAAGATGCTTGCAATTTTTTTTTTGCAGCCATTTGATACAGTAAAATTTATTCTGGGAAACAGAGCATCTCTCCTGCTACAAAGAGACAAGAAAACAATGTGGGCATTAGGTGAATATTGTCTTCAGGAATTTATTATTAGCAGTATTTCAAACAGCTACTACACACACTATCACCATTTTAAAGTGATTTTCCCTTTTTTTTTTTTTTTTTTTTTTTAACATGCAGCAAAGCCTGTGAATTTTAACCATTTCCAAGGGAATTTTAGCTTCCAAGGGATGGGCTGGTCCTTTCATAACTTGTAGGTAATTTGTCTCCCTTCCATTTGAAAAAAAAAGAGCTCTGAGGCATTCATATGTGGGAGCTAAGCATCCTACAGGGGGTAGGTAGCTATCTGATCCAATCTCCCCTTAAAAGGCAGGAAATGAGAGGACATTTCACATGTGGTTGAATATCTCTAAATATATATTTTTAATATCTATATACACACACACACACACTGCTTGCCACCATTAAAACACTTCATCTATTGTCTGGCATGGTGCATTGTATGGAGAGACTGTCCAGATGAAAAAGAGTTGCTTTGCTAAGCAGAAGTTTATATTGGATAAACATTTCCATATAAAGAACATACACAGAATTTCCAATGTCTTATTCTAAATGAAGGCTGCCCTCAGCCCTGGGCTGAGCAATGCCCCTCATCATTCAGTGGGGTCAGCTAAAAACAAAGAAATCTGGGTTCTGACTGAACATCAGATACATGAAAAACCCCATTCCTCTATTAAGAAAATTCAAGACCCTAAAATGAAGTAAAAACCTGAGTAATTTATTAACTAATTTATCTCTAAGCTGCTATTCACAGCTCTGATGGGACCTGGGAGTGTTTCCCACAGGTGATAGTTCTGATTTGTATTAATATGAAACTCAGGTCAATAGAACTGGATCCACAGCAAAAAGCTAAAAATTTTAGAATAAAAATCTTAGAACATGAAGTTAGGCTTGGAGTCTGCTTTGGGAGCAACGTGTTACCTGACAGATATCTGGGAATATTTGGAAAACATTACAGCTACACCTTCTAAGCTACTTTACTACTTGAAAGAGAAAAAGCAATCATTCAAAAGACAGCTTAGGAGGTTGCATCCCTTTCTTCAAGTGCAACAGAAACCAGGTTGCCACTTCTTCAGCATCAAAGTCCAAATTAGATGAAGGAGTGTGGAGGTAATAACAGCAGCAAGAGATTCCCTTCCTACTCCTTTCATGGTTAAGTGAAGTTTGTTCCTTTTTTATTTTCTAAGTATGGTTAGGCGCCTCGAGCATGCTTGTTAGGATGGAAAAAGCGTGCAAATCCCAGACCTAGGACCCTGCCAAAAGTCTCTTTAGACAGTCAAGGCAGCCAGAAGTATGCTGAGAGCTTGCCAGAGCCATATTGGGTGGCTAAAATTAAATAAACAGTTAATAAAAAGATTTGGAATCAACCTAAATAAATACAAACTTACAGATTAACTGCTTTCTCTGCTTTATAAAGGAGGATCTGAGGGAGCAACTGAGCCCTTGGAGTGCTTGCACATCCACAAGTTTTGCACATCCACAGCAGATTTAAACAGGGAATTACTTGCTATTATCTCTTTCAGTAAGATGAGGCTCACATTTGAAAAAATAAAAAAATATAATGATAATAATAATAATAAAAATCCTTGACTCCTCTGACAGTGATTTCTCTTCCTTTAAAACATAAAGTCAGTCTGCCCCCTGTTGTCAGCAAATTACAAATCCTACCCTGCAGCAAGAGGCAAACAGCAGGACCTGAAGTGCTGAAATATTGAGAATTATTTCAAACAAAAGGCAGGCTGATGCAAAAGTATTTTAGGAATATGTTGCTGGAAAAAAAGTGAAAAATGTTCCCGAGTTATTATCTGGGTGCTTGAGGCAGTTTATTTTCTCTGCTTGGTATACTATTAGTTTAGGAAAATATGGCCATGAATATGAAAGCAAATGTACACAACTGGCCAGTGTTTTGGATAATAAAAAGCCTTGCTGCTCTTGGAAGAAAAAATGAAAAGTTTGAAGGTATTAAAGACAATTTTTATCAAGGTTTAGAAGCTTTTTTTTCCCTTTACCTCTGAATACTTACATGGAATAAGGCAAAGACCAATGCTAAGAGTTCAGCCACTTAGCTTATATATGAATCCATAGCCAGTTGCAGTAAAGAAAGGAATGCAAGAATTTATCCCTGACATTTTCCCATATCACAAAAGCATGGAAATTTGCAGCAGCCCACTTGTGGTGAGGAGATTAAAGAGAGATCTGAACCCATCAGTACCATCCAGGAGCTTTCCCAGACTTCTCTCACCTCTGGAGCTTCTGAGCTGCTTGGACCTTCCCCAGCACCTGGGGGAGAAGGTGATGACCAAGGGGGAAAGAAAGCTCTTGGTGATCAAAAATGCTCCAATAGGATAAGAATAACCAAAATCATGGATCATAGCAACTGGAAGGCATTCCCAACCAACACGTTGATAAACTGGCTGATAAAACAAACTCACCAGGGGTAGAAATACACAGTTCTTACCTCCAAGTACAGCTAACAATAATATTTGCACTCCTGTGTCCTTCTTAGAACAGAACTGTTTAAACAGGCAGCAGGAATGGCTTAGTGGTCTAATCTTGAGTTAAATATTCCTTGATTCCACAGGTTTAAAAGCCCGTGGGGTCAGTTTGATCCTTCCTATTCCCAGGACACAGCAGATGACTTACAAGCAGCTTACACCATGTAGTTCACCATACAGAGGTCCTCAGGTTTGGCTACACCAGAGCCAGGGCTCTCATCTTTCTATGACAGATACCTGGGCTTGATCCCCAGGATTTCTGGTGAACTGGGGAGCTCACTTGTGAAAGGCCAAGGAAGAAAATAGTGGGGGAGGTTATAGAAGTCATTTAAAAATTATTTTATTGACTTGTATAAAACTGAGGAACTGAAATAGCTGTATAACTGCACTTGCTGCCACTGCTGTCTCCTCAAACTTAGCTGCTGGAGGCTTCTCTCTCTATACAACTATTGAAGCTGAGCAAAACTGAGGAGTTAGGCTACCTTGTATGGGTCTAGGTTTTATTTAATTAAGTTTCTTTTATTATTAGGTCATATCTAACAAGTCTAGTATAAAGCTAATAATATCCTCACTGCACGTTTATCTTGGCAGATGGGATTTGAGTTAAAATTTTCATTTAGGATGTGGCAGAGGGGAAATATTCAAGCACTGTGTCACTCTGCCAAGCAGCATGCCTGGAGAGCCATGCAATGATCAGTGTCCCCAACTTGTCCCCTTCCTTTTACAAATCAACTCCTTCTTTATAATGCCATTTTATTTTATTTTTCATTCTGAAAGCCAGCACAGGCTTCACTCTATAATTTTAATGGATGATAAATAAGATTCTGTATGAAAATAATGTCTACCTGAACCTCAAGTTCAGCAGTGATCCTTACACATCAAACCAGGCTGGGTTTAGCTGCTGAGATTTATTTCTTGGTTTTTACTTCAAAGGTGATTTCTGGTTAGAAGTCAAGCAAGTGATGTGATTCAGCCACCTCTGGAAGAGAAGCCATCCACTAGGATTTCCTGAAGGGAAAACCTCATTCCCATAAAGAATATTTGCTAGTCAAGCCTTCAGCCAGCCTTCCCCTTTTAAACCCTTTCCAGTTTTCAGCAGCCTCCATCACTTTCAGCAACACCTCAAAGCCAATTTTCCATGCAATAAATACAAATCCTGCTCCCACGACCCACTCACCAGAGAGATGATGCCTCAGGATGGGGCAGTCACCAGCCCAGCTCCATTTTCCAACTGGCTCTTTGCTCCTAACACTTCATTTGTATGCCAGGGTCTTCAAATGTATTACTTTGGGTTGGTTCTGGGCTGTGTAAGTTTTTAAGAGACTCTTAACTTGAGTTTTATGCAACACCTTTCAATCCAAAACCACATTAAAAACTCCCCACTGAGTGCAGTTCCCAGTTGCCAAAACATATCCCAGTTAAAAGTCAAATATCCAGATTTCATCTGCAATTTATAACTGTTTGAAGCCACCTCTGAGGCACACGGTGCCTTTCTTTGCCTGCTCCTCTTCAGAGTTAGTTTAATGCATTTTTAAGGAGTCAGTGTGCTGGAACACGGAATCATTTGGTTGCTTTGGGACAGGCTATCAAAAGTGGATAGAATATGGAATTTTCTGGCCCTAGGTGAAGCTCCCTGAATTCCCAGTTTCTTACTACTTGCAGATGCCAGCAGAGGGCAGGTTCTGCCCTTCCAAACCAACCTAACCCTCCCCAGCCCAGCATTCTCACACACCCTGACAGACACCGGGAAAAAGCTGGCAGGTTAAAAAAAAATTCCTTTGACAGCTCAACATCCACCTGGATTCGAACCAATTCGCACAGCAAACTGTTTATCTCAGGCCCACTTGGGCTTGGGAGGCAAACCAAGCAAAAGCTACAAATTACAGATAACCACCTGGTTGAGTTCTGATACACAGAGGAATTCCAAATTATCCTTTCGAACACAAATGCTGGAGGGGAGGAGGCTGGAAGATAAATGCACTTCTCTGCCCTATAACCTTTAGGAAGAAGGGATCATCTTGGACACTTACAATCACAGAGCATTTTTATGAGATTTTACTTTTTTATTTTCTAAGGAAAGGGAACCTCAGTGAGATGCACAGAGGATGCACATGGGAGAATTTATACTTACAGGTCCCCTCCTCACAGCCACATTTGGAGAGTCCATTAAGGAGGTTATTTCCATGGTTCAGCAATGCTTTCTATGCTCCAAGTTGTACTGTGACATGAGGAAAGCCACTGCCCCAAGAGGAGCCATTTCATCCTGATTCTGCAAGTTCCCTGCCCTGTCCCTTCCCTCTGACCCAGGTGGCTCCCAAGGCTCTGCCTGTATGAACCCAGCTGGGCACCCCCTGGGAAAAAGCATTCTAAAGAAAACACAGAAATGCTTTAACAAAACCACTGGATCCAAATTACCACCCTGACCCTTAAATTTATTTATTATTTTTACCTCTCTTCTTGAGATAGAGTTTTGTCTTTAAATTTCAAATGCAGCCATCCCCTATTTAGCTTGGCAAAGGATGTTTTGTAAAAATGCTTAAATAAGGATTTGCAGACAAAATCCAGAAAGAAATAATTTCCATTGGGGATGGAAAAAAACTAAAAATAAATTTAAAAAAAAGGTGCCAAAGTATCTGGCCAATACCTGCATCCCTACTGCAAGGCAGGTGCAGAAAGGGATAGCATACACTTCAGCAGAGAAGTCAGAACATTCTGACTCCAGCTTCCAGAAGCTTTGAGAAGCCTTGGAAACCATGCCAAGAGAGTCATGAGAATTATGTGGAGCAAACAAAAAAGCCTTAGTCTCAATGCTGAGAATAAAATCCCATTGGAGTGGGATAGCCCATGGAAGAAGGAAGAGCTGAGTCAACCTTCCTGAGAAGGTTTTCTTCTGAGTCAGCAAATTTCAGGACAAGAAACAGCTCTAAGCTGAGATTCTGCCTTTTAGCTGTGTCTTGATGCTGACTTTTTTATTCCCATGTAATAGCCAAAATGAGTAGAAAATCAGCACTTGCACCTAGAGAAGTGATGGGGGGGAAGCCTCCCTCCCATTTCCTAGGAGATTTCATGATAAACTATGATACTTTTAGACTAAAACCAACCTTCAAACACATTGTCAGGTCTTCTCAGCTTAGCCAAAAGGTCTATAAATTTGTAAGATAAATTAATAATTGAGTAAGCACTGCCACCCACTCCTAAAAAAATAAGAAAATAGAAGAATATGCAGTGAATATGGCTGTTTGCAGCAGCTGTGTCCCATATACATGAAAGATTCCTCAAGGGTTTTATGGCAAATGAGCAAGCTGAGGATTCTGCCAAAGGTTGTATTTATCACTTTTGGATGGGGGAAAAGAGCCATCTCTGGATTACCTCATCCTTACTCATGAATCACAGACAACCCCCTATGTCAATAAAAGACATTAGCACCACACAGCATCTAAACCAGCATACAAGTACCAAGCAGCAGATGTGTTTCCCCACTGCTTTTCTATTCATTTTGTAGGGGAAGACTCCAAACAACATTTTAATCAATTTTCAGGGGCTTGAATAATAATAAAAAGGTTAAGAATGCTAAACTATCACTAGCTACAAAGTGCCAGCTCTCACTGCTGTAAGCTCCTCTCCTCTATTCCATCTGTTTTCTCTCCATCATTGCTGCTGGAAAGCACCTTTTTGTTCTACCCTCAGGCAGAAAAAAATTCAACGTGGAGAAACCTGGAGGTCACTGATCTGTGCATTCCTACCATCTGCACCCCTCATTAGCTGCCTGGGGCTCCCCCAACTTTCCCCTGCCCAGCTTCCCCTATTAGTAACCCTGCCCACATTGCCTGACCACCCCACTCCCCTTTAGAAGCTTCATCAATAATTTACCAGCTGCAAGAGACAAAGAAATCACTCTGGTAACACTATTGGGGCTGCTAAGATTTTTTTTCCAGGATTGTGAAGCAAAGGAAATGGGAAAAAAAAAAAATAATAAAAAAAACCAGTGCAGAGTTTGATATGTCTGAATTGATACGTAGCAAAAATAACTTCCAAACTTGGTACACAGCAAAAAATAAACCTACAAAATTAGGAGTAGATGCAATGCTTTAATTGGCAGTACAGATTAGGGGAATAGAGATAAGCAACAAGACCTGAAACAGATACATACTCAGGAGCACAACTTGTCACAGCTGTCAGGAGAAAATAAATTTACAGGATATATTTTTTTGGAAGCAAATTACTATAATGTAATTTATTACTTTGAATGACTTAGTGCTGGGAATTTGAAAGAACCTCAAAGAGCAGACTGCTTTGTGGTTATTATTTTGACAGTCTGTTATATTATTATTTATAACCAATTAGAGCCCTAATTACTGTTTTTACTGCTTTGCTGAGTTCTGAAAAATACTGGATAAAGGAAGGAGAACAAACTATGGGGAGAGAAGCAGCAGTTTTGATTATTTAATTAGGTTGGCTAGGAAATTCTTACAAACTGCCAGAGATGACAGAGCAGGGAAAGGGAAAATGTGACCCCCCAGTTGTGACATCAACCTACAGACAACACAAACGTTTAGGTTTTAATTACAGGGGGTTAGAAGATTGCTACAGGCTACAACCTACAGATCCCATTAGATCTTCTGTACTAAGGAGAGTTGGACAGAATTACTCTGTGCACAAGAGCCCATCCAGAAAACCTGGAGGAACTGGTTTTGCTTCAGCAGATGGCACATGTCCCTCCAAGCAGTGACCAAATGGCCACACGTGGTGTTAGTGTGTGGTGCATCCTTGAGTCACATATCCCTGAGACACAAATTCCAAAGAGCTATAAGGAGGCTTTAATTGTAGGATATTCACGTAGACATATCAGCAAACCCTCCAAGATGAAATTACCTCCTAACCTCTGGAGCAGTCAGATCTTCCAGCTCTTGCAGATTAATCAAGAAGCAGTTTTCCATAGGAAATGCCAGCCCCTGGTCACACAGCTTTCCAGAGGATCACAGAGATGTCTCCATTTAAAGGTAACCTATCCCAAGCCCCCTGCAGTGAGCACGAACATCTTCAACTAGATCAGGTTGTTCAGAGCCCTGTCCACCTGCCCTTGAACTTTTCCAGGGATCGGGCATCTACCATCCCTCTAGGGAACCTGAGCCAATGTTTCACCACCCTCATTGTAAAAATCTTCCTTATATTTAGTGTGAATCTCTCTGCTTTTCATTTAAAATCACTGCCCTATTAAAACGTCTGCCCCCCCTGAATACTGAAAGGCTGCAGCAGGGTCTCCCTGGAGCCTTCCCTTCTCCAGGCTGACCCCAACTCTCTCAGCCTGTCTTCACAGGAGAGACTTTACATCCCTCTGATAAGTTTGTTTTCCATTAATAAGGCACCCAATCCAACTGATAATTAACTCACTGTAACCTGCAGAAGGCTGTGGTGGGGAGCAGCTCTCCAGTGAGCATCCCATTAAGGACACCCACACCTGCCCTGTGCAATGCAGGCAGAGATGAGCACCCACTGGTGTCATTCCCTCCTTTCCTTTGAAAAAAAACCACAAAGAGTTAGGAACTTGTGTTACAAAACTCAAAAGCCCTAGGGTGGGCACTGCATCTTCCTGACCACAGAAGATCACAGATATCTTCCTGGAAAGCCTTATTTCGAGTTGGGTAGTTGGGCATTTTACACAAGCCAGGCTCTAGATCTTCAGTCTCCCTGAAAAATATTCCTGTCTGTCTTGTCCTGAAGGACCCATCTCTCTAAGGAGGCAGCTAAAACCCTCTCTGGGAGGTTTCAAATAGGTTTGTCCTTTCTATCAACTGGGTTTCAGACCAAGAGAATGATCCTGGCACTGAGTATCTGAGGTCATTAAATAGATATTTATAGAGAGATGCAAGGCACTCTTAATTAAGCCTGTCTTCAGCACTTTCTAGGTAATTTGAAATAACATTACTAATATAAATTTGTTTGGCAGCACCCACTGCCTCTTTTTTGTTCTCTGTGCTGTGCAGGTTGTTAAGCAGCTGATGAGGATGAGAATGGTAAATAACAGGCAGATAACCACTGCAAAATGAGTCCCTGATTGGTCCTTTATGCACTGGCTTTTCCACAAGACTTATTGGGTCTGCATTTAGCCAGCTCAAGAAAAGTCAAATGGGATGGAAATTGCAGAGGGAACTCCTCGGCAGTGAGCTAATATCGATTGCATGGGTTTCCAAAGCCCATTAACACCAAATGAATGCAGCTGAACTTGGGAGCCTGCAGGAGCCCCAGGAAGGAGTTGCTTGAAGTGTGAGGCTGGGTAAGTGCTGTGTCTCAGCTCAGCAAAATGCCCAGATAATTTTAAAATTACCTTTCTTTCCCTTTGTAGCACAACAGAAGTGACAAAGCAGACGATATAGCCAGTAATTCCTTCTGGTTTTACTCACAAGGGTTTCTATTTCAGTAAGCAAAGGCTGGTTTATGCCTTACAGACATTTAAGGAGAACACCTGTAAAAGGAATGTATTTCTCTTTTTGCCTTTAAAGGTTATTTCTTTGTGTTTCCTGAAACTACTGCAAGAGTGGAAATACAAAAAAAAAATTAAAAGGAAAGAAAATCCTCTAATCTCTGTGCACATTTGGATCACCTACTCCTCCTCTATCTTTTAAATCCATAAACAAGGATTTGTAACACAAAGAGAAGTCAGTGGTTCCTGCAGCATGGACTGAAGGCCAGGAAACTGTGGCTTAGCTCATTTCTGGAAGTTCATTTCACAGCTGAATTCCTTTTTATTATTAAGTTCTCATTTGGCCATATCTGAAATTGTTTAGATCCACATAAATCTGGGGACTTGATTACCACTGCTGCTATCTAACTGCTCAGCTGTGTGAGAGAGAGATCTATGGCCATGCACTGCTTCAGCCCCCACACAGATCCTACTCTTCCTCAATTAAAAAAAAAATTTTTTTTTAAATATATCATAAGCAGGATGAAGCCAACCTTTTGGTGACTTACTAAGTCTTTCTGTGATCAACAAATGTGATGGTTTGGTAATTAGATGGCTTAGCACTTCCCACATCTATAAGCAGTTTCAAAGAGAAAGTCATTTCTTGGTCTACAAACCAACTGAATTCAGGCAGTGTGCCTCTGATTCCATGGCAAAGTTCACTGATTTCAGCAATTCCTTAAATCCCTTGTTTCTACTCTTTTTTCTCAGCAAAAGGCTCCTCTGCAAAGACAAACTAAAGAGGCCTTGATGTCATTGGAGAAACTGTGCCACGAGGTAAAACAATTTCTCATGGGCCTTCAAGACAAAGATTTTTATTTAGTTATTATATCAGAGCTGGAGTAGTGTTCTGTGTAGAGGGAAAACATTCTGAGAATGACTCCAGCCATGCAATTTACATTTTTTTATATGTAAAGATCATTTTCTTAGGTGAACACTAAGCTGCCTTGGCATTTTATAAAAGCAGTTTTCTCATACAATCTAAGCAGCTGACTTGCAGGCCCAAATGAGAGATTGGGTCATCTAATACAGTAAACATGGCCCTTAAGTAAGATACCAGGTGGCTTGCAGCTCAGATCAATGATAGCATCCAATTATTACCAAATAAAATGACCCAGTGAAGAAAATGGCTCCCCTGGGCACCACAAATCAGAGAGACATGTTTGCTTCTGGCATGTTCTGCATTTTAAATCCCTGCAAATGCTACCAGGAACCTGTCATCCTGTTCCTCTCCCAGAACAGATGATACTTCTCTGCTGAAAGCACCTACGACTCCATGAGTAAGCACATGAAGCATATTTGTTATGATTTGCTGTTTGCCAACTCCAAATAAATGACCAAATTGCAGGTTTCATGCATTACTTTCCTTATGACAGCATGTCTGCTTTTTTCATTTCATGTACAAATACTAAAAAAACCCTGACAACTCCTCTGCATGTCTCTGTACCAGCTGAAGTTCTCAGAGGTACAGGTATTCTCATTTGGAATAAATCAGACATTTCACAGACTGTCCCTCTACTTTCCAGGAATGTAGATGAACCTTCAATAATGTGCTATTCTCTTGCTTCTATGGCCATGAAATCCCTCTGCAACAGGCACATAATCTGAAATGCTTCAAAGGTTTCTACATCTATGGTATGAAGGTTGGGGAGTTGCTTAAAGAGCCTGAAAAGTTCTGTGCTTATCTACGAATCGTAGAACTCGTGCCAAGGTACAACAGTAATAAATTAAATGAAATTACAGAAATTTTAGGGTTTGGTAGAGGCTGACTGAGAATCAAGTGAGGAAAAAAAAATAGCAGAGGTCACAATTTCCCTTTGCTCTGCTATTCAGAGCTAAGGATCAGGGTATCACATCTATACCTCTGGCTCAACCCATCTGGTCACTGGTGATGCCACCAGGATGAGGAAGATTCCCCTGACACAGACTGGAAAGAACATATCTGGAATTTGATATAAAGAGGAAAAAAGCAGTCCCTTTCCCTTAGTTAAAGCAGTTTTTATATCAGTATAGAAATAAGGGTCTCTCACTACAAGGCAGGTAGCCAGGCCTGGTTTATAGCAAATTTCAGTATCTTAGTTCAGCCATGGACTCACAGTTTCCAAAGAGGAAATTTCTGTCAGTAGATAATTTGATTCCTTAAGTAGTCCCAATGAAACCAGACTGAGGAAAAAACCTGAAACAATTGTTGTTTAAAAAGAAAAAAAACCTCTTAGATCACACATGCTTGTTACACATGCATGTTCCACATGCCAGTACTGTTAATGGTTGCCAGTACTTCATTTTTTTTTTAATTCCCTGACAATAAATAAATCCATTAAGTAGCTAACAGGATTTCTGTGAACTAGTGCCTGTTTAGAAAGCAATACTGCCATTGCACTGAACTTTCTCAGTGTGCAGTCAAGTTAATTTTTTGTACTCAAGAATACATCAGCTCTTACTGCATTTTATGGCAACCAACACCAACAATTCCATGATCCAAACAAGTCTTATCTCAGAACCATTGCTACTGCCACTGGGAACGAATTAATTGCAAGAACAAATTAAACATCAATCATTTAAGTGATTTAAATTGAAGTTGTGCATACTGTTCCCTTGCTCATTTTAGCATTAACACATGAATATGCTCCAAGCCATTAAAACAGCTGCAGCAATGAGGTGAGGAGGAGATTAAACCAAGGCTGCACTCTTTCTTTCCTCCCTGCTCAGCTACAGATATTAGAAACACTTCTCCTTGCACAAAAAAAATGCTGTTCTAGGATCTGACAGGTGAATTTCATGACCTGTGCACCAAGAGCATGACCTGACTGCACATGGATTTGTGCCAGGGATGCCCTTCCCTGCCCAGTTTGTCTTCCCTGAGTCCTCCAGCCAGCACCAGCAGCCTCAGAGACACAGGAGTTCCAGGTGAGCCCATCCCCCTGATTTCTGCTCCATCAGCAGAGATAAAATGCATGGCAGCTGAACTCCCCTTGCCCCAGTCAGCTCTGTTTCTTCTACCAGGAACTTGCATAAATTTGATAGAATTTCTCTTTTCCCTCAAGTTATGGCTATAGGGATGCAGAAGTTAAGACAGATGAGGAGCACGACTGCCTTTACAGATAATTCTCTTGGCTTTCAGGTTACCCAATTTGCACAAAAAGCAGACAAGAGCCCAGATGCAGAATGAGGGGGAGGCAGGCTGCACCACTCAGGGTTTATCCCTTGCTAAACCTTCACTGTCACACTGAAAATGTGAAATGCAGCTCTACATGCTGAGAATATTTGTACCTAGGGTTTTAGGCACCTGGAGCCAGGTACAGTGTTTCTGCACCTTTTTTTTGCAGAAAATAGGCTTCACATAAAAAGAAACATAGGAGGAAAGAAAGATGTATCCTTTGTGTCCACACTTACAAACCATCAGGCTCTTGTTTCAGGTCTTTCCTTTGATCAGCATCTCTTTCAGAAGCATTTTTATATCAAAATTTCAGCAAAATGCCTGCTTCCAACCTGGTTTTATACCATTGAACCCTAAAGAGCTAACATTTTTTTTTTCAGCTATTATCTTTAGACTCAGTCCATTGGATAAATTATATTATAATATAACACTGATGTAGCTTTCCTTCTCCTTCACATACACAATGTATGAGACTAGCAGCTTGCAATTCTACTGCCTTCCCTCCAGGGATCTAAATGTGGTTTATAATGGGAAATATAACATCAAAGTCCTTCTCTGAATGAGATGCAGCACTTGATATTTTTCCCTGTTCCATATACAATGAAGCTATAGCAAAGAAAGATTACATCAAAGGTCAGCCAGAAGTTCATTGATGTAGCTGAAAGAGTCCTATGTGTTCCTCTTGCCTCCAGTGCAAGAAGTGTTCTGAAGTAATTCTTACTAAGTATGGAGTATATTCAGGTAAATGAACCTGATCCCTAAAGGATTTCCAAGCCTAAAACTACTTCAAGCTGGAGAGACCTTTTGACTGGAATGATTTCTTTCACTAGAAGTGGTGGTGTTTGAATCCAAGGGAAAAAGGAGAATTCATTTCTACTTCTATTACTGCAGAACACCTACTAGGAAAAGGGAGGAATATTTCAACCATTCACCTGCCACCTCTGTGGGGCCAAAAGGGACAGCAAACACATTTCCAGGAGAATAAGGCATTTTAATTCCCTGCAACCAGTTTTCTTCAGAGCAAGCTTCCATCTTGCACGTTGGAGGCAATGAGAATCACTTCAGGGTCAGCTAACCTTAAGAAGATCCCAAAGAAGAGATTTATGAAGTCCAAAAGAAGAGACAGAAATTTCAGGGTGCCAATACATCCCTAGCACAAGTCAAAGCATATCTCAAATTACTGAACAACAATTAATGCTCCTCCTGTTATTTGATTCCCATGAATTCTCTGTTTATTTGCTATTTCTATTTTTCCCTCATTCCAACTGCACTTTCTGCACTTTTTCCTAGAAGCAGAATACTTGTTTCCTTCCTGGAGTTCTTAAAAAAATAATCCATTTTAAAAAATCAATGGTAACAGATGCCATAAAGCACTGATATCCACTGCCAGAGCTGCACCATGAGGTCATGTCACCAGGGAGTCACCAACTAATGACCTCACCTCACTCACTTAATGACCAACCACATATGAACAGGAGCGAATCATTCATTAGGATGTTACCATGTGCAGAGTTGCTAATTCTTCAAACTGTAGCCACACAACTTGTTTGCACTGCCACGTTTTAAATGCCAACAGGGGAAAAAAACTGTTTGTGAATCACCAGACACCACCATCCAAGTAGGGGGGTGAAACTGCTCAGCCATGATTTATTAATAAGGAATAAAGAGAGAACAAATCAACTCATTGTCAAAGGAGCCCTCTAAGAGCCAACTTCCCAAAATAAAACTTTAAGGAATGTTGAAATTATTATCTATATAATTAGGAACATGGAGCCAACACAAATGGCCTGACAGACACTTCATTGGAAACCCATCCCAGCCACCTGCTTGACTTGTCAGCAGCAGAGGAATCAGGTGGCAAGTGCTGAACCTAAAAGTACAAAGCACCTAAAGCAGTTTAGATAATTCCCTACTAACCACAGAGAATACCAACAGAGACCACAAGCTTTTCTCCAGTGGGCTGTGGATCCCACAAGATGATGTACATGAAGTACATTTTTCAACTGCATCACTTCTTTCTGAAAGAACTGACAGTTCTGCACTCACCTTCTACTTATGTTCAAACAGTCACAAATTCATGAAAAGATTTTCTTCCAGAAACAACAAAAAATATTTTAAAAGCACATTTTATCATTACAGAAAATGGAGAAGTTTCTGGGAAGCTGATGAAGCTGTAACACGTGGGGGATGCAAGCAGAGCAAAAAGGTCAGAAGCCACATCCCTGTGTTGTCTACGTGTAGGAGGAAGCTTTATCTACAAGGGCAATACAGAAGTCATTTCCATGAGAGGTTTCAGCACCTAATTTCTCCACCTTTAAGCAGAAACATCCACTGAGCCAGCTCTTTGATTGCTGCAAACCTCCTAAGAGCCACCAGAGTTTTTTCTCCATTTCTGAGGCACTCAGAGTGCCAGTTCAGGAAAAGTTCACAGTTAGGCACCTGGTTTTACAGGTTCAAGCCTTTCAATTTCAGCAACATTTGGCAGTGATTGACAAAGGTGAAGAACACCAGCCAGCAAAACCACCCAACTGAGAGGCAAAAGGGAGTCAGATGGGTGATGGACAGAAAACATCATTATGCTTAATAAGGACCCGACTGGCTCATGGGAGATGTGGCCATGCATCTAGGAGTGGAAAATTCCTATACTGTGAGCACTGCTGGTTCCTGGGACCTCAAGATGAACAGAATTCCAAAGGGATGGTAATGAAAGCAATTTTTCTGATGGGAAGAGCAAGCTTGATAAGTGCTAAGATTCCCAGGAACCACAAAGAGGTGCAGTAATGATGGCACCTCATGGCAATGTCTGCACAGTGCCAAGAAATAATTGGGGGGCAAGAGAAGAGGTTCCCTTTCCACTACCTTTAAAAGGATGCCCACAATCCCTTCTCTTCCATCCACTCAGAGAGAACTGGTACCCAAGGATGGAATTTATGCACAACCAGAGAACTGGGGTGTTTCATGGAAATCTAAACCTACCAAAAAACCTGCTGAAATCCTGACAAATCCATGATTCCTGCTTCCATCATGCAGAACTTCTCTCTTCACCGGGAAGAGCTGTGCTGTTTCAGCATTTCAAAACACAGTCAGTGGAAAAAAAAACTGCTTTATTAATATTGAGCAAGCTATATAAACAGGAATGTTACTGTATTTGTCAGTTCTAATTGACTAGAGAGTCACATTTACAATGTTATTGACAATATTGCCCACCCTGTAGTGGAGGCAAGCAGAGATTTTGTACCTATTTAACGCTTCAATGACACAGAAATAATAAGGGTGCCAACGTAAGATAAAATTGGCCAATTACTTTCTTTTTAATTAAAGCACAGTACAGCTGAATTCTGCAGAATAATACCCATCTTCCACAATCATCCAGACTTGTTTATTTTCCTAGTGAAAATGCCCATTAATTTAAGGCCATTTGGTTCTGACAGATTCACCTTGGATAACGTAACAGCATTAAGACTCCCTCTACAGCCCTCTATTTTCTGGGGGAGACACCTTTTTCCTTCTTTCTGCAAGGCCAGCATTTAGAACTACACGAAGTAAATAATTAAGACAAGGAACACAAACTAAAATTGAAAAAAAAAAGCTGTATATACATATATGCATATATATATATATATATATATACACACATGTAAGTGTGCTGTGCCCTGGAATTTGCACAGATACCCAGAGAGAGGTATTCCTCCCCCCCAGACAGCTAAGCTGAGCTTCCAGAGCCTGACTAAATCTTCAGCCTTGCAGGGTAATGACAGACTGAGAAATATTTCCATAAGCTTGTAACTTAAGCAAGCATCGTGTGGGTGAAGCATGGGAATACAAAGCAGTTTTCAGACAGACAGCTATTCTAAAACACAAAGCTATGTATTAATTGTAACAAACAGATTAATGTTCTGAGAAGTCATTTAAGATGATAAGAGTTTAAAAAAAACCCAAAAAATATCTGCTAGATGCTTTAAAGTAATAGTCCTCACCTTCCAAAAGCAACAATCCCACAAGGCGATCCCAGTGCAGTTGTTGTTGGGAATGGAATGCTAATCCTAGAAGCACAGTGTCTGCATATGAATGAGCCCCTTCTTTGGGTCCATAACATTTCATAATCTTTGATAAACCCAAGGAGCAGGAGCATTTTCTCCACCACTGCTGAAATTTGCAGCCTGTTTTCTCAAGTGTTGGCAGTTTACAGAATCAAAATGTATTTTGCAGGAGGCGCTGTACAAATGAGCATCATTTGACTTTCTCATTACAGGCTGGGAATTCAAAAGTCTGGTTTAAGCTAACAGTGACTCTCAGTATTTTCCATCCTCGAGACAGAAATTCATTTTGCAGCTCCACATGTCAGTAGTTTGTGCAAGAACTGTCGGGCCATGAAATAAAAAGAATAAATAAATAAAAAAGCATCAGTAACAACACTGAACTTTTCTCCTTCTGTACTCCAGATCACTACCAAACCACCCCACCACTCTGCACCATCTTTCTCCTACTTCCCCCTGCAATCAGCTCCATCATCCAGGCTGCTTGTCTGGAGTAATCTGTTCTTGAGAAGTGTAATTGCACAGTGGGGAAACTCAATAAATCTGTATCTGAGCTGAAAGAGAAGCCGGTAATTGCCTGAAAGAAATGGATCTTGCTGCGGAAGGATGTGAGACAGTGTCAGATGTATTGTGAGCCACTCTGTTTCAGAAAAAAAAAACCAAAAAAAAACCCCAAAAGGCATCAGGTTTTTGGTGGGTTTTGTTTGCTTGCTCTTTAAGAATAGCACCTAGCAAAAGTTTATAAAATCTCACCAGTTTTCGGCAAAAAATTCACCCTGTCCCTTTTTCTCTAAATAAAAACTTATTTTTCAAGTTTCCAAATATTTTGGAAGCTCAGCCCTGCAGAAGGAATGTTGGCAGATCAATACATACTCTCACTATCAAACTAATCTTCACTGGCTTCTGAATAATTCAGGCTCATTAGATTGCCAAGCTGTCTGGCCCAAAGGTTACGTGAGACATGCATCAATCTGTCAGAAAAAAGAAGGGAAAAACGTTTGCCACCTTTCTCTTCAGACACTCTGTATTTGTACAATAACAATCATCATTATTTCAAAGCCTTCAGGTAAATCTTAATCAGTCTGCACTCCCCGTCCCAAATATTCACTGTATTTGCTAAAAGAAAACAAAACCTCCACAACACAGCATGGGAAGGGGAGATTAGAAGAAAAAGAGGCTTTAAAATCATTTTGTGCAAAGCTACAAACTTAAAAACAATTCAAAACCAGCATACTAATTACAGGAGGATTTATTCAGAGAAACATTAGGAAAGAACAGAAACATTGCTGCAACCATATTTGATTTACCAACTGTACTGCTGAAATCTTGCCTTTAGCAGGGGGCTGTGGTTATTCTCTCTTTTTGTCTCACTGCCATTTTTAAAGGTTAAATTGTCACTTAACAACCACAGGACATTATTCTTATTTTGGGTCCTCAAACTGATAGCAGCTACGACTGCCAGGTACAGGTACAGACCCCTGCTCTGCTGTGGTCAGGCAATCCTAAATCACATCCCCATCACCTTTTCTTCTGCCAAATCAGGAGACATCACTAAAGAATTCCTAATGGATGGATGTGGTTCAACTATTTGTATTTTTCAAACAAAATCAAAGCCAAAAACAATTTGCAGAGTTTGTGGGAGCCAGTGTTTGAGACCTGTGGTTGAGTGGTAGGAATTTCAGTGCTGCTCACCCCCAAAATGAAGGATTTATATCAAGATGTTTCTGTTAAGGTGTATGGAACACCCTGAATGAAGAGCTCAGGTTCTGATTTTGCCTGAATTTTTACTTCTTGAGCTTCCTGCCCTCATTCAGCCCCCTGCTCCAAGGCAAGGCCATGACCACACAGCTGAACTGCCTCAACCCTATAAACCTTCCTTTCAAAATCCTCTACAGCTGTCTTTTCATTCAAGGAGTATCTTCCAATCCCATTACTACTTAATCCCTTTATAATCCAATCAACCTCGGCAGCATCATGTCAGCTCCCTCTGTCAACACTGGAACCCTGTAATATTTCATTGTGGGAAAGAGAGACACTACTTCCCAGCTCCAGAAAAAAACCCCTGTAATTCCTGCCCTTGACCCAGCTTTGTTCCAAATTCATCTCAAATTCCCATAGCCACATGAGAAAGGCTGACTCTATCTCCTGCATATCTTTCTTTTACATGGGGTAGGAAAAAAAAAAGGAAAAAATAGAATTCTCCAGCTATTTCTATGGAAATAAAACAGCTGGCATAATGTAGGAGGTATTTAGGTTTAGTTTATGTCTCTATTGTTGCTGAAAAATTAAAATTCAGTTGTGTTATCAGTGGAGTAAACTGTAAAGATGCTCCCCAGAGGCCACAAACTCTGCAACTGGGTTTCTTTTCATTGCTTGTTTTTTCCTTCTCCTCCACCTCCTGGTTTTATGGAAGTGAAAATAGCCCATAAAGCAAAAAAACCTCATTTTCTAGCCTACATGGCTGATTACATATTAGTACTGTTTGTGCATATTCCTGGCGTTTTCAAAGGAATTTATCTTTGGATTTGTGCTGCTGAAGTCTTCTCCATCTTCACCTGAAACACACTTGACCAGGGAGAGACACAGCCACAAGAGCATCACAGGGCTGGGGACCCCCACACAGCCCATCTTGTGACACAGAAGTGTCCCAGATCTAATCCTGTTATTTCAAGCCAGATGGAAAAACAATTCATTCAGGCACTGAACTCCATTGTCAGCCAGACTTTATTAATTGGAAGCTTAGGAAATAACATTTGAATTTCAGGCTGACAAATTAACTAACATATTATGCAAAGCCACCTGATTGGAAGAGCCAACACTGAATTCCCAAGCCCTGAAACATTGCAGCCACTGAACAGAAATAAATAAATTAATTAAAAACTGCTAATTCCTTCTATCCCTATCAGACTAAGAAAAAAGGTCATTAAGTAAACTATAACTAATATATTCAACTTTGGAGGGCTAAGAAACCACTACAAAATATATGAAGGAGATGAAATTATTTTTTTCCCAGGATTTGATCACGTTTTCATCATTACTTCTAGTGATTTTTCTTCATTTCAGCTAAGCTAATGGCAAACAAAATTATCTCAATATTTTTATCTAGATACTGAAAATATGAGCTTTGGAGAAAGAATGCATTTCTTAGGGGTTTTTATGTTCTAGTTTATCTAGTTATTAATTTTCTTCCTAGGAAGCTTCTATTTTACTGTAGTCCAGGATCATCCAGGAGGGGTGTAAAGGCATTCCCTGGTCTAAGGCAGGAAGGATTTTGTAAACCTGTGACCTGTTCCTGCTTCCCTTCTGGCTTTTCAGATGTCCTACAGGATCATCAGAGCCATTTATCACCATCCTTACAGTCCAGGAGAGGAGACAATTCTGTAACCATAGAAACATGGCTGTTTCTGAGGACATTTCCTATTATATTAAAAGAAAAATAACAGAGCCTTGTTTGCTCTCCCCACATTATCTCAGCATTACTTGACAAGAAAAATCCCGTGGTCATTTTAAATGACTGCAGTAGCTCCCACCCTTCCCTCTCTCTTCCAAGATAAATGCAGGAACACAGCACGGTTTGGCTTTGCATTTGAGCCCCTTCCTCATGCTGTCTCCACTGATTTTATTTGCCACCCCCCCAGCACAAATGAAGCAGTGATCCCTGCCACACTCAACAGCATTTTGCCCCTGAAAGAAACAAGTAGGGGGTTTCCTAAAAAGTTGGGGTGCACCTATTCCTTTCTGCCCCAACACATTTCCTCAGCTCTTGTTTTTCCCCCAAGACTTCACCCAGTAGATTCCCTTGGGATCTGTAAGATTTGCCTTGCTGACCATTAACAGATGGGCAATGAAACAGAGATCCCAGGCACTGCCACCATGCAGCCCAGGACTGACCAGGGACACTGCACCCATCTTGGCCTTTTTCTCTTAAGAAATTGTTTTATTAAAATAAGCAGAGTGCAGCAGGACAACACTAGGGTGTAACTCTGCCAGTTGTAAGCAATACTATAGGTATGTCTACCATACATCCCATTTCTCAAAACATTTGATGGTTATTCACTGTTTGAAGATATGGATTTATTTAACCATGGAATGCTAACACATTTTAAAATATATTTCCACACTATCCATGGCCAAGCAGTAAAAGCCAGGACATTTTTACAGCCTTCAGTTAAGGCTGATGTAGAAAGAGGTGTAGCTACTATTCAAAAAATAACACACTACATTAGGTGCAAGTAAATTGGCAGTAACAGTGATCTTGTGGTATCTTCACTCAGTAACACATTAGGAAATATTCCCAGCATCCTAAATGCTGCACAGTCCCTTTAAATCTCAGAGAACTCAAGGTATTCCCCAGGCAAGGGATAGAGGTGCTTTGCTCCACACACAATTACACATTTACTGGAGTCAGATGTTAGGAGGAATAAAAAAAAACTTTCCCTCCCCTGGCAATATAATTTAATAATTATAAATGAGTAAAGATTTATAAACAATTAGAGCATTTACAACAGAGGCTTTACTGAGCATGTTTACTTCATGACAATTCAAGAGAATGACTGATGCAAACCTGAAGTCACAGATATTAACAAACCCCACACATTACTCAACATTAAGATGAAGAAATCAGGTACAGAGAAGTTAAAATATTACAACTATGAAGCTCCTGGAGGAACTTCAGTCATGCCTGGTTTATTTCCCATGCAATATAAGATGAAATTTGGAATATTCCCATGAATTCCTGAATGCATATACAACAGAGTCAATGATAAACTCTATAGAGGAACCCTTGTGCCTTAGGAGCTCTGAATGTCTTTAGTTCTCATGTTAAGTTTTTCCACTTGTGCACATTATGAGCTATACAAAAACACTGAGGAACTGTTTAGTTCTGAAATCAAATGTTATTAACCACAATTCAAGCTGTTAAAACTCTGATTATTTCATCATGGAGAAGCTTTGCTACATATTCATTCCCAAAGTGCCCCATCAGTCATTATTTAACAACAAAATAGTCACAAAGGCTTTTGAAAATTCACATATGATTTAATTGTCTACACCCAGTGAAGGAAACTCCCTTTCCAGTCACTCCAGTGATTGAGACAAGGGGAAAAATTTATTTTTACTTTAAATTTTAGCTCTGCCCAATAGATGCAAACTCTTAGGTGTAAAACAAACAAACAACAAAAAAACCCCCAAGCAGCTAGATTAAATTGCTCAATAAAGCTGAATTGTAATAGAGCATAAAATGCTCACTTATAAAATTGCCACCTACAGATTTCAGGATAGCTGCTCCCAGGCAGCCACTGCAGAACAGGCAAATTCCACATGTTTGAAGAGGTTTTTGGCTGCCTGTGTAAATCATCTCTCAGCAAGAGAAACAGGTGCCCTCAGTTCACTGAAAATCAACAGGGACCACATCTCATTAAGATTACAGTGGAACTGCCAGTGCCATAAAGGGACCAACATCCTCCAAAGTCAAAAAAAAAAAAAAATACATGGAACCAAACCTTAAAATACACACCCTGCCAAGCAGTTCTGCTTAGGTATTACATCAGTGCTTTATTGCTTCTTGCTTCTAAAATGCCAACTAAATAATTTTTAATTTATTTCAGTTTGATGAGCTAAAAAAAATTGATGAGCACTGTGTTTTATAGGGCTGCTGGTAAGGAGTAAAGCAGAGAATCTGTCAGCTTCTTGTTCAGAAATTAAAGTTGATGAGAATCTCACATAAATAGACTGCTGCTGCATGAACCCTACCTGGGATCAAAGGGGATTGCTCCTCAGCCAGAAAGAACCCTCATTTTCTCTCTGAGCTCTGGTTTATACTCAACAAAAAGACTCTGTGGTGCTCTCAAGTCATCCATCACCAATATTTAAGATGGTGCTATAAGAGTGATGAAGCTACATTAATTTTAAAACTTCACAGCTGATTGTGATTTATATTTTCATTGAGACACACTATTCCCTACCTTAATAGAAGGCATTTAAATTTTTTTGAGTGATCCCAGGAAGATTAATCACAGAAAGGATAGTGAAAAAAAATCAGTAATTTTAGCTTTTCATCTGTCTTACCAAAATGAAGTTAGAGCTCTGCACTACAGTTTGTGTGTCAAACATGTTTCATGAATGGTTGTTAGCCCAGAATTGCTTTAATAACAGCCATCAAAAAGTTACAACCTCAAACAAATGTGATGTTTGAGCCCCCAGAAAGAAAGCACTAACAAACACAAGTCAGGATGGAAAGACATCATCAAGAGCATCACCAAGGGCAAGCAGTTGCACCTCATGAAACAGCAATAATTTCTCCCATTGGATTTTGGCCTAAACCTTTGTAGTGTGATCATTTTGCTCATTTTCCCAGACTCTGGAGGAGTCTGAAGGAGGTTTTGTTGCTTTCCAATAGCACAAGGTACTTCCCCCTTCATGAACATGTAGTGAACACTGGTTTAGGATCATCACTGGAGCAGCAACCTCCTGGGAGGAGCTGATCCCCTGTGAGCAGGGGGGAGCTCAGCACAAGGCTCCCACACAGCACCCACACACAGGAGGGAGGCAGATGCTGAAAGGAAGAATTTTGACCTGGAAGATGTTTACAGGCCCCAGCAAAAAACTACTGGGTTTGACCTTTCTGTCATCCACCTTCTGATGTCTGCAAATTTTGACACATTTCAGGTTTGGTGCTACTCAGGAGGAAAGAAAAGTTTGCAAGTGGGTGTATCTACATTTGTGGCTCAAAAATGAGATGCTGGGGTTTTTCCCCTTGGGTTTTTTTAAGAAAATTATTTTTTTCAACCAACCTCATCTGGAAGGAGGGCAATGGGGTTTTTTGAATGCTTCAGGAGCCAGCCCAAGGAGAAACATTCCCTACACTGAGACTGGGCAGTCAAATGGAAGCAGAAAGCTACCACAATGAAATAGAAAGGTTTGTCCATACTCCTTGCAAAAGATAGAGTGCTCATTTAGATTCATGGAATACAAGATATTTTCATAGAAAATTGGCTTCTTGCCCCATTACAATCCTACAGGGCTTGCTTAATTACTGCTAATGAGAATGAATTTTTACACATTACCTATTCACTTCTTTTCAAATTTATTTTTAATACCAACTCGTTCCCTTTGGGAAAATGATCATCGTTATCACGGAGTCCTCTGAGCAGCACAAAATAACAGCTGTCACTTCAGGTCACCATAGCAACACTCCTAGAACTACACCATGCAACAGGAGAAAACACATCCACACACAGGCACGCAAAGGTGATGATAATAAATGACTCCTAACAGAGTTCAGGAAATTCTCATTTCAGCAGTGCTGTGCTTCCCCCTCCTCTTGCCAAGCTAACTCAGTTAAGCTCAGTGCATCCCAGAGTGGCAGTGGATAATGTTGCTTTGGGAATGCAGAGCATCATCCATCACAACCTCCATCACCCACCAATGTGTCCCAGCCACAGGGTACTGTGAAATGCCAACCAAAACAGGGTTTTGGGGGATTTTTCCCTCTGTCTGGCTTCAGAGGTGTTGCTTAGAGGCTGGGGCTGTCATAGAAATCACTGATTCTGGGGGGCTGGCAGAAGACCCAAGCCAAGTCCACAGGCAAGGAGGCACCTTGGCAACTATGGATACAGCCCTACATTAATTTAGGAAGATTGTCAAATACCACCAGAAATGCCAACACACCACAGGCTGGCAAAGAGGGCATCGAGTCACAGGCTGGAACTGCAGCAATTCCCAAGGGATGCACCCATTTAGGTCCCCATTAAAGTTAGTGGGAAGGATGGACACAGCACAAAGACAGCTTGAATGGGACAAGCTTGTAAGAGGGAACCCACCAGAGGCAAAAAAAAAAAAATAATAAATCCCTAGCTGAACATTTAAAATGCAGAAATTACATTTTTAGATGCAGTTTTACTGCATTGTCATCTCTTCAGGTAAATGTAACAGTTCTGCACGACACAATTCCTGCACCACTCTAAATTACATGCAATTTATTCTCCCTTCTTTTCAGTTTCTAGAAGGCCCCTAACAATTTCTTCCATGATGTGAAGAGAACTTAACAATAAACAGTTTTGCACCAATTTAACTCAATTGGTTTAAAAGAACCCATTGAGTGAAATGAGAACTCCCTGGTGAAGATACAGACTAAACAATAATGGTCTAAAAGTAATGGGAGGGGGGAACAAACTACCTCTTGCTTTTCATACATATTTGAATAATGAATCTTTTTTCTTACATTTCTTCCTGACCATCACTGGCACAGTCCCTTCTCTTTAGTTAAGAAGAGAAAAGCTTTAAAAAGAGAAAAGAAGGAAAATCTCTGCAAAGATGAAGTTGCTGTGAAAAGTTGGTTTTCCTCCACCCAAGCTGACTGAACATGAGCTTGGTCACCCCATCAAACAGGAGCCAAACACTACTTGGAAAAAACCTCTCAGATTATTCTTCCTTTCTTCCTATCCAAGGCCACCCTGACACCCATCATCATAGGGACCCAGTCTGGAGTTTGTTAATCTCCCCCAGATTTCCTCTGGGGTCACAGGTTCTGCATCTTGGTTAAGCAGCTATAGATCAAAGGTGCATAGAAATCACCTTAATTTAAAAAACAGGACACAAACAAACAAAAAAATCCCAACCAAACAAACAAAAATAAAACCAAACCAAACAAAAAACCCTCAACAAAACCAATTGCTTTCAGTTTACTCAGAGAAGACACCAACAGAGTAGAAGGTAACATCACCAGGCTGGATGGTGTCTCTGGACACCCTTTTGCTGTTCTGTAGGATCCCTTTCACATAATCAATAGTCCAAGCTTCCCCATTAAGAGTTTATAATCCAAATCAGACAATCCAGCCAGGAACCCAGTTTATCTGTCTTGTATTTAAGCCATGTTACAAGAAGAGTTGTGAGGATAAACCTCCAGCCAGCAAGAGATGTATCAGTTGTAGTCCCCCTGCTTTCACTGATGTACAATAATTATAGGTCATAGTTGCTAAAAGGCTTCTTCTAACAAACCTTTCAAAGTAATTTATCATAATTAACATAACCTTAGATATGTTTCCAGCTTTTGGTCCTCAGCTGATTATTTATAGGTCTTTCAAAATTGTTCCAGTACATTAATTTTTCTAATTTTAAGCAAATCTATAAGCAGAGTCTATCAAATGCTAAAAGAATTACACTTCCTAGTTTATAAATGTGGGTAATGTACATGCACATTACTAGCTCAGACCTTTTTAAAGCACTATTGCACTAATAAGCACTAATTCATTATCTACAGAAATGATTAGAGTTAGGTAGAGCCTGCTTTGCAAGGAAGATACAATGGATACCTTAAATGGAGCAGAATTTGCACAGTGCAACATCTGAAAAATTTAATTAGCATTTAAAATAAGTTGTATATAAATTAGCATAAGCAGTACTTTCATTGTTACAGATCAACTTTTTTCTGAATACTCTTCAAACACTTTCATCCCACTAAGTTAAAGCATCAGCTACAATACCCAGGTTAAAAAAATAGATCTGAAGTGAGGTCAGTTTGAGATGGGAATCCAGAATCAGTGTATGGATGCTGAAGTCAAAATCAGCAAGACACAGATGTCAGATTCAGATGATGGAGAGCATTAAGGTTTTTTCTCTTCAATTGAAAGAGATTTTTCATCTCTCCTGCAGCCCTGTATGAAGAGATTTAAACCAGGAATGACCAAAATCAAAAAGCAGTCCCCAAATACCTAGAGAAACTACCACATGGACTAAATATTCACCTGAACAAATACATTTTAACCAATCAAAGGAGCTAAAAAATCTTACCTGAAGCACTGGTTGTATCAAAAAGTAATGAATAAAGGGAGATTAAGTGTTGACACTGAGCTTTGCACACCTAACACACTTTGGACAGTTGTGTGCAATTAAGGCATTAGGATGATCCCAAGAGCTCAGTCCTCTGTACCCTGGAAGGTCTGGAAAAGGCCTGTAAAAAGTGGAGATCTCCAGATACAAGTGATTTCACCTGGCTTCCTCCAGTCCAGACCAAACTTCCACCTAATATTTATGATTTCCATCACCATCTCTCCATGCCAACAGTTTCCATGCCTGTACTTTTCCCATTCCAGCCTCAATAAAATGGACCTGATCCCAAACACCTGCCAGGACTCAGGGTGACAGCCCCTAAACTAACAACTAGGATGGGCAGAATGGGTCCTGGTCCCTCCTCTGCCTAAGTTAGATCAGGAGAAGTTTTCCTCTGCTTCCCCTTCCATAAAATAGCTGTAGGGTGGCCACTGATGCTCTGGGGCTGAAACTGGGCAACACCTGTAGCTGGCTGTAACCATGTACCTTGATAACAACACCTTTAGGTAGGTAACAATTTAATTACAAATACCAGCATCAAACAACACACAGAATGCATCAGGCAATGCACACACCCAGGGATCAACCAGCAAGGTTGTTCACTCCACACAGTGAAGACACTGTCAGGACACAACCAAGTTAGAGGAAAGCTGTTCCCCTGGAGCTGGGCACAGATGCTTTCTGGAGTCACTCCAGACAGGACCCATCCCCAGGGACAACCTGGAACGTGAAGCTTTAGCTGTGAACTGAAGGTACCAGAGCAAGGAGGAGGCTCCTTTCTTCCAGCCAACACCCAGCATCCCTCCAACAGAAGCACCATGGGTATATCTAGCCAAGAACTGCCTTGAGAATTGCTTTAGAAGTTGTCACAGCCTTATTAACAACAAAAAAAAATATATTAAGTGATCTTTCCACTCAATCAAGCCCAAAGCAGAGGTTAACTCTCAGCTGATTTTCAATTTAAAATGTCTGGAAAAAATGTTGATTAATAGGGAACAAAGAGAAACTATTGTCCAAGTCGAAGAGCAGTCAATCAAAACTTTGTTAACACATCTCTAAGTGGAGGTCCTGCTACAATAAGACCTCTTCTGGCTCCTCCTGAAGCAGCCAAATGGCCCCTGGAGGCATCTGAAGAACAGGGTGGCTAAATCAGGCAGTCTGGTTTATCAGAGAATAACAAAAAAAGAAATCAACTCTTTGTCTTTCCTTGATTACAAAGCACAGAGCTGAGCAGGCAAGGCCTTGGAGGGCTTTGTAAAGCAGCCATTTGACCAGGAGCTGGCTATTAGCCAGCAGATATCTCTGTCACTTTTTAAAGATAATCTGGTTAAACAGCTACATCTTTCCTTATTATCTTTTTGTTTCCACCATACACATTAAAATTAGCTTAGAGACTAAGAGGGCTAATTTACATTTTTAGGGATCTGTTTTATCATTGTGTGCAGATAGGATTTGTGGGTTTAGCTGAATGCTTTGTGTTACCAGCCCACTGGCTTTGCTCTGCTCAGAGAAAGGGAAAAAAAAAAAAAAAAAAGGGACATTTGCATCATGTAAGCAGAGAACACAGCCCAGCTTTTCATGCAAAGAAGAAAAGCTTCAAATTATCACCCCTACCTAACACAGCCAGGGAAAACTGAAGGATAACAGATGCTGAAAGCAAAATTTTACCTAATTCTAATAAAACAGTAGGAAACAGCACAGCCTTCCATCCACTCATTTTTCAGTCTTTGAGACTGCACTCTCATAAACAAAACCTCAATCCCACAGGAAAAAAAAAAACACAGTATAAAATTTTTCACCTCAATGGCAGCTATTTGTAACTGTAAATAAAACTGGACAATTTGTCCAGGCCTTGCTGCCAATCTTGTCACTTGGAGTTGCAAGTGTATGAAAATTGTCCTTGGTGCTTACCTGCAGGCAAAGCTTTGAAAAGTGGGTCTGAGATTTGAAACAGCAAAGCACCAGAGTTTATTTACCCTTCTTGGAGAGAAAGAAAAAAAAAAAAAAACCACTTAAGGAAGGGGATAAAACACAAGAAGTCTTGTTTTGGTATTATTCCACTCTATTTACTTGAAGAGGGGAAGAGTAAGGAAGCAATTCTAGAATACTGATGTATTGCCTACAATTTGAATCATTTAATAGCTGAGACCAGGCAATGGGAAAAGGTGCTGACACAGAAGGTATCAATGGAAGAAAATGTGAACAAAAACAGCATTTAAAAACCCTAATACAGTTATTAGGTATTTAAAATACAGTTTGCACACCTGATAAAACAGAACTGCCCATCCCATTCAGCACTGTATACCCTGGTGGCCCATGGAAGGGACTCCAGTCCCATCACCATCATAATGGCAGTCAGGGTTTCATACACCCATTTTTTACTTCATTCAATCAGTATTCAGTACACATGGATACAAAGGAAAACAGCTATCCATGTACAGCCCCAAGAAATGGGATGGGGGGACAGCAGAGCTACACTGAAGTCACACAGCAAAGCACAAGGATCAGGACAGCTGCATCTTTTGCAGAAGAGGAGAACCAAATTCAAAGCCACTTTTCACCACTCTGCAATGTTAGACTGGCAGAAAATTCTTATTCTATTTTACCAACATTTTGTAGCACACTTTTTCAGCTTGTTCAAGTTGCAAGCATGTAAACCTTCAGTTTTCCTGTAAGTCAGTGGAGCTGTGGCTTCAGTGCTGTCCCCTTGTGATGCTGCCCAAAGTCCCACACAACTCTTTGCCCTATTTTGCATCTCAGAAACCACCTCTAGAAGCTGCCAAAACTTTAGTGTGGGGAATCAGGGAAGCGAAGAGGCACAGGTGCTGCCAGGAGACCAGGACCTTTCCATTATCAGATTTCCACTGCAATCAAACAGCACCAACAGGAACCCTGCAAGTCTGAGGAATCACCAGTTTGTGTCCCAGCAAATTAGTGACTGGCTTATCCTCCTCTCCACCTATCTGTCACAGAACCAAGCAGTGCCTTTTTCTGCAAACTTGGCATTCAGCAGAGCATCTTGAGCTGGAATCACTGCACAGCTCCAGATGCAAGACATTAGGGCTATTTATTAAGTTTTGTCTCAATAAGTCACACCTTGTGTGTTATTATAGCAAGATGAGTTGAATAACACTGGAGAGCAAGAGTTCCACTGCCATTATAATTTAGAGTCCATAGCAGAGATCTAGGTATAAATAATTAAACCCCCCCAATCTGAAATACAGATCTGAAAGTCACTCCAACTGCCAGACACAATTTCAAGATCATTCAGCATCTAATACTGAAACCACTCACAAGAGTGTAAACCAGGACTGGAAAAATAATCACTGTATCAGATTCAGTGCTTTTCACTCAGTTATTTAATGCATCCTTTGAAAACCAGTTACAGAGGAAGTACATTTCCAGTTGTACCAAAAGTTGGGAGCTAGGGCTAAAACAAGAAAGTATTTTTTAAACTAGGATATAATGGAATATTGATTGACAAAAGGGAAAGAGAGTGGTTTTGTTTAGCTTCAAAAACTATAATAGAGTCACATCTAAGCCAGGAAAAGACATCACAGTAAAACAACTTCTCTGACAAGGATAATTATGCTCCCTGTGAATGTTTTACCACACTAGCAACACACCATCAAAACCCATAAATATCTGAGGATATACCAAAAAAAGGCAGCTGACTTAATTCCAAGGCTACAATAACTAAAGCACTTGTCAATACACATCCAATTACACAAGAATATTTGCTGTGATTCCTTTGACTCTTGGTACAACAGAGTGCAAGACTTACAAATGCACTAAGTGAACATTAACACTGTTTAGAGTTATTTGTCTTGCTTCTTGCAGTGCCAAAATAGAATTAAACTGTATATTTTGGGCAACATCCAAAATACAGGTTTTGTTTGGGGTTTTTTTAATTAGAGGAAAAACATCCAGCTCAGAAAAATAAAAGGTGATGCATCCAGGAGTACCAGGAAAAGGATGCACACAACATCAGGAGCTGAGGAGGGAGGGTGGAGGAAGACCTCAGAAGGGTGATGAATACAGGAACACAGCTCCAATTTGTGATAACATTTAACCCTCTGCCCTCAATTTAGACTCTCTAAGACATTAAATGAATACCAATATGTCAATAAGCCAGGACAAACACAAACCCAGACTGAACAACAAAACCCCTGCCCCCAACAGCATCCCTCCCCCTCTTTGTCTTCCAGATTACAGGAGAAGCCAGGGAATCAGAAGTCTTTAATCTGCAGGGGAAAGCTGCTGGGAAGAGTTAAAGGAGGCAGAGCCACCTGCACCTGCAGCTCAGCTGCTCCCCCTTTGCAGCAGCCCTGCAGGTCACTGCATTTTAACAAAAAAAAAAAAAAAAAAATTACTAAAATCTGTCTGCTAGCACGCCAGTATTTGTCACCAGTGCAGCTGTATCACACAGCAGTTGGCATGGATAAAATAATTCCTTGTTAAGGAAGGATTTATAAAATATGCAGGACATCAAGTGAACATTCACAGCTATGAGTCTGAGACTATAAATTCATTTACCTAGAGAGAGTTGCTGAGGAGGAGGCAGGCTGGAGAATCAGTCCAGTTTCCCTCTGCTTTGCCAACAGGGACACGACAGGATTTGTGCAATTTGGGGCAGGTACAAAGACCACCACACTAGAATGAAATTTTCTGATTGATGGGACACAGAAGAGAATCCAGAACAGGCAGAACTTCAGTTAAGCATTGAATTGCCTTAACATCCCCAAGAGTAAAATTGCTCACCCCTCCAACATCCATTACACCAACCACTTGGCCTGCACAGCTCCCTGAGGAAGGGATGGTGCCAAATCTCTTCTTCCAAACATGACTCCTAGAAGCTATTTAAACATCTATCAAGCCACTGCTCGAATGCTTCTGCAAGATGTCCAAGCTCTTCACAAACTCCTCTTTCATTCTGCCATGATTAAGTTTTTGTTCGATCCGTAATGCATGGGGGGATGAGAAATGAGGGAGCAACAGCAATTTGGCCACTGGACTTGGGGGAAGGGGAGGGAAGTTGCCTTTGTTTGATCCAAGCATCAGCCTCCTTTGGACACCTAGGCTAAGACACAACAGCCCTTCTCAGCAGGGCTGAAGAGCACATGGCTTCTGCTCCAGGCACCAGGCCAGCAGATACCTCCTACCCCTCCTTAATTAGCAGGGGTCATTTTCTTCTTATCACTCCCACTGCTGTTGGGTTAGCTGTTGTTTGGTTTTAGGGGGTTTTGGGTTGGCTTTTTTTGGGTTTCTTTCTTCCCCCCCCAAGCTGACTTGCCCTGACATTCAAGGAGTACATTTTCTTTTCAGCTCAAATTAAAGGCTGCTGAAATCCATCATGGTCTCGCCTCCCTGCATGAGGAGTCAGCTCTTATCTCTCAGTAGGGGGAAGTGAAAATGGGCTCTGTTGCCTAGAAACCTGAATGAGCATCTTTTAAGTGAAAGGCAACTTCTGGACTGTTAATTCAGGAGCAGGGATCCAGGCAAGAGGATGGTGCCACTCACTTTGCCTTCAACATCTACAGGGTGACCCTTCCCTGGGTGAGAACGAAGGGTAAAGAAACAGGAGTCTGACAAGAGCCCAGTATTTTTTAAACCAAGCAGTTGCAGATGCTGTAAGTAGGGTATCAGCCTCTCCAGGTCCAAAAAAGGACTCCTTCCCACACTGTCCCAAGGGTTTGTGAAGCTTCTGCTCACAAAGAGTTGTTCACTTATTTAATTCATGTGTGGTGCTGCAGGGCTGCTTGCTGGAAGGGAATCCAAGACTGAGCCAAGGGACACATCACTCACCTGAAAGTTGATATATAGTAGTAACACATTACATAAAGTATTATTTGTCTTACAAAAAGCTTGGGCTGCTCTGCCCTCAATAAGCATGAATTACATTGTACCCTATTCTAACATTTTTCTTGTTACAGTAGACACAATAACATGCACAGAACTAAAGAAACCCACCTTTTCTCCCTCCCTTCCCTGGCCTCAAGCACTAGAAACAAGATCTACCACTATGTGCCACCAAACCACTAACCTCTGGTTTTTAGAGCAGATTTAAGCTTAGATCAGGACAAACTCAGTCTATGGCAATCGTTGCTCTTTATCTACCTACTTTAACTGCCAGGTACCCTGGGATGGTTCTCTCACTGGAAGAGAACACTGATATCAAACACTGCCATCAGCACTCTGACAAAACACTCAAAATAAAAACTGTAAGCACAGCCCCTGTTCTGATACCTATTTTGCATTCATCTCTGAATTGGGAGTCATGGAATGGTTTGGCTTGGAAGGAACCCTCAAGGTTCCAACCCATCCACCCTCGGCAGGGAGATCTCCCCACTAGACTAGGTTGCTCAAAGCCTTATCCAACCTGGCCTTGAACACTTCCAGGGAGGGAGCATCAACCACCTCCATTTCTACCAGATTTTAAGTGATCTCTTTGACATGCCAGGCCATCCAGGGAAGAGCTCTTCCAGATTCTACCTCCGTGGACAGAGGCAAAATAAAACCCATCACTCACTGCCCCCAATACCCTCTAGAGCTCACCGCAATACAAAGACCAATTCCTCCTTTCTCCTCCCCCTTTTTCCTCTAAGTTTAGAGGAGCCCTGAGCAAGAATCGCTTAAAAAGAGCAGCTCCTGAGGAGTTTGCTCCCAGGCTTCAGCCCCAGCTGCACCAGGCGATTCCCAGCCTGCTCCCTGGAGACCACATTATCAGCGCCTCACCAGCCGAGAAGGTGAAAACAAGGGAAAGGGGACTGGGAAGGGAAGGGAAAGGAAATCAAATGAAAAATAACACAGCAGCTGGTCAGTGAGGCTTGATTTTCAAATCTAATCTCAGTTTGTGCAGTCAATGGGGGAGAAATGCCACAATTTGCATGACAAGAGCTGAGCTAACTGAATGGTGGCAAATCAATTCTGCAAGAGAAGATAAAGCAGAATATACCTAATATATTAGGGGCAAAGTAGAATTCAATTCCCATAATATCTGGTGATCCTGATTAGAACTGACACTTTTATTATCATTATTATTATTATTATTATTATTATTCCTCTCCTAATTTGGACATGGAGGCAACTGAGTCACATGAAGATGCAGTTATCTTACACAAATGGAAACATCCTTTGCCATGGTAGGAAGTGAAGTGATGTCCACAACCATTAGGAGTAACAGCCCCCCAAAAATACCAGGTCTGTCCATTTTAGCACCTTACAAAGCAGAACACTCTCCTGGGCTCAGGCAGGGAGTCAGCAACTTTAATTTATGCCCATCAGGAGAGAGGTAAATAGCATAGCTGAAAGGAAGTTTTAGGTTTTATTTTAAACTAAGCCATAAATAATCAGCAAACATTGTAGCTCTGCCTTCCTTCCCACTTATTTAGAAGTTTGACTGGCAGTGTTGACTTGCTGGTGAAGATAATAACCCTCACAATCAAAACTAGGATTAATAAGAACATTTCTTGAGACTGTTTATACTAAAACAAATTATTTTAAACTCAAACAAAATTGTCCTCTCCTTCCTTTGGTCACCAGTGTTGTCACCTTATTTAGTCATCTGTCACCATTTTTAAAGGTGATATTACAGCTGCATGAGAATTGCTGGTCTGATGAAGGAAAGATATCCAACACACACAAAAAGAAAGTACCAAATGCTGCACCAAAGCAAAAGGTAATTCCTAATAAAAAAAAAAGCCAAGCAAAACCATAAAACAAACAAACAAAAAAAATCAACCAACACAAACTTAGGATGCTGAAATATTTTTAATAATAATTTTCAGGTTAAAAAAAGATACTTTGTGTGTTTTAACTGCAGTGCATATTATCATAAATACTGGAGACAAAGACTGCAGGAATACTCTGCCAACGTTGCTCCTGTCCCTGAATCTATTCTGCACAGCACTAGAAAAGAACACATCTGAGCCTTAGCAATGCCAAATCTCTTGACTTTGTTACCAAGAAAAAGAGAAGCCCCTCAGCCCCACCTTCAACACTGTAGATTTCTCTGCAATCCACAAAAAAAGAGCCAGAAGCTTCACCCAGTGCCTCCTTGAATACTAAATACTCCCACTGGTCTGCACACTGATGTTGTCCTTGGACTCAAAAAGATAGAGATCTGCTTCAATAATGTGCTAGGAAAGGCAGTGCTGATGGCCCTTGGTTTGGGGGTGTCCTAGGGGGAGTGAAGCTGGAGAAGATGGGGTGGTCTCAGTGGTGTTTGCAAAGGAGCAGGGTCCCTCTCTCACCTCAGTCACTGGGAGGACAGTCACCTTCTCACATCCTCCAAAATCTGCCCTGGAAAACACTGAGGTTTACAGCTTGCTGTGAATATAATAAAGATCCCAGACTCAAACATGTCCCAGCCTGACCTATAATAACATTTTCCCCTCAACAGGCAGCAGGCTTACATTAATATATATTAGTTTTTGTAACCAACTTGAGATCTAAGTGACATTTGCTCCCCGAGGTGAAATTATACATTTATATACATCCTATCACGTTCTGCCATCTCATCTCTGTGCAGGAGTTCAGCTTTCACAATCTCTGTCACTCCAGTGTGAAAGGAAACAAACCTCCTGGGTTTAACAATGAGAAAGCAAAAAACCCCAAGAACAAGGCAATGTCAGCAGCAGGGCACTGAGCTCAGTTTAGGACTTAAAAAAAGGCACAAGAGAGTTTGGAACAAAAAGCATTGTGCTTTACCAGTTACCTTTCAATTGCTCCTTTGGGGAGATAAACCACCACTAAATTATCATCCAGAAAACTGGGTCGGAGCAGCCAAAGATTTTCTCTTTACCTCTTTTAAACAGAGAGAAAAAATTATAAAAGCAAGGCCTAAAATTTAGGTAAAGTGCTAAGGTAACTATGTGGGCCCATGTTTAAACTGATTCAGAAGCAGCTTGGTTTCCATATTTTATAAATTCAGATCTTCCCACCCTTCTGATCTGAGTTATTAATTTTCTTTTTTTTTTAGGTAGCAAAGCCCAGCAGCTCCCAGCACCAAGCTGTACAGTACCTGGTAGCAGCAGCCCACTACATCAACCCATTAAAAGTCCATAAGAAGCAGCATGAAACATTACTCATTTTATTTGCATGTAGATAAAAACATAGAAAACCAACCCTTCTAATTTGATTAGAATAGGATGATTAGTAAACTGGAGTGAACAAAAGGAATAAAGTATTGGGAGGACTTTATTTTGTTCAGGGAAGCTGGATGGATAATGTGGGATGAATAATTTATAGGCTAAATTTCTAAGTTGCCAGGAATGGATTCTAGTTTATACACAGTCTGTAGATAAGACCACCACAGATCCTATCTGAACTATCAGCATTTCCTAAATTAAAATTATTGATTATTACAAGTAACAAGAATTCAACCTAAGTTGTTGATTCAGTTGAAACATCATGCTGGGGGTTTTCTCCCCATATGTTGGATAAATTCAACTTATAGCAGGTAATCATTCTTTATTTTAGGGCTATATAATAATGTGGTGCCACCAAATAAAATCATTTTGCCTTTCTTCCAAGTCACCTACACTGTTACCTTTTCCTCCATGGTTATCACACATCCCCAAAGTCCTCAAGTGTTAGATCAGCTTCCTCATCCAGCTAAGAAATGGAAATTAAGTGAAGAAAAATGGCTATATTGTGGATCTGGCTTGCCTTCAAGTTGCTAAATATGAAAGAAAAAAGGTAAGAATATTTGACTGGGTTTGCAAAATGGGCAGGAGTGTTCCAGCAGACCCCAAGTTTTAGTAACTCACAGCAGTGAGTAAGTTTATCACAGCTTTACTCTCCTCCACTACTCCTGCAGGGTTTTTATTCTGCACCTAGCACATAGGTATGAACACAGATTAATATAACCTCATGAAATATGCATAATCTCAGACACTATAGAGCCAAACATTAATAATGAAATTTGTTCAAACCCTACTCCTGAAAAACATTTTCACCCTTATCATCCTTTATTCTTGCCACGGTGATTGACTATAATAGGATGATTCTGGATGTGTAATTAAGGATACATATAGCAAAAGCTCAAATAAAGGAAAAAATTCTCATAAAGATCTAATTAAAAAAATCTATATTATTATAATGTTTGCTCAAACATTTGCCTACTCCTTTTTATGACATTTAACCTGATTATTGTAAAGAGTAACTATTAAGATACATTTCAAATTACTTCCCCAGGCCCCTCCTTTCTGTGAATTAACAAAAGTTTAAATTATTTTAGGTTAAAGGAGTGGAGGCACAAACCTCATGGTATGCAGGATGCTCGGGCATCACAGCTCTTGTCCTATCACCCCTGTGAGCTGGAAACTGAACTTTTCCAAGAAACTAACTTGGAAATTTCAATCCCATTTATGAAATTAGAACTGAAGAAAGATTTTTAAGTTCAGCTACATGACACTAATTCCTTTCCATGGCTCAAGCAAACAAGATATTAACAGCAAGAACCATAGGGGAGGAGAAAATGTCTTTCTTTTATATATAAAACTTTAAAACACATGCACACACATGCCTCAGCCTCTCCTGGACATTATATCTTATTTTTAAAAGTGTTTGTTAAGTTAATAGGTAATGAGAATTAACCTATTTCAGCCAGTTCTGCTCTTGGGTCTTACATTTAAGAACAGTGGTATTGACACATTGCACTGAAGAGTTCAAGTCTCACCAGACTGGATACAGTGCAGTTAAATCTGATTCTGACAAAGAAGAGTCAATTCTCATGGGCTTTATGGAGTTAAATTGGGGCAAATGGGTTAAATTGGGGTAAATCTTTGTGTTTGTGCAAGCACAGCAAAGCCTGCATCACCCCAGCACTAGGAGGAACTATTCCAGCACCTTCCTCCTGGGAAAAATCTCTCATAAATCAGTCTCCAAAGTAGTGGAGATACATTAAACAACCAGGGAAACACTTCCAGATGGCCATTACTCTTTTCATCCCTTTGATTTGTAAAATGAGAAGATTTTCAGCAGACAGGTATGAAGAAGGTGGGACCAAGACCTTGCTAACTCTTGTTCTGCTCCTGCAGGACAGGGGCTGCAAGAGCTGAGACCCCTCTTGCAGGGAGGGGGTTTGCACAGGATGGAATTCCCATCCCCTGCTGGGGACATTAGGGAGAACATCACCCCTGTGTGACAACCCCACAGTGCTATTAGCACTATATATAGAGAGAGCTATTACCAGTGCCAGCACACTCCAGGATGGTGAGGGTTGGACATTACAGAACAAGAAGTTACACAGCTGCTTCTTCCACTTTTTAACTTCATCAGCTTCTTAAATGCCACAGATAAAAACTTTCTCCAGATTCCTGCCCTCTCTAGACCAGTGCAAACTCAATATATTCTGGAAGAATCATTCCATCTGGCCAAACCCACCCATTTATTTCACTTAGTTACAGCAGAGCAGCTGAGAAAGGGAGTTCTTCCCTTTGGGATGGATTTGGGGGTGTTTTAGTGGCAGCTGATCAGTGAGCCCTATGCACAGGGCTGTCTGCAGGCAGGGAAATACTGAGAAAGAAGGTGGGAAATCAGAGCAATAGACAGGAAGGAAAAAAAAAACCTATATATATCCTTCAGCATCACTCAGGGACTTAACCAGAAATGCTCCTGCTGGATTAGTTTCTGCAATGCCCAGAGGCACCTACTTCCAAAACTATTGGATCACTGAATACATTTACAACGAATAATCATCAACTTCTCAGCTTCTTACAACTTTTTTTTTAATTCCTTAATCCTGTATCAGAAGTCAAACCCGTGTTTTTCTGTTAACGTGGCTTAAAAGTGAGGATCACATGGAAAGATGGAATAATGCATATGTAAATAATGATCCTGATGGAAGCTTTAAGTAACTGAAGTATCAGTGACACTACAGACAAGTGCAGGAGAAGGCTGCCACACTTGTGTGCTGCTTCTCTGACAATTCTAATGAAAATTGACTTTTTTAAAATTGTTTTAAACCACACAATAAATGTACCTAAACTTCAGCAGTCGTCCCTCTCCTGAATTCAGGTTCATTGTCCCAGTTTCCCTTTTCCATAAGTGTCTTTATGGCTCTGGCTGTGTGTATTTTCTTGAAGGTTTGGGGGTTTTTGAGTGGCAAAACAGGCAGATGAGTAAAACCAAAAAGTTAAAAGAATCAATGCTTTAAAGGAGTCAAAGAGTGATCCCAATGAATCTGCAATTTTCTGGTGCATCATTCTGCATCAGATGAGTAATCCATCGTTTGGGACCATTTCCAAGGAGGGACCATCTGCTCTCAGCATGACCACGCTCATGGAAGCTGCAGAGAATCTTTCACCTTCTCTTTGACAGCTCTAGAGAAAAATAATAAGGGTTCTAAAAAGAACAAAGCCAATAAATTGTAAGCTGCTTTGCCTGAAATACTATCTCCTCACAGGTTCAGTACATCTAACTTGCATTAGTGGCCTTCTGCCACACATAAGCAGCATTTGACATGGAAGAAACAAATGATGCTGACAGGAGAAAGGGGAATTTAAGCTGTGAGATCACAACACTAAAACAATAAAATCAGGGATAAGTGATTGAGGGAATTTGCATATGTACAGTCTCTGAATTCTTCCTAATTTCATGCACGTGTTCCGTCCCAAATGCCTGGAGGAGCAGCAAGGCAACCACAGAATGAAAAACCTTCCCATCCATCCCCTACTCTGCATTTTAATAACACAAAAGCCCCTGACCTGAGTTCCCCAGCAGGGCAACTCCAGGGAAGGAGCCAGATCTGAAAGGGAAAAAGAAACAAGCCAACCACCTTTAATGAAATTGTCCTGCTAAGTCAAGTTGAGGCAGCAGGATAATGGGATAGGGAATCAAATTCTCTCAAACCAGTGGGTGCCACCAGAAGAGGTGGTTGTATTCCCATAATCCTGGCCACATCTCCACATCCTCCCCTGCTTCAGCACTGGCACTCACCTGAGCCTTTCACAAAACTCAAATATTTGAGGTGTTACCAGAGAAAAGTCCCACACAGACTGGAGACGTCTCCAGCCTGCTCACCTCTTTTCTTTACCCTCTTTCCCAGACATTTCCAAGAGGCAGATTTGGAGCTGGCAGATTAATTGCTCAGCTGGCAGGCGAGGAGGCCACCAGGTTCCCCAAGGTCCCAGCTGCTCCTCCCCTATTACTATCAGGGCTCCCATTAGAGACAACATTTCCTACCCTGATTAAAACGTTTCCGACCTAAGCCTTACCCCAGCCCCAGTCTGGCAATTTCAGAAGACTTGCTCTTGATTTATACCAAAGTCAGTGAGAGGAAGAGACAATTAAGAATGTAAGAAGAAAAATAAAACTATGAGAGGGGAAAGAATACCAGAAATTCTCAATCTTTGAGCTGTAGGACTATCATTCAGACTTACAGTGCTGGCCCTAAAAAGTAATAAATTAGTTGTTTAATATTTTCCCTAAAGAAAAAAATGGTTTAGTGTTTATTAAAGAAATGTGCTCCATTCTGGGATTACTATCAGGAAACCAGGGAGCTATCACAGGATTAGGTATGATCCACAAACACAGCTGCATCATTTCTAAAGCACTACAAAAGGAAGAGGATGTAATGGATCCACAGAAACTGTATTTACACTTAAGACCAGCCCTCCTCCTTGCCCTTCCTTTTGTTGCAATGCTTCAATATAATATTAACCCTCATTCTTTGTGCTCTTCTCCACTTCCAAGGCTTGATTGATGATCCTTGTAAATATTTGTTTAGCAATTCATCACCTGTCTCTACCTTTTGGACTCCACTGAAAGCATTTTGATCACAAAACAAAACCAGAATATTGTAACTGCCTCCAAACAAAGGAGGGGAAAAAAAAACCAAACCAAACCACAACAACCACCAACCTACTTTGGAATTGTGCAGCTCCAAGGTGTATGCCATTAACTCACAGCAGTGAGCAGCTCCCTCCTCCCAGGTAAAGGCTCAGAATCAATACCCCAAGTACCACCAGTGGTGGTTTAAATAGATGCTGTGGATAACTGAGCAGGGATGTTGTAAGACTTTGGTTATTAAAGCCACAGACTTGGTGGTTGGTTTGGTTTTTTGCAGGACTGCAACCACATCCCCTCATTCTTCCCCTTAATAGAAAAAAATTAATGTGAAAGTAATAATAAATTATATTTGACCAGGATGATATCTACTTGTCAGGTAACAAATTCCTCACAGACACCAGGGGAAACTTATGGCCTTGAAACCATGCTCATAATGAAAGAAATACTGAGGCAAGCAAGGAAAAAACCAAACAAAACCCACACCTCACTGCTGGGTTTTGTTCATTTCTTTAAAGAAAACAAAAATCTTTTCTGAATTCATCTTTCTTCAAGTGCTACAGAGTAACAGTGTTTATTTACAGCATCCAAGGATGCCCTTATCCTACATAAAGCCTCCTAATCTAAACCAGACCAAAAAAATCACACTCCAGCACCCTCCTGCATGGAGTGAGAGAGGAAGAGGCAGGATGAGAATTCAAGTTGCTGATATTCCGTGGTTCAAACTTGACACCAGAGGACAGAAGCCCTCCCCTAACATAAATGACACATTTTTAAAGTCAGTCAGTGAAACATCACCAAAGGAAAGGAGGTTTATCTGCTATAAATGTTCCACTCTGTTGCAAGCATTACCTTTCCTACACTTCCCCCCTCCTTGCAGCTCAACCACAGCATATGGTACACGTAGATATTGATACTCAGCTCCCAGCAATACCAGTGATCCAGTGCTAGGAGCTGCCCTCAACTGGGAAATTGGCTTTTGCCCACCCCATTACCACTGCTCTCTTGGCAGCATTTTCCATGGCTGGGGAGAAAACGTGTTCCTTTTCCATGCTTTGCCAAGCGAGGATGCCAATCTTTGGATGCCAGCCTTTGGCAGGAGGCCAGAGGGATGCTTGGGGCCTTTCTGTGCTTTATGGGCTTGAATAGCAAGAGCCTAGAAACTGTAAAAACACAGCCCTGTTATCTGCTGAAGAAATAAGCACTGGTCTGTCACAGAGCCTCAGATCCTCAACCTCAGATTAGAAAAAAAGAGATTTTTAGGATGAGAAAGGTGAGCAGGAAAAAAAAACAAAAAAAAACCAAACAAACAAAAAAAAAAAACCCAAACAAAAACCAACAACCTAGCTGGAAATAAAAATATAAAATTAATATAGAGAAATAAATGTAACTTACTATCAAATACACACACTTGAAGGAAATCCACATATTGCTGCATCATGTTAAAAAATTTAAATGTTACTAATGCCTCACATTTGTAGAACAGAGCGAGGTGCTTGCAGCTTTAGCATCTTTTTTCAGAGCTGGGGAATTACTGTCCAGAATCTCTGAGAAAAGCTGTGACATCTGGCTTTTCAGCAGCTCCTAAGGTGGTCCTCCTAACCAGGTGGCATTTTCTGAGCAAAAATGTCCCCGACTTCTTTCCTCTATCTCATATTTATGGCCACACTCGGAGCTGAACCATTCTCCCAGCTCTATTTCATCCAGCAGATGAACTGTTCTCATTACTTGACTGTAAGGAAAATTAACTTATGGCAAAGCAGATAATTCAAGCTGGATTAATTACACTTCCCAAGGCAGCCAGGCACAGCCAGAAAGGGAAGAGTAACCTTTTCAGAACAAGCAGCAGATCAGCAGCCACACAGCCTGCTACACCCCGATACTATCCCCTGCACACAGAACAACAGTCTGGGCCTGTCTGGCACATTTACCAAGAGAAATCTGGCATATGTTTACTGTGAATAATTAGGACAAACACAGAGAACTCTGTTAGTTCAAGGTAGCTTTTATGAGTCCTCCAGATTTTTCAAAGAAAAGTTACAAGATAAGGGACTACCAGAACTTAATTCAGCAGGGGGTTGAAACAGATGATTGGTTATTCAGCAATTGGAATGGATGAATAAATAAATCAATAGTCTGCATGCAAAGAAAAATAAAAGTGACACCAAACTGCACTATGGAAGTCTGTTCATCTGTGCAAGTATGGCTATTTCACAGCTCCTCCTTGCTTTCTTCTTAAGGTGATAGAGATCAGAAATAATACAACCTGAAACCAGTTTAGATGTTACATACATAAACCTTGACTTAGGCAAAGAGCTGGGTTTTGAGAAACATATGTAACTTTTCCTTTTTAAACAAGGATTTTTAATTGTTAAAAAAACCAAAATGTGTCCATGGAAGGCAAGAAAATCCACAGAAAAATCCATGGAATATGTCTGACTTCCTGTCTGGTTACATTGAGTCTCTTGATTTTCAATTCAAGTTCCACCATATCTAGAGGTTTCTTTAGAAGATCTTTTTTTTTCCTAAAAAAAGGAAAATAAACCCAAGACCAAACCAACCAACCAAAATAACCACACCTGAGCACACACCAGACTTCATCCAGGGGGAGAGATGGATGCTCAGAGGCTCCTGGCATCAGTTCAGGCAATGAAGGCACAAACAAGACTCCTGTGATTCACAATTCAGAAGACAAACAGAAAGATCTCTACATCCTTCAGAGTTGTTGTGGGGTTTTTTTTTCTGTAAAAACATTACAGTACCTTGTGGTAGTCTTGAAAACAGAGATAAATGACACGCTGTGAGCAGCCATATTTGAAAACCTACCAGCAACACAATTTTTTGGCACCAAGTCTACCAAGGGTGCAGAAGTTCCAGGGAGCCACAGAAGTCCCCAGCTGCTCATTGCTGCTCCTCCCATCCTTGGAACACCAATATTGAGTGGACAGGCTGAGAACAAAGAGCAGTTCCCCAGATGTCCCCAAAGGGTGGCTTGTGCCCACACAAGAGAGATGGCAACCAGCCCAGCAGCAGTAACAAAGAGCCCAGCAGCAGCACATCCACCAGTGCCAGCCAGGAGCACAGGTTTTCCTGTATCTTAGGGATTCCTCCTTGGAAACTCAGGGATCAGTGCTCAAGAAACCTCTTAGCTTCCATTTAAATAGATTTTAATAAAAAAATATTTCTGTGAATAAGCTAGACAAAAAAAAAAAAAAAAAAAATCCTGTTTGACATTTCCAAGCCTGCCTGGACATTCTTGTACAGGGATTCAAAACCAGCTTGGAAGCACAAAAGATCAAAGCCTGACTAGGACCAACCACCATAACCACAACCAGGTAGACAGAAAGTAATTCCATTAAACAGATTAAATAGAGAGAAGTGTTGGTAGGAAAGACCTCATTTGGAAAAGAAACACACAGGGCTTACACATCATATGTTTTTCTCTACAGAAAGTTTACAGTTCCAGGCACTTCTAAAGTGAGATCTTGCACCACCACAATTCATTCCAGCTGAGTCTGGAAGATGTTTAATATCCCATTCCCATCATCTCTGATGGAAGTGATGAGTTACAAGTCAGGGTTGGCATCCAATCAGGATAATTAATCTAATTTGATGATGAACTGGAGGAGGGAAGAGCTCCTTTAGGCCCAGGTAAAACAAGACATGAGTCACTACTTGGCAGGGCCAGTGATCAGTTTGAGAATGCAAGTTGTGGTTTGTTGGAAGATTGGGACTAAGTGTAAAATGGAAACACAAATTCTGAGGTGCTAGGCCAGAAGGTGTAGGCAGTCTCTCTCTCTCTCTCTCTCTCTCTAACCCCCAGGAACTATGACACTGCTGTTATTAAATTCATCTGTTAATTTGTCAAACACTAAAAGTGTCTTGGGACACAACACCCAAGTTACAACTGGACACCAAACACTTCTCTGATGTGGGTGAGTTCTCTTAGGAGTGGTAAAGGATGTTTGCAGACAGTTTTAAACATTCAGCCTCATTTTCAGCCTTTTTTACATTGTTTCCACCTGTGGAAATACCACAAAAATGCTTTCAATATCCATACAAAAGACACAGTGCCAGGACCCACTGGACCTGTCTTCTATCTCCTAAGCAGTGCTGCAGGTTCATTCATACAGAAATTTCAGAAATCCCTTACAAAACTTCAGGCTGCATCTCCTACAATATGGCCCAATTCCAGCACAACAAAACCCATGAGGAGTTTTAAGCATTGCCACACATTCTGATAAATTTAAGGCAACTAAATCCAGCACACTCACCAAAGGAAGCAGCCTACCCCTAAAACACCTTGGTTCAGTTGTTGCTACCCTCACACCTTTTCCTTTTCTGAAGGATGCTGCTGAAATGCAGACTGGATGGGTGAATTCACCCAGGGTAAAAACACTTATAAAGAAGCTTATTTGCCAGTTTAGGTAGATGGAATTGCACAGTTCCTCCCAGAAGCGTAAGAAACTGAAGGGGAAAGAAACAAAGTCAGTTTACATCTGACATCCAAGAATTGTCCAGCCCTATTTTCAAGTGGCTGCTTGCCAAGTAAGCAAATTGCCAGAGCACTTGAAACACATCCTGGGTAGTAAAAGGTTCCTAGTACTACCTGGTAATGTGTCACTCCACAGACAGATTTAAGCAGCCTGCCCTGTACACTTAACAGCCATGAAAATAACTGCTGCAGAAGAGGTCATTTATCTCCTTTGCCCTGCTCTAAACCTAATGGAGCTCAGTTGCAGCATCCAAAGAACTTTGGATAAGAGTATTTACAGCTATCACTGGGAAGTGTCTTACTGTCAATAGAAAAAAACATCTTCTGGTTCATCTTCAGAGAGCTAGGACAGCATATTTCATTTTTATTTCTTAGTTTCCACTAGGAGAGACAGAATTGTTGGAACTCTCAAATAATCTATCATCATACAGCATGCAGTGAAGGGGAGAAGTGTCCCCATCCTATTCAGATCAAAACCAACCACTACTCCTGTTAAGCAATAAATCACTGCTCACATCTGTATCCACTATGAACTCAGGAATGTGCTCACCAGAATCTGAGGTACACAACTGCTGCTCTGCCAAGCAGTGCTAAGGGAAGGGAGGCACAAAATCTATGGAAGGTTTCCACTGCCCATTACCAGAGGTCACTGACAGTTGCAGCTCAGAAGTTCTCAGCATGAATTAGAAGTGAATTCTTATCCCTTAGATCCTTTTTTTTTCCCCCAATGTAAAATTTCTACTGAAAACTTCAAGTTGAGTCCATAGAAGTACACAAAATGTTAACAAGGACAGCTCAAGGAAGGGAAAGGTTTTGTAATAGCTACAAGTTCTGTTCTAGCTCAAATCACAGTATTATCCAAAGGAGGGCAACCAGGCTGGTGAAGGGACTCGAGCACAAGTCCTGTGAGGAGAGGCTGAGGGAGCTGGGGCTGTTCAGCCTGAAGAAGAGGCAGCTCAGGGGAGACCTCATCACTCTCTACAACTCCCTGAAAGGAGGTTGGAGCCAGGGGGGGTTGGGCTCTTTTCCCAGACGATTTTCAACAAGACAAGAGGGCATGGTCTCAAGTTGTGCCAGGGGAGGTTTAGGTTGGAGATTCAAAAGACTTTCTTTATGGAGAGGGTGATCAGCCATTGGAATGGGCTGCCCAGGGAAGTAGTGGATTCTCCGTGTCTGGAGATATTTCAAAAGAGCCTGGATGTGGCACTCAGTGCCATGGGCTGGGAACTGCAACGGTAGTGGATCAAGGGTTGGACTTGATGATCTCAGAGGTCCCTTCCAACCCAGACAATTCTAGGATTCTAGGATTCTATGATTATGGGGCACTGAGTGCCCATACTACTGTGTGAAACAACTGAATGCTTTCAGAAAAGTCATTACCAAACACTTAAAATCTTTATCTTTTTCCAGCATTCTGGACAAATGGGCAAGGAATAGATGTTTACAGAAAACATATTGCTTTTCACCCGTGAAACAAAACTCTCACCAAGTCAGAGTATATGTTAAGTGCTCACAATATATATTAACTGTTATGCTCCCACTTCCAGCAGCATTGAAAAGCCAGAAATAGCTGAAATCTTGCTCTCAAGACCTGGCCACCCAGTGCCATTCTTCCATCCGTCACAAGACAGCAGGAACAAAACCAAATGCCTGTGTGCCTTCCTGCACACACACTCCCTACCAGTAATATTTTCAGTGGAAGTTTTTATACATCCAGGAATCCTCCTAAGGTCTCACAAGAAGTGTGAGTGCATTTCTTAAAATCAAACTCATCCTAAATCCAGAGAAAAAAAAAAAAAAAAAACAAAAAAAAATCCACCCAAAACTGCACAAGGAAGGGACTGCCCAGGAGGGCACCAAAACATTTTTCTTTTAAGCAAGACCAAGCAGCCATTCCTTCAACTTCCAACAAGCCAGAGCTGGACCAGACCCAATCTGGAGTACTTAGAGAATAAATACAGAAGTATAAAGGGTTGTAACTGGCCTTGTGCTCACACAAAAGCAGCAGTGCTATGTAGGGAAAGGTGCCCATGGCAGAGGGCAAGCAAAGCTGCTGCCCTGCAGTCTGGTTTGCAGGTTCAGGCCAGAAGAGCAGAGATCACAGGATGTCCTCCAAAATCTATATAGGAACCATGCCTGAATACCATCCCTCCATCCCCTGGAGATGAGGCTGATGAGAAGTTTCATTTTTATCACTATAAAAACCTCAGACACCAACAACCCTTTTATTCTGGATGTCTCCCCTCAACACCCCCCAAAGAAGCTCCCCAGTGTTTCTCATTTGGGCATTAGAATTTTTTTCATATCTTTTAGTGCTTTCATTTATTATTATTTATGTTTTGTGTTGTTTTGCTTTGTTTTATCACTAGGAGATGAAGGGAAAGAAAAGAGCAGGAATGAAAGTTTAAAAACCCCCATGCTGATTCCAGAGAATCCAGGAAAACTGGCACCTCTGTGTTTCTATCATCATTATACTCTCAGTAGGAACGGGAATTTCCTCTGTGAGGAGGACTTCAAGAAGATACAGCTCCCAGCTGGCTGGACAGAGTCCTCAAATCCTAAAAAAGAAATCCTAAAAAGAGTTTTTTAAAATCAAACCAAGGGACATGGAATAGCAAAGCAGCAGGAGCGAAAGTCCTAAGGAAGATGATTATTCCAGCTTGAGGAAATAATAAAGATTATCTGTCAGACAGGAAAAACTAAAACCAGTTTGTCACTCAGGACTCACACAAGGCCATGTCAGGGTACACAAAGTCATTTAACACACTTCCAGTGCTAAGTGAGTACACAAGAGGCAGGGCTGGGTTCTGGGCTCCATAACCAACAGCCAGGCTCAGAGGCTGAAAAGTGGAAAAGAGCTGAACCACAGCCCTGTGTTTCTTCTTTCTGTGTTTCTTCTCTCTGTAATCCCTCTGGTTACAGGGAAACTGCCTCTGATTGTAGCACAAGGCGCAACCAAGCTCAACCCAAGCACTGCTTGGGGTTCTTTTTTTATGCAATCGTATCAAAAAAGAAAAACTCAAAGGTATGGATCAGGAATGGCTGTGCTGTTTCAGAAACACTACCTAGAAGTCCTGAAAAAAGTTATTTAGAACAGTCTGGGCTATAAATGCTATAAATGCTAGCAATTAGACAATAAACAGATGCCTCACTACAAGGAAGAGCAATAAAAATAACAACAATTACTGTTCTGTGAGATGGAGTGTAATCCACACCAGAAAAAATGCTTTTTTAATGTGTCAGAGCTAATATTTATCCAAGGTAACAGATTATTTACTTTGTTGATTGCAAACTTCTGGAGCCCTGGGTTGAATCTGAATGAAGCACAAAGATTCGGCATCAAGCAACCAACACCATTGGGTGGCAACCAACAAATGGAAGGAAATTCAGGACTATTAAGAAAAGAAATGAACAAAAAAGAGAAACAAATGTTTTAAACCAGAGGCACAGTACAGAGTTTTGTTCTTCCACCATAGGAATTCTCTAAGGAATCTCAACTATTATGATCTTTTAAAAAATTCAACAATGTGCCTTTCTTTTAAACAATTTCTCAAATTTTCTGATGCTCAGCCACATTGTTCACCTTGGGACCATTACTTACTGGACTTTTCTGTCAGCACAGAACAGGTTTAGGTTTCAAATTATCAACCTCATTTAGTCTTGGGACTGTGAATGCAGAGAGGGGAGTTATATTACAGTACAATAGTTGTAATGCCTGGTGTGCACTTAATCTTATTTTCATCTAAGACACGACAAATACAGAAAAAAAAAAATTCTCCCCAGCTGAAAGCACTGGCAAACAAGCACTACTTGGGGTTGCTTCTTGCACAGGCAGTTTTGTCCCAGATCTAGTGGTGAAGGTGTTGGGTTCCTGACTTGGACTGGTTTAAAAACCTAATAATTTGCCTTTTAAAGTGCACATTTAAATTCCTCTACACATGTACCACCTTCCTTTTAGAAGAGGACTGCTGCAACACAAACAATTAGGTTGTTCCATGGTTTGATATCACTGCATAATCCCCCCCAACTTCTTTGGGACCCACTAATTACTGTTCCCTTATGGATCTGTGTAGAACATGAATGAATCCTGTCAGCCAAACAACAACCAAACAGCTGGGGCAATGACAACAATACCTCAAATCCCTTATTGTCAATTTTCCACTTCATTGGATTTGATGCCACAAGCTGGTAGCAACCCCCTGAAACCCAACAGGGTCATGCAGGTGCAAGCCCATATTGAATACAACATATGCAGAGGTCATACAACTTAACTTGTCCCATTCCCTCTCAATTTGCCACAAGCTGTTGTACTGTCTCTTGCCCCCATTTTTTAAGAAAATTGACACCTTCATTTCCTGCAGGGCCTTGAATGATTTCGAGTCATCAGATAGAGCACATCTGAAAAAATGCTCAACTTCAAGCAAGCACTTAAGGCATTAAAACAGAAGAATAGCTCAGTTTGGAGACCACAGCACACATCTCATGTGTGTTATTTATGCATATTATAGACTACCACATGTACTTAACAAGAAGCTGAATCACACAATCCATATTCAACATCAAATTACTGACTAACACAGTTGCTATTCCACTAAGTAAAACAAGGTAAGACATGAAAATTACCATGCTCTCTCTTTCAAGTTGCATTCAGGTCATTTTCCTCAAGCTGAAACAGGTGCATGGAGTTTAGGATGCTTTTTGGCTGAATGTATTCCAATTCCAACCAACCTTTGCAAGTCTATGGAATCAAATTTAAGAAAACCTGCAGGTATTTGAGAAAAGTCCATCTTAAAAAGACATTTCATAAAGAAAAATATCCCTACTCACACTGCAAAGTGTCAGAGGTTCAGCAGTTCAACTGATTTCTTCAGTGCCTGCTTGGTTTTAAGACCTTTACACACACATGCACACCAGATAATTGTAGGTACAATACTTCCCCCTATTATTTAATCCCCTGAAGCTATAACTGAAAAATGCTAATATTACCTTGCATGCTTGAAGCAGCTTGTTAAAGAAAGGCAATTTTCTCCTGTGTCAAAAGATTCCAGTCCCATGAGATCCTCCAGTTAATTCATAAAGTAATTTAATCATAATTAAAGCAAAATTGTGTCTTACCCAACCATCATGTTTTGCAAGAGAGATTTAGCTAAAAAATAAGGGAAAAAAATCTAGGTGAGTGAAAGCACATTACAGGAGATGGGGGAATTGATGGGTAGAGGCTGTCACACTGCTCCAGTTAATAGGGAATTTCTGCAGGTCAGGTTCCTTCCCAGCTCTTGGAGAGGCCATGGGGAGGTGGGCCACACTCTTCCCTATAAACCAGATAACTTAATTTCCATTTCTCCTTCTGAAAAATTCCTTCCTTCAGAAGCCCACTCACCCCCAACTCATTACAGCAACCCAAAAGCACAACTTTTGCCATTTGCCCACAGAGGGCCATCAGAAAACAACGTGGGCATCTTTCCTGATGAGTTATATCTGCTGACAGGAGTAGCCACATACCCCACGGTGTTATTAAAATTCAGATAACTGGAATCAGCCCTGTACCTGATGTGTTTCCTGGATGGGCTGAATTGGCAATAAATACAGCAGGTAATGCAGCAAGAATCTGCCTCTGAGGTAAGCCACAAGATTTTGGTGAAAGAAAAGAGAGTAAGTCAGGTGTTTGGATTTGGTTTGGGGTTTTGGTCTTGTTTGGTTTTTATTAATTACTGAAAAGTGAGATGTACACCAAATACAATAACTAGCTGGAATCTAGTATATAGAATTTGTTGGGGGTCAGGAAAATTATATATATATAACACTATGTTACTGAAAATGGTAACTGAAAGTTATTCAAATTATGCTTAATTTTTAGTGCAATGTTCAGAGAGCATGTTTGAAATGCTTTACATCTCTTCAAGAAATAAACTACGTACTGTGGTTATATCACATGTGCCATCTACAGGGCTGCTTTGCAGGTTGATGACAACATTTATGAACAAAATAAGTTGAAATATTTATTATTACCACCTCATTTAGCAGTAAGATGATACTTAGAGTTAAGGAATGGTGGCATGCAGACACAAGGGACATAAGGTCTCCAGCAGATTTGCTGACACTGTCACTGACCCACCTGAAAATGTTCTAAAGGGGGATCAGTTGCCCATCCCATGGGAGATTATTAGCAGTCTGCTACACTTGAAGTTCTAATAAATCACTGTCAGGATATTTCTATAGACATTCATCTTATTTCTGCTGGTGTTTGTTCCACATATTACTTAATAATCTGAATACATCTTGAGTAAGTGCTCTAATCAGTCTTAATGCTCTGCAGCTACTAGTGAATATAATACTGCATTTGTTCAGCTCCTTTGAAGACATTTTATAGCCCAAAGTGCATTATCTGCCTCACTGAACAAGGGCAGAAAGAAGCCCTGCTTACCTTCAGAAAGGAAAAGCACAGCCTCCATCTGGTTGAAGCACCAATGTTTTATTTTACCTCAATGTTCTAATTAGTGACCTTGATCTCAAAGAGAAGTTAAAGATCCTGATTTGCCTGCCTGGGAGATCTGTTCAATCGATTGATAATTTATTACCATTGATTTGGGAGCCTGGGAGGCTTTACAGGGCACTGAGCATCTCCTGCTCCTCACAGTACATTTTGCAGAGAAGCCAGGAATGAAGTCAACACACACAACACCCCCACCTTGCCAAGTGCTTGCAGAGGACAAATTTCATCCTGAAGGCAGAGAATAAAGTGGAGTCCTCAGTGACAGAGAGCAGGGAAAGGCAAGAAGCCAGTCCCAGCTTTGACACATTGTTTGGTCAATGAATACAGGATTGAGTTTTTCCAAATCATAGCAGCACAACATAATGAATCTTCGTGTACTTAGGTGAGAGCTACAGGATGCTTTGCATGTTTCCAGGCTACAGGACAAGTGCCTCCTTCCCTTCAGAAGAGGAAATTCTAAGCCTGGCCATGACTTCATAATACTCTGAACATGATAGGCCCTCTTCATAGAGTCCTAATCCCCCGGTGTTCAGTGGCCAACCCACCAGGTTATTATTGCTATAACAACACACTAATCACTGCAGTCTCAATAAGGTACAGTTTAAAAATTATAGCTCAGCAGTAGCCTTGTCACTGACTGGGGAGCAGGCAGGATGGCAACCAGGAGGAGATCAGCATCTGATGCTCACCAACCCACTCAGGAATACATAAAGCATCTCCCACTCCACCATAAAGCCAGCTCAACTCTAACAAACAGAGTTCTGCTCAATAACCTTACCCTTCCACCTGTAAATGCACTGAGAAGCTGTCCTGCCTTTATGTGAGACTAAAATCAATTTTAAGTCTCTGCTTCCCCAGCAGGGAAGCTCTCCTGTGCTTTGCTGCCCCAATCTCAAATTATTTCTCTTGGTTGGCATGAGGAAACACTGAAACCTTTAGTTCAGGATGCTTCTCAGGAGCTGCAGTTGCAACTATGAAAAGGAATAAACAAACCAAAGCAAAAAGTTTATGCAGGTGTCAGCAGTAGATGACAAGCTACATGGGCTTTCAAATTAAGGGCTATTCAATAGGTTCATCTGGAAATGCACCACCAAATGATTATGAAACCTTTATCACCATGAAGATGCTCTGAAAAAGCAATATTTAATATAGCAGCTTACACTGTGAGCCAGGCTTGTGTCAAAAGGCAAAGAAAGGATCAGCAACATCAAACAGGGAAAAGCAACACTGAGAAATGCATCTTCTAGAAGGAAAAAACAACAAAGAAAAGAAAACCCAATGTACTCCCCCAAGAATAGGGTGTGTAAGAACCAGGAAGGGTCAACAGCCAAGCATTCTAGACAGTACTTAAACAAGTGAAAACTTAAATTTGTTGTCCATATTTGTTTCTTATTACTGGCTAATCTGAAGGCCAGGGGCAAAGGGGATGCCAGGCTGGAGCCAGAAGGGATCAGCCATTGAGTAACCAGCAGTGACAAAAATACCCCAGCCAAAAGTGGTTTTAAACTTTGCTTCGTGTTCCTTGGCTGGAAAACACAAAACTTGCCACCACCTTCATGATCCTGGGGTCAAAAAACAAAGAGCCAAATGACAAACCAAGCAGCCATGCCCCACCAGTGGCAATGTGGCCATCACCTCTCTGTTCCACTCAGTCCCCGGGATGCTCCAGCTGGATGGGGCAGCTCACATCTGGCCCTCCACCACCCAAAATTTCAGCTGTCTGTTCTAGCATCCCTTGTTTAGCAGCAGAAATGCCAGGCTGAACTGGCAACAGCTGCCAAGTCTCCTCAAAGAGTGACACCAAATAAATATTTGGGGATTACCCTGCTGCTCCCCACAAGATAAAAAACACCCAAACAAACCTGATGCAAAAATATACATTAATGTGAGCGTGCAGATTTCCAGGGCTGATTTACACCTTAAAAATAAGAGCTCGTTTCTCCAAGACAGCACTTTGAGACTTTAAAGGTCTTTATTGCTTGAGTGTACTGAGAAGCATTTGGGGGGGGTGTAAAATTATGCTTAAGAAATGCTGCTGTACCAGCTGGGACTTTTTCAAGTGGTTCTGTAATTATCCCTGCACTGAACCTTGCTGAAGCTCCTGTTATCTGTGGGTTGGTTTGCACTGGTGCATCTGCTGACAATCAGAAAGCAACTGATGTTTCAGAAGTGAAACAGAGAACCAAATTTAGCCCCAAAGACTTTTATTACAGATTATGATATGCAAAAATGAGAAAACACAGCTTGACTTTCAGAACATATTGTAGCTTTGCTCAGTTGGCAGTATCTGAAACTTTTTTTTTCCTAATTTGCAACCACATATGTCCTATTTAGCAGAATTCCAGTGGTATTTTTACTAATAAGTTCCAATTATTAAATAATGGCCCTCTCCAAACTATTTACTTTAAAAAATTCTTTCAATGATCAGGCATTACTGTCTCCATGCAAGATGAAGACATACCAAGACAAATTTAAGTTACAAATTTAGTTATTCCAAGGTCTCCAGGTGCTAAAAAACCACTAAACCATGCTAGAGTGAATTGCTGTTGGAAGATACACTCAAGTTTTTGCTTATATTTTAATCAGAAGATGAAGGGGGCCAGGAGGACACGTTAAAAAATAAACTTGGCTTTTATAATATTTCCCTTAAATCAGTTTTGTACATTCAGCCCTCTGCTGACAGAAGGCAGGGAGCTGGGTGGGTGGCTGCAGCCTGGCCAGAGCCACAGCAAGTGTCCACCTGGCAGTGCTCAGGGAATGTTTTCACCTTGGAAAGGTCTGTGTTGAGGTTGGTGTATTTTGAAAGCTTTCCCTCATTATCTGGATGAAAGCTGCTTGCTGAAATTGTCCTTTTTAGTATGCTGTTGAGTATCTTTTTTATGGATCACACCATCTGTCCAAGCTTGTGAATGCAAATGACTCCATCAATTTTTAAAATATAAACTTAAAAAAAATAGGCATGTGATATGAAAAAATCCCAGACAAGCCCCTTCTACTGCACAGCTATTATTTCCAATCTACCATTGAAAATGCAGGATTATTTCTAAAGCATGTTCCAAGCTCCTAAAAAAGATCCCCATTATTCCAAGCTTTACCAATCTTTGTATGAAAACAATAATTCTGGCTTTATCCTCCAAATATTAACAGCTACAGTACGAAGTATTTTGTTGATATTAATGTGCTTACCAGCTTATTACACTGAGTTAATTAAAATCTGAATAGGGGAAAATTTGGAAATTCTGCATGTCTAATTTGTCCACTAAAGCAGCTTGGGTAATAACACAGAGCTCTAAGAGCATTAGGCTATCACAGTGCAGCATATGATGCCATTCCAGCTCCATTCATTTCCCAGAGAAATGGGAAAAGCTGCATGGCTCTGCAGACAAACCATTAGCTTCTCATCTCCAGGGAAAGGGTTTATCAAAGCATTTTGGCTCCATCCAGCTTAGATCTTATTCTCCTTCAGGAATATATGTGGGCATGTAGCAAAGGGATGTCCCATTTGGCACAGCCAAGACCCCCTCAGCCTGAGTCTGACTTTTGGAGGCACAATTCAAAGCCTGCAGCAGTTTACTGCAACAGCAATTAAAAAGGTGCTGCCAGTAGGGATGCCTATGGGACAATTCAGTTTTTATAGTGTGTAGCCTGAAATGTAAGCTTCAGAAAGCAGCACAGCATTACACTCCTCTTTAAAAGGTTCAGGAAAGAGCAGAAAAGAGGAGCAGGAAAGAGCAGGACAGCACCAGGCAGGCTGGAGCTTCAAGAAAAAGGCACAGGGAATCAGGGAATAGCTCAGGCTGGAAGGGACCCATCAGGACACACCACTCTGCTCACAAAAAAATCCTGGGAGTGCTGTCCCCCAGTGGCACCATCACAGGGAGTGGGAAGCTGCCACATTTGATCCATTCCAGTGGTGACACAGACACTGAGCCCCCTGTGTGTCCCCCCCTGAGGTTTGAGAGCCCCAGGGCTGGCTCAGCAACTGGGCCCTGCCTGCCACCCCTCCCTGCCACTAATGAAGCTGTGAGAATTCAGACCAGCTGAGGATTTATCCCCTGGGAATCAGGATTGGCAGAAGTTATGGTGGCTGCCTGCATCCTCCTCTCCTGCTCTGCTCCATCAGCCAGCAGCAGCTCTCAGGATGGCTGGAATGGACCAGAATCTTAGAGGAAATTTGACAAATAATTAAAAAAAATACAAATAACACAAAATAAAAATGCTGACATGAACATCAGGATGCTGTTCAATTGCACCTGTATAGCTGTCACCTGAGTTTTATGAAATTTAGTCCATCCAGTTTCTCCCCAAATCTCAGGTTTGCTTAAGGCATTATATGATTTAAAATTCCCTGTTTCTTGTGACTAAAACAGAAATTTGAAATCTGCCTTGAAGAAGAACAAAGTAAAGTAAGGAAGGATGGCATGCTGAATGTCATAGATAGAAGAAATTCATGTTTGACCTAAGCTCAAAAATCCCAAAGTCAAAAAAACTAAGTTTAAAAGCCTTGGAACATATAAGGGTTGAGTCATATTCTTGACTACCTGAATTTTTCTCCTCCAAACATTCAGAAACTGAAAAGGAGAACAAGGCACAAGCAAAAAGACCAAACCAAAGCACACTCAGTACACGTTTAGTAAGCTTTATTTCTCCCTAAATTCTACTCCCAAGTGCTCCTTCAGTACACATTACAAAGATAAAGTAAAAATCCTGCTGGATACTTTGGGAAAAGTTGGTTCAAGCTTTTCAGGAGTATGTGGGCTCAGAACAGTTGCCCACAACCTGCAGCCAGAAAGAAGTCACTGGATTCTATTAAAGCAGACTAAAAACCCAATGACTGGTACAAAAATCTCCCCTTACCCTGAACAGGACCACCCCAGCTGGTTTGTCAGAGCCTGGGCACTTTGGATCCATTCCCTAGATGCAGACTGCAGTGAGAAATAAAATCTTCACAGAGAAACAAAATAGAGCCTAAGCAGAAATGAAGGCTCAGATGGTTCACCATCTAATTTGTTCTCAGGGCAGCAAGCTGCTAGCACCCAGATTTCAACCTTTGGGCAGGGTGGCATGAAGAACTCTGACAGGCTGATGCCTATAAATATCCTCTGCAGCCACAACTCTCCTCTTCATCAAAGAAACAGGGAAAGTGTCCAAAGATGAATGAAGAAATGGATACTGGAAGTTGCCAGTTCCCATCATTTTGTCAGTCTCAATGCTCACTCTTGCCCTTGGAAATTGAGGCTTTTAGGATCCTTCAGACTCAGAAAAGGCAGCTTTGGATTCTTAAATTGCTTTCAAATCAAACACTGCAATGAAAGATGAGTAATTAAACCCATCAGAGCCTCTTGCTGGTGCTTTATGCCATGCTGCTGCCTCACCCCATAGAGCCAAGCACTATCAGGGCTTCCAAGGACACAGCCTTTTCCATAGGCACTGAACAACTCATCAGCCACGAACTTCAGGTTAAATTGACAGAAAGGCACAACTGACAAGTATTGATTCCTTAATTTCTCTTCTAATAGCATCAAAACTTCCCACCTGGTCACCTCCTTCCTCACTAGGGATGTGCAGAGAGTTTGAGGTTCCAGGGATCAGCTGCAAGCTGTCCAGCACAGCAGACATGAAGGACACTGTCTCTGGCTGCAGGTATTTTTCCACATATTTCATAATCCCTTTGTCTCACTTTGCTTCAGAACAACCCAAACTGGGTTCCCTATTTCTTATCAGGGCTGAGGAGGAATCATTATCTTCAAGACACAAAAATTTATTTGACAACCCAAGCAATTCATGTCACCTCACTGCTCAGATAAGGAGACCTGTGTAAGATTATAAAAAATAAGCAAAAATATCACAGCATTCAAGATTCTGCCCTTTATTAATGCCTAATTCTTTGTATAGAGATTTTTTTTCCCCTCCAGTTTGCACTGTAGTGGTTCTTAAGTTTAACTTCTGTGGTTAAGCTGACTTTCAACATTTAAAAAGATGTGGTATTATTTATCCTGACATAAAGTCCACATAGGGAAAAAATTTCAAGTATCAGCATACTACAAACCACACAGATACCAGCAAAAACCAATGCAGAACCTTCTCACACCATGCTTCCCAAATTACCTTTGCTTTCCATTAGTGCAGCTGATTTACATTTGATTTCTTCTCTGTGCTGTTCTGATTTAAACATCATTTTAATTTAACTACTCCTTTTCTGTGGGGAGTTCTTGTTTAAATTCCATTCACAGCACTGCTATTTCTCTAAATTACGTTGATGTAGGGATAAACCCATCTTGATCAGGATCACTGGCCTAGCACAGCACTTAATACAGGGCTTTTCATTATTTTTACTGTGACATGACTTACATCAAGTCTATTTACAAACAGTAAATTGCTCTGAAGGAGATTCTCATCAGCCAGACAGGCTGGCAGAAAGACTTGACAGCAGAGCAGAGGCTCAAGCAACTGCTTATATCTCTGCCTTAGAAAAGAGAAGAAAAGCAGCAGAAGGGAAATACACAGCACTGTGAGAAAAGATCAGGTGGCTGAGAAAAATTACACAATTGGGGATGTACAGTTATCCAGCTAAGCCACAGAGTTTAAAAATAAAAATATTTAGGAAGACAAACCTAAGCCTTTTGCACAGATTTTCCTAGAAGAGAACAGAGGATTTTCTCAGCAGAAATAGGAGATAAGGCTTCCACCAAAAGATCTTTAGCATCTCCTTACAGGTGCAGACAGGCAAACTGCAACAAAAGCTTGGGGGGGAAAAAGATAAAAAGATACCTTCTTTGACACCAGAAAATAGCAGGACAGAGAAGGAGTTATGTTTTGTGACTGCTTCACTGGAGTCCTGCTCTTGAACACAAACAGAAGACATTGCAACACTCACTACTGTGCTCCAAAAATTAGATTTTCTCTGCACTGTCAGAAATGAGGAACAAAAAATAAATTTCTTAGAGACTTCATTCAATCCACTTCAGTAACACACAAATGCAAGGTTTTTCCTTTACCTTTGTGGTTTTTTTCTTTCTTTCTATTTAAATTAGGAGAGCCAGACTTCTTCCTCCAGAGAAAAGGAAAGCCAGATCTAAGGTAGATAAAGCAGAATCCTCTCTCAACCTCTGTCCTCCCAATATTTCACGGTTCACAGTTTACAGTCATAACAGGATTCTGAACCTCAACAGCAGCCAGCATCTCACTGGTGATATTTAAAACCTCTCCACTGGCCCTGCCAGCAGGAGGGAGATAACAACCACCCCAGAGTTTACTAGCAAGGGAAGCCTTATGGCAGAGAGAAATTCAGCTGGCAGACTATAACTATTTTTTTTTTTGCCTTATTTAAGGGTGGGGAGAGAGGACAGATTCAACAAAAATTGACTGATGCTCTAAAAGTTTCCTAGGAACAGCTGTTCAGAAGCAACCTGGCATCTAACTGCTGCACAGCCAAGTGATGATGGTTTTAAGACTCTCAGATTGCCTTTCAAAACAGACCATCCTCAAAAGATATAGCTCCCCTCCCCTATTCTTCCTATCCAAGTACAACTCAATATAAATAATATTGTGCAATTGCTTAAGAGGAGAAAAAGGTAAAGCTTAAAGGGTTTATTGGCTTTCAGTACAAATCTGCCACTAGAAAAAAAAAATCTTTCATTTGTATGCAGGTGACATTAGAGGCAGGAACTAAGTATGCAAGTTAAAGCTCACTTCATTAAATTTCAATTTTTGGCAGGTACTGACTGACAGTATCTGTTTCTATGCTTAAACCCAAGACATCCAGAGCAGCAGCAATTTCATACCACATGCTCCTAGTAAAGGCTTCAACCACCCCCCCAGTCATGCCATGGCTGGCAGGAGTTGGGAATTTTTTTTTTCTCCCTCCCCAGTTCCACCTTGAAAGCAGCTGAATATGAACAAAAATATCATAATCACTTTCATTTACTGTACACAGCATGAAGATTGAGAGGCCATTAAATAAAATTGCCAGTGTGCCTAAAATAGCTGGTAGAGTAATGCAGCAAGCCCACCAGAACCATCTTCCTCTTCTGATCAATAGCAATTTCCTCTTGAATGTTTATGCAGGGATGTTTTTAAAGAGAAAGACCTTTTCTTGAGATGCTCAGACTCCAGCAGAGAAGACAGACTGCTCCATTTCAGTAGGGTGGAAACAGAATCATTTACTGGGCATGGGAGATGCTGAAAGGGAACTGGAAAGTGTCTGAGCTCTCTGTAGCCACACCTGAGATCAGGCACCTTGACTCCCAGTGAGGCCAAGACTCAGGCACATCCCCTGTATATTCCAGTCCTTAATTTCTGTTTTCTCCCCAGAAATACATTTTAGGATCTACCTTTCCAAATGGAAACTAACACACACATCTGGACAGTAGCACATGGCAATCTACATTTGTTTCTTGAAGTCTCCTTACTGTAGTTCTCTTTTGTCCCTTCTCCTGTAGGAGTGGATACATCCCAAGAGTTCCCTCTTCACAAAAACCCAGACAGGGAATTTCTGTACAATTTGCTTTTTACCTCTGTTAACTCACACGCCAGGCACATATCATTCAGCTTAGGTTAAAGAACAAGCTAATACAAGAAAAGAAGAGGGAACAACAGACTGCTATCATCCAAAGTGGCTCTGGGTACCCCAAAATCAAACTCTGAGTCAGCTGCCTGCCAGCCATGGGGTACCCCAGTCCCACCATGGGCACTCTGGCCCCACAGTGCAGCTTTTCCCAGCACCAAAAGGGCAGGCACAGCACCACTGAACACCTACCACAGCCTCCTTTTCTTAATTCCACTTCAAATAGTGACTTCTACTGAGATGTTTGATAGTTGCAACAAGTTATTAAGTCTGAACTGATGTGGGATTTCACAAGTGTACTCTGATGTCAATCATCCCGCACTCCAGCCAACACTTCTCTTCCTACTCAGCCTTAACAAGCTACAGGTATTAACCCAACACCATCCTCTTGCCCCCAGATTTAATAAAATCGAGTTGAACAAATATTTTTCTGTAAGCTTGTTCATTAATTGTGCAATTTTTCTCATGTAGAATGATGTCTATGCAGTTTCAAACACAAGGATGGCAGAAAAATCCCATTTTTTGAGATGTACTTTTCCATCTTGCAGTGAAATGAGCCTGCCAGCAAATCAAACTTGACATTGAACTTCAAAGTAAACATACTGCAACAGAATGGAAATAGCATTTATTTACATCAATACAGAAAACAAGCATCTTGTGCTTGTTGTAAGCATTTTAACATCATTTAATAGAAGCACTTTGCAATCTTAGCACTTTGTAATGTGTTAACAATGCTAAGTAGATTCTTAAAAGACAAATATAAACTATTAATATTTTATGTGCCAAGATCTTCAGAAGTCTTTGGGACTATTGATTACTTAAACCCATTAAGTGCCATTTTCTTCTTAAATAGATAAAGATATCTGCAGAGAGACTCAAGCTAAGTGGTAACAGTTATTTTAAGACCAAGCAATTTTCAGCAGTTGTCATTACTAATAATAAACTTCGTGTTTTGGAAGCCACTGATCAGAAAACAATAGCTGCTAGGAGAGTTTTGTCCAAAAAAAAATTGTGTTTCCTCTTGAATTTCTTTTTTTTCTGATTTGAACAAGTTTGAGTACAGTTCTTACCAGGAGTACAGACCAAAAAACAACCGTAATACTTCTGGCAGGAGTTTTCCTACTGTGTCATTTCTGTTTACATTCTTTCAGAAATGGTTGAGGATAAAACTTTAAGTTTGCTTCCAGCAGCAAAAGCAGATCACAGCACAACTGGGATCAAGAAAGAAGCAATAGCCCAAGAAAGAGGATGAAAGCTGAACATTACACAAAAAATCTGTGTAACTCAAAGCATCCTCTCTTTTGAGATCTCTCACCAGAAAGAGATCTGCTCAGGTAGTTAAACTCACACTTAGCATTAATGAATTATAACCATCTGCTTCAAGTGGAGTGGGTAAGAAATGCGATATTGATTCAACACTGCAAGTAATTAACAAGAAATCCAGAGATTTTTTAAAATTCTGTTATTGAGGATTACTGCAAGGTGCTTTAACAGCAGATCTAGTTAGCCATCAATTAGAAATCCTGACCATGCCACAACCACATCACTGAGATCCACTGCCCACCCAGTTCACTCCTTTTTGAAATACACATTTCCTGCAGAGTCAGCTTTATTCTAATTCTGAAAGACCATAAACAACCAGACAAAGCAATGAAAATAGTGATTTAAAGACACCCAGACTAGCTGCTCTCATGATGTATTTTCAGAATTTTCAGACATTTGCAGTGTATTTACACTGAGTTACAATGAAAGACATCTGCACCCAGGTGGATAAGCTCCTTTAAAATTGCACTTAGGTTTTATTGCTCTGTTTGGGCACCCTGATGGAGAGGAGATTTCCAGGCTCATATAAAGCTGAAACCTTTCCTTGTTCTCTTTTGCCTCCCCTCTAAGGAGCACACAATGGCCAGAGAGTGCACAAAAAGCACTGTGGTTGCTACAAGAATGGAGCTTCCACACCCCCACAAGTCAGAAAGTTTTATTATAACTTCTTAAAGATGATTTGCAGTGGAACTCCTGCTCTTCACCTCCAGCAGAGAAAGCCTTCCATACTGCACTGCCCCAAGAGTGACCTCTTAGACTAGAAAACCCCTTTGCACCAGTCCCTTCTGCCTCAGCTTTATTTCCAACACTATTTTAGTACAAATGCAGATTAATAAAGCCTGTTCCAAAGCAGAAGCCATTTCAAAAGCTCATGAGAATTTTCAAAACCCAAGAAAAGTCCACAGGGCAGTGAAAAGCTTCATGTTGTCTTGGATTCTCTATTGAAGATCTCCAGGTTTCAAGTGGGCATCATTTCATCTGGTTTTGCAATATTTAGATTGCAATATTTACAACACCAGAGCCAGCTCCCGGGACCCCCAGCTCCCCAAGCACCAAGGGTTCAATAGAAGGTACAAGGATTCTGTCCTTGTGCAAGTGTACCAAGATAAATGGAGGGAAAAGAGAATTTTAGAAAACAAAGGAAACAAAACCTCTTAAAAACAACAACAACAGCAACCTATTACAACTATATTGTTTACACTGTCAATCAGCCAGGTCTGAGCAGCTTGGAATAGTGCTGTCAGTTTACCTGCCAGAGCACAGCTCCCCATCTGTGACCCAGAAGCCTTACACAAACCTCACAACATCTCACTCAAAGTCATCCTGACATTGTGCTTCAAATCTGCAGAGCCACACAGTAGAGACTTTGAATACAAGACAAATGTGTTAAGATGGACATACACTGCTGTTGCTGGTTTTGCATCCCTACAATCCAGCAGTTGAACACATCCCTGCCTCCTTACCCTGCATTTAGGTTAAAACATTTCCATTAAGCTACTCTTAGCAAGTTCTGTCATCAAACAATTTAGCATAAGGCATATCCCTCATTTCAGAGCTCTATTTTTTCTAAGATGTTTTTCTTACCCTGGCTCCAATATCTCTCCTCAGAGATTATGCCCCTGTCTAAGCAAGGCAGAAATCCAACCACAAGGTTACATTTCCACCTACAACAAAATGTCAGAGTAGGACTTAATTGTGGCCTGAGTAGTGCCAGGGGTTCAAAAAGACAGGTCTGGTGCTACAACCTTTGCAACTCAAACCAAGAGGGTTCTGTCTCCTCCTAAGGAACACATCAAACTATCCAAGCTGGCAGCAAAACACAAAAAAGAGTCAAATCTATTGCTCTAATACCACAGCAAAGCTGCTCAGACACAGCTTCTTCAGAGCAAGGGCAGAGTGAAGAGAAGGGATCACACAGAGCAGGGAAGGAAAGGTCAGGTACAGGAAGCTCTGAGAGCTAAACAGGTTTGAGGCTCTTTTCCTCTGCAGAGAGAGAGGCATCCAGAAGCACCACCTGGGAGGAAAGAGACAAGTCTGGGACTTTGTTTTTAAAAGCATGTCCATCTTTACTAATTCTAGGTGCTATTTAGGGGTGGGTTTTTTATTATTATTTAATATATAGGCATACACAGACACTATCAAATCAAGCAATCAAGGCTCACAAGCCAGAGACAAATTCCCCACTGGTTTAACTCCATCCCCATACAGCCTCAGATGGAATTCACACCATTGCTTACCCAGCTTTTTGTTCATTTCTTCCATCAAGGTGCTGTTTTTACACGAGTGTGTAACAGGGAAGCTTGAGATATATTGAGTAAAAGTCTGAAGGTAACAGTTTTATGTGCTCTGAAAGTGCAAAGCACTGGTTTCTATTAAAAAATAGCTAAAGGAATAAAAAAAATCAGAAATTTTACTGTCTAAAAGATTAGTGAGACCCACACACTTTCCAACAAATCAATAGGCATCTAGACAGCAACAGGAGAAAGGAAATTGAGAATAATTTCTTCCACAGAGTCAGGATTACTGCTCTGCTTGACCCACAGGAAGCAGTGAGTAGTATTTATGAAGCCAACAGGACAGAAAATATAATTTTTGAAGCCAGGTAGCATTGCTATTTCCATTTCTATTAACATAATGGACATAAATTTGAGACTTTTAGTGACTCATTAAATCCAAGGAAGGAGGCAGCCTACTGCTACCAGCAGCACTGCTTCCCTGGAGCTTGCACCAAGCTGTTAAGAGAGCAGAGAATTCAAGTGCTTTATAAATATTTCTGCAGGACTGTAAATACCCAGATCCGTGGGGAATACCAGTGTACACAGCTGAAATACAGAAGCTAACACAGCAGTGAAGAGGAGAAAGAGCTTTCTGTGTAACCCACAAGTGCCCCTGTCTCAAATGCCAGCTCAGGTGTCTCCTAGGCATCTACTCTTCACAATTAGATAGCAGATACTAACAGGGCATTAGCACTGATTTACATATTCATGTAGAGTATCCTTAATGCCAGCTTCAACTTCTGATCACTTATCCTCATCAACAACTCAGCACAAGCTTCAAAAAGCCTCAAAACACTTTTTTTTTTTTTTTTAAAGGCTGAGATGTTCTAGGATTCCTCCTTTGTCACGTGTCACTCAAGAACAAGAGGCCAAGTTAGGAAGGACCATGGTAAAGGCCAAGAAGAGTGTCTGCATTTGGAGGATTTGCCCCCCCCCTTTTTACCTGCCTCACCACATCCAAGACAGAACTAAAAAAAAAAACATGGAACAGCTTTAGGAAATGTATTTCTCAAGCTAATGTTTAATCACACTTGGAATGAAATGAATGTTCTTGGAGATTATTTGGGGGTAACGGGAGGGAAGGTTCAAAAGAAGACTGGGAAAGCTGTTCCATGGTCCCTTCAGCCAGATTTGTGAATTATCAACACAATTGCCTTGTGAACATCATCTCACCACACTACTCAGCCCATAGCATCAGGATCAGCAGCTGTGTAACCTCTACATCTCTGCCCTGGGGTAGATACTTAAAGAACATTTACAGTCCCACATCATGCTGTCTTTTCCCCCAGAAAAAAAGATCTTCCAGTGGTTGCCAGCAGAATCCTAGCAGAATCCAGGGCTATACTGAGCCATCACACCCTGCTTCCCACCAACAGGCAGCATCTTCTAATACCAATAAACCACCCTCAACTCTCCCCATGGGAAGAGATCACACCACCTTCCCTCTTAAAATCTATTTTCACTCCACAACAGAAAACCCTGTCAAGCCTGAAGGCCACATCTTAAAACTGTGAGTGTGAAAGGCTCAAATCCATGAAAACAAAGTCAAGGAGACACTGGCCAGGAAAACCAGGACCTACCACATCCACAAGAATCAGTCAGGAAAAGGTCTTGCCCAAATGCAGCAGGACTATGTTTGCAACATTCCTGCCAGGTCCTTTGCTTCCATTTTCTTCTCACCTTAATCTTCAGCTCTGAATGCACCAATTATTCACAGCCCTTCCTTGACTATTCGTGTCCTGGTAACATTTTCACTCATAAGCTATTGCTAACATAATCAAACTTATCTTCTCCTTAATCAGTCATTCTGAATTTCAGATGCAACTTGCTACATGAAAATAGCTGTACTCCCTGATACAATTTTATCAGTTTGTGTTTACACAAAGGACTATTCATTGCACATTCAGGATCTTACACACAGATAAGCCTTATGCAGAGGCATAACTGGGGAAGCTCACTAAACAAAAGACCTCAGGGTGCCATACCAATTATGCTGCTTTTTCTTACAGTTTTTCCACCAGCAAAGCTATTTTAACTCCTGCAAGGAGAAATAATTATTCTAACTTGACAGCTGGAGTGACTACAGTTACAAAGTTTAAGAGCAGCTGCAGAGGTTTCTTGAATCTGTGCATTTGATCTTCCCGTCCACAGCTATGGCAGACAGAAGCACAATTTATGTTAAATAAGCATAAAAAGACAAAAGTAAGTAGGGCACTTACTCTCCTTTAAATCACTGTTGTGCAAAGAGGAATACTGAAAGTGTTCCAAATTCATAATTGAGCCCATGTTGGAAAGAGAATAAAAACCACACAACAAATGCAGCAGCCTAGTTCTGACCAGAAATCTCTCTTGCAGAAGAAATATTTTAGATAAAACTTCGATCCTTTAATTACCTTCAAGGCCAATCCCTGTTCCACAATCACAATTACAGGGTTAGGTATCAAAAGAGTGGCAGTTTCATCAAAGAGAGACATCCAGGCAGGAAGAGATGTTTTATTTTCCCCTAGGAACAGGAAATTCTTCACAGAAGGGGCAAGCCCCTTGCTGGGGGCTGAAATAAGCTACTACAGGTATTTATGACAAAAAAAAAAAGAGGAACTGTGACTAAAGACACTGCAAATACCTGCATGTAACTGCAACCAAAAAACCAAGCATAGTGGTAGCCAAATAAATTACTCATACAGACCCAAAAAAAAAAAAAAACGACCTGAACAGCCTATGGATCTCCTTAAACTATAAATATTTCTGTTTACAAGAAGAACACGCAGCCCATTAGCAAAGCTACCATTGACACTGGTAATTACATTCTCCATGCTAATGATTTTGTGTGCAGCAAACCACAGGCAAACACTGAAAGTCCAAGTAAACCATCCAGCATTTCTGCTTTGGCTAATACAAGCAAGAAAAATATTAAAGCAAAAGGAGCACACAGCAAACCTTGAACAACCTCAACAGAATGAGGAATAGAGATGTAAGTGCTTGAAAATAAGAAAAAATTACCTAGAAGTTATTCTATACCTTAAACTACTTTATGGACACTTCTCCAGCTCACTTCAACCAAGTCCATTTATATAAATAAAATCACCATTTGATGAGGCATCTATGACCACCCTAAGTCTTGTCTTAACCTTTTAATCTTTGGGTTTACTCCTCATCACTGAGAAGATGACTGAGCTGAATTGGAAGCTTAGAAAATTCCATATGAACCCTAAGCTTTCAATTACACTCAGTCATCTTCTCAATAAACACTAAACCTGCTGGTCTTAAAATAAGGGGTTCATTTAGGATGGAAGGCACTCTCAAAAAGCCTCAAACTTTTGGGGAGCCACAATCCAAACACCCAACCATAATCTCTAAATTACAAGTACAACCCAAGGAGAGGTCAGCACACCATTCATTGCTGCATTGTTCAGGAAAGGAGCTCTGTTGCACACAAGCTTTGAGAACTGATCCTCAGAGCTGAAATAAAATTAATGGAAACATAAAGCCTCAAGAAACCAATAGGAGAGAAGAAACCTATGAAAACTGTCATTAAGGACACCAGATTACCTTGTATTTTGGGAGGAGAGGGAGCAATTTGAGCAATCTTTCTATTTTTAAGACCTATATGTCTCTTAACTAGATATATGTCTCTTAATTCTATCTGTGGTTTACATAACATGAGATGTCTTCCCTCAAAAGAGGGATGCACCCATTACAAACTTAAATGGTATATCTGCTATTTTCACTGCAAATATAACCTTTAAAATAAGTAGGTACTTAATTACAGAGCAACTGTCCAAATCTCCTAGTGATACTTGAAGGAGCTAGGATTTATTTATTTATTCATTTAAAGCTCATTATTTCTTCCAGTATTTGGAACAGCTGGTAAAAGCAATTATTTAGTACGGTCTGTTAAGGGTAAAAAAAACCAACCAACCAAACAAACAAACAAAACAAAAACACCCCATACTTTAAACCAAAATAAAAGGCTGAAACATACAAATATTTGCAAAAGAATAAGGGGTTTATACTTCCAAACTCTGCAGTAAATATGTATTTGAGTACATACACACTATAAATGTCCCCTTCATTTTATACTCCACCATTTCACTCTTTTCACAGATCTCTACTCATGACCCACACATGTTTATGTCACATGTAATGAAAATTTCATTTTTTTTTTCTAGAAAGCCATGGTTTTTGTGTCATCCAAGAAATGAGTTTACACAGGCCTAACAATTGATGGGTAATACACTACTTTGGCAGAGGAGGGGAAAAAAGACAGAAGTTTCACCAGAAATCACTCACCACTTTGGAAGACAGAGTTGAACCCCCACATAGGAGGAATTCCTGCATCCCTTGAGTGTGCTCTTCATCCAGTTGCTCAAGCAGTCACAAACTGGGGAATATGGAGCTAAGTATGATTACTCTTAGTGACAGAGACCTTTGCAGGACCCAGCATGAGAAGACCATCTAGTAAAGGGGGTTTTCATCCTTTTTGTGTATATACTTTTGAAATAGCAGTCAGAGCCAAATAGTCTGAGTAAATAACAGTTTGTCTCATTTTTAATGAGATCACTGTATTGTTTCTCTACTGTTACTGTGGCTCTGCAAAGCTAACTTGTTCCAAGAGCTTTTTCTCTCCATGTGGCACAAGATCTGTTCTTCAGCAACCTTCTCCTTTCCAAGGCTGCAGTGAGAAAAGCAAGCAAATTCATATTCTTCCTTGGTGTTTGCATTTCTTTATACAAAGATTTTCAGTGTGGTGTCCATCTTGCTTAAAATAATTTTCAAAGATCATTTCCTCTGTTCTGTAGCTCTCTGTAAGCATTCAGCCCCTCAGAGAGATACTCTTGAGCAAACTTTCAGAACATCACCTTTACTGCAGTATTGCACAAGCCCAAAATACTGAAGAAACAGCAGCAAATGAAAGGGTTTTATGCAGCCACAAACCTGTTTTATTCAACTTGCATCCACATTTAATTTACTGAAATATTTCCCAATTTTTTTTTCACCCCTGCTTTTATCCAGAGCTTTTTGGAGTAAAAACCTCCACTGTTCCCAAGTAAACAGATCTCCCCCTCCCACCTACATCACCAAAGGAATCATCCCCTTGATTGCTCTACAGTACATTAGCAACTAAAAATATATCCTAGCACTCAAGCTCTCTTGCCTGATAGAGCAGATGATGCCACTGGAGCAGCTTTCCTGCACTCAGATGCCCCATCAATATCCATGCTAATTCCCCACAGGGAATGACTCCAAAGGCTGAGCTCCTGCAAACATTTATAGCATAATTCAACATGCTTAATGAAGTAATCATGACACCAACCAGAAAGCATAGCAGTTAAATATGTCAGGCTTTAGCCATATGAATAGGAATTAATATACACACGTAGATATTGTCTAATTGATTTTAAACTATTATAGCACCTAAAGGAGGTGTCACTACATGAAAGAGAAGAATAGTTCTCATCTCTTAATCACCAATAATGCACTATTACCAATAATACTTAACAATATACTGCCCAAGACAGAGGTATCATCTAGTATTGGGTGCTTATCTGCACACAATGGAAATTTCAAGCAGTTTTGCCTGGAAAACAAAATAAAAAATAGAAGGTTTCTAATCTGTAGGCATCTTTTTACAACCATTTGCTACCTTATCACTTTCTTTCTGATTTAACATGAAATAGCATATATGAGGCACTTAGTGGTTTCAAGGATTCTTCTTTACAATGAAATCCTTTAAAAATATATTTCCATGTTCATATGTTCCTTTTTCAGTCAGTACAGCCTGGGAAGCTGGGAGAAAGAAACCTAACAATCTAATGCTCTGCTCTCATAGCTACATACAAATCATGCTGCAAACTGCTCCTCATATCCTTGCTTTTCCAAAAGCAATACTCAAATTTTAATGTGTGAACTGAATTACATTAGTCCCCTGATTAGATATTCTTTTCCCATTACCCAAAATATTGGTATTTGATGCAATGGAAGTGTGCCCAACATATTATTAATCACTGTCAACAATGTGAAAGGTTGCAAAGATAACTACTCATCATTCTAGAATCTGGGCAGCTGGCCAAAAAGAAGAAAAAAAACCCAACAAACCAACAACTCATGGATATTAAGTTATCAACAATGTTTGTGAATACTTACTGGCTTCCAGAGTTCAACACTCAAAACATCTGACTTGGTGCCTAGCTCTGCCTCATGAAAACTTTGCTTTCCAAAGGGTTTAGCTGCATGATGTTCTCCCCTAACACAGCCCATGTGGCAACACGCTAGGGCTGACAATGTGCTTGGGCTGCAGATGAATAATAATTAAGATATTGGAGTCCCAGACTTGATTCTGAACAATTTGCTATAGTGCACAGTGATGTTTTCCTCTCAAGCATTAAGGATGAAAATAACAAATTAAACACTTAGTGTTGGTTGATGTTATCTGTGACAGCATCCGCAAAGGAGATATAACTATATAACAAATAAAAACAGTCCTCATCCAGCCATGAAATAGAAATCAAGATTGACTGTTTTCATTATTTAGATGCCATAAAAAATACAGACTTGGAATCCACACTGTCATTTTGCAAGAATGGATATAAAAATAGAAATTAACTGCAATAATGCAAAAAAAAAAAAAGCACCCTGGTTTACTAATCTTAATTGGCAACAAAAGATATAAATTAAGTTCATTATAGGAGCTGACTTGCAACAGAGTAATTTCAGCATGCTATTCTCTTTCAGAAGAAAATGACTCATTCCCAGCTCCCAAAAGAATTTGGGCACGATATCTGGACATCCTTTAACTTTGCTAAAAACACACTCAAGCTTTAAGGAAACATAATTACATCTTGTTGTATCCTCCGAGGACCAGCCTAACAGGCTTTGTATTGCCTCTCTTCAAAAGGCACCTCCCCAGCCGGTCAGCTGGGGCAGCAGCTACAATACACTCCGGAGCACTTCCATGCAGTCAGAGGTTGTTAAGAGCACATCTTGAGGTTCATCAGGGGTGGGGGTTTTCTTCCTGAATTCAGCAGGCATTGTGGCAAGGACAAAGGGACTGCTTCCCTTGCTCCTCTGTTTAGGGAAATTATTGAGTCTAGACCAGTTTTCCCAAGAACTCGGGTGCAAGCTTGAAAAACTACTGGGTGAGGGGAGTAGAATATCCACCAGTGGCAAGTGTGGTGCACTCAGGGCTGAGTAAGAATTGGGTCTGTCCTAATAGACTCTAAGCAGACCCAATCTTAGGCTCTCCCACTCAGATGATGTTCACTAAAAAACAAAAATTAAATAAAACCAAACACCTCTCCTATAAAAGCTTCAATTGTACTTTTCGCAGAAGCAGGAAGCAAGACACAGTTCCCCTACTCCCCCATCCCAAAATTGATTCAATAAATGAGAAGTTGACTATGAAGACAGCCACTAAGCTAGTTAGCACATTTAATTGGTTTAAACCTGCACCTCTTTGGAGAATTGAAAACATCTTGGCCCAAAGCCTTGATCATGAAGTCCTCCTGCACGCTTTGGTTGCACAGCAAACATCATTAGTCATGATCCATCACCTCAAGACAGGAGAAATGAAAGGGAGGGAGAGCAGTTACTGTTTACCCACCCTCAGCTCATGCAGCTTAGAGAAAGCCACCCAGCTGTCCCTGTTCCCCACTACCACAGGCCAGCTCCAATTCCACACAACATCCCTCTCAACACCCATCACACCCTCACTATTCCTAGAATCCATCAAAACTTCAGTAAACAAAAAGCCACCTACAGACCTCTACAGACTCGAGAGACAGTACTTGGGCTATGCTTCCTTTTAGAAATATGGACCAGGATGGACTTCAATTTTTCAGCTGATTTCCTCATATGAGCAGAATGCTTTTATTATTCTCGTTATTTGCTGCTTACTTTGCATCCTAATTTGCAAGACTAGAACAAGTATTTCTCATCATTAATATCACTTGTTTCCAACTTCCACTTCTAGTAACAAAACAAAACAAAAAAAGAAAAAAAGGGGGAGGGGGAAAATCTTGAAGGAGCAAGAGGAAAAGCCAGTTCTTCACCTTCCCATCCTGAGATCATCCAAGGATCTTGGAGTCCTACTGCCAGCTAGATCAGCCAGATTCATTTGCAAATAATGTCCCCCCTTAAAAAAAAAAAATCTTAATGCAAAGGGAATCCAATACTGGCTGTGTGTGTCAGAGTCTCATCCGTGTAGGGCAACACTGAAGGAGGCATTCAAAGGACACAGTAGCCCTTGAAATGCTAATCTGCAGCATCCAGGCAGCAGCAGGCCGAGCAGCCCAACCTATGTTGCACACACTCAGATTCTTAAGTGATTTCTTTGTTTGTTTGTACTTTTCAGTAAAGCTCCAGAGATGCCTCTCGCTATTGGAACAGACAGAGGTTGGGTAAATCACGACAGCCTGACTGCAGCAATTGAAATTCAGATCCTGCTGTAAAGATGCAGTGAGAGAGGGAGCTCAGGTTTGCTTTTGCACCTCAGCACATGACATGCTGCTTCTGAAGAGCTGCACCTTCCCTCCTGGTATTTCTGACTGCCAGAAACTAATATTCTACTCTATAAAGAGATACCCTCACACACAGATAAATTTACTTGCTACATTTATGAGCTGAAGATAAATTATCTGCCAGTCAGATAAAGACAGATGAGTACAGAAGACTATCAGCAGGACAGTGTTTATGCTGTTATTGATTATGATGTGTGTAAAAAAAAAAAAAAAAAAAATCTGGGTTTTCTGCTAATGTCATTCAACTCTGTCATTTGGAGTCCCCAGACAGCTTTGGGAAGTGAACATTTCCCAGCATTATAGATAGGGAAGACCAAGAGGCAAAAAAGTCTTTTGTATTAGATTATGGACTTCTCCCAGAAAACCATGCTGTGGGCTAGGAGAGCAAGGAGACCTCTGTAGGTTTGTATTTGACACCTTTTCTATCAATAATATCCCCCCCAAAAGTACATGACATACAATTACACTCCCTCAAAGTGCTGAAGGCCAGGCTGGATGGAGCTTGGAGCAACCTGATCCAGTGGATGGTGTCCCTTCCATCATGGAATGGGACGGAATGAGATGACCTTTAAGGTCCCTACCAATCAAAACCATCCTATGACGCCAGGAGCAAGTTAGAACACCATCATTCTGCAGGAAGGATATTCCATCCCAGTTTGATTGAAATCAGAGCATTAAACACCTTCACTTCAGATTCAGCTCCTGTAAATCCAACGAATGACATCAGACCACCCACCATCAAGATTTCAAGTGCCAGCCTCTTCCAAAAGCAATCATCTGCCTACCCAGGCAGACCCCTGTCTGTACTTGCTTTCATCTATTGTAGTGATTCAGTGTGCCACACTGCACTTGAGGTTCCTATGTAGTTTACAGAAGGTGAAAAAACCTCCCCCACATTCAGCTTTCATCCACTGCCAGCTGTTCTGTTATGTCATATCATTTGAGTTTAAGATGGATGAATCCATGTATTTATTTTTCCCACCTGATAAATATTTATGAAGGTTTTACTCCAGTCCTAGCACATACATACTATAACTAATCTTTTTATTTAGGCAAGCATCTGAAAGGAAAAAAGGAGCTTGAAGACAGGCTATTCCTATTGCCCAACTTGAGCTCCAGAACTCAGCATATTAAGTGAAACGATGCAGATTTGGAAGGCAATTTAAGAAACAACCACAATCAAACAAACAAACAAGACAAAAAAAGCCAGCATACAAGATGAATGAGTTTTACAACAATGGAATGCAATAAGGACTTAAAACCTGTAAAAATTAAGTGTTTGAAAGACACACCTTATCTGGTGTTTGGTGATGGTTTTCTCATTCACTAGGATGTGAGCCATCAGCATTAAAAAATCCTATTTTATGCAGCTAACAGCAACTTTCCCTCATTTCCAGTTTTTAACACTGATTTTGACCAAGGCTGATAAGGAAAGGACGTTGTTCTTTCAATAACTGAACTCACAGAAAATGTCACAGAAAAATTAACTACAACCCAATTTTCCTCATGCAAAGGCTAGCAGTTCTGTCATCTCCCTCAATTCCAGCTTCTGATTTCCACTGTGTTCACAGGATTTGCTTAGAAGTATTGAGTATCACAGTAGTAAATTTGAGACATTTACAAAATTAATTACCTTGTTTGACATGATACACAAAAAAAAATCCATTAAGAAAATAAGTCATTTATATTGGAAAAAATTCAGAGATACACTCAAGTACCAAAGGCAATTCCATCTGCCAGCATACATTTTTAGAGTAGTTATATCAGAAGCATGGTGTTTATTCAAAACAAATCCTCTGAGTTACTGAAGGTCTGACAGTCTCTGCTGTTATCACAATGAAGAACATAAAGACTTCAGAAAAAACCCTGCAAGCTGAATCCTTGCAATGCAGAGGTCTCATTTTCCACCTATAAATGAGGTTTTTCATAACAAGCTTACCTTGTCTCTACTGATTTCTCAGCTTTCTCTAATACCAGATCTCAGAAGCTTCTCCTCTGCCCCTCAGCTCCCTGAATAGAAATGCAACTCCTTTTTTAGTGCAGAACACTGGAAGAAATAGCTACAAGTCTAAGTACATATTTATTACTATCAGTGTGCGATAGCCTCAAGAGACATCACACATCATATTCTGTTAGCCAGAAAAGGAATCACAGCCTTCAATACTGTGCTATTTTTTCCTTAATGTTGCAAGGACAAGCTAATTTGTAAGACAGATCTTTCCTTTCTAAAAGATGACTGTAGTCTTCTGCAAAGGAAAAAAAAACAAAGATCATTCTCCTGAAGAGTTCTCTCCTAAAGGGTTTTACTGCCATGAGAACATTACAAGACCTTCTTGTTAGGCTCCCAAGGACAGGCCTGGATCTCAGCTTCAAGTTGCAGGAAGCTCCTGAAGAGTGGGAAGAATGTCTGGGTATCTAGACTGCAATGCTACACACATCATTTCCAACTCAGACTACAGTTCCCTGCCACCTCCTTCCAGACTGCCAGAAAAAAAGAGCAAAGAGAGTGAACTTCTGACAGACAAAAAGCTCAGTGCATGAAAAGCCAAGAAAATTAAGAGATGTATTGTCCCTCCCTGGGACAAAAAGAAAAAAAAAAAGAATAGCAAGATACTGCACTGCAAAGGGGGTTCAGGGTGGGAGAATAAGGTAATATAGTCCAGAAGTCTCCTGCCAGTTATTTTAGAGTTAGATCAATGTAACCCTGAACAATTTTAGAAAACATAGGAGCTTTCATCTGGAACACAGTTATTTTACTACCAGGTTCTGTTATATTCCTTTTAGCAACCCTTTGAAAAATACTGTATGAACTTGAAAGCATCCACACATATGATGCTTTTCAAAGAGAAATCTGTAGCCAAGAAAGAAACACTCACGTTTCTTACACTAAGAATTCCTTCATCTGCACTGAAACCTACAGTAAATATGTAGCAGTGGATCTACACCCTAACACAGAAATCTTAATTTCTTTGTTAAAAAATACACTACAACTTTGCTGCTGCTGGAACCTGTCACTAGTATTTGTTTCTTAAAGTTGTTATGAACTGCTGGGGTATGCAAACATAAATCCATACCACATCTGTCAAACTAGACTATAATCAACCAGAAAAAAACCCTAACACTCAGCACCTAAAAATAAATACTGACAAATGCATGTATGTCTCTCCTTAATGCCTCCCATTCTGGAAGACCCTTGAGGTAAGCTTAGCTTTGCAAAATGCCCTAGAATTACTAAATAAGTCAGTATTATCAGAGAGGCCATTTCCTTTACACTCTTTTCCCCCTTCCTTCCCTTCCATTTCATACCACTCCCTTCCCCAGGAATATCAAAATAGATAGCAGACCTCAGGGATATCAAATTTGCTTCCAGGCACAGACATCATGAGAGACAGTAGCTGACTGTCCTGTGTGAGTTTCTCAGCTGTTTAGATTTTGAAGAATTTAATATCATGGCCCACACATTATTCCATACAACAATTACTCCAAAGCCAGATGCTAGTAGCCATTTGCATAATGATGAACATTTTCCTAGAGGTGTGCAAAAAACTACAAGCTAATGAGTTCTGGTGTGTATTATCTGAAAGTCACACTTGCTTTATAAAATAATTAGAAACACAATCTCTAATGTTTACCTACTTGTATCTTTTATGTACCAGACTATGAGCTACTGGTCCTGTCAAGTGAACAAACCCACACAGGACAATATTTTGCCATGCTGAGCCACCTGAAATTCAGTAATTTCAGCTGGGCTGTTACTGTGTATAAGGATGTCAGGAGAGGGCTGGCTTGAGGCTCAGCATCAGGGGAAATTCATCCTATGGCACAGACAACAGGGTTTTGCCACATCTTAATCACAGAAAAAGTGAGTGAAATAAAGAGAATAACTTGGCCATTGCTGCCAAATTACTGTAAAATAAGGGAAGGAGAGATGAGGTGCATTTCACACCTGGAGAAACATTTCCAGGAACACTTTGGAATCTGACAAGGCAGAGTTAATTTTTTTACAGTCTAACCAATAGCAAGAAAACTGATTAGGCAGTGAGTTCTCCATAACATCCTATAACCCATGTTTGACACAAATCTGGCAGAAATTCACTTTATTTTGCAGAAAGTGTTCTTTATAGTATAAAGGTTTGGGGGGTTTAGATTATTTAGTGTAGATTTATATTATACAGAAGACATACCATACTGAATTGCACTTACCTGTATTTAGTTTTGAGATTAGAATGATGAAGCTGCTGGGATCTTGGCTACTAAATCCTCATTTACAACACAGGATGCAGGAAACTCAAGTCACAGACTCCCTAATGAACTGAGAACCAATTAAAACACCAAGCACTCTCTCAGAGCCTTCACTCTTCAGCCCAAGCTAGCCCCACAAAGACACCAGCAAGAAGCCAGCCTTCAGAACCCTACCTCTCCACACAATTCACCACTGACTAGAGGTTTTCCACAGAACCAAGGTGCCTGGCAGAACTTCAAAATGTTCTGAACATTAATACTTGTATTCATCCCAGATAAGAATGATAATCACATCTAATGCCTTAGGGTTTAAAGCCAGTTGTCAGCAGCAGATGGAAAAAAGGGCTGGATTTCTTCCCTCCACACAAGGCAACCAAGCTGATGCATCATATTGTTGGGTTTCTCCCTGGCTCTGAAACATCAGATATTGATCAGTGCCACAGGCAGCACAGCAAACCAGACAGCCTGCTGCAGGATTTGTCCAAGTGGATCACACCAATGTATTCTTCAGCTGCCAGCAGAGAGAAAGAGGGGGGAAGCCAGTTTAAAACAAGATGCTGTGTAGATGCACATACAAGGAAGCAGGCCCAAGCAAGGTTAGGTGTGTCTTATGTACTCATCAATATTAACACTTACTCCTTTGGGACTGGAAATAATGAATTCTTCTACATTGTTCAACACTGGTTTTCAGCAAACATTGCTATTTTTTAAATGCTTGCAACATTCCTTTCAGTGTACAAATGTTAGAACAGACATCAGCTCAACAGGCAAGATTCACTGGCTACTTTACATCAATATTTTGGACAATCCCAGCCAGCACTGTTTTCATCCAGGGGATTTCTTTAAGAGCAGAATCTACATGGGAGAAAACTAACAATAACAACCACCACACTCTCTCATACAAGTCTGTCATAAAACCAATTTTTTTGTTTTGGAAAGCATTTTTAAACAGAGAAAAATAAGACTTGTAATAATAAGGGTTTAAATCTGCATTGCTGAAATGAACAGAGCTACCTGTTTCTTTGAGCCAGTTTCTTAAAGAATTATTTAAAATACCCAAAATGCACAAAACGGGGTTCAGGAGCATCTCAAAAGCAGAAAACCTGCAGCCTTCCAATAGAAGCCAAGCTTTGTACAGATCACCAACACTCATCCATGTAAATAAGTCTCCCAAATCTGATTCAGTGAATATCAAGCTTAGGGTACATTTATTAACAATCTTAATAAGAATAATAACATGAACTTCATCACTAGAAACTCAAATCTTAGAGATTGTTATGCTTATAGTAGGTTTTAAAATCAAGGAGAGGTTGTGACATTTCTCAGTTCTCCTGCTCACTGGACTTTTATTGCTTTTCTTTTTCCACAACAGCTCGGTTTGTTACATTATCAAGACACCACTGAGCAGTTTGTTGTAATTTCACAGAGTAAGCCCTGCTGCAATTTAGCAGTGGTTATACTTGAATGCTTTCACAGTGGTTCAACACAACAGCGCCCATCAGCTGCATAATGTGTCAGCACAAAAATCTACTAAGAAATATGGTATTCAGCCAACATTAACCCCACTTTAAACACAAGTTCTCAATAGAAGAAGGTCAATAGATGCAAGACCACTTGAGCTCCTTAAACCAACTTTGACAGAAAGGTAGCAGCAAAGTATCCACAAGCAAATCTGAAGTGTATCAATAATAACAAACCAATGGAAAGCTTCAGTCGTGTGTGTCATGGTGACTGTTTCAATGAAATAAATAAAGAGAAAAGAAACCCCATGAAAAAAGTGTTAGTCTGCTTTTAACACTACAAAACTGCAACTCATACACCCATCCTTAAAAAAAAAAAGTTTTCTGTCCTGCAGAAAGAGGGCAGAAAAATAAAACTACTGGAAGACCACCATCACTTCAGCTTTACAAGATGGGCCAGACTGGTGACTTTTCTGCAGTCAAAAAAGCCAAATCACAAACCCACACACAAAAGCAACCAACCACCTATGAGTTCTGCAAGTTACAACATCAGCACGCTGCTTCCTGTGCCACTGATGGTAAAAGCAGTCCTTCCAAAAACCTCCTGGTCTAATAGCCAGATAGGCACAAAGAAATATCTGCTTATCTTGCCACTTCCAGCTTTCATTAGAGCCAAAAGTGTAGCTGGATAAGAGAGCATTTTTAAGCATGTAAAATTCACATTACAGAGACCCTTCCAAAGTCTACATTAATTTCACAATTATGTTTTACCTGTCCAAAGAAGGTTCATTCAGGCAGAGCAGAAGACACTTCTGAGACACACATTTCTTTATTGTGTCTCACTAACTTAAGAGCTACTCATCTGAATGGGAAATCAGGAAGAGTGGGGATGAAGGATGGAAGCCAAGGGAAGAAATACTCCATTTCACTCATCAGCAGAAAATGTTTAATCAGAACACAGGCCCAGTACTAAATTTTCCTAAGAAATATACTGAATTACAGTATTTTTGTAGCAGTCTTTACCTGCTTGACCACAGTTTCCTCTACTGGTCATGAGTAATCATCTATTTTTTTATACCAATGCAATAACCTATACACAAAATCAAGAGGTCTATAATATAAGGTGTAACACTCTTGTATTTAAAGACTTTGTTGCCAAGGTCATATAATGGCATAGAACCTCCTGATTTTATTCACATTAGCATTCACCTTTAGTAATCCTTCTACTGGTCCACTGACATGACTGTGAAGCCTGATTTTTCACTACTGCATTACAAGTTGCAGGGAATCTGGCTCTGAATTTCCCACTGCAGCCACCATAATTTATGTAGATAAATGCAATGCTGTCCCCAACATTACTATTAGAGTCCTCTTCAGCTCACCCTGGAAAGCTAACATAAGGTTGAGTGAAAAGGGTCTGCTTCTACTGAGTTCATCAACATCAGATGCAGTCCAGTTTCTAGTTCTTGAAGATCAGACAAAATTAAAAAAAGCAAAACCTCATACCACTAAAAAACACACGCCAATACTAAATCTTGTCCTGCTTTAATCAATATAGCTACTGAGTAGATACGTGAAAATATACTTAAAAAAAAAAAAAAAAAGCCAATTAAGCTTTATTCCTCCACCACAAATGCAAAGCTAGCTTTCTGTATTTCACTTGGGCAAGCCATGCCGGATGCATCATTGATTGGAGTACACATATACACTGATTCCTTACTGCTTCAGAAACACTAAACAATGGTTGACTTTATATCCATAAAATATATTGCTTTTGAAAGGAGAATGCACTTGCCCAGTTTAAAATGAGCTTGGTCTTATTTCTTCCTGCCCAAGCCTCATTTCCAATAACAAAAGTGTCTCCTGATGATTAATTCTAATGGTCCTTGAGCAGACGCCCACTTTTTCCAGTCAGAAAGCTCAAAATTCTATGTTTCAGAACACCAAAATCTGTATTACTATTCAGCTCCACAATAACTGAGGTGGATCAGCATTTGTATTCCAATCTGATTTTCCCAGTAAACATAAGTCTAAGCAAAGTTCTCTCCAGTAACTCTTCCCTGCAAAACTCCATAGGAAATGAAATGTAATACCCTATTAAGACTTGTTTTGCAAACAGGAGTGAGAGAGATCACCCGAGCATGCAGAGTCATTAAAATGGATCTTACATATATCATTATAAATTTAATAATCTCCATGACAGCTAGAGTTCAAGTTAAAATGAATGGCAGCAAAGCATGACCAATTGATGTTATCCCAGCTGCCACTGAGCCTCACTTGGGGTTATATTATATGTTCAGAGGCCCCAGACTACATGTGCACCAAATACCCAGAGCCAGGAGCAGATGGGAGATGTAGGATTCTATACCTATCAGCAAGGAGAGACAGACATAATTGCATATTAATTTTGGTGCATCAGAACAATTATAGTATCCTTTGGTGTCACTGCTCCCAAATGTTTTTCCCCATCATATCCTACATGCAGTATGATGTTGTACACTTAAGGAGAAAAAAGCACACGAGCAGTCTCCAGAAATTAAGCTGATAGAAGGATTTTGTTTCAACCCTTATTGATTTACTTCAGTCCCAAAATGCTTCCTTGGAATAAAGAGAAGATTTTGGCAGGTTATCAGCTAATAGATCATCCTTAGTGCAATTAAAATACATTTAGGACTTCTATATGTTTCCTCAAATACATGTTCCCTAAATGTAAAGTCTCTCTTAGGAAGCAGCTGCCTTTTATCCAGTTTCCAAAACTTTTCCAGGCTGCTGATGGGGTGACAGAGAAACCACTTTTATTCTTCAGCAGACCTGATGAAATTGACACAAACTTCCCCTTTCTCCAGGATTAGACAGCGCTGTTGAACAGCAGAATAACACAGGATAACAGCTGATGGTCAGGTTTGTTTTGGTTTTTGTTTTTTGCAACTCACTTTTCAAATGAAATAAAAATCAGATGTAAAAGCTACAGGAAAAAGGAGCTCTCCACACGGAGCTGAACACAGTGTTTTCTGTCACCCATCAAATCTGCATGGAAAACTAAATAAATGATTCATACAGCAGAAACATGTTGAGTTTTACAGTTTGCTCGACTGGTGCCAAGAAAACAACTTTGAAGTCCCAGTTGTTCACAAGCTACAGTTTGTCTGAGATGGCAGCTTCATTTAGGTCAACTTAACGTGCCAATCCATTAGTATTAAATAATAAAATACTACCCTGACACACAGAGCTTCCACAAAGCACTTGCACAAGATAAGGTCCACCAGATGACACTGTCTGTTCAAATGTGCATTTTGTTGCAAGTCAAATTCACATCTGAAAATTACAGTATAATGGGAACACCACCACCAGGACAATGAGGATACCAGCAAGTAGACAACATTCTCAGCAAATTTAATCACCAAATCCAAAGAAAGCAATTTTTTCACCCCTCTACTGATATCAATAAAAAAGTTAAAAGTTAAACCAAATCAATAATCTGACTGGACTTAGTCAGTAAACTCCCTTTACACTCAAAGTTTCTTCAACAACAGATACCAAAAAGTCTAGAGATTTTTCTGTTCTTTCACTCATAATGCAATTTTCCCTTCCCTTAGCTCTTTGCTTCATATATTGAAACAAGCCTGAAGAGAAAGACAAACATTCTTTAAAAATCTGTATTCAGAAGATATCTACAACAAAGCAAGCAGCAACTGCAATTGATAGAAGAGTTTTAAGGAGCTCTTCTGCCACTTGTATCCAGTAATTTAAGCAGAAACTGCTTCTGCCTTTTGTCACTTACCCTTTTTTGATCTTCCAGTCCATGTGTCACAGGTTTTCTTTTCTGATGTTGGCTGGATTCAGATCCAGGTTCCATTTCCCAGCTACAAAGACTCTTCTGGCCTCTTTAAGCTTTGCCTAAAAATCCATAGTACGAACAACAAGAATCTAGAAAGAATTTCAAAAGGCAAGAGAATTCCTTCAAACCTTGTCCATGCTTTTTATCATCCTTTTAAGTTCTCGTTTGCCATCACTGCTCATTATCTTAACAAGCAGCCATTCTGTGAGCCTCTATATCTTATTTTAGCTCAGATGAAGGTTTCCATTTACGTGCTTTACAGAAGAACAACAGAGATGAGTCCAAACCCAGTTGTTTGTGCCACATTATTGCTCCATCAGCAGCCTTTTCAGTGCATTCCTGGCACGGGTAATTTATATGTCAATAAAGGTGTAAATGTGCATTTAATCCACTGTGTTGATATTATCAGCATCCCTCTCTTGGGCCACCTTCCTCCCATAAATCAATGTAAACACTTCACAGTGATAATTGCCTTTTGCAAATCTAGCAGGTGTTAATTATGTAAAATCATCCATGCACGCTTGTCATCTTCTTCTATGTATTCAAACAAATACCTAAAAAGGGGGGAAAAAAAAGCACTTTTTACCAGCTTGAAAGAAAACATTGCTACTGATACTCTCCCACCCACCCATCATAAGCTGCAAGTCAGAAGCAATACAATAATTACATGTTTTGTACATACTACACTCTTCATCTTTGAACACTTTTGATGCCTCCTTAGCATGTTACTTTGCCTTTGGTGCTTCTTGCATAAAAACACCCCAGAACAACAGCACTGTACATCAGAGTTGAGTCTACTGTGATGCCAAGTGAAACCTGCACAGATCAACTCAAAACTCAGTCTTCCAGGGTTCAGGTTTTAGAGCTAAATCCAAATTCATGATTCATCTTGGGTCTCCCAACCTTATAAACTGTGGTGACACATCCCTGGGTATTGTGTGTCACTTCCTAAAATCCTGGGCACCAGAAAGCTGGAATGAACAAGTTATATTATTACTTGGGAAAGAAGGTTGCACCTGAAATAACAGGTTACCAACTCAACCACCTTGGAATATTGCTCTTTTCATACTGAGAAGCACAAGTTCACTACAGAAGAGACAAATCCTTTCCCAAGTTAATTTGTAAGGTGGAATCACTAACAGCAGGTTTCAATATGCAGGCACCAGAAGAACTTTTATTCAGCATATCTAAAAAGGCTGAAAACGAGACCACACACTCAGCTGCATGTGGTTGACACAAGCTTTGGTCATGAGACAGGCACTCAAAAAAATCCAAACCTCAGTGTCCTACAGCAGCAAAGAAAATAATAAAAAAGAAAATCCTAATAATCAGATATTTTCCTATCACTAGAGGATGGGTAGCATGAAAAACAGATTTCCCATAGCACTACCTGAACTAAATACCTGAATCAAATATCCAAATCACAAAAGGAAGATTTTTGGTCAAATACACAAAGAGGTTTGTTTTACATGCTGAGATCCCTTTTTGTTCCAAGGTAAAAATCACAGGACAACAGAAATACTGCTTTTGCATATCACTTCAAATACTCTCATACTGCTCCTCACTGTGGAGCAGTCATTAAACCAGTTGTGTTTGGTTTGGTTTTTTTTTTCCTAGTACAGGAAAGAATACAACTGATTGCCAAGATGCTGCTGTGCTTTGCTGTTAGCAAATAATCTAAAAAACAGAGCTAATATATTTTATAGATAAACACAAGGTTTCAAATTTTATTTTCAACCACAATTTCCTCCTGGTATGTGGTTTCACACCTGCTGTCACCCGTGGAAATCATACAGGTAGCTTGAAGGCAGCAAAGGGCATTTGACCTTTGCAATAAATACCATGCCAAAAAAACCCAAAACCCCTCAACTTTTATAAATATCCTTAAGTACCACCGACAAAAACTTTTTCCCCTCCAGTGATGTCTCTGTGATGTGACACATGAGACTGCATCAGTCACATCGAGTAATGCCATGCTGGAATAGCATGACATAACCAGTGCAACTAAGGACAATGTCTCTCTGCATGGAAGGGCCCCTGAACCAGAAAAAAAAAAAAAAAAAAAAAAAAAAAAAAAAAAAAAAAAAGAGAGAGAGAAGTGCAATCTCTTTGGAAGTTCCTGTGCATTCAGTGTTACAGCTGTGCGTTTACTTACGGTGTTACAACTGTGGCTGGAATTAACACTCTTGGGTAAAACATGTAAGTTTCTACTTGTGTATAGTAATTAGTTTATGTCTGTAACCTTAGAGCAGGCATTACTGAGTATTTTGTATCAATGCATGAGTTGTTATATTTATGTAATAGAAATATCTATATATTCTAGCAACAGCAACAAAACCTGAAGAGCGAAAAACAACTGCATTCAAATCAGCCACAAAACAAAACATTAATTATCTATATTGACTTCCTTTTTTCCCCTCCAACAAAAAGAAGTTTCACTTTTTATCTCTGCACATACCTAATGGCAGAGATGGATTTGTTAAGAGTAAATTGGCATGAAAGCAAAACAGGAACAGGAATGGTAAGAAGGAAAAAAAGGAAAGTTTGCTGGGGAAGTCACCAAGTAGCCATCAGAGATGCTAAAACAAACAAAATGCCAAGTGACAAAAAAATCTCTGTTCTCTCATTTTTCTGGACCCTTTTGAGCTCTATACTATCCAAGATGGACAACATGAACAATCTAAATGAACCTCAGCTGAATTGATATTCTTGGATTTAAGCCCTAAGGGCTGTAAAGTGGATGTGTCCTACCAAGGTCTATCCTCACCCACAGCCTCAGGAGGACCCACACCTGCACAAAATGCCATTCAGAAAGATCTCACTGGGTAACCAGATCCCCAGCAACACCTCCTGACCGCTGTTCTTGCCTTGAAAGCAAAGCAGAAAGCACTTTTTTTTTCCCCCCTAAGAGGAAAAGAAAAAAAAGCACCCTTATTGCATCGGGAAATTTTTCATCCCCGCAGTTGAATATGTTTGGGAACAATCATGATCGCGGGTTTACCTCCACAAGTTTTTTGTTTGTTTGGTTATACGTGGCACATAAAAACAAAAGGTTCAAGTTTTCCCCGGTGAAAGACAAACCCCGGCAGGGTTTTTCCTCAGGGGAAAGACACCTCCACCAGTGCCTGGCCTCGGCTCCCCACCAGCCCCTGGAGAGGCGCGCACCCCTCTGTCCCAAAGACAATAATAAAATAAAATAAAATAATAATAACCAAGACCAGCAGCAGCAAAATCCACCCACCCCCTGGCTAAGCGCAGGCGGGGAGCAGGGGACGACTCCCGCCTCCCGCCTACCCCCGGGGTCTCAGCCCGCCCAAACCCACCGGGCCCTTCGGACCCACAGCCCTCACAGACACCCACGGGCCCCCGCACGCTCCCCAGAACCCACAGACATTCCCCCAGCCCCTCACAAACACCCACGGGCCCCTACAGGACCCCTGCACCCCACAGACACCCCCCAGCCCCTTACACGGATATCCACACCCCCCCCCCCCCCCCCCCTTGCACCCCACGGAGCCCCTCACAGACACCCACGGTTCTTCACAGACACTCCTCGCACCCCACAGACACCCAAACCCCCTCACAGAAACCGCCCTCGCACCCACAGACACCCACAGTGCCTCACACGGATCCACAGCCCCTCACAGACACCACTCGCACCCCACGGACAACCCCAGCTCCTCCTCGCGCCCCACAGACACCCCCCAGCCTCACAGACACCCCTCAAACCCTTCACAGACACCCCCCGGACACGCACCGTCTGTCACGGACACTCCTCGTACCCCACGGACACCTTCAGCCCCTCACAGACACCCCCAGCTCCTCACGGACACCCCTCAGACACCCCCCAAGTCCCTTACACACTCCTCAAGCCCCTCACAGACACTCCCAGCTCCTCCTCGCGCCCCTCAGACACCCCCCCCCCAGCCCCTCACAGGCCCCTCACAGACACCCACGGTGCTTCACAGACACTCCTCGCACCTCACACACACAGACCCACAGCCCCTCCTCTCGCACCTCACAGACACTCCCAGCTCCTCCTCGCACCCCTCAGACACCCCCCAAGCCCCTCACAGATACCCCTAAGCCCCTCACAAAAACCCCCCAAGCCCTTCACACAGATCCCACTCCTCGCACCCCACGGACACCTCCATCCCCTCAAAGACATCCCCCCCCCGCACCCCACAGACACCCCCAGCTCCTCACAGAACCCCCAGACACTCTTCGCACCCCTCAGGTACCCCCCAAGCCCCTCACAGGCCCCTCACAGACACCCCTCAGCCCCTCTCACAGACCCCCCCCCCTCACACCCCACAGACATCCTCGCATCCCACGGACACCCCCAGCCCTTCACAGACACCCCCATCCCATCACGCAGACCCGTCCCCAGCTTCGCACAACCCCCGTTTCTCATCCCCTACCCTAAGAAGTTGCGGCCCCGCCACCGGTAACCCCCCCACCGCGCTCCACGCCGGCGACCGGCGTGAGAGTGAGCGCGGAGAAGCCGCTCCCGCCTCAGCAGGGCGGGCGGGCGGGCGGAGCCGGCCCCGCCGAGGCGCGGTGCGGATCGGGACACAGCCCCTCTGGTAACCCCCCCACCCCGGAGCGGGACACGACTCGCTACTGCCGGCCCCTCACCGCCGGCAGAACGCGGAGTTCCGCCCGCTTCGGGGCCGCGGTTCTCCCGCTGCCGGGACAAACTTTCGCATCCCTCCAGCCAGGCGCTTGGCAGGTCCCCGCCGGTACCTGATACAACTGCTGCTGCGGCGGGGCTGGCGGCTTTTTGCGCGCTGCTGCTGCTGCTGCTGCTCCTCCCGCGGACCGGCGGCCCATGTGCCCGGGGCAGTGCAAGGGCCGCCCCGCACTCCCGGCTCCACCGCTCCGCGCTGCCGCCGCCGCCACCACTCACTCTCCCGTTACCCGGGAAACTGCCGCCCGCCCGCCCCTTCCCCGTTCCCCCTCCCTCCTCACATCGCCGCCCGCCCCGGCCAACCACAAGGGCGCCCACGTGGGGCCGGGGGCCCAATGGGAGGGTGGGGGCTGCGGCCGGGAAAGGCACCGAGGAGCCGCTTTGCAGGCGGGATCGGGAGCGGTGGGAGATCGCGGTCATTCCCCGGCCTCCGTTCCGGTGCCGCCCCGGCGGGATGCGGCTCCCAGCGGGGAGCTCCGCCTCAGAGCCCCGCGGCGGAAGATGGCGGTGGGCGGTACCTCAGACACCTGCCTGAGGCGGGACGGGACGGGACGGTGGCGGCGGAGGTGTCTGCCGGGGTTATCTGCCCTGTCCCGCTGAGGGGAGGTGATCAAATACAGCTTGATTAGGGATTTATGAAAAAAAAGCAAGACAAATAAAAACAAAAACCAACCAACCAACCAAAAAAACCCACCAAAAAACAGCCCCCCCCCCTCCAAAATAACAAAAAACCCACCCAAAACCAGAATAAAACAAATAAAAACTAACAAACAAAAAAACAAAACAGCCCCCCCAGTCCCCCGAAACAAAAAACAAAACAAAAACCAAAACACAAAAAACCAGAACAAAACAAAAAAACCCGCCCCAAAATAGTCCCCCAAAAAGACTAAAAAAAAAACAACAAAAAACCCACCCAAACCCAGAACAAAACAACAAAAAAAAAACAAACCCACAAACCCCTAAGAGTCCCCCACCCCCAAAATAAAAAAACAAAATAACAAAAACCCACCCAAAACCAGAAAACAAAACAAAACAAGAAAAAAAAACCCAAAACAGCCCCCCCCAAAAAACAACCCAAAACCAAACCAAAAAACAAACAAAAAAATCAACCAAAACCAGAACAAAACAAGCAAAATAACAACCCAAAACCACAAAACAACAACAAAAAAAAAAAGGCAGAAAAAGCCCCAGTCTGTGAACTTAGGTTGCCTGAAGTTTTGTTTAAACTTACTTGCAAAGTAAGAGGCCACAAACACCTGGGCAACTGGGGATCTTGGGACCTTAAAGTGTCCTGTCTAAATGCCACCTCTTGTGGAAAATGCCATTTCTGTCACCCCTTAAGTCCCCTGCCATTTCTCCTATCTGATCAATGTTTCACATGCAGACAACAGGAATGAGAAATTCAGGCAAATTCATTCTTTGCCAAATCCAGGTGGCTTTTTAGTGCAGAAAGAGATGGTTTGTAAGACACTGAAGAAGTTCTGCTTCTACTGCAAGATTTTTATATTTAAAAATGCCTTTAAAATACGTGGCTAGAGGTAGAAAAGAAGATTATTACAGCCTAGCCTGTCATAAAGGAAATTTCAATTCAATGGGACTGCTGTAAAGGCCCTTATTTATTTTTCTCAGCAGTTGCATTTTGCTTTTCACTGCCTTGCCTGCAGCTTTGGTTGCTGTGGAGGTTTTCTTCTGTAAATTCTTCAAAGTGATGGATTTTCCCTTTGAAAGGATGCTTGACTGTAGAGAACCACAGAAGTGTAACATTTTTTTTATTTTCTTCCAGTGTAAGTGTGATGCTGTGAGCTTTGAAAAGACAGGTGTAGTGCCAGCTCTTGCTAATCTGCATGCCAAGAGCCTGAAAAATTGCATTACTGGTTTCATACTCCTCAACTGAAAGCCAGAGGACTCTTTCCATTTAAAGGCCATCTGCAAATGCAGTTCAGAATAATGAGACAATCAGGATTTTACGAATCAAAGAAGTATTTTTATTAATTAAATGTTAAGGTTGTAGCAAGAAGCACCAACAAGTTGTTGCACTTGTTTCCCCTCACCAGTGCTTATGATCTAAAGAGATAAAAGTCAAGAGAAAAATCATCCTAATCTCTGTTTTAGGAACAGAAAGCTGTGGCACAGAGCTGAGGAGGAGGATTTGCCAAAACCAAGTCTCTCAACCAACATCAGCATCTTAACCACAAGCTACTCCACTTCTTGTGGGTTCTCCCCCTTTGATGTGTTCCAGCCTGCTTGATACATAAAAGTAATCATCTGTTAAGTTACAGGCTTGGACTATAAAAAGATAACCATCAAAGCCCAGGTTCTCATCTCAGTGATGAGAACTGAAACCAGGAGTGATCTGATTACTCCATTGGACATTAACACAGCAATAATTCTCTTATTTCAGGGTCCTTAGGAACAACAGGAAGCAGTCATTGCCCTATAAAAATCAGTAACCAAACACTTTAAATGCACAGCTTCAGTATGGGGATATCAGTCAAATCCCAATACAATTCCTATAAGAAAGCCTTTAGCATGTCTGCAGAACTCACCTGATGCTGGGGTAGGAGCATCAGCCTGGCACTCAGGACTCCTGAATCTGTCAGCTTTCTGTCCCCTAAGCCCACAACGGGCTCCTCTAAGCACACTGGGCTCCCACAGGATAAAATCAAAATGCCAGCCATGCATTCTAAGTGCTTTACATCAGAGATGGCCTTTTACTATGTATTCTATAGAAACTCTGACAAAAGGACAGGAAGGATATCGAGGTCCTGGAGCAGGTCCAAAGGAGGGCAACTAAGCTGGTGAAGGGACTCGAACACAGATCCTGTGAAGAGAGGCTGAGGGAGCTGGGGGTGTTCAGCCTGGAGAAGAGGAGGCTCAGGGGAGACCTCATCACTCTCTACAACTCCCTGAAAGGAGGTTGGAGCCAGGGGGGGTTGGGCTCTTTTCCCAGATGACTTTCAACAAGACAAGAGGGCATGGTCTCAAGTTGTGCCAGGGGAGGTTTAGGTTGGAGATTAGAAAGAATTTCTTTATGGAGAGAGTGATCAGACATTGGAATGGGCTGCCCAGGGAAGTAGTGGATTCTCTGTGTCTGGAGATATTTAAAAAGAGACTGGATGTGGCACTCAGTGCCATGGGCTGGGAACTGCAACGGGTTCAAGGGTTGGACTTGATCTCTGAGGTCCCTTCCAACCCAGTCAATTCTATAATATAATATAATATAATATAATATAATATAATATAATATAATATAATATAAGCAAAACGAGGCCTTGATCTTAGCTGGGACTTCTAGGTCGGTACCAAGTCCACAATAATTAAGCCCACACTAATACTGAGGGTGTTTTGGAGCTGTGAACTCAGCAAGGACAGCAGGATCTGCCCCACTGCATTTTAATTCCTCCTGCAAGATGAGGCTGAATAAATGCTGTGAAACTGCAGTGCCATAATCACAGTGCTCACCAGAAGCTGAGGTTTCCTTTGCAAGTGCCTATTTCATAGTGCTACAACATGTCATGGGGAGTTTAGTTCTAAAATAGTAAAAGACGCCTGAAAATAATGAATGTTATTATTAATATTTGGAAGAAATCTATTTTAGAGTGAGTGAAAAATAATTTTCATAATTAGAAAACAAAACACTCATAAACAGCTACATGCATCATCTAAGGAATTTAAATCACTTAATTTCAAATAACTCAGCTTTGATCCTGAGACTGTAACAGCCAACATTTCCTGAGGTGTTTTCACAGACTTTTCAGGACACTCTTGAGTTCATTTGTTTGTCTGTCTGCTTCAGGGTCTGGTAAAATATTGTGTTATGGAACTGGAGGCTGCAATGGAAAGGGTGGTTAGAGAACAAAAAATTGGGATGTTAAACTAAAATATCAAGGTTTCATGACTCTTTAAGGCTTTTTTATGTACCTTTTAGCTTTTGGCTGCAGCTAATCAAATTGAGTGTTCATATAACTACTGACTTAAGGCAATGAATTCTTAAAAATGTCTTATTTTGCATTTTTAAGATGTTATTGTGTAATGCATGTGCATTAAGAAAAGTTGTTGCTTTTGGGGACAGAATGCATCTTGAGAATTTATTTATCTCTATGAAATCCAATACAATCCTTGAAAGATTTACTCCTTAGGTAGCTAATATGTTTCCTCTAGGACAGCCAGAGGCTGTCATTCTTTGTTGTATGGATGGAAAATTGTTTTGTTTTTAAATATTAAAGATTTCTTTAAATAGAATTTCGTATTGGAAAACTGCATTAACTGCCCATTTGATCAATGGCACAAGACAAGTAGATAAAGTCCTAAAAGCTGCTTTACTTCTTCTGTGATCTGAAAACCATCAGACTAAAGGGGAAGTTCATATGCTAATAACAGTTAAAATTACAGTTTTGAAGGAGAAGGACAGCTGTTCTCTAACAATTATCTCCCCCCCTGTACCCCTACCTCTTCTTATAAGAAATCCATGATTCCTCACTCTCAGCTCATAAGGATGGAGTAAAAATAAAATTAAAAAAAACAAAAAAACAAAACACAAAAATGTCTCTGCAGCAGTTTTCCTGAGGTCAGACTTTGCTTCCCAGTTATTTACAGTGTAAATAAGCCCCTCTGTCAGCTCTGGTTACTTTTAGCTGGCATCTTTTTCATCCTCAGAGCTGTCACTCTATTTCCATGGCTATAACATGCATCTCCTCAGCTAACTTCATGCACAGGTTGTATCCAGGGCCAGCCAGCACCTTCCATGGCCACTCACTATGGCAATAAAAACCTTTGCAATGGTTTTTTTAGGCTTGTGGTGAGACATTGCCCTGAGGTTTTACAAGAACTCCACCTTGCCAAAGCAACCTGCTCTCTCCTTTAAGCTGTCTCCATGTACTCTCAGGATACCAGAATTTTTTAGGAAGCAGCAGCTTGCTACACTGTGCTTCTGTCACTAGCACTACTCACTTTGCACAGTGGCATCAAAATCTTGGGGTTGGCAAATGTGCTTTAAGATAAAGCAGAAGTAGAGAGAAGCAGCTGGGTGACACCAGTTCAATCCTTGCTTTGGGAGGTGAGGCTGAGAGCAGACCTCAGTTGTTGCCCTGCATTCCCAAGGTCTTCCTTCCCTTGCCATAATTCAAGGTTTCATCCCAAAATCCAAGATTTGAGGTGGTTGTTTTGTTTGAAGAGGACACACTGAGAGGGGGTTTGAGAGATCTGCATTCAAGGAAGTTCTCCAAAACACATTTTCCATGTCTTCTTTTATCTGAGTGGAGTCTGTCGTGCAAGTTAGTCCTGTACACTGCCAAATGCTGCAGACTGCATAGAAAGATCTTTAATGAAGCTGAATACTGCACACATAAGCAGCAAAAAAATATTCTGTTTACTTAACATTTATACACACTCATGTAAAAGCTTGTTAAGTGTGCTTGGCTAAGCTTGTTTTCAGACCTAGAAGGTTGCAAAAAATTAAATAAATCAACATATGCATAACAACACCATCATTCATGTTAGCATTCTAGTTAAGTCAGTGATTAATTCTCCTTTGAGGAAGAAGTGGTGGTAAAATACCTCTAGTCTAATATCTGGTAGCAATATTACCATCAACTCAAAATTCCAGATTGTATCAACACATTCATATGTACTAGAGGAGAAACTTTCAGAGACCAAACTTTGAAGAGAAATATGAATAAATATATGGTTACTTGGATATTTAAATATAGATTCAAACTCACTGCTCTCCACAATTGGCTTGGAGATATCTGCTCTGTCTGGAAAATAAAGAGGTCACTTGAGTTTCCTACTGACTTGAAACAGCTAAACCAGACAAGCAGGATAATGGCACAGCAGCAGCAGAAGGGACTAATTCTGAAATAAATTGTTTGTTGTCAGAAAAGTTCATATGAACTCCAGTATAATGGTATATTTTTAAAAAACATGACTGGCTGCTCTTTCTTGAACAATCTGGGCATCCTGAATGCTGTAACTGAGCTTTGGATGCAGGTTTGTTAGGGGGTTGCCCCTAACAGATAGGGTTTTCTGTCCTGTTTGTCAGTAAAGATTGCAAAAATACAAAGTATTACACAGGTGGGAGCCACAAAACTGGAGAGAAAATTGAAACCTACAAAAGGTTGGCCTTTCCACACTGAATCAGAAGGCAGGAAGCTGATGGGGATGCCCAGGATGGATTAAGAGGGCAATCACAAATGCCTGAGAAAAGCAACTTTCTATGGTTTTTAATTAGGAGCTACAGCAGAAAGGGAATTTCCTCTCTTAGTAGGTCAGGAGAGGAGGACTTTCAATCTCTGAACCAAGAAGGTGAGGAGCAGCCCTTATTTCCTCACCCTAACCCTCTCCTTAAATATGGAATACTCACAAAGTCATGGGCTTATCTCTCACAGGCTCATGACCAGCTCTTACCCTCTCTCTGATTTTCTTTGCAGGGAAAGTGACTTTGGAAGGTCCATGAACCATCTTGTGGCTACAGAGATAAATTGTTGAGATGGAAAACCCAAAAATTCCTGGGGTCCCAATAGTAACATCTGCAGCAGGTTTTGTGAAGGTTGTTCTGAGGTGTTGGGGGTATTAATTTCAGTAATTTTACTCAAAGCTTCCACAGGTTTTAGACTGTAATGGAAACAGAAGCAGCTGGGTTCATGGATAATCTAGAAGCTTCAGGTAGAAGTTGATAAGCTAAAATATTATCTGGATGAAGCCCTAAGAAATCTGATCTGACCTCATAGCTGACCTTGCTTTGAGAAGAAGGTTGGACTAGAGATCTCCTGAGATAATTTTAAGCTGAATTATCCTATCTTCCTGTGAAAATAGAGACTACATTTTACAGAAGCCAATGAAGATGTTAGGATGGAGAAGATGGTTCCCATCTAGAAAATCATGCATTTTGAAAAGACTGCATTATGCCAGTTATCTGACAGTTTCAAGTTACATAAATCTGATGGAGCAGCTTCTGTTTTCCTCCTAGAAGCCTGAGGAGAGAGCAGAAGGACTGTTTCAACACTGATGTAATCCTGCAAGATTCAGCTGGATTTAACCAGGACCACATTTTAATTGGGGAGCACAAAGACCATGAATGAAGATTAAAAACATTGCTAAGAAGTTTTTACATTAACTTTGTTAACATGAAAAAGATTCCTTAAAAAATGGGCATTTACAACATCACATTATCTGTAGATCAAAGGAAAAAGTGTTTGCCTCGATTCTCAGGTACAAAGATTTCATAAACAGGTGAGCTAAGGGAGAGAGGGTTGAGAGGTTATGGGTTCACATTTTTGCTTTAATATTAATATTTTGCACTTCTATAATCTCTTTCATCTAAAGATTTCAAAGCATTCTAAGGACATTAATGAATTAAGCCTCACAGCAGTCCTGAGAGAAAAGTTAATGATTTAAAGATTGAAATTCAAGGAGATGAATGATTATAAATGGGAAATAGCATGCTTAAAACTTCATGTAATACTTATACCATATGGAAAATCTCCTATTGTCCTCTTCATCCTATATCCTATGTGCCTTCAAAGAATCCACAACACTGGAAAAATTGTTAGGAAGTGTTTACAACTGCTTACATGCAGGCAGTTGTTTGGATACAATGAGAGGAGAATAAATGGGAAACGAATCAGACTGCAAAATAAGAGAATTGTTTTGAACATGCTAAACTTAATTTCAACCTCTAGAGGTGAAAGATTTTACAGAAGACTTCTGTATTGAAGTGGATTTGCTTTACAAATTACAAGTTAGGACTGTATGAAATAACCAAGAGAGTAAAGAAATGCTCTCCTGCTCAGACTCAAACCCAGTCCCTTAACCCAGAGGCCAAAGCAGGAGGAGGAATCTTGGCACTCCCTGGAATGAAGGTAAGGAAAACACCCAGGATACTGTATGTTAGAATGCACTTCAATTTTTAATAACCACCCAAACTCCTCTGCCTTTGCTAATCTGACAAGTTTTGTACACAAATAATGCTATTGCTTATCAGAAGTCATCTCAAAGGATGGATTATCATGTGCAATGACACAAACAGAATGTTTAGAAAGCAAGTGAAGCCTTTGATGTGTTGGGGACATAGCATTCCAGGAAGTGAGCAGGTAGTCTGTGAAGTCTTGCAAGTTTTCTTGCCCTTTTATGTTTCCATTGGTCACAGATGCATTTTCTTCTCAAGCATATTTGCAGTTTTCCAAGCTGTGAAAATTCATAAGCAAGACCCAAAAGGGAAGTGCCTTGTATCTTCCAAGGAGAATATGTCCTGTGATCATATAAAAAGAGATCTCTCTTGATGTACAGCTTTCATTCAATGCAAGAGTCAACAGTCATGCTAAGGGCATGTAATTTCCTAGCTCAGAAGTTCTTGCTTGTCCTGGGGCATTAGGAAATGAACCTTTTTGCAATTCGATTTCTTTTTCCAAGTTTTTTTTTTCCCTAATTGATTATTCGTACTTTGAACAGAGCTAGAAACTGCTTACAGTGAAAATAGCTTCACTTCAATCAAGAAAACTTGCAATTACAAATGGAAGCTCATTTCACACTCTATAAAAAGCAAACAAGACTCGAGTTATAATATATGCACATTAGACTTTATTTACAATTATGATAATGAAGCTTCAAGATAGACATCTAGAAGCAAATTTTTCTTCCTGCAAGAGGGCACTGTTCCAAGTCTTCAATTCCAAGAGCTCCTGAGTTGCTTTGGTAAGCAACCACTTGGTTCAAAAGAAGAGCATAATTTAAAGGGCATCCTCCCCTTTGCTTTGTGCTGCTACATGTCCCTGTCTTTCAGAGGGTCTGGCAAGCTGGAGAAATATCCAACCTCAAAACCAACATCACTATTCAGATTAACCAGGAATAGCAGCATTGTAGCAAATCCAGCTGCATCTCTCCCTCCAAAGCTACTCTAAGGTCTTACACAAAGTAAAAGCAGATGCACCAAGTCATGCCAAAAATCAGTTTTGTTCAGTGTCCTATCCTTAACAGAGCTTGGTAACCAAAATCACTGAAAAGATGTAAGAAGCAACCAAGCACAGAATTACATTTCAGCACTGTATACTCCCAGCTTCCAGCAATTTGTGGCTCATATCCTAAGCCAGGCAATGCCTTCTAGTTCTTGTGTTAGGAGAGTAAATGAATACTCTGTCTTCTGACAGGGGTAAGAGGAGCAGAACTGGGTAATCACAGTTTGTTTGGTCTTAGATGTGGAAATGCCTTTGGAGTCTTTAATGCTAAATTCTTACTTTTTGACAAGCTGTTTCCTTATCTGTGGTTTTTCACCTTCAAAATCTCTCCTCTAAAGCACTGAGGCAAAGGTGTATATATACATATATATATATTTACACTATGCATCTAAACTGAACAACGTTTGTTAAAAAAGAGACATGTAAGGAAGCCTAAGGACAGCCAAATCTGTCTTCCTTGACAGAAGCTACTTACATCCAAGTCAGTCTTCCCTTTGACAAAGTGCAATGTGTTCTTCCTATATTATTTGTTATTAAAAACAGTTTCAGCCAAATATCCAAATCCAAACATTTAGACACTGGGAAGATGAGATTTCCAGATTAAAACCAGTAAATAACAATTTATCTTGAGTAACACAAGTTCTAACTCCATATTTAATGTTTCTGTTCATTTATTCTTGAGACTGGCTTCACTTTGGACCAACACCTTTAGGGAGCTGCTGAACATAAGTTGGCTTTGCTTATATGATGGACTGATAACTAATGTTATCTTGTCATCTAATTATTTCCAAAACACTGACACGACCCAGTACAAATTTGAATACTGGTTCCTCTATGGTTTGGGTGCTCCAAACTGGCCAAGCAAACTCAGAAAATAAGAATAAGGCTAAAATCAGAAGTCATGTGGTTAATTCAGCATCTCAGCAAGGCAATCAGCTTGGCCACCCTGCTAACTGCATGCCCCTCCAGTGGCACATACAACTACCACCACCATTAGATGGAGGCCAAAGAGCATTTTAATCAGATTCACAAAAATCCCATGAGGAATAAAGGAAGCCTGTTTGCTCCTAAGACAGGTTTGCACAATATTGAGTTTCTTCTTGTTCATTTCTGCTGTTCTCAAATCAACCTGTTATGGTCTCTCCCTATTTGGCATCCTGTAAAACTCTACTTGCTAGTTATGGCATAGTGTCCTGTTTAAACACTGCACAGATTTTCATTGCAGTTAACAGGAGCTATCTTTACCTTTGTTTGCAAGTATCTGCTTCCATGCTAACTTAATCAGTTCAAGCAGTTAAAGGAGACTGAAATCCATCCTGATTATGGGCAAAATTTACTGGAGCACAGAATAAACCTGATAAATTCATTTCTTATTGGTAGTCCTAAACTGACAGCTGTAAAGACTAAATATTTTCAGAGGGAGGGGGACGTGGGGAGGAAAAAGAGCTGCAGATGAACCACAGCTGCAAAATCTGCACCTCTCACCTTTCTGTATAGCCCAAATTTTACCACAAACCAGGCAAGAAATATGCTGAGAAATCCCCCAGCTCTGCACTGCTCAGCTGCTGTGGATGAGCCAAGAGGCATCAGGTTGGGGGCAGCACTCACCTCAGCTGAACATCCTTCTGCTTTTTATACACCTCAAATTAAGCCAAAGAGCAGAAACAAGACCTGAAGACCCAATATCCAAGGTAACCACAGCTGGATAATATTAGTTTTGGCTAATTTCTTCTTTGCATTCAATGGCTGTTACACTGGTAATCTTCATTTTGTTTTTCTATTGCAATAGAAATAATACCAATGAAAAGTCTGGTTGGTTTTTTTTTTGTAATTTTACTTGAAACCTTCCAGCTGCTGCAAGTGCCTTGTAGGAGAAATTTCTCTATGGAAATTGTGTACAAAGAGCAGGTACTTGTAAAGAAAAATGTTCTATACCAAAAATACTGTGGATCAATCATGCAAATAAAAACGTGCTTCCCTTTCCTACTTCCCAATTGTGTGTGTGTATCTATATATATATATATATAGATATATTATTTTTTTTTTATCTGGGTAGGAAAAAGAGAGTTGAGCAAAGAATATTTTGGCTATTGACCTGACACAGTCTCCTGGAAATAATCTAACAGCAGGGAAGAGCAAGTCCTTTTCAAACCCAATGAAGCAAGAAAATGCTGTTGACCAAGCTATTGTGTGAGATTTGAGGGAGGGGAGAAAGGAAAAGTGAATGGAGAAGGAAGAGAAAAGATGGAACTATGCCTTGGACTCAATATTTCCTTGGGAAAAAACCAACCACATCTTTTCAAAGCCATCACTTTTCTGCCACGTCAACTGTAACTAACCCTTGTTCCAAAAAAGATGCTTGTTTTTAACAGCAGTCAGCCAGCATGGGTAAGCTTCTGACTGCAGGAGTTTTGCTCACAGCATGCAGTGCTAAACATCCTTGGAACATCCCTGATCTGTCTCTCCTTAGGATGCCCTGCAGTAGCTTTGAAAAACAACACAGCATTTCTGGAAACTTACTATCAGTTTACATCCTTCATCAGAGGGTTTATCTTTGCAGGAAAAGGTCACAGAGACAGGAATTCTGACATGTCCATATTAATTAGGAAAAAAAAAAAGCTAGAGAAAAACAAATAGTAAAAAAAAAAACCCACAAACAACCCCAAAACATATTGCCAGTCCTGATGAGATCAGCAGCAGCCAGCATTACCAGGGCCACTTTCACTGTGAAATGATGAGCCCAAAGAGAGCTGAGGATGAGGAGGATCTTGGGGTATGTTTTGTGTGTTACTCCAAGATGCTCCTACCAGCAGCTGTAGTAAAGCTCTCCCTAGGAACACAGACTTTGCACATACTAACTATTTACTTTCTGCAGATGCCTTTTCTCTGCAAACCCCCTTTTGTTTCTGAATTCCAATGGACAATATAGATGTATTTTTTCATCTAATATCTAATTATATTTAAAAACATAATAAAGTGCCCATGTGCTCTCAAGTTAACAATGTTCACCATCTCCAATAACTTAAGAAATAATGAGGATGAGACATGGTGTTAGAGAAACACCCCACTAAGGGTTTGGGTCTGGTTTTTGTGATCTTTAGTTCTTTTTGCTGATCTTTCATTCTTATTTCATTTACCTATATATTGATCTCTCAATCTTTTATATCATATACAGGCACACCAAGTATTTTCTCACTGAAATACAAACCCCTTAATGTTAATTCTTCTTTTGATTTAATCCATTTATATGAAAGCCAAGAGAGGGAAATTATTATTGCTGTGGACTGACAGTGAGGAGCTCTTCCTCAGGAAGCTGGAGCAGTGGATTTGACTTCTCTGGTTCCTCACCATTTTCCCACATCCAGTCTGCTAAGCTGAAGTGTGCATAAACAAGGGGGGGATATTGTCTGGGAATGTTTGGGAAGTCAAAACTGAAGATGTGGATGAACTCTGCGTTGTATTGATGGCATTTGGTGGTGAAATGGACACTTTTTTCCCATCACATCATAAAATGAGAGAGAAATCCTGCTCTAAACCCTCAGAAATCATCTGTTCTTATTACTCAGATGTGTGTAGCCACTGTTCACATGGGGCAATTTAATGAAGAAGTAAGTATTTACCTTTTTAACCATGATAGGATTCTTTTCACTTTCTCTTCACTTTAGGGTTCTTTTTTAAGAATTTAATTTTTTAGGAATTCCTTAGTTATTTCAAGTGAAAACTAAAACAGAGCAGGTGGGTTTTAAGAACTCTACATAGTTATCTTTATAGATTTATAAATTTATAACTACAGAAAATTCCTCTACTCTATATCAAAGACAGAAGCACAAACACAGACATGCAGAAAAAAACTCTAAACTATTGATGAAATAATGAAGACACTTTTCCACGTATTTAGATACCAAACAATTATCCAAGAAAAATAATGAAAGAATAAGGAAAAAACCTAAATAAAACCCACAGAAACCACCTTTGGGATGAAAGCAAGCATGTGTAATGCCTGGAAATGAAGGCTTAGAATGAAAGCACCTCTTCAGCCATAACTCCAGTGTCACTAACATGAAGCTATCATCTTTTTTCCTGTGTTCTGACTATTATCCAGGCACTGGGTGTCAGTTAAGAAGATGTAAGAGAGCAGAAATTATCAGTGGGGTGGAACTCTTCTGTCACCTGTTTTCTCATACATAGAAATGATAAGAAAATTGCAATTTTGTCATGGCTTTTAACTAATCTTTGGTTTACTGCTGCCGTGACAACCTTTTAAGGAGGTAGACTGTGAAATGAAATGATACTTGAGCACTCTCCTAGACTGGAATTATCTATATTTATTTATTTTTAAACCAAAAATAGCAGTTTCAATATTAACAGCAGAAAGGTTAAAGCCTGGATCTACAATGACAGTGGAAAAGAAGCAGCTATGTTAGCAAGAGAGAAAAGGCAGCAGTTCAAGCTTCTGATTTCCTTTTTTTAATTATTTTTTTTTAATTTTATTTTGACAGCTGGTGGGTAGTATGGAACTGGCTGGAGTCAATTCCTTTGCTTTATAAATTTTCTTATTAGAACCAGGAAAAATAAGCTGCTTGTTCAAGCAGGGAAGCTATAAATTGTCTTTAGGGACAACTTCTTCCCAAGTTGCTGCTATACTCAGGGTCTTCCACCTTGAATAACTCAAAGATCAGGTGCAACCCAGCTCAGCCATGCCTCATCTTCATTCTCTCCCTCTTCTGGCATGCTGACATACAGGCTGCTCAGCTGAGTTTCCCCAGTTAGAAAAGGTTCTACATACCCAGACATTTTCAAGAAACACAGTTCTCATTTTTCAAGCTATTATATCAGCAAATTACTAACACAAGTCAGTCTATTGCCCTTTAATACAGGCACTAGATTTCTCATCATGTACTTAAGAACCCAGTGCACAACAAGTAATCTCTCATCGACAGGACTGCTTATGGAGCAAAGTCATTTAGTGCTATTTTACATGGCTTTTCAAGGAACAAGGGTCTTGTCCTTTTCCATCTCTCTCCCTACAACTGGAGAGGTGATTAATGCAGGAAACAATTTTCCCTGTGTGTGGAGATCTCTTCAGCAACAGCTTACATAAGCTGAAGGACCAAACAAACCAATCCTCATTTGAGCACAACCATTTTCTCAAGGAATAGTCTGAATCATTGTTTTCCAGTTTTCAATCCGTGTAAGTCCTCACTCATCAGCACTCTACACCTCTTCCAGAGAAAAGAAATTTAAAATATCATCACTACAGTTTCAGCTCTTCTGATAGCAAGACCTAACTGCTTGTTATGCTATTGATCAGCCCTCAAAAGGCTTGTTGGGGTTTTTTTTTAGCTAACAGTAAAACAGAACAGTGAAGTTTAGGACCCCAAGTGTTCTCCTCCCAGTGTTTCTGTACTTTTTTTTGAGTTAACTAGAGAATAAAACACTCCAGGAAATCACTCAAGCTACAGTCATGCTGCCATGCATTTGGGTATCAGTTTCTGGTGCCTCAATTTCACACTTTGCTAGAAGCATGCACGAGCAGCAAGTTTCAATTACTCACCTCTAAACCACTTCTGAGCCTGGACTGGGGCATTTGGATCCCTGCTTCTGAAACAGACAGGATGGCAGTATCCTCAGAATTTTCTAATGGTGCCTGGTTATTATTTTAAACATGGCTTTCTGCATCCTAAAGAGATATTAAAGCAAGAATATGGCAGCTGACACATTACTTATTACAACTCACGTCAGTGTGGCAGCTTTTCTTACCAAAGAAAAAACATTTTTTTCCTTTAAACCCAGAAGAAATGAAATGCATCCCCTGCTGCCATAAGTAATGTCAGAAAGCAACCTTTTAAAATATTAAGTGGTTGCTCTATTTATTCATTCCAACAGAAATTACATGTTAGCTTGCCATGTGCACAAATGGTTTCTCATCTATAAATTGCAAGTAATTCAGTAAAGTTTACTGCAGTTCTGTTAACTCTTTGGTTTTTTTGGCTTGTCAGTTCCATTCCCATCACACCCATTGCCTCAGAAGAGGATGGGGATTGTCCTAAAGGACCATCTGAGGAAGCACAGTCACTTCAGGTATTACTACAGCAGCTCCTCAGTTGTTGCAGCAGCAGCAAACTAGTACAGATTTCCACCCTCAGGGCATTCCTATGTAAATATGGGTCTGAATTATTCCAGTCTTAGTTAAACTTCCTCTCTTATCTCACCCAGAAAGAGGTAGCATCCAGGAAGTCTTAAATCCAGGAAGCTTTTCTTTTACTTTATGTTCAGGAAAAAGAATAGCCATACTCAGTGTTTAGCAATCATCTATTTTCTCCCATTTGCCTCCATAATCCAGGAAAACAAAGAAACAATGAAACATATTTGCTGCTGGAGTTCACTCAACATTTATATAATTATCCCTGCTGGGGAACTCATTTTAGAGGAGGTTGTTTTTGTTGTTTGGTTGTTGGTATTTTTAATATTTTTCTTTTTTTCCACAGGGAAAACAGATTAATTCCTTGGCAACAAAATTCTAATTAATCAAAAACGTGGCTCTATTCATTCTTAGCTTCATCATGACAATAAAAATATCAGATGTTTGCTGCTGAAATTATAATTTTGATTCAATACAAAAATCAGGTGGCTCTTAAGATTTAATTATAAAAATAAAAATCAGGTTTATTGCCTCTGCACCAGTGTTTATCTTGATCTGTGATTCACTGATTGCAGAGATAAATGATCCAACATGAGGCAGGACTTTGCAGAAACAGCTGGAGGAACAGCCTTACCTCCAACCCAAGAGCTTGTCAGCCAGCCCAGCAAATTGTCCCCATGTCAACAGCAGAGAAGTGGCTTTTTACCTCTGAGCTTCATTCAAGCAATTACTAGAGAGAAAACAAAATATTCAAGAGCAATCTGGCCCATACATAAAGGCCACTTAAGGCACCACTTGTGCTGTCACCAAGGTCATTGCAAAGAAGTCCACTTTCCAGCATCTCAAGCTTCCATCTTATCTTTTCTGACATAAACAGGAGCTTTCCAAGCCAATCCCTCATCCATCATCTGACTCTCCTTCCTTTGTGAGCCACACCTCTCCTCTATTAAACTCCCAGAACTGGGAGTTTTGGTCTTTTCATAATTGAATGAACCTGACCCTGCCTTTTGAGTCCACCCAAATCTCCCATTCAAATCAAACCTTAACCCTGGTTTTGATTGATTTCCTTAAAACTCTTCTGTCAGTGCTACTTTGTGCACACTGTAATTTCTAAAGGGAAAATATTGAATCTTAACTTACTTGATATTGTGTCTCTTTAATCATGCTGCCATATGAAATCCAGCTGTTGAGAACTGAAATAAAAAGCAGCAGCAGTGCTGGCTTTCATTATTTTTCCATACATTTCTTGGATGTGGGGTCATGGAGATGAGGGATATATCTGAACCTTGCTTTTTTTTCCCCCCTGAGATCACCTTCACTTAATGTAAAGATAATAATTTGCAGAGACTAAGACAGTGATGGATATGCTGGCTAAATGCATCAAAGGGAAATATCCTTGTACCTACAAACTCCAGAGAGTGAAAAGCTGAGCAGCTAACGTGTTCAACAAGCTTCACCTTCATCCCTCCCAGGCCTCTGTAATTTTGGTTAGTAGCACCTTCCTCCCCCTCAGGATTTTTTCAGTCTACACCCTCTTCCAGAATTAAATATCTATGTCTGCTCTGTCCCACAGAATTCATCTTGAAACCCTTCCTAGTATAATGCTTGGAGTTCTTACCAAAAAATCCTTCTTTGTGTCTTTTGTGATTGTGAACAGAATATCAAAACAGAATCCTTCTTTCAGCTGATGCTGCTTGATCCTTCTGTAATGCAGATGAGAAAAAGCAAAAGCAAATTGGTGTAAAACCAACTGGATGCTGTCCCACTCTGGTGACAAACCTTCACTTCCAGTCTCCCACCACCAGGGAGGAGCTGGACTGGACATCATTTCACATGCCAAAGCTTTTTCAAGGAGTCTTGCCTTTTTTTTTTTGTTTAAACTCTCAAGGAAAAGGCATCCCTACCTGGAGAGGATGCACAGCAAGCTGCCTTGAGGATAAATGGCCCTTGGAAAAGGTACCTGCATCACTATTTACAGATTATTATGCTTCATCTCAGGAGTGCAGCCTGCTGAGTGTCTGCCCGGGTCCCTGTCAGGTTAATGGACAACTCAGCATTGTGGCTGAATGCTGCACCAGTCCCTCCAGGGGAAAAAAGGAGCAAACTCTGCAAATTGCCTACACCTGACTGACAGGCCAGCTTTTGGAGCACAGCCAGGAAGGGACTCCCAGCCAAAACCCCCAGTTCATCCTCATCTTCACTGGGTGTAAAAAATTTTCCCCACGTCTGATTATTCAGGAGGAAAAAAAAAAAAAAGGCTCTTTGTTAGAGCAACACACATTTTCCTGCATGCTCTGAGGGGGGAGAAACAAAACAGAACAAGATAGCTAAGAAATGAATATTCAAACGTATTTAAGTTCCTTTTTTTCTTCTTTGTGTCTTCACAAGAAAATCTCCTCAGAGAATAATCATCTCTGTGAAGAGCTGGCGAGCCTGCCAAGCAAAGCAAACTGGATTTTATTTTGATGGGCAGACTGCAATGTGTATTTATTATCCTGGGTCTCCTTGGAGCAGGAGTATTACTGATTTATATTGTCTATGCCAAGGATCTCATCTGGAATATTGTAATACCCAGAGAGTACCCTAAACGTATTTGCCTAGTTATTAGCCTTAATTACCAGGATTTCAGCAGGAATACAGTGAAAAAGTAATAATCACACGTTTCCTTTTATAACAGAGAACTAAAAGATATTTTCCCTCATATAGTTAATGTACGGTTGACTTCATATTTTTCTTCCCAATAAAAATATTTCAAAAGAGTGAGACCTGGGTTTAATCTTCTAGGAAAAAAAAACAAACAAGAAACCCCACTTCTGTTCTTAAGAATTTCATATTAACAGTTTTTCATCTCTTGGCCTCTGTGATATTTTAATCAAAACCTTCCTTGTAAGGGTTTGGTAAATGACATTTTACTGTCATTTTAGCTCACAAAAATTGTTAAATAACCACAAGGTTAAATTAAACCTCTTTGTACAATGAGAACTACAAATCAGTTTTAAAAAACAGCAGTTGAAGTATTTTGTCTACAAATTATCATATAACAGTTTGGGTTGGAAAGGACCTAAAAGACCACCAAGTTCCAACCATGTGCAAGGGACACTTCCCAGTAGATCAGGTTGCTCCAAGCCTCATCCAACCTGAATTCATTACTGCTAAGGACTGTGCAGCCACAATTTCCCTGGGCAAACTCTTATTTTTCAGTTATTTTATAAACTGAAACACAAATGGCTCAGGAGCCCATTGCTAGGGGGTGGCATATGTTTGAAAAGTCTGAGTCTTAGGCATCAATTTAGTAACTCTGTTTGCTTGCTCTCTTCACTCACCTCTGCCAGTTCTTCTAGTTAAAAGAACAGAAGAATTTAAACCAGAATTTTAAGCATTAAATGTTTTCTATCAATAAGACAAAGCTTGACAAAAAAGTCTTAGTCTTTTCATAGGTTATAATCACTTTCTAGCAGCAGGCTTCCAAGCAGAGGGGAAGCTCCTCTGGGATTTTAACTAGAAAATCAGACTAAAATTTATGAGTAAAGCCCCCCTGACCATCTTCTGCTTGCAAGACTGGACACGTGTCAGCACTTGCTATGCCAGCAAATGATACCTTGATATATTTATACAACAAGAGATTTAGTGAGAAAGTTATAATGAACCTCTAAGCTTATTTAAGGAAAAGCAACTGCCAGAGAATAAGGCCAGGATAATTACTGTTGACATGTTTAATCCCTTTGTGGCAGGTGAAAAAACTCAGCTTGGTTAAGACACTATATACAGAATATAGGGGGGTGTTTCAATAGAGATGGCATTTGGAAGAGAAGATGGCAGGTGCAAGGAAAGTTTATTTCAGGTATTATGGGCTTTGTGCTAGATTTACTGCATTCAAGCAGCATTCTCTTAGGAAAAAAAAAAGAGAAAGAGAGAGAAAGGTTATTTGTGCTGTGCTAAAAGACACAGGAAAAGTAGCTAGTGGAAAGAAAAGGCTGTTTTCAACTCATGACAGAATTTTGCTTTTAATTGCACATAGAAGAAACTCAGAATCCCCTATTCCCTTTATGCCATTCTAATGCTTGCCATTTCCAAGAAGGAAATTTTTATTAGCTATTCCACAATAGAGAATCCACAGCACAGACAAACCAACAGTCTGACTTGCAGATGTGCTTAGGAGGAAGATTGGATACAGAGCATTTGGTGCTGAGTACCTTGGAAAAAAAACCAGATTTCTCAGATTGCAGAAGGCCATTCAGTCAGTAATCCTTCCAGCTAAAAAACAGCAGAAAGAAGGAAAGAAGAATGCTGAATGTTCAATGCCCTCATCAGTACATCACAAACTTAGAAATAATTATGATGCATACACACATGCATCATGTGTGATGCAGCCCAGGTACCCATCAGACCTTTGCTTCAACCCACACTTTAGAGCTGGATCAGGAGATAACATCTCAGTGAAAAACACCTCCATGTTTCTCTTCAGCAAGCAGAATCCCTTTCCATTTTTCAATAAAAAATTGAATTCATTTAAATGGCTGAGTCTCAGCTCTTAGTAAAGATGTTGAAATGCTGAAAGACCAAAATTTCCATTAAATCCATGAAAATAACTCAGCTGCTATTAGCTGTAAAATTTTGGACTACAAAGAACAGAATGTATTTGAAGTAGAAATGGGCTTTGTACTGAGTACTCCAAACCTTAACTCTGTGTGCTCTGCACCAGTGCCCTGCTGAACCTCAGCAGTGTTTGATGGTGGGTATACCCACCTTTCTGTGCTGTTATCTTCTAATAACTCATCTAAACAGAAAGCCTGTACCCACAGAACTGAAGCACTGAAATACTGTCTCTCTATTTCTTTGCACTATGCTATTAATATTTTCCCAGTGTAGTTGCTGGTGCATGCATTAGTTTTTAATTAGCATTCTCTGAAATTACCATGCCTGAAAAAGGCATTTGTTTGTTTAGCAATCCAGGTTTCCACAATATTTTTTTTGTTTGTTGCCTCCCCAGATTTCACCTCAGAGTCCAACCAGCTAATTTGATTTACCTAATTTTAAAAGATAATGTAACAACCCAAAGCAAATCACTTGGAGTTAAATTCAATCAAGTCATTCAATAATTTGCCTTTCGTGTGATTTAATTTCATGCAGACTAATGAATACAAAATTAGGCAAGATTGAAGAAAGGACTCTGCAGTGCCTTCTGGAGCAGGCACTGCCACCTCCTGACCCAGCCACTGTGCCCTGCACCCACCCCACTGCTGCAGACACCAAGAGCTGCTTCAGCACCCAGGTTTTGGGGCTCCCCACCAGTTCTCCCTGCAGCCTCACCAGTTCCCAGGCAGGAGAGAGGCAGCAGTGACTCCCTGGGAGATCTGCATCCAGCAAAGGCTGTGTGTGACTCCTGCACAGCTGATCTCTCCGACCACCAGGGCTCTGTGGACTGCACACTGCTGTCTGCAGAGATATTGGGTGGAAAAAACACCTGAGATCACTTGTAGATGTTGTGGGGTTTTAGTTTACTGAATACTAACTTATTTGCTATTATTTCCCTATGGTGTATATTTAATTTGTTATTTTTTCTTTTTAATTTAAAAGCCACTTAGTGCTGTTATACACTGTAAAGAAAAAGGAAATTACACACCTAGCTTTGCTGGGTAAATAACAGGACATGAATACAGCAGCCTGCATGCAGACCTCCAGGATCTTAACAGCAATCTTGTAGACACAGTGGAGTAAAATAAGCCTGACCTCTAGTGAACCCAAGTGCTCACACCACTTCTGCCAGAGGCAGAGTCTCCAGTGATCTTCACACTCTGGAAAACTTTATTCTCAGTTCTGAGGTGAAGATACATTTTTGTTAGGACATAAACCAAAGTGAAGATGAGGACAACAAAAGGAGAAGGATTATAATCCTAATTATTACACAACTTGGAAGTGATTGGAGAGATGAACACTACAGAAGCATCTGAATAAGGAAAAAGCTGTGGGTTCTGACTGCTGAGCTGTACTTCTGAATCTACTCTGCCTTATTTTCATTTTTATGGAAGTAAAAATTTCATTACCTATGCTTAAAATTGAAGTATATTAAATATTGCAGCCAACTCTGAGAGATTTCTGAGGTATTTCAGGGTCTGCTTAGGTCATTAACTTCTTGGCTAGAAGTACACAGCTGCAGAGGGCTGCAGTTTCTCCTAGATACCCATCAGATATTAGAATTAAGGTATAATAAAAAAAGAGATATCTACTACTTTTTGAAACAACTTGAATAACAAAAACATTACAAGAAAACACAGCAGTGGAAAGTGAAGTATGCAATAAATAGCAGCACTTGCAATGTTTCCCACAAGCAGAGTTTCAACCATGGAACCAGGTACCTAACCTAAGGCATTTTCCTGCAAAGCTCCCCCAGGCCACTGTTGCTTTCAAATTCACAGCTCCAGTCATAGAAGGAGTACTCACAAACCAGTGAGGAAAGCAGCATAAAAGAGTCTGAACAAACAGGCAGCAGGGCCAAAAGCTGTGGCAAATTCAGTTTCCAAAGGCTGGAGATTCCACCACCTTCCTGAGCAGCCTGTAGGTGATAGAAATACCTGGGAAGAATTATTTCTGTAAAATTCTTCATGCATTTGAGCACTGATTGCAACTGCACTTGAGAGAAATACTGCATCACACCTCTGGAGCACACAAGCACAAGATGTTGAACCTTGATGCTTTGTGCTCCTGCTAAAACAAATCCCTTATTGACAACATTTCATTCAACAAGTACAACTCTGAACAGAGAGTGCAAAGCAAACCAGAATAGTGCTTTCTTTAGCATTTTCTTTAGCATAGTACATAGCTAATGATGCTGCATGAAGAGGAAAATATCAATGGATAAAATAAGGAGGCATGTTTAGCTAGAATGCAGACATGAGTTGATGTATTCTTGATGTATTTACCACCTTGCATTTAGTTGGAGATTATCAGCCACTGAATTTGACTAAACCACCAGGATATATCACACACACTTTTTTCATCCACTCAACGAACCTTCAAGTAACTCCTGAGCTGAGACAGCATAGATAAAATTACAGATCACTCTCCAGCACTGATTTCTGGCACCAGGTGATACCTTGATCCAGCACACTACTCAAAACTAGCAAATATCCCCCATGGGAACCATCATGTAAAAAGGCTCCAAGGTTATACATTAAAAGACCTATTGTTAACTTGGTGCCTCTGCTTCCCAGGCAAGGACATGCAATTTTTTAATCCTTATCCTTTCCTCTTTAAAAGGTGCCTAGCAGAGAATGTAAGGAGAGCTTCTTAGACCTGGGGCTACAGAAAGCAACTCAGGCAAGAGCAGAATGAAGCACAGCTTAAACTGATGGCTGCAACCCAGCACACCAAGGAATTGCTCCAGGTCTTTGTCATCTCAAAAAGGCAAAGGCAGCTAAAGACAACCACACAGGTTACCAACAGAATAATTATTTCAGTATCTGTAATGTTCTTAGCGATTCTTTTAACCTTTGCTTTAAAAGCCCTGATAGTGTCAAGAGGGACAGATAGGAGGGCTCACTTCCAGTCTAGCAAAATCTGCCCTGAGCAAAGGGCACAGGAGATACTTAGATGTGTTTGAACAAAGATAATGGCTTCTTGACTGGGGGATAAGGGTAATTTCCAAAGCTCAGCATAAGAAGTAACAGTTCGGAGGAAAAAGATTTTCTTTTTCCCCCCAATTTGACTGCTGAAATACATTAATGCATTTGCTCCTCATTTAATTAACCCCAATGAAAGGAAAATAGAAACACACCATTTTTTAGTGTTTACAATTGGGCCTCTTAAGACTCACACACCAACTGTGTTACAGAACCTTTCCATTACACCTCACAACTGTGAAAGAAAAACCAGAAGTCTCACCCAGCTATTGTAACAAAGCACAAACAAGGAATAAACATCCACCCAACCCTAAACCTCAATTATTTAAGGTGAGGCATGGAGATACTGCAAGAGAAATAACCTTTGGCTGTTGGGTGGTTGGTGGTGTCCAGGAGTGAAGTTTTCCTGGAATTCAGGGTGAAGAATTAACAGGTTTCCAGGTTACACTGTTGCACTGAGCAGTCTTGCCTGCACACCAATCCTACCTCTCGGATTAAGTAAAGCAGACCCAAAAAAACCACTTTTGAACCTCAAATCTTCCTACCTGCAACCAGCAGTGTCGCAACACCCGCGATAAGCAGCAGCACAGCCCCTCCTGCCCCGCACCTTATCTCGGGGGCACCCACACCCCCCGCCAGGTCAGGGCTCAGGCATCCCGCCCCGCAGCGAGCCACGCAATCGGTGAGTTAATAAACCGCCTCTTTTTGTTGTTTTTGCCTCCCTTTTTGATAAGGTTTTCCTCACAGCGAGGAGCACACGATTTGGGAATTTCCAGCAGTCCCAGCCCACGGCGGGTGATGAGAGAAGGGGCGGGTGGGTGCGGGAGGGACGGCGGCTTGCGGCGTTTTCCAGAGTTTAAAGGCCACGGGGCGATACGAACGGGGGAGCGGGCGGCGGCCCGTGAGGGACAGCGGGGGAGCGGGTAGGCGGCTTCTGACAGAAAAGGCTTCTCCAGACAATGAGCCCCGCTAAAGCAATTACCGCCTCTGGCCCGGGACCCCCCCTGCTGATCCCCTCTGAGGCGAAGGCGGGGATGTGAGGGGTGTGAGGGGTGTGCGGGGGGTTGCGGAGTGGAGAGGCGTCACGCGCCCTGCCCCGCGCGCCCCGGTTCCCGCGCCTCCAACCCGCCAAACCCCCCGGCCCGGCTCGAGCCCGCGGCGGGAGGAGGGGAACGGCCCGGGAACGCCGCTCTCCGATTGGCTGCGAGGCGCGGGGGGGTGAGATCTGATTGGCTGAGCAGATCCCCCCCCCTCCCTACCCCCCCCTCCCGCTTCTCCTCCACACCCCCCCCATCTTCTCTCGGCCGCTCCGAGGGTTGAATTCAAATCGCACCGGGAGCGGCCGCGCAGAGGGGCGGGAACCGGACCGGACCGAGCGGAGACGGTACCGATCCCGGTGTTCCCCGGCTCCCACGTCTCCTGAGGTGAGCGCCGGACGAAGGGCGGGAGGGAAAAGCAGCTCGCTGAGTGTAGCGGTGGCGCCAAATGTTTAAACCGGATCCCGGAAGGGCCCCGCCCGCCGGTGTCGCCCAATCGGCGGCACGGAGCCCTCAGAGCCCGGGGCGGGGCCCGAGCCGTTGGGCGGCGGGCGCGGGCCGGGCCCAGAGGCGGGAGGAGGCGATCGGACCCCGGCGGCGGCGGGGAGAGCGGCGGGAACCGGGCAAGGAGAAAAGGGGGGGGGATCCGCGCCGCCTGCCCGGTTTGCTGCTCGTCACGGGGAGAGAAGAGTCCCCCCGCCGCCTTCCCGGCTTAACGCTTCCCTCCTCCCTCCCGCAGAACCGGCTGGACCTGCGATGCGGAGCCCGGCGGCGGGCGGCGGTTCCTGAGGATACGCGGCGGGAGAATGCGGCAGGCGGGCGGGGAGAAGATGGGCACCGGCGACAAGGTAATTCCCGCTGCTTCGCCTCCCTGGGCAACCTAAAGGGCAGCCGGTATCGCCCCCACAAACCCCCCATCCTTCTCCCCCCAGTCCCCGGGGGCTGCTGTGCCCGGTGACAGCCCCCGGTGCCCGCGCTCAAGCCGTTCGCAGGTGGGCGGAGGGAGGGGACCGGAGCCTCAACGAACGCGGAGGGGAAAAAATCGTTGGATGGCGGCGATCGAGCGGCTCGCACCTTGGCTTTAATTCCTACCCCGAACGAAATCACCTCAAAACTTTCCCCGCCGACCTTTATCCGGCTGCTGGGTGAGGAGCTGTGCTGCTCCCCACCTCTTTTCTTGGTTTTTTGCCTTAAGAAAAGGGGTTTCCTTCGTCCTTTAGAGCTTTGTGCTGCTGATCGCCGGTCATCCTGACTGTATTTTCCCTAAAGGGAAAGAAATGAAAAAAAAAAAATTATCTTTAGACCACCACAGGCCCCGTGTCTTTGCTAAAGGCACCGAAAAAAAATGGTTTCAGGGAAGGGGTTTGCTGGTTCAGAGTGAGTCCAACCTTTGAGCTACCCTAAAAATGCAATTGGTATCAGTCATCATAGACTCCCAGATGGGTTTGGGTTGGACCGGACCTTCTAGATCACTTAGTCCAACCCCCCTGCCATGGGTAGGGACACCTCCCACTAGACCAGGTTGCTCCAAGCCCCATTCAACACTTCCAGGGATGGGGCAGTCACAGCTTCCCACAATGACTCTTATGAGCGAATAAATTCCTGTTTTTCTGTTTTTTAACATCACAGTTTTTCTCTTTCTTCCTCTGTAGGAAAATCATTCTTCCGAGCCATGCAGAAACCTACTGAAAACTCCTCTGAAACAAGCAGCTACCTCACTTTCGGTACTGACAGAGATACAGCCTGACTGTCAGCCTCTAACCACACCCCCAAAGCCTAAAGAAATCCCTCCAGCAGATCCATGGACACCTACTTCAAACCTGAAAATGCTGATTAGTGCAGCTAGTCCTGAGATTAGGAGCAGAGAACAGAGAAGGGAACTGTCAAACAACACAAGTGAGGTCCTACAGGCAAAACACTGTTTGCAGGTATGTTGTAAAGGGGTCTTCTTTATTTACTTTTTTTTTTTAAAGTTAGCTGAAGGCTGTTTATTCAGAATAAAAAGTTATCCATTAACATACCACGGTGTTTTTATAGTTTGGAATATTTACCAAACATAAGGATATTGCTTGTTTACATACAACAAGTAACACTTTGCTGGTTTCATTTCACAACCCTTGAGGACAAAGGGAGAACGTGGGGCTCACAGTGAGGCTGTTAAATATCTATGTGTACATATTGTACAAAAATTTCAACTTCTGTTTTTATTTCCATGTAGGAGCACTTATCAGGAGATGAATATGAAAAATCTCAACCAAGTCGGAAAGAGAAAAGTCTGGGATTACTGTGTCATAAATTCTTAGCTCGATATCCTGATTACCCCAGCACTGCAGAGAGTAACTACATTTCACTTGATGAAGTAGCTGAAGAGCTTAGTAAGTTGGTGTCTATGCTATTATGTGTTTCTTCATACAACTGTGCCAGTAACCATTTGCATTAATACATTTTTGCTCTGTAAAATTCTGAATGTTTGCTGTGTACTCTCAAACTTATTTAAACTCAGCTTTAAATTCTAAAGTTATTCTTTTAAAAAGCTAAAATTTTTTCAGTGATCTGAATTGAGAAACTTGGAACAATGTTTGATTTTAAACATCTAAATTATTGCCAATACTACAAATAACCAGGTGCAATTTTTTGGACATAAAGATGAAGGCTAAGATGAATTTTTGTTTTTTTAGCTGAACCCACAACTTCCTGTCCAGTCATGACATGAAAACAAGAAACTACTTTCTACTCTTTAACTTTCTCATTTTTTATCACACTAATGATCTACCAAGAGTCCAAGTTGCTAACATTAAACTATAGTTTTATTTTTATCAAGGTGCTATGAAATTACAATATTCTGTAGATTATAGCACTGGTGATAGTTATAAATCATTCTGCTAGAAATACATTCAGAATATGGGCAACACAGAAGAAGGGTGAATTTCAACTTAAATTAAATTATTTTTTTTTACTTTGTACAGAGTAACATCTCTTTTAGAAAATGTCCAGTCAAACCCAAGAAATTAACAGACAAAAGACAACAGGACAGTGTGTTAGTAGAAGAACAAATAAAAGCAAGTTACAAAACTGTTGTCTGCTATGAATTTCCAAGGATATTGAATGAGATGAGCTAAAATTGATGCAATGAATAATTAAAAATGCTTTGTTTTTTTTTTAAAGCTGTATTGAAACTCATCTAATGGCTCTTCTGGCAACAGTAAGTTTTATTTCTTAAGGAATGCTGTAAACCAAGTGTAACTGTGGAAAAGCAAATCCTTCTTTATCTAGAGAATCACTTTCTTTTCTTTGCTGGCAAGGTCTGCGAGGGTTATTTTCAGAAACCTTTGTAAGGAGAAAGAAAAACAACTTAGAGATACATTAAGAGGAGGAGAAAGTATAGGAAAGCAATCCTAAACATGACAAATGATGTTTAAATGTATGACAAAGCATATTTTAAGTAGCAGAGATGTCATGGTCATCATCTTTTTTTGTTTGTTTTCAGATGTTGAACGCAGACGCATCTATGATATTGTTAACGTGCTGGAGAGCCTACACATGGTGAGCCGCCTTGCCAAGAACAGATATGCTTGGCATGGGAGACATAACCTCTCCAAAACCTTGCAGGCTTTGAAAAAAGTTGGAGAAGAGAACAAATATACCCAACAAATTCAGATGATCAAGAAAAGAGAGTACGAGCACGAGTTTGATCTCGATGGGGAAAGAAACGAAGAAATGGCAAGACCTTTTGGCTCAAATGAGCATTCAGAAATGTCCTTTGTTGAGCTCCCAGGAATGGAATTTCGTGCTGGTAATAATTCTTTGTAATGCCAAGAACAATATGTGCTTGTAATGATAAATGTCTATGAATTTGGAAAAAAATTCACTAGACATCATTTTGTTTTTTTTTTCCTGAAACGACACCGCTTGACAGGCACCTGTGGTGAGAAAAAGTGCTCTAGATTCTTTCAGTTCTCGTTCAGTTCTTTCATATTTATTTTGTTTTTATAGTGCAAGAGCAAGAGGTCATCAGGTAAAACTATGAGACATACCTAATATAATATCCAATTGCAGGATTTGTTACCACTGAATATTGTAGAAGCCAAAACTACCAATTACTCCGTTAATCCATTTTTTTTATTTAGGTTTGATTCAGGAAAACAAGGTTAATTAGGGATTGTTAAATACATTGTATAGCCTTCAGTTAATCATCTTTCAGAGCACAAGCTGTCAGACAATAGGAACTGTATACAGAGGGAAACATTGGTCTCTGTAGTTAGACTTGGTATCCACCTAATTATCTCATTCTTGCCATGTAGAGACAGGATTGTGGAGTCCACATCAACCCTGCCTAGTTGCTGTGTTGTTTTTTGTTATAATGTGTTACTGACACATTTCTTCAGTGTTTTATAAATGTTTGTGGCTGGTGTGTCACTTAACACTTTAATCCTCTCTCCTGTTGCTGCAGCATCAGTAAACAGCAGGAAAGACAAATCTCTGCGAGTGATGAGTCAGAAATTTGTGATGCTGTTCCTTGTATCAACTCCTCAAATAGTAAGCCTTGAAGTTGCTGCTAAAATCCTGATTGGAGAAGACCAGTTAGAAGACTTAGATAAAAGCAAGTTTAAAAGTAAGTAAAATGCTGCTGTGGCTGTCTGCTTTTTGATCTCATTCTAATTTGCAGTATCTAAAAGGAATATTCTTGTACAAGTGGATGTAGTGTAAAATACCATTATCTTTTTCCATCCATAAGTAGATTTGAGGCTCTAAAAACACACAAAATACCTTGCACAGTTTTCAGTGCATAGTCATTGATACATAATGAACACATATAAGAAAAAGTCCATTAAATCTTCTTTCCTCAAGTAAAGTCACCAGTCTGCTAAGAATTTCTTTCTCTCTTTCCTCAAGCAGTCTGTCAAAGATTTCAGCATCATTTCATCAAAGATGTCCCAGACTCATGCACATCTGTCTTCTGGTTATCTAATTTCCTTGTTCAAAACCTAAAGAAATTGTGTCAAAGTCCTGCTAATAAATGACACGTGAGAGGAAGTGAAACCCAGTGCTGCAACTGCCAATTATTTCTTCATTCTTTCACCCTGCTCTCAGTTCCCTGCACACTTCCTCCTCTTGCTCTCCATTCAAATGAAAAGGTCCTTCTAGGGCTGTGTATCTCTAATAATCAAAAACATGCCTGCTCTTGAGGCATCAAGAATTAATTGTGGGTTTCATTGTAAATTACACCATCCCTTGATTCTCAGGCAGAATCATTTGGGGGTTTTGTTTTGGGGTTTTTTTGGTGAATTGTATCAATGTTATAAGAAAGCTGATCCTCACTGGTTTTAGTTAATAATATCCTTTCCATTGCATCATGGCCACAGAGAGAGGATGGGTAATCAGTAGGAGCTTTTTGTTTGTTTCTCATTTTTATTCCTCTATAACATCTACCCTGCAATAAAAGCATTTTCAGGGCATTCTGTCCATGTATCTGCATTCCAGGTATCACCTGGTTTACTGTGTTCCTGGTTAGGAAGCAGAGTCCTGAGATTCATGACTTGCTAGACCTGAAATTTTCAGCAGCAGAAGTTTTGACCTAAGCACAATACCAGTCCAGAAGTCACTTGACAGCTGCCTAAAGCTTTTCCTCAACCTGAAAACAGTTGAGAATGTGCAAAATGACACCTATTTCACAAAACTCTTCTTACAAAAATTTTATAAAGGTTTTTCCCTGAGGAGAGTGTTACAGTGTTTTTAACCTGATACATGTTAATTGGACTTGCTGTACTTTACATTTGTTATTTTTATTTCAGCCAAAATTAGGAGACTTTATGACATAGCAAATGTTCTCAGTAGCCTTGAGCTCATCAAGAAAGTTCATGTTACAGAGGAGAGAGGGAGAAAACCAGCATTTAAATGGACAGGACCTGAGGTCTTGCCAAATATCCAAGGTATGTGTCTTTTCATTCTGTTCTGTTGATGATTTTGATTGTTTCTTTGTTTTCTTAGTGAAATGATTTATTTTTTTTTTTACCAAAAGACAGTAAACTAAGCAGAAAGCCTTTGTTAGTCACATCACTGCCCTTGAAAGCACAGCAGCACTTATTCCCACAGAGTAATGTACTCATGCTGAGACTGGCATTTCCATTTTTGCTGCTGCTAGTCCTTGATAGTACTTAAATGGCTCAGATAACTGCTTTTAATTACTCAATCTGCATATCAGATGTAGTGACTCTAATTTTTTTCTGCTTTTAAGATACAAAACTTGAAGCAAATTCAACGACCTGTCCCCCACCAATTTCAGAGTCCATCACTTCCAAAGAGCAGTGTTCAAAAAACCTTTTTCCTTCAAAAGGAAAGCAAAACTTCACTCGCCATCCTTCTCTAATAAAATTAGTTAAAAGTATAGAGAATGACAGAAGAAAGATCCAATCAGCTCCAACCAGTCCAGTTAAAATCAGTACAAGTAAGTAGCTGAAAAATATCTTTCTGTATCTTTTCCTAAGTTTGCTTTTGACTCAGATGTAATTGTGCATTAAATACACAACTTGCCATGTTGTCACAGGAGATGTGGATGGCTTCTTACAAGAGAAGTGTCTTAAATGTCAAAAAATAAACAAGATGGGGAAAATGCATGTTTCCTATAAATCTGAGGCATTACAAGATTGATTGGGAAGGCAAAGCTGTGTTCAGCAGTTTGATGGACCAAATCCAGTCAGCTTGTGGAGTTGCATAAATGTAAATATATTGAGATCTGCACCAAATTAAATGCTGTAGAAAGCTCTAGCCTCCTCTTTCACACCAAATACACAAGAAGTGGGATATCACTATTTCTGGTTTAAGAAGAATATTAAATCTCTTTTTACCTATTCCTATTTTGACTTTGTGTGATGTCACTGGTTACAAACTGTGTAGTAGAGTTGATTCTCTGAATATTGGATCTCTTGCTTTGAACTGCTCTTAACCCTCTTTTGCTATGGAAACTTTGCCTTTGATCTTATTCTCTGAGCAGTTCTGTATTCCATAAAATTGCCAAAAATGAGCTATCAGTGTTCATGTTCTTGTTAGGTGTCCTCTTTGGAGAGAAGAAAAGGTTTTAGAATTTGAGGTAAGCTACTATCTAAATGACTGAACCAAACTGGAGCTGCAGCTTGAGAATAACATGGAGTCTTAGTGTTTTCTCATTAAATATTTGTGCCATGTTAAATATCACAGCCTTCCCAAGGTAGAATTTAACTTTTACATTTGATATACTCATATTTTGGTTTTGTTCTCCCCCTCCAACCAGGTACTGATCAAACTTTACCACCTTTTCCAAGCAAGGTGTCTCAGGTTCCAGCAATGGCTAAGCAGGAAGGACAATCAAAGTAAGTTCTACAAGTGTTAAGGTGGAAAGCTTGATTTTGTTACTGGCCATTAAATTAAAGCTCTGCTCAGTTTGAGTTGGGCAATAGTCTGCAAAAACCTGGAACCCCTGATACTGCAGGCTCTTTTTTTTTTCATTTATTATTTTCTGTTTAGTGGATTGAGAAGTACAAGTTCATGTAAAACCTTTATATTGCAGAAAATAATTTGTCAGGGCATTAATTTCCCTGCCAAGGTATTAAAATATGTTTGGGCTTTTTGTTTTGTGTTTGTGAAGGAAAGCAAAGGAGATGAAAATGAAATTGTCAAGATCTGCCTTGGAAGGTGAATTGCCCTCCCCTGAGGCAATCCCCAGGCCTGAACCTCCTCAGCCTGCAGCACCCTCTCAGCAGCCAACTCTCACACCACAGCTCGGGGTCTGTCCTCCCAGCCACAGTTCAGTCTCACCAGTAATTCTACCTCATACTCATTCTGGTGTTTCATATGCAATCTATCTGCACCCTTCCCAAGCCCACACTGTGACAACATACAGCCCCAGTTTCATGTTGCAGCCTCTGCCATGTGCTAATGTAACTGGAATTCAGAGTGTCAATTCAAAAGTATTAAATAAATTAACCACTGAGGAAGGTGACAATCAGATAGCAACAGATAATCCAACCAAATCCTTGACAGCTAAAGAAAGACCAACTCTAAAAGCAGAAGCTTCATCACAGCGGTGCCTTAAAAGATCACAAGCATTACAAGAGGAAAATTTAATTAAAAGGTGTAAAAGTGATGAGGAAAGCCTTGATACTTCTGTGGTAAGTTAAATTATTTTTATCCTGCCATTTTACAGCTTAATGATGTTGCCAACCTACTCATTTTCAAAGTGTCTTAGGAGCCCACCACTATGAGTAGGCATTTTAGGTAATGTCATGCTAGGGATGGCATTCATGAGTTGTGATTTTTGGGGGGCTGGTTTTTGCTTTTTTACATACACACATATATAAATATCACATCATCTTGTTGGTATTTTCAAAGCATCAGGGAGAATGCATAGCATGCAACGTAAGGCAGAAAAGTTGCTGGACAGGGAATGTCCCAAAATTACCTTCTAAACATTTCTATCCAATATTTTACACTTTAGACAAAATAATACAGCACATGAAGAGCCAAGGAGGTTCAGATACACTTGATGCATACAGAGAAACTGGGTCTAGATTGCTTTCTGCTCCCCAGTTGCTGATGGTTTCAGTGTCTCTGTAAATTATTGGACTGCTTTAAATTGTGATTGCCAAAACAGTTGTGAATTTTTATCAGGGTCTTCTGACAATGTGTGGTGTCAAACATCCAGTAGCTGTGAAGGAGTGAGGGGGCATAACATGAAACTGGTTGGCTTATTGATTAGAAATTTCTATAGCACAAACCTGGGGATCAGGAGAAAGAAGAAAGCTTGCTTTCCTATTATTAAATTGTACAAATATCATTGTAGACCTTCAGTCAAGGATATTGCATCTTAAAATGTCTGACTTTGGTTTTGTATGTACCTTTTTGAAAGGGAGAACCTGTTAAAAATGAAAGCCCACCTTCCAGTAGCTCACAAATCAATCACAAAATGGACAATTTTCAGGAAGAGAGACAGAAGCAAACTGAACCATTAGTTCAAAACACTGCAAGTTGTTATGATCAACATAAAAGAGAAGATATTCCAGAAGATGAGGACAAAATCAAAACTAAACAAGACATACCTGTAGCATTTGCTATTCCTGCTCCTGAGGTAAGCATTGCCAGACACCAAAGCACATCTTGCCATTCCCTGGGAAAACACCACTTGGAGTCTTTGCAAAAGATCTATTTGTCTTTGGCTGGATTATTTTTATTGTGCTTTTAGAACCTTATTTTGTAGCAATGTAGGACTTCTATTTCAGCATTAAGTACACAAATAAGAGGACATGAAGTGACTTTCAATTGGGATGAAGATCCCAACTAATACGAAGTAGATGAAGGCAATTTTGAGATCCCTGACAGACCCCAGTCCTGTGTTTGTGTATTTTTAGTCACAAATACTTTGATCTACAACATGCTCACAAGAAACTCTTCATCAGTGGAATCTGGCATTCTGCAGTTAAGACTTAATACTGGAGAGAACTCCCATCAAGAACAGTTCTGTTGACAAAAACAAAACCTGTAAATGCCAAAGGATTGATTTCCAATAATTGTCTTATGAAAAACAATCCAAGAATGAGGTTATGCCATGATTACTGATCCAAATGTTTCTTCTGGAAAAAAAAAAAAAAAACAAACTATGCAGTATCAGGATTTCTCTTTTGCTTAGTCTAATTGTACAGTGTTAATCCCAAATGTGTCTCCAGTTCCTCACTGAGGATGCCAGCTGACTTCTGCACACCAGGGCAGTGTTACTTGAAAAGGCAAGTCCTGCAGTCAGTTCCATCCCATTTCAGACAGAAGGTGGTAGAGGCATGGGAAATAGGATCTGGGAATATGGAGGATGAAGAGTAAACAAGGCAAGGGGGATACAACTTTAGAGAAGAACTTCATAACTTTTCTTCATTACGTGTTTTGTCTTTCTCTTTTCCAGACCTTTTTTCCATCTGGTTATCTTATTCCTCTCACTCAGTGCACCCATGGCAACAAGACAAGTTTTCCTGATACAGAGAAAGCTGCAATATGTTCCTTGCAGTGCACTACCTACAGCTCACCCATTGCTGGTGAGTATTAAATGACATAGTCTGGCTTAAAGGACTGTGGAGCCAGATTCATCCTACTCAGGTAATGAAATCACAACCCAATGGCTTGAGTCTCAATTTTTTAATCCCCTTCAACACTGGATTTTTCTGTTTCAGGTGTCATTCCAGTGACAACATCTGACCTGAAAGCAGTTAACATTCCTGCTTTTCAGATAACACCCTTGAATATCATGGTGTCACCAACTTCTCTAGCAGCTACACCTGTACTGAGCAACTCCTGTCTCAATTCAGGTGATCCCAGTTCTGCCCCAAATCCAAGTTCTTCAGTTCTGAACTTTGCACTGCAACATGTGGGACTGATACCTGCTGGTGTGCAAGTTCCTGCAAGTCCTGTTCTCCAGCACAAGCCAGTCTCAACACAACCTGAAAATGTCAGCCATAGCTCAGGAAATAGGAACCCTCAAGAAGAGAAGGTAAGTTAAAATATATTACAACTTCTTGACCGAGGTGGTCTGAGTGAGAAGAATAGTGCAGTTATTCCTTTATAGCAGATAAAATATTTAAGGTGGTTTTTTAAACATTTTTTTAAATCTTTATATGCCCACAACAAGCTGGGAGTGAAGGGCAGAGTAAGTACAATATAATGGAGGGGTTAGAAAGGAAGAACAAGTATCTTACTTGTTGTGGAAGTGGAACCAGCTAGAAGAAGTGAAGAGAGAACTGTTTCAGTGGAAGGACCTTGCATAAATTTGAGAGGATCTTTAAAGAAAAATGTTCATTTCTTACTTTATCTTTTCTTCTTGCTACTCTCCTAATCTACTCTCAAGTCCTTGTATTTAACATTAGCTTTTTTTAATAGGATGGGGTTTTAAAAGAACACTTTTTTCCACAGGCATTTTCTCCATATATTTATGTAATACTGTATTGTTTAAGATCTACTTGTATTAAAAAAGGAGATAGGATGGGTTTAGAGAAGCCAGCTTTTTATTCAGTTGATTTTATATATTTATAGCTATATCTAGGAATACAAGTGTGCTCATCTTGCTAAGAGTTAAGTTTTAAATTTGAGGACAAAAAACTCTAGTTTGCTAGCACCCTGCAACAATCTAAAACTAGATTTTTTTTTTTTTAATTCCCTTTAAATGAAAGTACCTTTCCCTCTTCTCTCTTCCAAAGGAATCTCAAGAGCCCCAGACAGTTACAGAAAACTTTTTCCGCACACCAGGGGGGCCCAACACGGTGTCCTCACTACCTGCACATCAAGATGGTACCAATAGGATCTCTCAAGGAACTCTCTATATCCCCCAACGAAAACTTGAAGTGTCAGAAGACTAATTTTAGGGTATCAGATTGCTGAATGTGTTAGCAAGCATAATTACTGGTAACACACTGCACACATCTCGGATTGTACGATGGAAACTGTGTGGTTTGGACATGTATTGGCAAGACTTTAATACTGGAATAGCCTTAATTAATGCTTTAGAATAAAAACTGGCTCTTAATGAGGAAGTTAATGTCTAATAATTTTTCCAAAAGGCTTACCTGAAGTATTATAGGAACAAATTTATGTGCCTAAGGTTTTTTTGTGTTGCTCTTCTGCTATGCAAAGTAAGCTGAAAGTGTCTTTGTACAGAAAGGTACAGTCTGTCAGTCAGTACAGATTTTGCACAAAGAAAAGTACTGTGAGAGTGTACATATTTTATGTCTTAACAAAAAGGCCATAGTTAAAATGTCTTGCTCTTATGTTAATAATGCTCTTTTGTAAAGTTAGTAAAAAAAAACCCAAAACAACAAAAAAGGAATTCTTAATCATTTTTTATATAAGTTAAGAATTATTTATACTGTATTTTTAAATCAGTTTGTTCAGATTAAACTTACATCAAACTTAAATTTTGACTTTTTTTGTTTGATCAAATTAAATTACCTGAGTTAAGTGATAACATTCTACATTCACTGACTTCTCCCTTTCTTTAGAAGACAAACCCCTGTCAGACAAAAAGAAAAAGGGTATTTCATCAGGAAGGGATTTAATTAACTCGATCCAAGTTCTGAACTTGGTCAGTAGAGATTAAATTTCCTAATAACAACAACTAGAGGAAAACATAGTTATAAAGTTTGGAATTCAGAGTATCCTTATCACCTCATAGTATTCTGGAAAGTGTTATCCAAATGTCACAGTGCTGAGAAGTGACATGGTTTGGGTCTCAAGCTACACAGATCATCTCAGCGAGGTCTGAAGATGTGCACTCCTTACATAGCCAAGATTCTGCAGTTTCTCCTATTTTGCAATTTCATATCAAACAGGTTAAGTCAAACCAACTGATTTTAAGTAGAGCAAGGTCTCTTCTAAACTGAAGGGAAAAAGATGAAGCCTCCTGACACTGCTCATGCTCTCCTTAAAAAAGGAATAAGTAACAGAGAAAAGGAAAATACAGTGTGCCTGCCTTCCCAGCTGAAACCTGCCTGGCTATCCTATGGTAGAAACAGTAGCAAGGCCCAAGATTCAGGCTTGAAGTGGGTTAAAAACCCATAATTAGAACAGCTGATAGAGTAAAACTAATTGGCTTACTTTTAATAATGCCACATTATTTTGTACTACAAAACACACCTGACAGAACAGGATCATTAAAATACTGCTACAGAAGGGGAAGGATAAAAGCTTGAAAATGGGGGGGATTCTCACTGCAGCAGCAAGTAGATTCTTTCTTCTCCCAAGTGGTGACTGATAAATCTTTCTTACACCTGTTACTGATTTCATTCTACAAGTACAAAAGCAAAGGTTTAGAGAGATTTGCATTACTCAAAGGCAACAAACCACAAACCTTTCATGTTTGGACACCACAGCTGCAAAAATAAGAAACTACAGTACTTAGGCTTAGAGAAATGGTCTTCTCACAAACAAGCAATGTGGTAGGAACTATAAAACTTTAATCTTTATTTCTGATCTCTTTGACCACAGTTAGGAATGCTCCTTAGGTGTAATCTGAGGGGCTGCATTGTTGTCCACCTACTCACAAGTGGACAGAGGGAAACCAAATGCCAGGCTTTTGTCAGAGGTTATTTTCAGCTTGGTGATAGCAATGGCATTGCTCAGATCCCTGAAACTCTCTCTCATTCCCCTCCCCTCCCAGCTTATAGGGCTGAGAGCAGTGGGCACTGCATTTAAAGAGTGCAGGAATCCCCTGTGTTCAAACCCTTCAAGGCCCAAGAAAAGAGAGAGAAACTTCAAGCGACTCAGGTAAGTGGAATAAATCAGGTTTTGCCAAGACTGTTTGATCAAGGGTTTGGGTATTTAGTAGAAACAGTTTACAGCTTGACAAAGAAAGTAGCTACAGTACAAAAATAGGAGTCCTACAGAGCTGAGAGGAATATTTTAGGGTTGGAGCAATAAACTGATAGGAGAAATCCTTGCTGGGCTTCTCAGCTTGTTTAATAGCTACTGATGTTACAAGAATAGGGCTCTGGGGACCTCATTAATGAGAGATACATTTTGGCTAAATGCAAGACTTGAGAACAGAAGTTTCAGAAAGCTTAAAAAAATGTTGCTGCAGAGCTATAGAATTGTTTTCCACAACTAGTTTGTCTTTGCACATGAACCTTTTAAAGGATACAAATTTCCATGCTTTCGTAATTGCTCAGATCAAAAGTATTCTAGAAGTAGAAATAAAAAAAAAAATCCTCAAAATATTTCATGTCAGTGATCAATTGGTTTTTTATCTAATTAGAAGAAAACTTCTATGCAGCCTTGAGAGGAAATGGCTAGATAGAAACAGAGAACAAAAGAACTCACACACCCATCACTCAAGCACTAAAAGACAGCACAGTTGGTGAAGTCTTAAAGCTCCAATAATTAATAAAAATAACAAAGTTATTTACTTTTAGAAGTACCTAAAGGTAAAACTATTTCAAACAGTAAAGCCTTGTATGTAGGTAAAATAAACGTCTGATCTCAATCATCACAGCAACATTTTACAGTCTGTGAGGGTTTTGCTTTGCACTTAAAAGACATGGTGCATGGATAAGGATTTAGAGAAAGATCTCATGGAAGGAAAACTGAAAGCTGATAGCCCAGGATTAGGTCTGGAAAAATGAACAGGCCATTTGTACAGCAGGATGCAGTTTCCAACAGCCACATGAACTGAACTCTGTGCATGTATGGGCGAGTGTATGTGTGGGGGTGTGGTTGGTATTAAGTCAGAGCCATAACCATGTACCTTGTTCTAGTGTCAGGGCATCAATTTCTGGAGGTGTAATCTTCAATATCTGCAACAGTGTGCTTCAAGGAAGCTTTAAAAGAAATGTGGCATTACTGTGCTAGAGGATAATAGGTAAATGGAAGGACACAGAGGTGAAACAAAAGACTTCAGACATAGGACTTTGGGGGTTTTATCAACTTTGCACATCACATGCTTCACATCAAGTTGCTTAAAATCTTTTGGTTCAAAGAATTCAGTAACTTAGAGCAACTCCTACCAGTGAAAAATCATATTAGCTTATTGAGTCAGTGTGGAAATTCCCATTCCTTGATCTCCATGTGTTGATTTATTGCAGAAATAAAGGAAACATGCCTGCAGTGGCATGAGAGAGAGAGAGAGATGGAGAGAGACTGCAGTGGAGGCGAAATGTATGACAGTAACAAACTTAAAATTTACCTGTATCCATAGTCCATTGAATGCACTGGAATATAAAGCCTATTATAATAACTAGATAACAACACTGCATCTTTCATTGCCTGTACTCACTCTTTGAACACAAACACTTTCTCTGTTGTGAATCTCTTCTGCTGGGAGAGAACACTTTCTGCAACAGAATGGATTTCAGCAAAACACCTTCAGGCTCTTTGAGAGGCAGTGGCAGGAATTGTGCTTTACACTGTAGATAAAACACCACACAGCAAGCATTACTTGCAGAAAAAAAAATCTACAGCATCATTTTATTGCTACTTTTATAAAGGAAGCTCTATACTGTTGTCCCCACAGTGCTGGTGATGCTTGTAACACAGCACAGTCACATCAGTCACTGGTGGTCACAGGACAGGGCAGAGGGGAGCTGTGATTAGATACTGCAAGTGAGGTCCTGGCTGCACTGGCATTTCCCACAGGCTTCAGCTGGGAAAAGAATTTCCAGTGCAGCCTTGATACTTGCAGTTCAGTGCAGACTGATTTAATTTGGTATTATTACTCTTTATTCATTAGATAAGGAATTGGTAAGCTTGTACTATTGAGTCTAGACTGAACAGCAAATAGAGAAGCAAGGCACATCCTATCCATTGATTCAGCTTTTCTACCACAATTTCTACCAGTGATCACAGGGAGGGATCATTCCCAGTCCACTCATCTCCTTCAAAGCCATCCTGTAGCACATGTGGCACCTTGAGATAATCCTCCCAGCCACACAATACATGACTTCTGCTTCAAACCCGAGCTCCAGACTACCAAATGGGTAAGCAACTAGAAGGGAAAAACTCGTTTAGCAAGGAAACACCAGAATTTCAACACCTTTTTTACCTGCACTACACTGCACAGCACTAGCACTGGCTTTTACTCCTCTGCATAGATTCATCAGGCCAATACTGCATCAGCTTCCCATCTAAATATATTCTTGGATTATATTTTTATAAATCACATTCCAATTAGAATGAGAGACACTCCCTGAGAGTTATGTGCCATCCAGATTTGTACAGTATGACTAAGAGCACAGGAGAAGACTGCTCACATTTTTTCATGCCTGTGCAGAGCACAGAAACCCTTCAAAGGTCTCCTTGCTCCAAGGCTAGCTGAGACACTAGTTTAACAAGCCCTAAATAATGAGAAGCATGTATCCTTGGCTGTACATCTGATGTGTAGAAATTCCACTCCACATAGTAGCTTCATTTTGAAAAGGAATGACATGAGGTGCTGAATGCTATTAGAGCAAGGCCAAGAACACTTCTCCACTTTGCAAGTAGCCTGAGTGCCTGCCAACATGCTGCAACATTAATACTCAAAAGTTCCCCTGCTGCATGGTCACTACATCCAAAGTGAGCCCACTCTGCTTCCCACTAAATCACCAAAATACAAGTGACGTGTGGTTAGCAGTCACTGCAGGATAACCAGATTTAGACAACAAAGTTCAGGGATTTGAAGGGGATTTAGATACTGACACCCAAGGAAATGAAGCAAAATTAAGATTTGAGGTGCAATTTTTTTTCCACAACAAATAGGAGACTGAGTTTTATTTGCACTTTGTAAGGGTGGAGGTTTATCCACTGTTACAATTCAGATGAGTAGAAAACTATGGATGCCACCCACCCTGTGGAATTTACTATGCAATGGTAACACTGCTGCACAGGCAGCATCCATAGGGATGGCCACAGCAGTTTAGCATTCAGGGAGAGGAACAAAGCAAAGACAGGAGGAGCACATGTCCTGGTAGCTCACCAGCTCTGGGGCTGCCAGTGCGGACACCGCAGCACACGCTGCCGTCCCGACACCACCGTCCTCCTGGGAATGTTTTTCCTGCAACTTCTTTCTCCTCCAGCTTCACATCAGGTGATGCCAAAAAAACATGGAAAATGTGTCTGCATGCCCAGTCACGTTACTATAATTAGCCTGAGGAGCAATGGTTCTTTTAAGAGCTCTAACCACAGCCCACAACAGCACAAGGTTCGCTATCGTGCATTATCAGACTTTTTCAGAGATTATTTTTTGCCTTCTGCTAATGATGTCATTAGAGTTTGGTTCCAACAAGCATCCCATCACCACAGACTGAGAGGCTTTGTGTGCTTTTGAGGGGAACTAGAACAGCACAAGCAGTTTTACAGAGACTGGAGCTGTGCAAACTGCTCTGCTCCAGTGCTGCTCCAGATGGTTCAGGATTTGACTCGAAACCGAATCTGAAAGGGAACATTTGGAACACAAAAATCTCATTTTTACCAAGTGTCACAAAAGGGATTTTTATCTCCCATCACTCTTCTTTTAAAATGTTTGAATCATTACTTGCATTATTTTCATATATATATAAAATGGTAGTGATAAAAATTACTTTAAAGATAGGAGAAAATACAGAATGGCAGAATGAGACAATAAGATTTTACCTATGTGAAAGATTTCTCCATGTTCCTTTACATCACCTTTAAAAGAAACAGAAAAATTATTTTATCAGGGGTAACAAAAGTCGTAAAGAAGATAAAGCCTTTACTGATTTAAGAAGAGATCAAATTCATCATCTGTTCTTTGTGTGCAGTTATTTTTGTTTATTTCAGCTACATGAGATTTTTTGTTCTTACCCATTAGATTACAGATAAAGAGAGACAGAGGCAAGCTGAGGTCTCTTTTCCTTCTTCCATCATTACTGTTTCTACCTGTCAGAGTAGGCTGGCTCATGAATAAGCCTCCCAAGAGAACAGACAGGGTCTGAAAGAGATGAACAGTGCCCTTGCTGTCTGACAGCAGAGGACTGGGCTGACTGAGCCGGGGAGCTTGTTCAGCTGAGCATAAATCAGTTTCACAAAGAGAGAGGTTGGATCTTGCATGAGGATGACAGGTGAGCTGTCTGCTGCAGGGAACAGCCACAGCAGTGAACAGGTAATTACATAGGGGTAAAGCTACACTAAAAAACCCAATACTAAACCAAAAATGTTTGGATGTGTATTGTTATCAAACACTGATTGTTAAAACCTGCTCTCCTTGCTATGTCTTCAGTGTTCTGCTTCAGCACATGCAGACACTCCTATGGCTGGACAAACATCTGTAATGTACTCCAGTGTGAGTTGCCATAAAGAATCCCTTTCACCTTCAGCTTGCAGAGCTGGCATGTAGAAATTTTTCATTTAATCCTGCAATTCAGGAGATAGAATACAGAAGTCACTGAGGTGACAGTGGAGATGGGAGGTTTGTATTTGATGTTGAAAACACAAGCTATGTGAAAGACCAGCTACGTTACATCACTGCTCTGGTTCCTCTCTCTCGCTTGACCGTGGAGGAAAATTCCCAGGCACGAGCCCTGATTCAGCATTCAAAATCCTATTCTTAACTGGGGATATCTCGTGGTGAATTTAATCAAACCCAAATACCACAAGCAGGCTTCAAAAGAACTATAATAAGAGGGTGACTTGGTTTTCCAAGAAGGATGGGGAAGGCGTGTGCCAGGAGCTGGAGAACAAAGCGATAGCGCAGCGTGCAGGTGACAGGATGACGTCCCAGGCTTTCCAGAAACGATGACTCAAACAAAAAAATCAGAAGGGCAAACCATGGGTTGGGGTTGTTTCAGATGTCTGATAGTGCAATCATCAGAAAGGGCACTTACTGAGCCTGCCATCAGGCGACCCAAGCTGGGCTCCTGGCTCTGAGACTTCTGTCCTGACTGACCTTGGCCATGTCACTTCAGTAGTAACTGGGATAGGAAGAACTGGAACAATAAGCACTACTTTTTGTTTGTTTGCTTGCTTTTAATCTCAGATGTTTCTATTTTTAAAGAAATCGACAAAGAAAAGCATACCTCCAGCACCTTAGGAACCTACCTGTTGTTACTCTGTAACAGCTGTGGCACCGATCTTGTTTTATGAGGAATGCAGAGAAGCAACAACTTGTTTCTATTAAAACGTCCTCTGAAATAACATCATACAGTTCTTAAGCTTCAAGGTGGAACTATCCAGGTGTGAACTGTATAAAATGATATCATATTGACACAGAAAATTGCCTTTATCCATGTCACTGAGGAAGCTCACGGGGAGCTGGATCGACCGAGTCCTTGGCTTTGGATAGATATAAAAACTATTAAATGATGTCTTAACAGAGAGATTAGGTAGAACACTGTTCTGTAGAAAAATTAATGCCAAATACTGTCCACACTTTTATTTAAATTCCAGTAAAGGTTCAAAGTCTTTGTTAGCCTCCATGACAATTTTCCTCACAAGCCAGATCAACACACTTAAAGCAAAAACTGAGAGGAAAAGGGATACAGGGTAAGGCAGGATTGAAATAAAGTAACTATTTGCTGGAAAATAAATCCTAGAGCCACTTCTCCAGAAAAGATTCGAGTGATCCTGGCACCTTTTAACACCTCACAGTCAGCTGACATATTTACCATCACAACCTACTGAGCTAAGGAACAGCCCTATTTGCAAGAACGGGTGACAGAGGACAGAGGATTTTGACTTAACCTGTCTGCCAAAGCACCAGATGAGCACCCTAAATTCACAGAGGACACATCCCCCTCCTGCAGAGGCAGGTTGGCTACTGGTGTGCCTCAAAACCCTGTTATACCAGCCAGTTCCCAACAGCAAGGAAGTCTCCCCAGATCTTCCCTCCTTGGTAGGGACAGCCACGTCGAGGTTGTGGGGACTCTCAGCCACTCTCTCATCTCCCTGATAGCAGATAATCCACAAGTACTGTGGTGTAATTCACACAAGTAGGCACTGGCTTGGAGCCACCCTGCTACAGCAGTTAACTGGACAGGGGTAAAAAAAAAATCAACAACAACAACAACAAAAAAATATAATCGAGCTATTGTGTTTAAAATAGTTCACTCTTGCTGTTGTATTCATTTATGTAATTTGATTTTCTAGATCACCCTTGAGCTCTAAGGATGCCAAACTGGGGAGGTGGAGCCAAATGTGGTGCCTGTGAAAAGACTGTGTACCACGCTGAGGAAATCCAGTGCAATGGAAGGAGTTTTCACAAGACATGCTTCCTCTGCAGTAAGCTGGGTTCACTTCACACTATTCCCACAGCTCTCTACAAATCAGAGAATTATAGAACAGTTTATGTTGGAAGGGACCTTAAAGATCATCTTGTTCCAACTCCCCTGCATGGGCAGGGACACTTCCCACTAGACCAGGTTGCTCCAAGCCCCATCCAACCTGGCCTTGAACACTTCCAGGGATGGGGCAGCCACTACTTCCCTGGGCAACCCTTTCCAGTGTCTTGCCACCCTCACAAGAAATATTTTTTTCCTAATGTCTAACCTAAATCTCCCCTCTGCAAGTTTTAAACTAATGCCACTTAAATCTTCCATTTAAAGCTACTAAACTTACTTTTATATTGCTCTGCTTCATAGTTTTCCCAGTTCAACATGTTTGCTCACAGGTCACAGAGGGTTTTAAACACTCTAAATAACATCCAGGATGAGAGAAGCAACCAGCATCAGCCTGAGTTGCACACAGGGCAAGTTTTGTAAAGCTTATGCATCTTACTTCTGGGAAAGTTTGAAGGAGAAGGCAGTCACATGTTAATCATCCTTCCTCAAGTACAGCACAGTGAGACTGATTCACTGACTCTGGTCTGGCACCCTCTAGAAACCTAAAGATAAAACCTTTGGTTTCCCATCCTTTTAGTAATGGAAGGATGGAAAATGAGCTTATCTGCTTTCAAAGCAGCAGCCACTTCCCTGAAATGCCAGTTTGCCCCTCCATGGCAGCTCTTAATAATCAGTTTTCTAGCCCTTCACTCTGAGCAATCTTTCTCTCAGGCTCCTGGTTTTTCTTTTTCCAAACATGCAGGGGGTGGTTATTGACAGGGACACTAAAGGTACTGAAGAACAGTAACCAGGTCCATCTCCAAGAAACTCAGTCCTCTGCCCCACAACATGGCATACCACAGGTTTCTTTCAAGTTAAAAAGTCAAGAACAACTGAACAGAGCTTGTAAGCTGCAAGTATCTCATTAGGATACTATAAAAGATGAGTACTTTTACAGTGAATCCCAAGATCAATGCATTTCAGACAAAAAAGCTTTTTTTTTTTTTTTAAGTGATTCTTGATAAACAACACATACCCATTAGCTCTGCCAACTCTTTGGTCTGTTGTATTTTGGAGCTTTTTGTATGGTTTTGGCTGGCTGGTTGGGGTTTTTGTGTGTGTTGTGGGGCTTGTTGGTTTTTGTTTGGTTTGGTATTGATTTGTTTTGGGTTTCTTGGGGTTTTTTGGGGGGTTATTTTTTAAATTTATTTTGCCTCTTGTCATCACAAGTCTTAAGTAAATTGTTAATAGGTCATATACTAAAATAAGGATTCCCAGCTGAGCTATGTTTAAGGTCAAAAACTAAAGATGCATCTGAGCTCTGCTGGCATATGAGAGGTATGGTAATTTGCTGTACTTTTCCTATGATTCACACTACTGATCAGGAGCTCTGGACAACTCAGTATCATGTATCATGTTCATGGGCTTTTCACTAAACCAATTACAGGATTTCATTTCTCCAGAGAAGAAAACCAATCCTCCCCAACATAATCTCAGGTACAGAAACAATTAACCTCTTTGGCTGAGCTTTTATATTTCTGTATTAAATATAAACATTTACATCCTACATTATATTTGACTAGACACACAAAACACACTGGTATTTTTCATCCAAGAAAGTTCAATTTAGGCAAAATGATTACCAATTCAAACCAGCCAGTTAACACAGTTAGAACCAGACAAGCTCAACTAAAAATCACACCCTCTCCTCTCCACAGTATTTCCCTTGAAAGATTACGAGAGAGAAATTCCTTTCCAACAAACCCTCCTTCCCATGCAGGTTGCTGTTTATCTACCTTGTTCCCTTGTCAGCTGTTACTTAAGCTGCAGCTGTGATGGACATTTGGCAGGATCTCACACCACCAACCTGAAACTTCTCCCTGCTGGCTGGTGAACAGAATCTGTTGGCAGATGACAGGTCTGCAAGTTAGTTCAACAACAGCACTTCAAGGGCTTTTGCTCCATCTGTTGTGGTGAATTGATACTCTATCCCTAAGGTGCCAGAAATAGATGCACTTTATCTGCTGCTGGAGTTTCCATCATCCCTTAATTCCCCCAGCAAACATAATTATCATCTCAAAGCTGAAGAGGCCAGAGCATGAGGAGATGGGGTTCACACATACACAGAATCCCCTCGTTTTATTTCTATTAACTATAAAAGTCCTTGCAAATGATTTTCCCCTCTGTGCAGTACAGTGATGAGATTAAAGCTGCAGAGGAACCAGTATCAGCTTAAATTCTCTGATGGGAATGAATTTTAGACTCACAGCAGGACCACTAAGATAAATATGGGGGAAAAGGGACTCATCAAACACTCAGCTCTTCTAGAGTCTGAAATTCTAACCACTTCCAATACTTGTGCATTTCAGAGGTTTCTGTTGCTTACAAGATCTCAGCAACTTCATTTTCTAAGGTATCACAGCCCATGCATGGCTGGAATTCCCTCTGTGGGGCACAGACTTGTTCAAGGGAAGTGGCAAAAGAAGTTTTTTCCCTATTTTTTGTTACTCTTATCAGCCACCGTTGATATTGTGAACAATTTGCAAGAGGTGTTGAAATTTTCATTTTTAAGCATACTACAAAGCCCTGGTTTTCTATCAGCAGTCTGAACTGAAGAAAACCCTCTCTGAATGGGGTGGGAGCTGCCTGATGCTGAGTTCCCAGAACAGTGCAGTCACTGAGCAGATGAGAACAGCTCCTGGGTTTTCTTTCCATGCACAAACAGCCAGGAGATGCACTGGACTAGTAGCAGAATTCAGTCCCTAACTGCTGAACCAGTTTCAGAAGAGAAAAAAGTGGGAAAAGAGGCATCTAGCTGCCAGGGCAATTCCATGAGATCAACCACACGTGAGGCTGCTTAGCTCTAGGTGTGGCTTGTGCTTCCCAAACCAGGGATACCTCCTTACCAAGATCCCCAAAGCAGTAGCTCTTGGCAATCATTGACTTTTGGTCCTTCCAAGTTGAGGCCAGGGCTAAAGCAGCACTGCAGAGGGTATCAGTTGTGTTCCACAAAGACATATCAAGCATTCCTACAGCATCATTCTGGTCCAAAAGTCTCCCTCACTTTGCCAGTGAGTTAAGCCATCTCTGTAGCCTCTCTAACACCTCATTTCCCTGTATTTTTAAACCAAACACTAGTAGCCATTATTCTGAACCACAGCCATTGAACCTGGAAAACACAGATGTTTATTTGTGCCTCTCTTTCCCTGTTCTCAGTGGCCTGCAGAAAAGCTCTGGACAGCACCACAGTGGCAGCTCATGAATCTGAAATCTACTGCAAAACTTGTTATGGGAGAAAATATGGTCCCAAAGGAATTGGCTTTGGACAAGGGGCAGGATGTCTCAGCACTGATACTGGTGACCATCTGGGCTTGAATCTGCAACAGTGAGTGAAACCCTCCTGACAGCATCTTTTTCTGGTACTATTTGTCTAGCAGGGTATTTTAGAGATTTTATCCTGTTTCCATAACAACAACTAGCACAAGTAGCAGAGCAGACTTTCCTACAACCTTTCTATCAGTGGACAAAGTAATTTACCAGTTTTTAATGATGTTCAGCCTCCTTAAGCCTTCTTTATGAATTATCTCCTCCTTCAAAGGGCAATTATTCTCCAGAAGCAGCCTTTATATGCCACCACAGATGCAAATATTCACTGCTATTTTCATTTGCTATTCACAGCACAGTGGTAAAGTCACATTCACTGCAGAACATGAGAACACATTTTTTTCCTCTCAGAGGTTAAAACACAGTTAAGTTTTACTGTTTGAGAAATAATCACACTACCACATACTGTTAACTCTCCTCTCAACGGAGGAAATAACATTTCTAAATCCTCCCTGTGGCTCGAATAACACTCACAAACACACTGAGAACATGTTTGAACAAAGGAATTCTAATGGGAAACCATCTTCCAAAAGCCTCAGCTGCACATAATTATCTCTGACAGAACATTTTTACAGTATTTTTCTACAATTCTCAAAGCTGTGGATTTCCAAATCAGCAATACTTTCTTCTGGTTTTACTATAGGGAAACCAATTACCCAATCCACTGCAAGAAAGAAAAGCTTAACTCAGGTATTTAAGTGGAGCTCCTTTTAAGATCTGAATCCATTATAGGCAGAGTTCTGTATCAAAAATTGTCATGTCCTGCAGATTTAATGACCTGTTGCAGGCCAATAATCCGATAATTCAGAACTCACTCTGTGAAAGGCTTTAAGCCAGCACAAAGACATAAAGCACCAGGTCCAGAAACACAAAGCAAAGCTACTTTTCTGATGTGCTTCTGAGCCAGGACAGCTGAGACCCCCAGTTCCCTGTCCAAATGTTAGTGACTAATGAAACACCTGCATGCAAAATCCAAGGTCTTTTTCCCCTGCTCACCACTGAGTACCAGCAGTTACAGAGAACAGAGAGGTCTTTTGCTTGTATTTCCCCTTCTTGCCTCTCAATAAAACAAAATTCTTTTTTATTTTCACTTCTCATTAAATATAATCTTTTCTCCACATGCCTGCTGTCAGCTCCCTGCATTAAGCCCAAACCAGATAATGTCAGCAGTTACAATATCAGCTTTTCAATCACACAACACAATTCAATAAAATACTTGCATTTTCTCTTTGTTCCCCCTTTCAGCATGTCCAGCAATATTGTGCTTTTTATCCCTTACCAAAAAAAAAAAAAGCATGACATCATGTTTCTAGAATGAAGATAACACTTTAAACAGTATGTTAAACCACTGGAAACTTCTGTTTCAGGGGTTCACCAAAGTCTACTCGTGCTTCTACACCAACCAATCCTTCAAAGTTTGCCAAAAAGATGGTAGATGTTGATAAGTGTCCCCGTTGTGGCAAATCAGTGTATGCTGCAGAGAAGATCATGGGAGGAGGAAAAGTAAGTAGTTACTCCAGCACTAGACACACAACACACCCTTCCAGTGGTGATAAACTATAACTAGTATGGCCTTGATCTTTTCCATTTTTACTCATGGTCTCCAGGAAGAAAAGACAAGGATGAATTTGCAGATCTCTAGATAGAGTCCAATGTTCTTCCAGGTTTAAAACCTTTTTGTAGGCTGCCTTCAATTTTTCTGCATCTTGTTGGTGTCTGAAGAACAACTATTGTACAGGCTGGCTCTGTCATTCTGCTACCAGCTCTAGGAATATTTGTAATTTATTTGTAGTGGACATTGCAGATACATTAAGGAAATTCTGTGACTAGAAAAAGAAAAGCCTGCCTCATATGACACTGCTCTAGGAACTCACACTAGAATATTACTTCTGCACATCAAAAAAGTGCCCTAAAACAAGAGTAGTATCTGAAGCTCCCTGCTTTTTACCAGGCCTCCAATCACAACAAGGTCACTATGTAAAATAATGATATGGGATAATAAAGTCATTGAAAATAGACTAAGACAGAGTGACTAAAAATAGAAGCCATGAGACCAAAAAAACAATTTCAACCTTTAACACCCCATAAAAAAGCAATAGTTCTTTGGTTCTTGTACATTCCATAATATACAAGGAGTTGTCTTACTTCCCTCAGCCCTGGCATAAGACTTGCTTCCGCTGTGCTATCTGTGGGAAGAGTTTAGAATCTACAAATGTTACAGACAAAGATGGAGAGCTCTACTGTAAAGGTAAGAGTTGTAATGAGATGAACTGGGGTACTGAGTCAAGATAAAATTAATCTTTTTAGACCTAGTTCTGTCATCATGACTTACCTTGCTGCATGCTTAACAACATCATGAAAATTCCTTTTTATCCTTTTAACAGCTTTCTGAGAGCAAAGGAAAGAGCTGTGGCTAACACTGCAGTTTCATCTTCTACTATTAGCTTTTAGAATTTAAAGCTGTAGTTCTTCTACAAATATGACATCCTTTCAGATCTGTCCTCAGACCTTCTAACAGGAACACTGGTCATATCTGTTGGGCAGACTCTTGTATCTGTGTAATCTGTCAGAAAAAGAAAAAATCCAAAACAGAAAAAACCCCAAACCACAAAGATACAGATCTTCAAAGGTCATATACTTATGCTCATGGTCCTAATTGGACTTCTTCCCAATAAGAGTTAAAAGACACTTCCACTACGTTGGAGGATATACAGAACACGTTCATGCTAAATTATACATCCAGATGTTCTCAGATCAAGAGAATTCAGATTTCACTCAACTCTTAGAAACAGCATAAAGGGGGAAATAGCCAAAAGTTTTATGTGCTAGGTTGAACTTTATGGAGAATGCTGAAGAAGGGTAAGTTCAGTTCTGTGACTTTGGGTGCAGTCTGACAACCATAAGTGATCAAATTAATGTATTTGGAGAAATATGGTGATCATTACTACTTCCTCAGCAGAGCTGTGATAAATAACTATGCACACTTAGAAATCTATAGGGAGAAAGTAAGAGTTCAAACTCCCATCAATAGTTTCTGGATTATGCCCTAGTTCTTCTAACATCCTTTGAAAATCCCTGACTTATTCTTCAGTCTGTATTACTCAGACAGACTGTTTTACTGAACACTTTCAGATAGAAAAACAACTGTAATGAAAATGTTATAGATTCCAAATACATAAATTTTCTTCAATTATTTTGGGAGTTGAGGTGGGAGTTTTGTTTAATTCAGTATGTGATTCCTGTTTTCCTCTCAGAACCTGTCGACTTGTCCAAGAAAGATGCTATTTCAGATTTCCTTCCTTTTATCAACTTAAGTTTAGAAGCAGTACTAAACCCAAAAGTTACTGACCTCTAGATGAAAACATTCAGAATTCCATTTGCCTCTCTCCTTCTTCTCCAGTTTGCTATGCAAAAAATTTTGGTCCCAAAGGAATTGGGTTTGGTGGCCTCACTCAAGCAGAAAAGAAAGAGGATGAATGAGCAGAAATGGATGCAACAGACTCAAGCTGCTGTTGGAAGCTGTCAAGTGAAGCACTAAACATCACATATTGCTACAAACCTAGGGCATTTGTTTAGTATTTCCCACCTTGCAGGCAAAACTTGTGAGCTTGTATCTTAAGAAGTTCTTAGAATGGCTTAAAAAGGTACAGGGATAAAACTAGATCTGTGTTTGCTTTAGAGTGAATAGAAGACAAAAAAACCCTCGTGAAACAATATTCATGGAACACTGTTTCTTAAACTATTTTTACCACACTTTTGAATGGAATTTTAAAGAGGCAGCATTCTGTCCCATTAAGATAGATACCTTACAGAATGTGAGAGCCAGAGGGTTCTGATTTAGGCTGTATTTTCCTTCATTCAGTGTTTTGCCATCTGTATTTTTATCTCCTAATAGCACTTTGACATTTTGTGCTCAGGCAAAGCAGGTGTTACTCACTTTCAGATAATGAAAATGCTTTGAAATTCTTCCTCTCAAAGGGAGAAACTTCTGAAGGAAAACAACATTTTATTAGAATATAGTGTTGTAAGTTTTGTAATTGTATGTTTTCAAGCTGCAATAAAGTACTGATATTGCTTCACGTTATTTTCACATTAGTTTTTTCTTTATGTTCCACAGTGACCCCTCATTTCTTATCTCCAAGAAATCTGTTGTGTTACACTACTTTACTCCTGTGTTGTCTTTTCTAGATGGTATTTCCCTTTAATTTTCTGATCTTGGTCTATTTCCCTGCTGGTTTTGCTTATTAACTACTTTGCCTTAAATTCAAAACCACACTGCCCAGTTGGCCACTCCAGACTGACACTGTAGCCTTCAGGAACATGGTTAACAGCTGAGGATAATTCCCTTTTTCTATATATATTGCTATTTCCCATCATTAATTTATCCATTTTCATATACTAATGGGCATCTACACATGCAAAACAAGGCTAGAAGTTAGGCTTTTTCTCATGGCTTTGTGCTTACCTTCCTTGAATACCTTACTTGTTACAAATCCCTTTGGGCTGTAAAAATACACTTGGAACCATGGCAGTTCTATTTTATTACATGTGACTCCTCCAAATACAAAGACTTCAAAAAGAGGCATTCACAAAAAAAGCAGTGAAATCACAGGGTAATCATAACATTAATTTTTCAAGTATGAGCACTCCCCTGAATTTCCAAATGTACCACAGTTTACAAAGAGTACCAACATGGTTTTGAAGTTCTGCTCTAAAAACTTACCTTTAAAAAATATATTCTTGGGTCATCTCATCACAGAAAACCTCAAATAGCTTCATCTCAAACAATATATACACAAAGTGTTTGTTCCATATACAAACCTGATGTACTTGTGCAAGGTAGATTTAATATTTAAAACAATACTAAAAATTAAAACAAGCAACTTCTGAAGAATTTGAAAAAATTAACAAAATACTCAGTTTTATTTAGCTTTCAAGTCACCACTTTTAGAAATCAATCAAAGCTTCATACAGAATGAGCATTTTTCTCCTTTGTCAGATGAAAAAGGTTGTATTGCTTGGTCCAGTCAACTACATTGGGTTTGAACATACCAAAGCAACTGCACTGAAAAAAGTCTGCAAGGTTCTGGAAGCATCCAAGACTGAAAATGAAAGAAATATCCATCAATAAACCTAGCAAAAAAATACTGCAGGCATCCAAAAAACACAGTCACCACAAGACTAAGACAGAAAGCTGTCAATGAAGACAGGGAGGAGAAATATAAGGTGGCTTTTCTGTTGAACATCATTCCTTTGCTGAACTTTTACAACCTGTATTATGGTTAATATTTCAAACCTAGTAACATCTTATCTGTTAAAACACATGACGAAACATTAATTTCTAGTGCTAGTATCTCTAGTGAGCTAAATAGTGCAAGAGAAGCCAGAAAGAGGGCAGTTCACACCCTAAGTCTCTTTCTGAACCTACAGAAGAGACACAAAGATTGATGAACAAATTAAAGGCCAACATCCCTCACCCCCAAACCAGCACCTACTGTGATTTTGGCACATCCTTTTCCTAGACACACAGCCATGTGGGAAGAACTTCACTAGCTCTTATGCTGGCAGGTTTATTAGGTTTATTTCCTACAGCAAAGGAAGTTCTCAGCAAGGAACATGAGGTCTGTTTTCTTCTCTTGGCACAACTCAGAACAGGCATGAGCAGCATGCCCACAGACTACTTTTTTTTTTTTTTTTTGCATTTATCAAGTAGTAAAGCAGATCAGTAGTGAAAATCCAGGCTTAAAACACACTATTAACAATTACTCACTTGTATGGAGTTCTCCTGAGTGAAACAGGATGCTTAGAAGTTTTTCTCTGTATCAGGAGGTTCATTCTTTCATGCCAGGTCAGTCCCAAGAATGCAATCTTACAGAAAGGAACATAAAAGCAGTGGTTAAAACATGAACCCCACAAATTGACACTCTGGTGATACCAAAGGTACTACTGAGGGGAAGAGGTTAACCATATCTAACAAACAAATAACTACTGCCATAATTAATGACTGAAATTTCTGTTTTTAAATATCACCTGGACTAGAAGAGAACACAGCAAGCTGTAACATTAGGTTTCCACTGAGAAGAGAAGCCTGAGATGACTGTAAAGACTGTACTTCTACAGATGTCTGTAGAAGTGTAAGAAATTCAGCAGTTAAGCACCTATCTCCTTGTTTTGCCTATGCTTTGACACAAAAATTGGTAGGAAAATTCCCCTGAAAAGACAAAGTAGTTACAGGAATGATTTCAAGACCATGACCCTGCTTTTAACATGGGAATGCTGAGTGCACAAGTACCCAAGAAACTTGAAAGAAGTATCCTGAGATTTAAGTACCTAGGTGTAAAATTAATCAGTTAGAGAAAGCAGGCACAACATTTTTATAGGAGCTAATAATCTAGGGAAAAGCACAAAAAGCAGCAAAATAATACCTGATAAAGCTGAACAGTTAGCCAGGATGAAGCCCAAACAGTGTGAAAACAGGCTATTGAGAAGATGTAGAAAACCCAGGGAGAACACTGCATTATCTGTGTGAAGTATGTCCATGCTCCATCTTGATCATAACTTGTCACACAATGGTCTGACCAATCTACCAAGATGCATAATCAGTTAATTATGTTTTTAAAACAGGACACTTAAGAACTGAACAAAAATTATGGCATAGAATGACAATTACATTGCAATATGCTCAAGAACATCATGCTTAATTTATCATGCTCCCACTTAAAAGCACCCACACAGCTATTCTGGCTGCATAATCTCTACAGTGTAAATTCATAATCCACTGCAGGAACATTCAAGGCACTGCCTTGGTATTTTGTTAAAGTTAATTAATGACACTGAAGTAACTCATCTTCTCTCACTGTCAAGACTTCTAAAATTTAGCTTCATACTCATTTGTTATTTTAGGACAAGAATTTGTCACTTATCTTAAACACATCATCAACAAAAGAAGACATCATGGTGGCAATGCCAAGAATTTTACCACTATTAGATGTAAAATGCAATGTCCAGCTTCTTGAGATACATCTTTACCCTATAAAACCCCCAAAACAACTAAAAGAAAAGCAACATTTTGCCTCTATGCTAGCAGAAGAATAAGGAGGTTTTCCTCCCATATTCCTCCACTGCCATTGCCTGTTACTACACACTATATTAAATATTGATTTATTTCAGGACAACACAAAGTAATAAAAAATAAACTCCCTCTGCTTTTTATTTAAAAGGTTAGTGCTATGTTAATTCATCCTCAGGACCTACATTATAGGGACACTCCTCTTTCCTCCAAGAAATGTCTTATTTTTCAAAGTAATGGTTTAGATTTATCAATGAGATATACAGTTCTCTTTTCCAACTCATCACAAGAAACTTTTGCAAGTATTCAATATGGGTATTTCCAAATAACAAGATCAATAAAACCTTTCCAGTGTCTTTATAAACTTATTTTCTACTGCAGTAAAGGTTATCCAGACTAGAACCTGTGATCTGACCTCCTCCATGTTTTCCCTGTTTCACCATTTCCAATGGACCTCCCACTAGAGTTGGATCTTAGTTTCTGCTCCAAACAAGCACTGTCAGGTATTTGAAGCAAGACTTGGATAAGATATATTTTCATTTAAAGAGAGAATTACATGACAGCATCATTACTGAAATATGGTATCATTTGCACAGGTATAATTATACTTGTTGGAAAGTAAATGCTGAAAAATTAAGAGGATACACAGGCATCTTTGAAAGATAAATTAAAATAAATTCATGGATACATACACAGGAGAGTTCCATAAAGCAGCCAGACACCAGTCATAGTCAGGAAAGACAGGAACAACAGGTAGTAACGATGGTTCCCAATGCCTGTATTTGTGGCAAAAAAACCCCAAAACATTTGACATTTTTAAATTCAGCAGTATTTTTATTTCCCCATAAGTTAATAGAAATAAAAATAAATCAAAACATTATTATTACTACTGCTATCCTCAAGGGGGTCTGATAAGTCTTTATCAACTTTCTCCTGCAAGCCATCCCAATTTATATGGTAGAACAGTTCCAATAAAGTCAATCATGATTTGTCTCTTCTTCAGAGCATGCCTTCAGCTGTTTTAGCTAAATGAGAACTATGCTATGGAATCATAATTCTCCCCACACAAATTATAATTGTCTCATATAACTGAAAAAGCTAAGCTATTCAGTTTAATTGTGTGACCTTCGTATGCTTCAGAATTGCAAATATGCATGAAAAACCCCAGACTTCTGTCAGAGAAATGGTTTCATGAAAGTATGTATTGTTTTTCCTTTAATTACAATCACCCTTGCTCAAAGCTTTGAAACAATGCAGAGGATGTCTCACCACCATGTAAATAGCAGACTTTTTAAACACATTTCCAAGGCTTTAACACTACAAAAAAGCTATTGGTAAAAGAATATGCTAAAAATATAATGCTATAGGTGTAAAGCTCTAACCTTCCTATCTTGAGCATCACCAGTAATGAGGAAGAAAGCAAGAAAGAGTTTCTCAAAGGACACAGGAAGACAAAAACTGCCCTACAGGATTATCTCGCTGGTCCTGTTGCTCCTCTGTACTGTCTCTTCCATCAGTAACAACAGGAAACATTATTCTAGGGGGACAAATGAGCCTGGGTGCTTTCTAGAGTTCATTCTCCTTATCCACAGCTACTGCACTGTTCATACTTGTTAAGTTCTTTCAGCATTTCCTTTTAGGCATATGGTCCCAAAGTCTGTCTAATGCCTTTCCTGACCTTCTGATACTGCCTCAATCTGGAAACCCTTAAAGCAGAAGGCTCAAAAATGTCACTATGTGACGTGTAAAGATCATTTTATCTTCAACAATTTTCAATCTGATTGCAATTCTCACTAAGCCTCCCCTAGTTCTATTATGATGTGCTTGGCAAATAACAGTTCAAGAGTTCTGCATGCACTTTAGCTGCTATCTTAATTATATTTCTTTTCTATATGTTTTTAAGTCTTGATCTAAGTCTTGATCCCAAAGGAAGAGTCTCAGGTTCTTTGGTCCCTACTCCTAGGGAGACCACTTCATCCCTCTTACCATTTTAGTAGCTTTTCTCTCTGATATCTAATTAATTTCCTTCTGGCACCTATCAGGAAGCCCTTCATTATCAACTGTGCACTCTCCAACAACTTTCAAGATAAATGTTATTTCTGCAACTTTTAAAATAGGTGCTATTTTCAAATTTGATAAAACAAACTCTCACCTATGCACTGTCCAAGCCACAGAGAATGTTGATCATATCTGGCTACACATGAATTACAAGCAAAGCAATGCACTGATCTCAAAGGTTTCCTTACCTAGGTGAGGGTGAAGGAAAAGAATCCAGTCAGATAAAAAGCATCCATTTTGCTCAAAGATTAGAGCACAAACTACTGTATAACAAAGCCCACAAAACAGAATGTGAGAACAACACAACTTCATTTTGTAAATTGAGGTGGCATTAATATTATTATTATATTATTTATTAATAATAAGAATGCTTTCTAATTAACAGAGTCCAAGGATCTCAAAGCATTTGAGCTTTTGTCACCATAAAAAAAAAATAAATCTAAGTGATAGAGAACAAACTCTGCATCTAACATTGCATGACAGGCAATGCAGAAAGATGATTTCACAGCAGAATGGAGTAAGAGCCAGGTTCAAGAAAATAAAACAAAATAAACCAATCAAAGCTTTACTTACAAGACATGACGTACAAAATGTTCTGAAGTCCAAGCAACCTGCTTCTGCAAGAGCTGCAATGTTCTGAAAAATAAAGCAGTTTGTGACAGCATTTGGATCACTTTTTCAAGGAGATGTAGGAAGATTTTCACTTTAGGTTTTTGCAGTTTGTATTTTGACTGCCAGTCACACACAGGAATAAGCATTGTATATTTAAAAAGGTCCAGGAGAAACACAAAACTAATGCAACTGCACTCATGCAGGACTATTCAGCAAAGTCTCTCTGTGTTGCCAAAAGAAACAAATAAGGTGAATGAAATAAACCTAAAAATGAGATGGTATTAACATACAAGGTGCTGCTATTTACTGCTCCTTTATGAATACCAGATAGACCTTTACTAGTCCATTTACTTGCAGTTTATTCTCCTTGGCAATCTGAAGAAATATAACCTCATGGAGAACAAAGAGATGACAAACAAAATGCTTTCCTTAATGCAAAGGTTGGGAGACCAAAACTGGAATTCCCTACTCAGTGACTTCTTGTGGTTTCTTTTTGCCATTCTAAAACAGAACTGGGGAGTTGCATGTGACTTCAGCACAAAAAAAATCAAACCATTACACACATCCTCAAGGCATCTGATAAAATTTAAGCCATTTCTAGCCTCTCCTTTGTTTTATGAGCATGGAGAATTATAGGAAAGCACTAAAGAAGTCTCTTCCTAACTTTAAATAACAAAGTTAAGTAAAGGTCTGTGTGAATTTATACCACAGATAACACCAGTGGAGTGGGTCTGTATGGTGCTTGGCTACAGCTCACATTGCAATGAGAAGATGGAGACAAGGAAATTATTGCAGGATTATGAAGATAAGGAAACTAGCAGTAATAGGAGAAATTATTTGTGATCTATGTTATTCAACAAAAAAGATAAAAACCCTTAAAAAGTGTGTTTCACTGCCTTCAAGTTTAACAAAGCTGCACATAATGACAAACAAATCAACCACGTAGTTTGATTTATTCACCTACCTCTTTTCTTTCTTCTTCTGAAGTCTTAATATATCCAGGATCAGTTCTCCAAGTTTTATAGAAATAATAAAGAAAACCCACCACACTTAACATGACAGTGATTTCCAGAATTATATTGCTTACATGTAATGTTCAGGTTAAGGAATATATTCTTAGATGCATTCTTATACATCTTTTCATACCATTGCTGTTTGTCAGACAAAATATTCTAAAATTAGTTTGTTTTTTCCAAGCATACACACACTAAAAGGAGAAGACAGACTTTCACTTCTTTAGTAGGAACCTCTCTGTCTTTCAGAGGCCATCCTCTCAGTGTGAATATTCTGTCCAGTTTAAAAGCTGGAGAGAAGACTTACAATACAACTCCCTCATCTTCATTACCAGAGTGCAGACTTTTGCTTTTGAATATTTAACAGAAGGAAAATTAATTCAATTTCTTTTTTTCCCTCTGAAGTTTTTCTGTTTTAAGTAACACCAATCAGACATCCATAGTTCTTAAGCTTCCAGCAGCTGTGAGGACTGCTGCACACAGTCCTAACTCATTGAACAGGCTCCTACTCAGACTGCATGCTCAGTCTTATCCTCTCATTTGTTCCAGTTAAAACAACAGAATAAATTTAGATAGAAAAAATCAACTTCAGTCTTATTGGAAGTATCTTTGTCATTCAAAATAGTCAAGCACACATTGCTAAGAACTTCTGAAGATAATGGAGCAGCTACTGAGTAGTCTAAAATATACAAAAAAAGATGATGATGAAATGACAAATTTCTGCCCTAATCATACACTCCATGTTATTAGGAACATGATTTCTACATTATGGACTAAAACCATCTGTATCAGAGTTTTAATTCAGACAAGCATATGCATGTATTCCCCAGTGGGAACATACTTGATCAGCTCATCAAAGTTAATCCTGATAATTCCATTAAAGGCATCTAAATTGGGAACAGTACAAAAGAAAACACCACTTAAGGAATGAAACAAAAATTCATTAAAATTTTGTAGCAACATATTATAGTTGGTTTAGTATAAAATGATTTACAGTTCTATGTATCTCCCTACAGGCCTTTTCACAAAACTCAAGTCCATAAATCAATAGATGCCCCCCGTGTAACAGAAGAGCAGGGCATTGAAAAGTGAGTGTAAAAAACTAAAATGTTTTTGTACTCTTCAAAGACTCTTCAAAGAAAGTAAGGGGAAGGTGGTCAGTGATGTCCTGTACACTGAGGATGCAGCATAACTTGTGAATGAAGACAGATATGGATATGGATATGGACATGGACAAGACTGGATGATCTATTTCAAATGGACAGGGAGCAATGTGTTCCCTGTTTTTTTTGGGGGTGGGAGTGTTGTTTTTCTTTTTAAAAGCAGAAGCATGGACACCACTAAACTGTCAAATCCTTGTGATTTCAGAAAGAAAAGATGCTTTGAAAACTATTATTAATGTATGTGTTATTCACTTCTACAGCATGCTAAAATACATTAATGTAGAAGAGTCTCAATGAGGTGGACTGAAGGGGTCACATGGAGGGGTAACAGAGACAATGGAGTTTATAACAAAGATGTTTTCATTGTACATAAGAATTGTACACAACTATCAGCTAAAGGTAAGGGAAAGTAAAGATTTTCAGTTCATATTTGACTTAAAATTAAACCCAAAGTTTTTTCATCCCTTCCTGATGCAAACAGACCAACTTTACCAGACACTAACAGTCATATGGAATTATAAGGGACAGCTCATTACTGTCTGCATGACCAGGAATGGATTTATTAGGAACAGTAAGGGGAGTTCCAATGCATTGCTTGATTATAAAGGATATCAGGCAGGAACCAGAAAAACCAGGTTATGAACATCCAAAAAACTGAACTTAGCAGAAATGCTGTGGGAAGGTATCTTAGATTCTTGAGGCCTACAAATTGCCTGAAATAATATTAAAGGAAAAAAGGATTTTTTAACAAAATTAAAACATAACTCAATTAAAAAAATGTATTTAGAACATAACTCTGTAGGGTATAAATTATTTGGTTTGTTATTTTTAAAATTTCACACTCACAGCATACAGCACACATACATTCACATGCCCGTGCAGAAGGCTGGATGTTGATGATCTTTAAGGTCCCTCCCAAACCTATGATTTCAAGCCTCTCAAATCAATCAAGAACTGTCACTCAAAAGCATTCTTTAGCCAGATGTGTAGAGGGTTAACAATATAAATATAACAGTCAAGAGTGCTCTGTTCCAGCCTAATATTACACACCAGAAGTCCTGTAGCACATGTGAAAAGTGCCATCTCTATTTGCACACTGATAGTATTGCAAACTGACTGTGGTAGCTGAAGAAATCAGGAAACCTGCAGAACAGCTTAGGATAACACTGGGAGGTCTGGGGAGCAGAGAGGGAGGGAATGGTTCACTAAAACTCCCCCTGTGTCACAAACACAGAAGGAAAAGCTGAGATAAAGCACGTATCTGAGTACTGTGAATAGGTATCTCAGTGTCTACCAGGTGTAGACCTTCAATAACACTCACTTTATCATTACAATTAGCAAGCAGACTACTTAAACAATTTAGTTGGGTTTTTTACCAAATCTTTCAGAGATAAGGAACTATTATTTTGAACACCTAAAGACACTCGATTTCCATGGTCTTTCTGAAAAGTAAATATATTTAAATCTTTCACACACTGCAACCATTTCTCAGGAGGTATTTTTTATGCCAAGTGAGACTAGACTGAAAAACAAGACTGCATTAGATAGTCTTATTTGGCATCTATAACAAATAAATGCATATTCATAGAGAAAAAGCCACAAACCTCACAAATATAGTCATCACAAAGAGCAGCACAAGAAGCAGACCTCCTTTCAAAAGCCAGGAATCAGAACTTGAGTTCATTATGTATCCTATGGCCCACATGAATGTCAAAGAAGATGCCACCAGGAGGAAGAGCTATAAAAATTATCACTGTTAAAATAACTATGCAAGCAGGACTTAAAAGTATTCAGATAATGTAATAGCAAACACCAGAAGACTGGTGTCACATGAACACACCATAGGGGCAAGGAACAATGTGACACAAGACCCGCCACCCCCACCTAAATGCTTTTAAAGGATTTTACTTCTGTGCACCCAATTTCAGAAACCTTTGAAGACCTCCTTGTAAAGATAATCCACAACTTAACTCTTTTCTAAACATGGAATGCTGTAGCTCTATTCCCATTAGTTATTCCTGGTGAAATTACCTCATATTTCTCTATGATTTTCAGCACCACACTACTTCTTCTGTTTCTCATCCTTTCTTCTTCTTTTACCATGTAAACCATGAGGCGATTGGGGCTTTGATAGGCAAGGTCAAGTGGTGTTTCTCCCTTTAACAACAGAAATGTTTACTTCTTAGTGCACTTAAGACATAAATGCTTTTCCTTTTTAACAAAAGGAAGGAATAAATAGAGCTGAAATAAAAATAACTTGGCAGTTACTTCCTCTGCTCTTCTTTTTCTCAAGGCAAGGGGAAGCTAAAATCAGTTTCAATGTGCTTAAATCAGTGCTTTGTGCTTCTGTAAACTGATACTTGCAACCAGATTGCATCCATTTGAGTCCTCTTGGACTGCCTCCAATAACCTGAAACACTAAACTGTCTGCTAGAATATTACATGCATACTGAAAGGGATGGTTTCTTGCTTATGTTAACTTTGTAAAACCAAAGAGCAATAGCCTAAGATTCATACATAAGGATAAAAAGAAACAGCAGATTGAAAATTTACACAGCTTAATGCATAAACACTGAATAATTAACTACCTGGTACAAACCTATCTCTATAGACACAGAAATGGACAGTTTCAACATTTATACTTCTCACTATCAGTTTTTAAACAAATATTAGGGTGAAGACTGTTGTATTTAGCCACATACTAAATGGCCCATTTGAATGTGCAAAGGCATTGTCAAACATTGTTTTTCACAGAATGACATAAACACCTTTTCAAAGTCTTAAAAGAGTCTCATTGGACAACAAGGCACTTATAAAAAAAACAGAAAAAAGGAGAAAAAAGAAGAAAATGAACATACAAAGACTTTCTGTAGTCATACTTTGTGCTAACTCCTTTTGAGAAAGAATAAGAACATCTGCTTTTAGTCAATCCCCATTCCAAAGGATATCCAAAGGGGAGAGGACTCAGGTTTTTCCTTCATATGCATTTCACACATTCATGCCACATGGAATGAAGTATCATGAAAGAAAATTGTACCTTGACATTTTTTATGTCCAGGCTTGCACCAGCTTCCAGTAACAGATCCACTGCACTGGTATTTCCTGATGTTATTGCCCAATGCAGTGCAGTATTCTTTTGAATGCTGTCTACAGCATTGAGAGAAGGGTTAAACTTTAAGAGAAACCTCATGGGTTCTGGTCTAGATGAAAATAAAGTATAAAAGTTAACACAATATAATCTTCACAGGAGATGAAATTTTTTAACACCTTATAAAAATCACTGTTCCCATTTGTGATACACACTGCATCATGTCAGAACAAGCTCATCAACAAAGCATACAAGTTGATAATTCAGGACCTGCCCTGAAGGTTTTTCTCCAGACTCTGTTATTTTACCATTTTAACAAACACAAGGCATATAGACAGATTATATCTTTCTGAAACACCATCTATAAACTTAGATCCCCACATTTTGCCTATTCTAAATGCATTTTGCTGAGTCCACCTTTCTTTTTTTCATTTCCAAAACCCACAATATTGCCAGCAGCTCAGCTGCAAACCTAAACTTCTTTTAGAAATTGTTTTTCTTCCTTTGCTATATTAAATTAGCTACTTTGTAGCTCCTGATCTCTGAAGTACTGCACATTGCAGTACAACTAAAACAGAAAGAAGTGCCAGTTTAACACGACGTTTTCATATGAAAAAATTGACCTCACTGCTTCTTGGGTACAACAAAATAGATTATTTTTAAGTTATTCACTACTTACCCAAAAACTTTTTGTGCTGATAACATTAAGGGTGTTTGTCCATTGAAGTCTGTTGTGTCTATGTTCTAAGTGTAAGAAAAATATAACAAAATATAATATGTAAGAAAAATATAAGAAGCAACTGATTACCAGTGATTTCAGGAAACAGAGAGATGGTCAGATTCAGAGGTATAGAAGAGATTTAGCTATACTGCAGTACTGGAAAGAAATCAAACTCTCTATTTTAAACAATTTTCCCCCTTTTGCATGTCACCTCTTCAGAATAGGCTGTCTCCAACAAGGATATTACTAAGAGAACCATGAAAAGTCTTTTTCTTGTCCTCTTTGGCACAAAATTACTATAAACAGTATTTACCTCAGAAAGCAATGCTAACCATCTTCCTTGAATAAACAGAGGTACATAACAGATTGTCAAATACATAAAACTGGTTAACTAAAAAATCAAGAAAGGATTCTATATCTTAATACATAATTGTTTAAACAGCTAAATTGCATTACCTAATCCTCCTCCTCCTTCACACTGAAGATTTCCCTCCTCTCCACCTCCACACATCATTACACTAAAATAGATTTACTTAAAAGGAATGTTTAATCACTTGGATTTTTAGTAGATGATGGGTGGGCTAAAAACTAAGTTTGTCATATAGACCATCTATACCTACATTTCAGAAGTCAGCTACTCTGAAGAGCTATATAAGAAAAAAATTTAACAAAATTTTAACACAGTATTTCAAAGAACCAGTCTAGATTGTGTAAGAACTCTCCTATTACTTTTATCTAAATATATATTTTTAAAATAATCTAAATTTCTCTGGACTTACAGCACAGGGAAATAGTTGTCAAATACCTTCTTACCATCTAGAAAACAAAAGTTAACTCTAAAAAGTGTTGTACACAGAGGCATTTACTCATGAATAGGTAACAATACTTAGGACATCACCAACATACCTGTCCTTTTGACAAGAGGTAAGCTACAATGGGCATGTGTTGAAACAGGACTGCCAAGTGAATGCTGCTGAATCCCTCCCCATCAATAAGACTGGGATCTGCTCCACATTTCAACAACAGCATGACCATAGGTAGGTGTCCTTGTCTGTAATGATATAGAAAACCAAACTATGAAGATGACCAAAAAAATGGAAATTTTAATGCAAGTGGTACCTTAATAATTCTCACTAGTAACTGTCCCCCTCCCCAAGATCTTTTTCTCTTTCAAATTCTTGTGTTTTTATTCAAGAAATGACTTTTTTTAAAATTAATGTTTGTATCAGAAAATTATATATATGTTTAATAAATATATAGCTCCAGCAGCCAGTGTAAGAAAAACTTAATTAAGAATACAGTGGTTACTCTGCAGTGCTTTCTCCTGTGAGTAGTCTTAGTCAGAAGTATCATCTAACTTTGTTAGGCAGAAGGCTAAGATAGCCCAGAGGAAAGCACTGATTTTCCAGTGTGAGGAAAACAGTGACCACAACTTTTTCAGATTTAAACTGTGCCTTAATAAGCACTGAAAGCTAATTAGGTGCCCTAAGGCAGGTAAATTTTTTTTGCCCAGTAAGGCAGAACTTGTGGGGCCAAGTCTGAACAGTTTCATCCTGAAGGACACTTCAGAACATGAGTCTAAGTGACTGAAACACAGATACACACACACAACACAACTTTGTGGCCTGCAAAGTTGCCAGGAATCAGAGAAAAAAGATTTTGGCATTATTAAGGACATGCTGTGGAATTCCTTATGCCTTATAAAAATAACCATAGCACAGAATTTAAGGTGACCACTGCTGTCCTGCACAAAATGCTACTATAACTGTTAATACCAATATTTATAATTAGTAGTTGCAAGCAGCATACCTAATGGCCCAGTGAAGGGGAGTTGAATTCAAATCTCCACCAAGCTGATCCACTATTGCACCTTTAGAAATATAATATCTGTGTGACAGAAACACAGTAACATGAAGAATAGATATAATGAAATAGTAAAACATTATACTAAGGATAACATAGCTCTAGTAGTAAATAGCTGATAATAAAACCCAAAAACATCACTAGAGAAGCAAATGGACATGAGCACTTTTGCAGTAAAGGATGCTGTTTTGAGAAAATGTTTAAGGAAAACATAATAATTAGTAAGACACAAAATCAGATTTAATCTTTGTTAACCAAACCAAACCCAGAATGTACTACATGATTACACATATATATAAAAAAAACCCCAGCAGCTTCCTGTTTCAGTGACATTTTCACAAAGGTAATTGAGTTAAAATTTTAATCTTATGCTTTTCTTCTCAGGCAGCATGTGCCTTTATTTTGAAATACAATACCAACAACTGATTATAAATGGCAGTAACAGAACACTTGTGCTACTTTCACAAAGACTTTAGAGCTTACTTAACCAGCTCCTGTCTGTTGTTTATTGCTGCCCAGTGAAGAAGGGTCACATTTTCTTTGTCTGGTTGTCTAACATCATATCCTGCTTCTACCAGTTCTTTGCATCGCTCTATGATTCCATACCTTAAATAAGAAAACAAAATGCATTGATTTACTTAACATCCATTTGTTAAGAATCCACAAGTTAAGATAACCACAAATGAAAGAAAAAGTAAATCTCAGGATCACCTGGCAGCTCCTTACCCGAGGAAAATCCACACTGCCTTAACTTAAAGCTTTGCAGAAAGTTAGGCTGAGCCTTGATGAGTAAAATTTTGCAGCTAACAAACCTGGTTGAGATACTACTGTTTGTGATAAAAATATTTACAACAGTACTTTAAGTGATTTTTTTTTTCTTTCACTGTAGGGAGAAAACGGGACTAGATTAAGATTTTTCCTCTGTAAAAATATCCAACCTGGGCTCACATTTGAGGACAATCTCATCTATTTCAACACTTTGCACACACAGAACACATACTTACTGTGTAGCCTTGACTATATCACAGGTGCTGGGGTCTTCCACGATGGGGTATGGTCCTGGCAGATCCTTATCCCCGGGGGCACCGTGACTGTTGTGCAGATGAGGTCGATGTGGCCCATGGCAATGGTTTTTACACTGGTGGTTAACACAACACCATCAAAAAACATTATTTATACACTGTAAACCACATCTCCTCCCTCTATACCCGGCAGGCACGGGCTGTACTTTCCAAAAGCTCTGTTAGTTAGGAGATTTGAAATTAATTTAAAGCACAGTTAAAGCCACTTTGACAAGTGTCTAATCGTGCAAAGGGACAGGGGAAACCAGACGGGAGATGGTTAAGGTCCCTCAGGCTCTCCACACAACCTCACCCCCAGCAATGTTGCTACAACCAGCCAGGACAACCCATGTCCTTGAGCACGTTTTGAAAGACATTTCAGAGCCACAAGGCCTGGAAAAAGCAAAACAAAACAAAACAAAAAACCCAAAACAAACCAGACTTGAGGCACCAGCCAAGGCAGGACACGGAGCTCCATTTGCGGAGCTCCCAAACGCGGGAGCCGGAGCAGCCTCCGGAGGACACCACAGCCCCACGGGCAGCACCGGGGACACCCGTGGGCCTCAGGAGCCCCGCTCACCCCGTGTCCGGCTCACGCCGAGGCACCCCCAGGGTCCAGGCCTCCACCCGACCCTCCCGGCCCGGTCACCCCGATCTCACCCGAGAGCTCTCCGCACCCCCTCCTCACGGCTCCTGCCCCAAAGGCTCAGCCAGCGCGGTACCGAGCACTTCCCGCGGACCGAGGGCAGGGCCGCCCCTCAGCAGCCGCGCAACCCCCCTCACTCCCTCCCTTCCTCCCTCCTTCCCGGGGAGCCGCCGCCGAGCTTCTCCTCACCCCCGGGCCGCCGCCCGCCATGCTCCCGGCCCCTGGTTCCGCGCCTGCTCCCGCTTCCTGGTTACGGCCCCGCGGAGCAGCCGCGCCGCCTCAGGGGCGGGCCCAGGGCCGGGCACACACGGCCCTGGAAGCCGCTGTAGGCGGAGAGGCTGCCGGGCCCGGGGGTGGAGGTTCCGGCAGCTCGCTGGGCTGGATAACTGGGAAAGCCACTCTCCGAAGTGGTACCGAACCCCTTCAGCTCGCACAAGCGGATCAACGGCTTCGTGTTTCTCCAGCCCTGCCCCAGACTCCTCCTTTCCTTTTTACAGGCGCTCATTCGGTGCGTGCTTCGCCTTTTCATAGAATCATAGAATCGGCTGCGTTGGAAGGGACCTCAGAGATCAAGTCCAACCCTTGATCCACTACCGCCGCGGTTCCCAGCCCATGGCACTGAGTGCCACATCCAGGCTCTTTTGAAATATCTCCAGACACGGAGAATCCACTACTTCCCTGGGCAGCCCATTCCAATGTCTGATCACCCTCTCCAGAAAGAAATTCTTTCTAATCTCCAACCTAAACCTCCCCTGGCAGAACTTGAGACCGTGCCCTCTTGTCTTGCTGAGAGTTGCCTGGGAAAAGAGACCAACCCCCCCCTGGCTCCGACCTCCTTTCAGGGAGTTGTAGAGAGTGATGAGATCTCCCCTGAGCCTCCTCTTCTCCAGCCTGAACACCCTTAGCTCCCTCAGCCTCACCTCATAGGACTTGTGCTGGAGTCCCTTCACCAGCCCAGTTGCCTCTTTTGGACCCGCTCCAGAACCTCAATCTCCTTCCTGAACTGAGTGGCCCAGAACTGGACACAGGACTCGAGGTGTCCTCCCTTCCCTCCAAGTTAAGGACCAACTTCTTTTCTGCTTGGGGGGCTGTGCCAGGGAATGAACAGGTTGGGCTAGAAGCCATCCAAGTCCCACACCTTTCCTACAACAAACACCCTGAGCAGGGTTATCACCTGTCCCACCCTTGCCACCTGGCACCAGAGGAACTGCCGAGAGCATGCTTGGAACAGGCACAGAGTTCTGAGGTTGACAAAGCTGATATGAAACCACGGGAAGGCGTTTCCAGTCCTTGCAAAAGCTGTAAACATTTGGGAGACTTGATAATGATGGCAGCAAACATTAAGAGGATGAAAGGTTACCACAGAATTCTCAGCACACATCGAATAAAAAAAGCACAGTGCCCGATTCCTGTCTGCTCGTGTGCTGGTGACAGGAGGGCAGGAGAGGAGGAGGAGGGAACAAGTTGGGTCATGAAGAGTTGTACAGCACTGGGACAGAGTAAGAGTCACTAAGGCGATCATAAATCCGTTCTCAAACATTTGATGTTGCAACCCTCATAGCAGTTGATTAGCAAGTCTTTGGATGCAGTTTTCTGCAGCTATTTTAAAGGGGGTGGAGTATTTCCCCTTTTGTACAGTCATAGCAAGGCTCTCATTTATTATTAGAATGACAGCTACCAATTTAGTCAAAAAAAAAAAAAGCCCCTCAGTACACAGCAAATGGCCAAAAGAAGCTGTTAGCAGCCATCTCAAGAGAATTCAAAGTGTTTGCTGGTTGTGGGCTGGTGTCAGCTGTGAGATGCCCTTGTTCCTTCCTTCTTTCTTCAGTCCATGGAAAATTTCCCTCTCAATGCAGTGCCAGATGATGGAGATCTGAAGAGTTTTAAATTGTGCACAGGGATTTATTTCTGATGTGCTAAGAGAAAGCCTGGCCTGGCACATCATGTATAGTGTCAGCTCAGTGTTACTGCCTTGGAGGTGGCATCTTCATCAAGTGCTTTAAGGAGTTTATATCCTGTTAGCCAGCAACCAAGTTTCTCTGAGGCATGGAAGTTTTCCTTAAAGGACAGAAAATTTCAGATTAAAAAAAAAAATATTATTAACTGGTTGGTTGCAAGAAACAAGAAACTCTTCATGCAGTCCTTGGGCATGTCAGATGTCAGTCTGAAACAGTAACAGCATTTCAAAAAAGTCACCAGGTAACTTGCAGAAAGAGTAGCTATCAAAATGTTTTACAGCCATAAAAGCTGCTGGGTTTTTATGACTGCTGATAGTACCTTGTACTTTATATAATCTTCAGCTGAGATTTTCAATCATTTTCAATGCGTCAGTAAGCTGTTTATGAGATAGGCAAACATTGGACTCCTCTCATATCCTTGGCATTTACTTGTTTTCCTGCTCTTCTCTCTTTTCCAGTAACTCTCAAGGCTTTGTCCTTCTGCTCTTTTTTTTTTCCTCCAGTCCCAATCCCTCTCTCATCCTCATTTGTTGTCAGGATAGAAATGGACACCCACATTGGGAATCAACAATAACTGCTGAAAAGAAAGCCCAGAGAACCATGTTCCAGCAATCCCAATGTTTCTGAGCATGCTAAATCAATATACAGTAAGCTATTCCTCATCAAGCTCTCTATTGCAAGGTTATTTCTTTGGCCTGTGCTGTGCTCATTCATGCAGGTCATGCACCCACACCTGCACTGCCCTAACTCTCCTCTGACCCTGCATAAGTGCAAGCTGAGCACTCAGAACTGGAATATCTTCAGCTGCACCATTTAGGCCCCCAAGTTGACCAAAAGAATAAAAATAATTGTTTTTTCCACCATCAGAGAAAAGGCTAAAAAAAAAAAAAAAATTATCTGCCATAGAACATATTTAAATCCCCAAAGAAATAACAGCTGCTATTTGTTGTTGTTTAAATCAGCTTGAAACTGTGTCATGGCTTTCTCAGTTAAAGATAGTAGCTTAAGGAAGCAGTTCTGAGAATGCCAGGGGCATATCTGCAGTCCTCCATGGTTACCAACAAGTAGGTGAATAATAAAAACCTGATGCAAAATGCAAAAAATACTCCTTAATTATTTTTATAAATAGTCACCTGCTATTATCTGACATCATAAAGTGACAAACTAAGCTTAGACAGAAGCATTGCTGAACTATTTGTGGACAGTAAATTGTGGCAAAACTGAGCAGTTTTTTAACTTTTTTCTGCACTTTGTGCCATTAATGCTGCACTGTTAAATATCTACTTTATTTATACTCTGTGAGTAAGTTTACTCAAACTTCTTAAGTGTTTGCATGAGTAAGAAGAACTCCTACTTGTTCACAATCCTTAAGAGACTAAGACTTGGATTAAAGTGCATTGTCACTCAAAGACACAAGTGCCTATACTTGTGATTAGGGTAATTTTGTTTAGATAATGGTAAAGAGTTGTGTTGGTGTTTAGAAGCTTTCAAGTAGCATTTTGTATTCACATCCCTGGTAAATGACAAAGAAGCAAGTATAAGAAATTGTCATGAAATCAGATCAAATTATATGAAATTTGAAATATAAAGAGTATAATGCTTCTTTATTTATTATAGCAAAACATCATATTATGAGTTTCACATTTTCCCTCATTGCTTTTGATGCTGTTTTATGAAGTACTATAAATAATAATATTTTGCCCATAAGGGTAATGTTCTCTGAAGAAGTTAGAGGGCACAGATAGTGTTGAATTTAATTCTGGAAGCTACTTCCTTATCATCTCTCCTATATCTTCCTCCAGTTCTGCTGTTTTTATGAAACCATAGGAATAACAGCACAGCCCTGCCAACAGAAGGATCATTGTAATTCCACCTCCATCTACACCCCTAAAATAAAGCCATCAACTGTGCCTGTGAAACTTGAATAAAATTAGTTGTATGTATGTCTTGTATGTTTGCTGCTATCTTCAGAACTACCCAAGTTCCTTTTCTGTATTATTTGTGCATAGCCAGAAGTGGTACAGGGGCACTCAGATATGAGACAACAACTGCTGTACTCCAGTTTGCAAGTTCTCAAAGTCCAGGAACACTGCCCAAGAGTTTTGCATTGCTACTCAGAACTCCCAGCTACGTGGGAAGGTACAGATTGCCTGTGCTTATGACTCAGATTTCTTTTCAGTAAGGATTTCTAAACTTAGGCAAAAAATTCCTGAGGAAAGTACAGTTTGGAAATGTATGCATGAAGCTGAAATACATTCATTATATTCTCAAAATGTTTAGTATGTAACTCTCTCTCTCTCCTAATGTAAATGAGAGCACAGAACAAAAATACTGATTTTGATTAAGCTGTTATCTATAAAGTAGTTAAAATCCAGGACACATTCAGTGGCTCTCAGCAAGTAAGAAAGAGACAGACAATTAGTAAAAGCACTCAAGAAAATGAGATACGTTGACTGTATGTCCACACAATGCTCAACAACACAACTGGAACATACTTCTTTCTTCATTTTTAGATTCTCAAGACTCCAAGTTGCATTAGAAACATGATCCTTTAGGGACTTGATTTCTTTTTTTTATTTTATCCCCAAATACAAACTTGGCATGGGGACAGAGCAGTACTTGAGAATGGAGGCATTGCATATTAATAACATTGCCATATGGCATGAGATTAAATTCAGCAGTCATAAATTTCAGTTCATATCCATGTCAAAACTGTATCCTAGATCTTGGCATTCTTTGAAAACACAGAAACATCAATTCATTTCATGCAATCAGTCTCCTGGACTTTACAATTGATGGCTGATAATGCAAAAGGGAAGTTCAGGAAGTGTTAGTGTAATAAAAACTCTCATGTGCTTGTCCTGAAACCATTTCTCTCTTCACTGTAACAGAAGCAGAAAACCAAAACCATTCTTTTCTCTCTAGCCACTGCACCTGCCTTAAACATTTCCCCCAGCACTCCTGACTCCCAATAAACAAGGGCACTAAACATTTTTATACTCACAATTGACATGTTTTTACTCAGCTGCTAACTTCAGCTATTCATACTTCAAGAGACATACATCTGCAAAGCATTAAAAAGAAACCCAAGGCAGAAAATAAATGACTGCTCAATTTCCTATTAATATATACAAGATAAAAAAACAAATAAGTAGTATTTTTATTACCTGTCCAGTTGCTGTGAAGTAGGTTCATATCTGTGATCTAAAAAATAATTAAAAAAGAGTTTTTTCTCTGTTTTGATTTGACACATATTTAGGCTTTTTTTTTCCCTGTATGAGTTAAAGCAGAACAACTATTCCAGTTCTGGTTTTGATTGCACATGACTTTTAACCTTCAATGAAGCCAGCACATCATTGGAAAAAAACAAATAGGCTAAGGTTAGCACATGATTGGAACCTAAGACTGGTAATTCAGAGCAGAAAATACACTGTGGCTGCCACCACATGTCAAGAGCCTGTACTTCTGCTGTCATTCATGTCTCAGCAAAACTGAAACTGAGCAATCACATTTCACTACATCCCATTAGTCAGAGTTACTCACAGGTGTAGATTATTAAAAGGGAGTTTGCATATTTCTCAACACGTTTAAAGCCTCAATGCATTATCTATGCTATAATCCACCACTGAATTGTGCCAGGGTTCTTGTAGGTTGTACAGGAATAAACTGAACTGTAGCTTTGCTTCAAGAGTTCTCAATGACTATTGGTCTTTCGCTGGAAGTTAAAGCTCAGTTTTCAGGAATGTCATCGTTTCGTGATGCCCTCTAGTGACAGGGGCTGCAAATGTCGTAAAGCATCCTTCCTCCTTCCCTATAGGAAGTTCCCTTCTCCCTCCCCAAGTGTAGATTGAATACTGGCACTCTGTAGCAGTTATACACTAGAAAATTGTGGCCTTTTATTATTTTTTCCTCTCCTCAGGAAGATCTCTGGCCATCTGTAACTTCCTTAGCCTGTTGTGCCCTGCTCAAGCAGCAGTCTATTTTCCTCCAGTGAATGCAATAGGCACTGATTTTCCCCACACCCATCCCCATTTCAGTATTTGTATTCAAAGTCCCCTTCACTGGGAGGAGAACAAGGTTGAAATGTTCTGCCACAGCAATACATCTGCTGCCAGTGAGCATGCTGTTACTGTGGCCATCATTGCCCTTCAGTTATTAACAGCACTGTAGTGCACTGAAATTGTTACCTGCAAAATGGTGACAGCCCAATTATGAGGTCTGCAACAGTACTGGTGCTGCAGTTAGGTTTATAAGAACTTTCTCTAAGAAATCATCTCTATACATGCTTGTACTTTCAGCTCTGAAACAGACAAGCTATAAAATACATTTGTTTGCTAGGTTTCTCCTGCAAAAAACATCTTTGCAGGGACTACTGCAACAAAACCAAAACACACACACTCACCAGCACAGCTCAGTCAAATCTGCTCTGAGGGATCAGTGCATTCAACAGCTCCTACAAACAAATAAAAAAAAAAGACAAATCGACACAATTTACAGTTACCTACTTACTATAAAACTAACTTTTATATTTTACACATAAATATACAAAGTCTTTTAGTTTGAACATAACTACCAAGCTTATCACGATGTGTGGTTAATACTATGATCCCTCTTCCTTTTTGTTTGTTTCTCCTTTATGCTTTCTTGAAGCAGCTCTCAGAATTACTCTTGGAAGAACTCCTTTTGAATCCAGTAACTTGGGAAGTTAACTATGTAACAAGTAAAGAGATAATTGAAAAGAAAATTAGCAGGTTTTTTTTTATGTCTTGAAAGCAAGACTTTATTTCTTAAATTTTTACAAACATTTTATACAAACAGTAGAGAACCAAGCTTTCTATCCACATTAAAGGGCTCAACATATGCTCAGAATCTTCACAAGACAGATTTGATTTCTGTATCAAAATAATACTCAGTTGGTCATGCACCATATTTCCCAGGTGCTGTAAACTAACCTAACTTTTGAGCTACACCAATTTACAGCAGCTTTCATAAACATTTATTAGATTATAACAATCCTCCCACACACCACTTTAAGTCAGGTTCCCAGTTCAGCATTTCCCCAGTTAACTTCTTAAAAAGGAACAAACAATAAAACCTCATTTGGGGAGTTTCTGACTGTAGGTTATGACTGTCGTGAGTCAAGGGTCCAATATATGCAGCTTTTCTTCATTTCCAGGTTAATTTTGAGAGAGCAGGGGGAAAAAAAAAAAGGTAGTTCCAGATAAAAGAATCTTCTAAAAACCCAGGACATTCCAGTGCTTCATTTCACTCACAGTCTGCCTGCATGCATCTTCCATAGCAAGGATTATTATCCAGCCAGCTCTCTTCAGAACAGTATAAGGGTCCTTCACGAAGTGTTTTTGCTGGTTTAACTATGTGGATAAACTCTCTTCAACTCTGAAAAAAACAAAGATTTCTTTTTTTCCTTCCCTGGGATTCTGTGTTAGCTTTAGAACACCCCTGGCACGAGGCGGTAAGGCACAGCAGCAGTGTAGCACTTCCAGTCCTTCCCATATTTGCTGAAACACCTGTGTTCATCCCTAATGCAACGGTGGGTGAGCAGGATGGTCATATAAACAATGTAGAAGTAAGGCAAGAGGTGTTGAAACCCACAAGCCAGGCAGTAGGCCAGGGAGCCCATCAAATCCCCTGTGTAGTTGAAGTGGCGTGCCCACCCCCAGAAGCCTGAGGTCAGCAGCTTGCTGTAGTACTTGGTCCCATCCACAGACATGTAGGAGCACTCAATATATTCTGTTTTTTTGCCCCAAATTTTGCAGTTGCCGTTGGTCCGACGGAAGAGGTCCTTCTGGTGGTTGGTCATTCTGAAGATGTAATAGCCAATCAAGCCCAACATCAAGATCCCTACAGCATTAGCTGTGCACAGCTGGACAGGGTGGTAAACCAAATACAAACCCTGGAGGGCAGAAAAAGAGACAATCAGTGACTAAATCTATGCTCAGGATGTCAGACTAACTCCTTGACTCAAAAGTGGAAGAACAGGGAAACTCACCCTACCAGAACAACTGTAGAAAAATTTCAGAAAACTCTGCATCCTACATTTTATTTCTCTCTCTTCAAAATTGTGTTTCTTACGTGGAACACAGAGAGGAAAGTTGCAAGGAGGCAGAAAAATCAGGAGAGAAAGAAACCAAAACAAAGCCACCGCCCACCAAAAAAATCCTCAATATGGAAGGAGCACAAAAAGAGATGGAAAGGATTTAAGCAAAATATACAGACACAATAGACAGTGGGAGACAGGGCACAAAAGAAGGGGAGGAGAAGAAAAGATGTTAATTCCATGGACAGACAGCAAGCCTTCCTACAAGTGAGTTGTTACAAAGGATGTTGTGAAGGTTACTCAGTATTCACATTAGGAACAACTGAAGACACAAATCAAACTTCTGAGCAGAAGGTTTCTGGAAAATTTCTCTCTCTTTAGCTCAAACATGTATTGTACCCCATTTTTACCTGCAGAGTATAAAGGTAAGGCAACCAAACACAGTCTCCCCAGCCCAAGTACCATCCAAAATGATCATGGCAGATATCAATGGTCTTCAAATACCAGGCTTCATTCCAGAAGAAGTCCAAAACATAAATACCCTGAAACAGAAGAGTTTCACATTAATAACAAAGCACAGACACATCTGTTTAACAGCATCAGCCTAATCTTTCTGTGCTGTCTTTTTATAGGATCTCAAAACTGACCTGTGTTTTTAACACCTCAAAAAAAGCAGATTAAGAGGAAAATATCACACAAACATACTGCTTCTATATAGTTAAAGCAGTAATAAGTAATGCAAAGCAATACTAACCAAGATAATGAGGAAAGGTGTGCTCCTGCAAGGATACTTAGAGATACACAGCACCTGACTGGCTCTCCTCAGGTTTGGAGACATCTGTAGTTCTGCACACCTCACACACACTCGAAAGAATTGGATGCAGAAAAAAAAGCCCAATCTTGCTCCATCTAAAGCCATGGAATTCATCATTGTTCTCTTTGGACTCGAGATCAGGCTATGCCTGTTACCAGAATATAGGTTCAGAAAAGTATTTATCAACTTTAGTTTACACTGAAATCTGCTGCTGTAGACATGACCATGCCACTGGTGGCACGCTGAATAAATACAAGTGTTCAAAGAAAAGAATACAAGTGTCCAAAGAAGCAAGTCCCAGTGCATCACCACTGAACGAGGCTGTGTTCAGGCCAGAAAAAAACCTGTGTAAGTTCAACTTCAATGCAAGAAATTTTTTCTTCTTTGATATTAGTCTATTTCCTAACTGGTTTCCTAATTTCCTCCTCTGAATTTACCTGAAGGACATTGACAAGGATCATGGAGTTGGTTACTTGACCATAGAGCTCCTGCTGTTTTGCAGCATAGGAAAGGTTAATTAGAGTCCAGGCTACAATACCAGGGCGCCCGTTGAAGAACAGCTTGAAATCAAACCACTTTCCTATTCGAGGGTTAAATTCAATCCCCATCATGTAGTCATAAAAGAAGTTGCCAGTGAATTTGCTAGAAAATTAGGAAAGTACACAGTTATCCACAAATACAGCTCATTATTATTCTGACAACAAATTTCATCTTCACGTCATGACAATAAATATCATAAAACCATACAATATAGTGCAGGATAACACAAATTGACCCAAGCAAAGCATTACATTAGCAGAGAGAGATTTTAGCTTCAGAGGTACCCTAGTTTATTCTTGGTAACACTTTTGAACAGTCCAACTGTAACCTGGCTTCCATCCTATTTGTGACAGCTGCGTATCTGTGACACTGAGGCTGCCAACCACATGACATGGAGCATGACAAAAAGGATGGTGCTGATGAAGCAAAGAACCACAGTCATACATTGCCCCATCTGTCTGTGCCAGTAGAAAACATTCTGTCATTTAATTCTGTGCAGCATTCAATTTATACATCAGATTACCTACTATGCTCTCACCATTAACAGCCACGTACCAGTCTTTGGCATTGGTAGGGAAAAAGTGTCCTTTAATCATTGCAAACGTGGAAACTGCATATCCCAGAATATTGGCACACCACAGGAGAGGAATCCAGTTGTCAAAAATTATGGTGGGAGAGAACCAGTGGAAGTAATAGGCATTTGCAAACCAAAGCACATGGGTAATGATCCAAGCCTGGAGCCCGTTGATCTCATACTTATTCACTGCACCTTAAATATGGAGAAAAAGTTGAAAGTTAGTGAGAGTGCCTTTGAGCAGCTTTTTATTAATAGGGATATGCATACAGCATACAACATACAGAAGCTTAATCAAGTGTTCATGAAATGACCTCACTCTCCTCATTAAATATCTTGTTACACTTCTCTGAAAGTTTCATTAGACTCTGATGCAGCAATCAGGCTTTAATAGACTGAGTTTTTCTCTTCACTCTCACTTAAGGAAATGGTGAATTTGGAGTCTCCCCTAAAACTGACTAAGGTAGCAAGTTGCCCTTTGCCACACTTAGTTCACATCACAAATTTGTTCAAGTCCCATGGGTTAACAGCTTCAGTAGCTGCAAATGCATTGACTAATACAGTGGAGCTGTAAAAAAAAAAATCTACTGCTGATTTTAATTGCCAGAATTATCAGTCTGTATTCTTCCATTGCCATTGTGGTTCCTGTCATATCAATAGTTTTACTAATAGTAACACAGAAATTCTACCATTTGTTCTAAAAGATGATGTAGATTGGTTTTGGTTCTTTCTTTAACATATGAGGAAGGTGAAAACATTTCTGTTTACATTTTCTCCAGATACAATCTTCAATAACCAATGTTACAAATAATATCCTTTTAAAAGATTGTACAGTGTGCACACACCTTAAGGAAGAACTTACCAGCAGGAGTGACAGCACCTTCTTGTACACCTCCTACATATCCAGGAAGAAATTTATGGCAGAAGTCAGGAATGAACACGTACAAACACACCTAGAAGAAAGACAATTTATTAACAACAAAATGAGACAAGATGAAACCCCAAAACACACCATCCCTTTCATACATATATCAAATATAACAGATGGCACATTCAACTAAGTATTGGATAAGCAAATATGTCAAGATTGAGCTGTTGTGTTTTCAGACTAGTAACATGTTCAGGAAAGAGGTACTTAATGTATGGTTGTCATTCTTTTTGGGAGAGAAGGCTGGGCAGTTGGTAGCTGTCATTCTTTTATTTTGAAGTTAATCTGTGTTATATATAAGCTGCTTTCTGAGTTGGAAAAAATTGGAAGAGTCTGGTAAGTTTCATGATATTTTACAAATATAAGTAAGTTATTTTTCATGTCAATGTTCTTTCACTGTCTGTCTATAGAGAATATCACCCCTTCTGCAGTGTTGTTTAATGATATATGTAATATTTTACAACAAATGGGTATTTTTTTTATACAGTTGCTTTTCTAAAAATATTATTAAGGCATGTGTCACACAAGGAATATTACAAGGGGAATCTTTGTGTATATACTCCTCATATTTATATTTCAAGTGCATAACCTCTGTTTGGATTCCAAAATGACACAGAAAGTGATAAACACCAAAAAGTAAATGCCAGTGTGACATTCCATTATCCTTTGTGTAAAAGGATTCATCAAGCAACTACTTGGAAAAAAAAAAAAACAGCCACTACATTTAGATCATAAATCAAGAAGATACCTGGAAAGTGACCCAAAGGGTGTAGATGCCAGCAGCTCTATAGGTCAGTGTAGGAGTCTTGTTCCAGATGTCAGACAGATGTTTATTCCCCGTGAGCAAGTCAAAGAGTGGATCAATCAGAGAGCACTGGTACTGGTCACACGACATTATAAAGTAATAAACAATAAGAGGGGCAAACATAAGCAAGAAAAGGATGCTTGCCAAGGAAAACCAGTCCACCTCCCTGTAAGACAAAAGAGAGCATTTTAATTGTTTTTTCTAACAGCTTTCAGCTGGAAGATTGGTTTGATCAAGTCATGCAGTTTTTTCAGTGGATCTTCTCAACTAATCAGATGAGAATGGAAAATGTTTTCAGGACACTTGCATGTCTTTAGGACAAGTAGCTATAAAAAACCTTAGCTTTTTACATGCTTTACCACAAACTGTTAGAAAACTATGCTGGTTTATCAGAGCAACAGAACAGATAGTACCTGTCCTGCCAGAAGATGATTACTATTACAGCCTTCATGGTTTTTGTGGCAATTATGGTTGTAACTGATAAAGCATTCAGTTGGAAGTGGTAAGAGTCACAAGACTATTATGCAAAAATTGGGAAACATGGGAAAGAGAGACCTAGCACAGTCCTTAGCTGAAACCCCTGGAGCACAAGGTGTCTGCAGTGGCAAGCCACATAAACCCATGGCTCTTCCCAGCTGCAATAAAATACTCTACAAATACTTGCTCAACTCTTTGAGAACAGGGAGATGAGTCATAAATCTTGCTACAGCAGAGGACATCAGCTGGCAATATCACAGGTGTTCATTCACCTGTTTGCCAAATCTGAATAAATTTTTAGTTCAGCCCTTGAGGAAACTACAAATTTTACTGATTTTTATTATTTGTTTTCCTTATTTGCAAGAAGAGTGTTTTAACCCGAGCCAGCTGGCAAGGTCCCTGTCTTCAAAAGAGGAGAATTCCTCTTTGGCATCTGTTCCTACAGATTGTTATCTATGAGCTCTCAACAGAAGAGCAATGTAGCAATCTGTAATTAAGAGTGACATTTAAAGCATCTATACAAGTAAATGTGAACCAATCTGAACCACAATGACTAATTAAGGTCATCAGCTTCTCTCACCAGGCTCTTCCCCACTGGACTTGAGACGTTTGAGTACCATTTTGGGTGTTCTTGCCTTTTCTTTCTGCAGAAGGGTTTTTCTCCCGACGAGCTGCCATGATGTCCTTCCTGTATGAAAGAAAGTACTCATGGTATTACTCCAGCTGGCTACCAGTAATTCTTAAGGCTCTACAGAAGAAAAATACAAATAAACATTATTAAAAACTCTTATGTAGCCTTCCAATTAGAAGAAATCTGGGGGAGAGTTGGAGGAAAAAAATCTTTCATAACTCCTTGTGATCTTGTATTCAGCAAAACATAACCAGAACACTGATGTCAAGGTAAGCCACTAAACTTGCTGCTAGCTGGACCTTTCTTTTAAGGTATACTGTATAATATATGTCTTATTACCTAAGATGCTAAGAGAAAAAAATCTGCTCTGCTATGTCCTTACAAACCTCTGAAAATCAAGTTCTGTAACTGTCTTTGCTTAATGTTGTAACATTACAAAAGCAGCCAAGGACCAGTACCCAGACTTATCACCTGACCTTGGGACACCAAAGAAAACAAGAACACTGTTCATAATCCCATCTAAATTAGAAATCACTGGAAATGGAGAACAATTTATTATGCAGCACCTAATGGTCTCTGTGGAACATGCACTATAGCTTAATTTGGCTTTCTCCAAATACATCTTTTGTTAAAGATCATCATCCCATAATCTGGGCATCCAATAAAGAAACCCTAAACTGAGAATTTTCATGGTGTAGCTTTGTTTTAGACTCTCAGGTAGCCAAACAGTTCATCCAATTTGCAGAGCTCAGCACACTAGGTGTGGAAACTCTGCTTGGGTCTACTGAGCACTGATAGAAGCCTTGCTGCACCCCAAACGCTGCTTTCCCCAAGCCTGAGTCAGCTTCTTAAGAAGAGCCTGGAGCAAAAATGACAAATCAAGGATCACCTGCACAGGGAACTCCTGAGATTCACTTTCCCTCTGAGTCCAGACTTCAGGGTTTAAGGATTAAGTACATCACCCTGCTCACAGGTAAAGGGAAAATGACACCAGCCCCACAATCCACTTAGAAACTCTTCCCACTTGGTGCCTGAGCACAAATCTGCACAATTCACACAGCAAAGTTCACATCAAGTCCTTCAAAGCAACAATAATAAAGGCATTTGATGCTTTTCACCAGCACACTCTGGACTCCCTGCAGAAAACCTGTGAGTGAGTAGAAATGCAACAAAAAAACCCCCACACTTTTAGATTTTGCCCTACAAAAACAAGGCAAGAGCCCTGGTGGTGAACATATATTTTAAAAGAAAATCCTAAGCTGACATCCAGCATTCCTCAGAGCCTCCTCTTTTTCACAGGAGAGGCACAGAGCAAGGGGGTGCCCAGGAGGCTCAAGAAGCCTCATGCCTTCAGCTCTTACCCGGGCAAGGTACTCGGGTACCTCACCGAGCCGGTAACACCGGGACTTCTCCCTCCCATCCCCGCTTCTCGACAAGGCCCAACACTGCTCTCACGCACCCACCACCACCGCTCTGTAGGACTCTGCCCGCTAACCCAGAGATGGCGCAGGTGGAAGCTTACCAAGAGCAGCCGGTCGGTACCACCAGCCCGGTACCGGTACGCGGTACCACAGCAATTCCCGCCTCACGGACACGCACTCCCGCAGCCACTCCCGTTACTGGGGACCGCGCCCCTCGCCTCAATCTCGGCCACGCCCCCGCCCCTCCGCGCTGACCAATCCCCGCCGCGCTCCCCTCCCCTCCGCGCCTCCCCATTGGTGGAGAGCGCTCAACCCATGGGCTGAGGGGGCGGGGCAGGGCGGGGCGGGGCGCGGGGGAGTCCCGCACTCCCGGCAGCGGCGGCAGCGCTGGTTACAGGCAGAGGTACAGGTAGAGGCAGGGGTAGACGCACAGGTACAGGCAGAGGTACAGGTTTTGCACAGAGTGATTTTAACTGCAAGGGGATGCTGGATAAACAGCTGGTGGTAGCAGCGGTGGCCTCAGGAGTGGTGGGTTCAGCCACCACGCAGGAATGACTGCTAGAAAGAATGAAGGCTTTGAAAGAAAGGGAACGTCCAAGGAGCCAGTTTAATACAGAATAAATTCCTAATCCCCCCCGGCAAGGAGGCTCCTGACAGCCCAAGATGTGAGGGACACGAGGCAGGAAACTCGGCTCTAAGTCCCTGTGGGGTTGGCACCCTGGGAGCTGCCTTGGTGATGCAGAATCATAGAATCGGCTGGGTTGGAAGGGACCTCAGAGATCATCAAGCCCAACCCTTGAACCACCGTTGCGGTTGCTAGACTATGGCACTGAGTGCCACATCCAGTAATTTTTAAAAATTTTTTGTGCATTCGTATAGGTGGGCTTTAATAATGAAAAAAAAAATCTCACGTTAGAATGATTAAATTAAATCTCTTGCTATTAATCACTAACCATTTGTTAGTACGTAAAATATATTTAATTGAAAGCAAAACATCAAACACCAGACTGATGAAATTCGAATTAGGCACAGAACCTTGAGTCCTGCTCTCGTTACCTCGCATTCTGAACTTGTTTTGAGGGAAGAAGCCGCAGAGACGAGAAAAAAAATTAAAAAGAAAAAGAAAAAGAAAGGCTGTATTTGCATTACTGTGAGCTCGGAGGCTGCAGAGTGGCAGGAAGAGGGTGGGAGGATGTAGCAGGACACGCAGCAGCTCCCGGCACGTCCAGCACTCACTGAGCTCCAGGGGCGGGAATTCCTCAGCCCCCCCGCCCAGGGGAGGCCCTCGCCCCCCGGTCAGCCAGTGGCGGGCGGCGGGAGGAGCGGCCCGGGCAGCCCCGGAAGCGGCGGGGGAGGTGACGGAACCGCCATGGGCCGGGCTGTGACTGTCGCCACCTGCGCCCTCAACCAGTGGGCCCTGGATTTTGAAGGCAACCTCCAGAGGATTTTCCGAAGTGAGTGGGGCGGTGCCGGTGCCGGCAGCAGCGGGTTGGGACTGGGGGATGCGGTGCGGTTACCGGGTGGGCTGGCCCTGAAAGCCCAGAGGGTGTTTAATCCAGTCTTTTTCCAGGTATTGACATCGCAAAGAGCAAAGGAGCCCGGTATCGGCTTGGTCCAGAGCTGGAAATCTGGTAAGAAGGCTTTGTGGTTCTGTTTGGCGTCTTCCCTGTTAATTACTGAGAGCAGTCTGGACGCTGATGCCCGAAGTGTTCAGCAAGGGATGTCGGTGCAAAGAGGAGCAGGTTGTTGTAGGTTTTCTTGAAAACGTGACTGGAACTGGTAATTTTTTACCGACTTCAGGGAAGCTGTAGCACATGGAATCCTGCCTAGGCCCAGGCTGCTGTCCTGGAGAGGAATATCATAGCAACACCACCAAATTTTCAACTTTGATGGGGTGATGTTGGCACTGCTGCTGCATGTTCTGTATGAATTGCCAGTGTGGGGTGAGGTGTTCCTTGTCTGAAGTAGCTTTTGTGCTCATCTGTCTGAATTCTGTATTGCTTCTTTTTTTATATGCAGTGGTTATGGCTGTTCAGATCACTATTATGAGTCTGACACGCTCCTGCATTCGTTCCAAGTTCTGGCAAAGCTTTTGGAGTCTCCATCTACACAAGATATTATCTGTGATGTGGGAATGTAAGTTCTTGTTGTGTTCTTCTGGCAAGGGGGTAGGTCTGTAAGGAGCTCTGCCTTTGCTGTGCATCTGGATAGTGAGAACTCTGGGCCAAACTTCTTAAAACACATCTTAGGAACTCCACTACTCTTAATTCCATTAAGTAGGACTGCAACATGCAAAACACTTCCTTAAAGATAATCCTTTCTGGTGGTTGAGCCCTTCAGGAAAAGAAATTGGAAAATTACAGTTGTTTGGAACACTAATAGGTGGGGCCTATTGCCATGGGTAAGATTTTGTGTGTTATGTGTAACACAAAAGGCTTTATAAATCGACTCTCTTTGAGGACTGTCAGGGATAACATCATTTGTTTTGCCTTGCAGACATCTTTAAGCAGCATGAATGGGTATGTCAAAATCACTGAAACTGTTATAAGTTACACGTTGACAGTGAACAGTGATAACTGTGAAATTAACATCTCTACACCTACTTGTTAGTATTGATATAAATCCATAAAGCTGGCTGCATTTTGACTTAGCCTGCTAGTATTACAGGAACTCGTGTTTAATTAAAACAGTCAGCCCCAGCCAGGGGTATTCTTCTGGTCTGCTTCTGTTTCTCAGGCATGCCAGTGATCTGGCAGCAGTTGATGTATCTGGGACTGGCAGAATGGTCAGGAACTCTGATTTTTGCAAACAACTATTTGAATTAAAAAAAGGCTAAACTTGATATACTGCTTTGATTAATTCCCTTCAGTGATACATTGTAGAATTGTTGTCATAAAAATAGTTTTCATGCAGTGAAGTTGATTCTGCAGCTTTTTAGAGTTCCTTTAACAAGCTTTGCCCTTGGTAATGTTGCTTCTTATTCTCACAGGCCTGTTCTGCACAGAAACGTTCGATACAACTGTCGAGTGATCTTTTTAAATAAGTGAGTAGTTCTTTATGCATTTTGTGAGACAATAAATTAGTGTATCCTTTCAGAGACCTGTTTGGCCTTCAAGAAAGATTCTTCAGTGCTACATAAAGTGATAGAGTTGTTTTCATGCCTTCTAAACTTCAGAGACAACTAATGTTTTTCATTATTTCTTTTTCCTTTCTGAATTCGTAGTAAGTAAATTTCCACTGCTTTGTGAAAGACTCCAGAGAAAACCCTTAAGACTGCAAACAGAAGCCTTAAAAATTATTGGAGTTGTTTAATGTACCTCATAACAGAAAAAATTAATTAGTATTAATCAGTGTTCCTACTTAGTTTTGTTTGCCTGTACAGCAAGTCTTAACTCACCCTTTCTGTTTTGTTTTATGTTTTAAGAAAAATTCTTCTGATCAGACCAAAAATCTCATTGGCAAATGCAGGAAACTACAGGGAACTTAGGTGGTTTACCCCGTGGAATAGAGCAAGGTAAGCTGGCTACCATTAAAATTGTGTTCCAAAATACAACTTGCCTTTTCAGCCACAGCAGGACTGAAATCTCTATAGGAATCCATCAGTGCTGCTACAGGGTAAGCAGCAAGACAGAGTTAGATACATAATAGAAGTTCAATTAAAAAGTTTATTAAGTACAATCAAACTCTGAAATGCTGAGCTAGTAGGAAAAATGTGTTTCAGTGTATCTGAAAGCAGGGTCTGCTTTCTAAATATCTGCTTTTCATCTGCATGCTGTTCAATATTAATCTGAAAACCAATGTGAAATGGATGAGCTCTCAGAATTTTAACTCCTGCAGAGGATAAAAGCTACATACCTTGTGATGCTGCAAAATCCACTTGATGCTCATCTCTGATGCTGTGGACTCATCCTGTAGTCAGAGAATGGTTCTAGCTTGGTGGTCTCAGTAAATTGCACCTTAGCCAGCCCCTGAGCATTTGTCCTCTTAACTCCAGTAATTCCAGTTGTGTTCTGAGTTACTCATGTAGTAACACTGCAAAAAGATAAATATTCATTTGGTCTTGCTCGTGCATGTTGTGTTAGGTCTAGTTTGTAGCTGGGATGGAGCATTGTTTACCATGGATTTCTGAAGCAAAGTGGGATGTTTATGATCATATTTCTGATTTATTTCACCAAAAGTGTGAAGGTCTTTTTTTTTTTTTTTAAATATACACAGCCCTGTACAACTGAAACACAATTTCTTTAATCATTGTTATCAAGTGATAGAATGTGGGGATTAGAATCAGTTTTTATGGTATGATTTACATAATGGTGTATTTATGACCCATACATACAGGCAAGTGGAGGAATATTTTCTGCCTGAGGTAATTCAGGAAGTGACTGGACAGGTAAGTTTTTTAAGGATTTTTTTCTTTTAAAATTTAGCATATTCCAGATTCAGCAATTTAAGTGAATAGAATTTGTGGCATGAAACCATAGTAGACCAAATTCTGTTGTCAGTCATGTTGGAGATTCCTAGGTTTCAGTGGTAGTTTTCAGTTACATTAAATGAGAGCATAATTTAAGCTTGTTTATGTTTGTATTTTACAACATAACAAGTGAACTTTAAATTTACTTTAGTTATTTATATAATCAGGATCTTGTCCTGAATATATAAATATGTCCTTGAGCTATTTATATATTCAGGTTGTCTTATTTTGCACACTTCTGGTACTGAGTTTATCTGTGCTGGAGACTAGAAATGAGTATGTGTTTGAGAGGAAAAAAAAAAGGAAATGAACTTTAACCTTTTTTATTCAAAAGGAACAAAAATGTAGGTTATTTCCTGCTGAAATGTAAGCTTGGTTCCTAGCAAAAAGCAGTCCCTGCTTTAAGGATTGTTTTAATTCAAAAGCAGTTGTCCTGTGGCAAAGTATTGTATCCAAATATTACTGAAATTTCCACTCAAAATTTCTGTACTTTCCAGAGATCTGCAGCTTAGAGCTGATTTTTTGCTTGCATTTAATATAAAATGAGGGAAGGTGTGATGTGATTGATACTGTGTCTCTCATTCCACATTAGTATTAATTTTTTATAGTTTTTCAAATACTTGTAGGTAACTTTGAATTGAACAGATTCTCAGAAGTTCATGTGTGTAAGAGTGTTCTTGTTTTTTTCTCAGGAAACTGTTCCTTTTGGTGATGCAGTGCTAGCAACCAAAGATACCTGCCTAGGGGCAGAAATCTGTGAAGAGCTCTGGGCACCCAACAGGTAAAGGAGAAGAAGAAATAAAAAGTAAACTAACACTTAAACTGGACCTGCTTAAAATAAGTGTTTGGGAAAATCTGCTAATTGTTATTCTTCCAGGTAGTATATCTTATAGAAAGTGCCAGTAAGCTAAAATATAATTAAATCAATAAATACACCATGGAAAAGATTTCAGTAGGCTAGATGCAGAATGACAAAGATGTTTCTGTTTGTCAGTGATTTCAGATGATACCTGCAGGATTTCCAGTTGAAGTTTTTTCTGCCTCTTGCTTTGACAGCCCTCATATTGAAATGGGACTTGATGGTGTGGAAATTTTCACAAACTCTTCAGGGAGTCACCATGTGCTCCGGAAAGCTCACACCCGGGTGGATTTGGTGAATTCTGCCACAGCAAAGGTATATATAAAAAAAATAATGTCAGAACAGCCTCCTGTCCTGTGACAGGACACAGGATTTCTGTCAGCTCTCTGGTCAGTGGAGCAGTGGACTAGAAGAGGGGCCATTTGGTATTTGCATGGAAGTAGAGGAGATCCAGACCTACCTGTGTGTGGGGAGAAGCCCCAGAAGGAACTTTGTATGGGAGCTGTTATTGTAGAGTTTTGTACTGGCATTCCTGCTGTATAATCTGTCCTTCAGAGATTTAACTCCCAGCTTTGGAGACTGATGCTCCAAAAATGTATTTGATATACAGCTGCTTTGTCACTGTCATTTAACAGGCTTGGGTTCTATTTAACAGTATCAGCTCTGTCCTCAGATACCCAAACACAACTTTTGTCATCATCTTTTCTCCTTTTCTCAGTCTGAAGTTGAACTTAGAATTTCAGTTTAGAAGTAAAGCCCTCTCTATTTTGCCTAAGTGGATTACTCTTTTTTTCAGTAACAGAAAGCTCCTGTCTTCCAACAGTGTGAAAAGGATAGAGCTCACTTATTACATTTTCTTGTGTGATTATTTGTTTCTGTTGTTTGTATCATGTACAAGAGTCTTAGCCTTGAGGTATTCACAATGTAGAAACAGAAGAAGGACAGGAACAGAGAAATAACATTTTGTTTTCTCTCAGGTGCTCAATTCTGAAAAGCATTTTTTTGGTCTTTTTCTCCCAGAATGGTGGGATCTATATTTTAGCTAACCAGAAGGGCTGTGATGGTGATCGTCTGTATTACGATGGCTGTGCCATGATTTCCATGAATGGAGAAACAATTGCACAAGGATCCCAGTTCTCCCTTGATGATGTGGTAATGCATTCAACCTATAGCTGCTACTTATAACAGAAATGAGTATGGCTTCATCTAAGCTCAGCACTTCCCAGGCATTCCAAATATTAGGTCCATGTCTCTAGACTAAAACGATACATTTTTTACTATGCTACTCAACTAGATCCATTTTTTTTCCAAGTTAAGTTGCACAGACCCTATATGTGGTAGCTTTCTTGCTTTAGTGAGTGAGGAAGAGTTGTCAAAGTGACAAAATACAATGAAAATGTTTGCATCTGCAGTCACCATGTTTAGGAGACACCCTGTTAATTTGTATTTCCTTATCTAACAAAAAAAAAGGACATAGTTAGCAGTGTTCTAATTATGACCTGATCTGTTAAACAAAAGGTTCTGTAGGTTGAGCTTTACTTGAAAGAGTCCTTTCTCAGTAGGTTTACCACCAAAGCTGTTGGTTTCCTCACATTCTGTGCCAAATTAATCTCTTTCCCCAGTATGAATCTTTGTCTTTGCCACAACTGATGGTCAATCTGTTCAGCCATCTGACAAGCACTATAAATTTGTGGTTTATGAGTGTCCTTGTGCATTCAGTGAAGCAACCCAGCTGTGCTCTCTTTGTAATCTGAGTCAGAAATGACTTGGGGAGAGAGCTTCAAAATCCATATTGAAAAATGTTGCATGCATTCTTCTTCCCCAGCTTTTTCTTTCTTGCCCAAACCTGACAAAACATTATTTAGCAGTTTGTGTAGAATCTGATGTTGAAAGCCTTTCCACAGGAGGTGCTGGTTGCCACTCTGGACTTGGAGGATGTTCGAAGTTACAGAGCAGAGATTTCATCTCGTAACTTAGCGGTGAGCATTCCTTACAGAGGTTATGTTTGCAAACTCTGCCAAAATTGAATAGTTATTATGGAATTTAGAAAGTAGTAGCATGTCTTAATTTTCACAATATTCTGTAGGTGTGATGTTTTATAGGTATATGCTGCATTAAAAATTATGTCTTCCCAATTCTTCTGCCCTGTTGCTTAGGCAAGTAAGGTGAATCCTTATCCAAGGGTAAAAGTGAATTTTGCTCTGTCATGTTCTGATGATGTGGCTGTACCTACTTGTATGCCAATCCAGTGGAGACATCATAGTCCTGAGGAGGAGATCAGGTAAGCACATACCAAATCTGCTGCTTGAAAACTATTTTGATTTGAAAAAAGGGGGGTTAAAATCATATGTTGACACGCTTAAGTCATGACACTTCCATAACACTTCTGGAATAAGCATCTTCTGTAATTTCAGCCTGGGTCCTGCGTGTTGGCTTTGGGACTACCTGAGGCGCAGCAAACAGGTAAGAACAGCTGGTTTTGCTCTTTGCCTTGGACAAGGACAGTGCAGATTGCTATCCCATGCTGCTCCTAATGCAAAGTCATACTAGTCCAAGGTGCAAGGTTTGAGTTTTTCACTCATTCAGACTTAAAATCTCTATGTAAAGTGTGACTTCAGTACACTCTTCAGACCTTTCCTTAGGAATCCTGCTTTCTTTGAAGGCAACACTCAAGCTTACCTAACAAAGAGTATTTCTTTTTCCTTGAAACACTTTTTTTCCATAAGGAAAATTGACAGGCTGGCAATTAAGCAAATTACAATATTGAAATGGCATAATGGACATGTTTAAATCAAGCAGTGAAATTAATTTCTTCTAGCCAAAAGATTTACACTGACTACTTGTTTGAGTGTCCATTCAAGAAGAGAGTTAAGAGGATTTACTAGGTCTAGTTTGTTTGTTTGTTTGTTTGTTTGATTGTTTTTTTCCCCAGTAGAATATAAGTAGAGTCTAACAATCCATATGTCATTCTTATACAAGAATCATATTGCTGAATGATACAAGATATTCCAATTTTGCTATTTGGAACTTCTTGCTCTGTTTTCAAGGCAGGATTTCTCCTCCCCCTAAGTGGTGGAATTGACAGCTCTGCTACAGCTTGCATAGTGTACTCCATGTGTCACCAGGTTTGCCTGGCAGTCAAGAATGGAAGTAAGTAGATATGGTGGTTATGGACAAATTAAAATGAGCTGGGTGCCAGACTGGACTCTTGCCCAGTTGCTCTGATAGAATCCTTTGTATGTCTTCAGAAATGTGGGTACAAATTTCAGGTTCTTTGAATTTGCTTAAAAGTTTTCATTTTGGGTTTAGAACTCCAACTAGTTTCTGTCTAGAGTGTTGTTCAAGATGTTGGCTGATGTAGTTTGGGGATTTCAGTTACTATGAGAATTTTCTCCTATTAAATTCAGCACTACAAAACATGAGTAGGAATGGATCAGGCTCTTAAACTGGCTTTAAGCAGACTATATGCATTTAGCTAAATCCTTGTACATACTGAATCATATTTTCTATGAATTTTTTAAGGCATGGAACAAAAGGATTTAATAGTTCCATCTTCAAAATTGGAAGCAAAATCAGTAATTCTTTTATTTGATATATGAAAATATGTTTGCAGAGTTAAATGATGGAGTCATCTTATCTCTGAGGGACAGTGCAAAGCTCCATTGGAATACAAGATAGTTGAGTATCCTGGATAGCAGGAGTGCAACAATTTCCACTCTTGTTCTATTTTTTTTTTCTTTGCTTTGTCCTCAGATGCAGATGTGCTGGCTGATGTGCACAAGATTGTGCATGATGAGACCTACATCCCTGAGGATCCTCGGGAATTTTGCAAGAGGATCTTTACCACTTGCTATATGGCCAGTGAGAACTCCTCCCAGGATACTTGCAACAGGGCTAAACTTCTGGCTGAGCAAATAGGCAGGTACAAATTGAGAAGTAATGGAGAAAAAAATGTGTTCTGGCAAAGGCTTTCATAGAAAGCTTTCAAACTGTAAAACAGGAAAAAATAAGAGGAATGGTAGGTGTGTTATGGAGGAGTATAACAGACATGGTTATTTAAGGGTGTAAATATGAGGCAAACTTAGAAGCATTTGTTGAAGGACATAGAAATTTGGAAACAGATTCCATAAAGTGTTATTCTTCATAGCAGATCTGAAATAGTAGCAGATGTTTGATGGGTGTTGGGGTTTTTTTACATTTTTTTAATGCTGCTTTATATAGTCAGATTATGCAAGTTGAGTCACTTCTGCTTGAATTCTTCTCAGCTATCACATCAATCTGAACATAGATGCAGCTGTGAAAGCCATTGTGGGGATTTTCAGCATGGTGACAGGTCGTACTCCCTGTTTTACTGTCCATGGAGGGAGCAGCAGAGAAAACCTGGCACTCCAGAACGTGCAGGTGTGTTTCATGTAGGCTGAACCAGGTTCAGACCATTTGTTTTATTTTTGAAACAGTACGAAATAGTAAAATAGCAAGGGAGGTTTTGTTTGCATTGCTGTGAAAAACTGAACCAGTGGTGTGTCCCTGAAGATTCCTGGGCTTCCAGTAGGTGATGGTCTGCAGGAGAAATCTGCAATCCTATGTAATACAGGAGAAGAGCAAGATACCTTTTGTTTGTGATTTTTACAAGATGGTCAGGAGGAAATAGTAGATTCCTGTATCATCAATAGGATTTGTGTTTAGAAAAGTATCCCAACAGAAGGGTGCCAGGTCAGGAAGATGAGCAGCAAAATATTCTAATAGATAGGTCTTAGTCCAGTAGGGTTGTGGCAGGTCAAGACTCAAAAGTATTGCTGATGTATACTAGACTTCCCTCTGATGAATGTCAGCAGCCTTTAAAGGCTCTGTGTGAGATGTCAAGCTTTCTCATTACAATTCCTGCATGTCCTCCATTTAAGAAGGTAGAAAATAATTATTAATTTTTTTTTTTAATCAGAATATATTTAATTTCCAGTAGGCTTATAAAATGCTGCTCAAGTTCACATTTCTCATTAAGCATTTTCATTGGTAAATTATTCTGCTTTGTAATTTTGCTTTATTTTTCATTTTGCTTTCCAGGCTAGAGTAAGAATGGTCCTTGCCTACTTGTTTGCTCAGCTGACACTTTGGACCCAAGGGATGCCAGGGGGACTTCTGGTGCTAGGATCAGCCAATGTGGATGAAAGGTTGGTGAAAGTTAGGAATGTAAAACCAGGTGAACTGGGGAGAGGTTGCTGCATTTCCTTACAGCTCAGTTTGTTACCTCTTCTGAATAATGATCTGCACTGGGATTTGGCAAAGATAATACTGGTAGCAGTGAAAGTAATAGAAGTAGTTAGAATCATAGAATCATAGAATTGGCTGGGTTGGAAGGGACCTCTGAGATCATCAAGTCCTTGATCCACTACTGCCACGGTTACCAGACCATGGCACTGAGTGCCACATCCAATCTCTTCAAATTTCTCCAGGGATGGCCCTCCTTGCATCCCTGAGTGTTGGAAACTCTATTATTTTGTGATCACCGTGTCCCAGATGTCCACCAGGCACAGCAAGTCATTCACCTGCTGGCATCGCCCACAGACCCCACTCACACTGCCCTCTGGTGCTAACACCAGGCTCAGACACTCTACACAGCCAGAGGCCTGAACAGCTACGTCCCTCTTGCTGTCCCTCTTCAGGGGTTCTGTCTGTGTGCACACACCCTGTGTCTTAACAGCAACAGCTTTTGCTTTTTGGGAGACCATTGCTCCTTCAAGAGAGCTGGGAGGTGGCTGTGCCTCTCCTGCTTGCCCCACCCACTTGCCCCGTCCACTTGCCACACCTGCTTGCTTGCCCCTCCTGCTTGCCCTGCCTGCAGGAACTGCCTTGCTAACTGTTGTGCCCCGTTCCTGTTCACCTGCTCCTGTTCACCATGCTGTTTTTTGAATTTTTTTAATTGATCTGAAAGGAAAATCCTGTGTTTTTCAGAAGTTTAGCCAAAGTATTGCCACAGTTTTCCATTAAGCTGCTGTTTCAGTGGCCAGGTTAACTTTTTAATCCGTTATCTGTTGCATTTTCCATTACTGTAATAGGAGTTGAGTTGAACTTGAAGTTGGAAAACAAAAATAAAATAGGAAAATAGTTTTAAAAATCTGGAGTCCTGTTGTTAGAGCTGGCTATATGAAGATTAAAGCAATCCCCAAAAGACCATGGGATTGTTAAATTCAAAAGCTGGGAGATTCATGTGTGCTGATTCTATGGATATTTTGGAGTTTGTTTTTCTAATTAGTCAGGACAGTATTCTAATTTTTTTTTCACCAGCTATATTATGTTAACATGGGCAGTTTTGAAGTGCTTCATAAATCTGTAAAATCTCCTTTTCCTCCTGGCCATTTCATGGCTTTAGGATAACCCTGTTGCAGCTCTACACCTGTTTGCTCATTACTTATAAATTTGTTAACAATATGCAGTCTGTTTCTCTCTGTCTTTATACAACACGTATGTTCTAGGTAGTATAAACTATAATGTATTATAATAATATTACACCCTTCTTTACTACTCCTATATAAAATTTCCTCTTGCTCAGTCTCCGAGGGTATTTGACAAAGTATGATTGCTCCAGTGCTGATATCAACCCCATTGGTGGAATCAGCAAGACTGATCTGAAGAACTTCATACAATATTGCATTGAAAATTTTCAGCTCACAGCCCTCAGAAGGTGAGTAGTGAAGCAGTGATATTTGATGGCTATTGTGGGCTTCCTGGTTGGGTTTTCTCTGCCAGCAGAACTAAGCTGCAGGAATATTGTGGATACTTATAAAGAAAAGTTTTCTGCACATCCCTCTGTTTTTAAAGGGTTTTATAAAACCCTTAACAATGTAACTGTCTGGGTGCTGAAAATGATACCAGTCTGAAGAGTTATTCTATGCTAATATTTGTGGGTTTAATTCCACTGAAGGAACTGTTTGAAACAAGTGTTTTATGGTTTAGGTTTAAACTTGGAACAGCTTGCAAGTACCACTTCCTTAGAGTTACCTAGTCACTTAGCATCTTATGCCCTGAAAATTTTTTGAATGAAGCATTTGATTTTCCAACAAACCAGACTGACTGTTAACAACATGCATGAGACTGGTTAGACTTCATGTTCTTCTTTATAAATTTTCTTTACAGTATCATGTCAGCTCCCCCCACTGCAGAGTTAGAGCCCCTGGTGGATGGACAAGTGGCTCAAACTGATGAGGTAATGGGCAGTGACTTTAAAATTCTCTGGTAAGCCTTATCCCAAAATTTGGTTTTTTTGTCCAGTAACTGTTTTTAGCTCTTGTGTGTATCCATGCTTAATGACAAGCATGTTGTGAACATCTTTAAGCCACTGACAAGGTATTAGTATCCCACACCAGCCTTATGTATATTGACAACAGTTTACAAACCAGCAAATTAACTTTTATGGAATTATTTTATATTTTGGGCACTTAGAAGGATGGGTGGTCTGACATTCAGTTTGTTTAAAAGTTTCTTAATAGAAAAAAAAAAGTCAATCAGGGCCTTACTGCTATTAAAAATAATTGGTAGCAAAGCCCCTCTATTGTCTTTGTTATCCACTTGATAGGAGAGGACTGATAAGCCTAACCACAACCTCTGAGGCCTGTTGGATGTTTAACTCCATGTTCTCATAATTAGTTTGATGATACAATAAAGAATTCCTGAATTAGACTGAGTGGTTTTCTTAATTTGGCTTTGCTTTACTGATATATACTACAATTAAGCTACTAAGTTTAAGCTCTTAAATTTTCACCAGCCAACTCAAATATATTAATGAAAGAATTTCAAATCCCCTATTTTGGAGAGATTCCATGTTTTTTTTTTTTTCTTCTGCTCATATTATTATCTCTTAATCTTTTTATCATTGGCTATTCCATTTTGGTGTTTTTTAGATTAAACTGGGTTATAGTAATTGCTCCATAAAACTCTTAAAACTATGAATTATAATTTGCATAGTTGAGTTTTTCAGTGGCTTTCTCTTTGTGTGTTTTCAGGCAGATATGGGGATGACATATGCAGAGCTCTCAATCTATGGCAAATTAAGAAAAATTGCAAAGGCTGGACCTTACAGTATGTTCTGTAAGCTGATTAATATGTGGAAGGAAATTTTTACTCCAAGAGAGGTAATACACACACACACACACACACACACAAAAGTCATGTCATGTCTTTGCCAAAATAGATTATGTTTGGAGAAAGTTCCTTTTAACTGAAATGGAGAGTTTAATTATTCCATGTTTAGAGGTTATTCTACAGTTGTAGAATATGCTGGGAAAAGTGGTATGCATCTCTTAAATTACTGGAGCTTGTTGTCTGTGTTGCAGATTGTTAGGAAAGTAATTGGGTCATTTGAAAACAATTACTTAAGAACTGTACCTTCAGGGGAAAATTATTCTCTGAAATACACCTGGAAGCCTTTGGTTATGTATTGGCTCTTATTTTGACAGACTGTCTACACTGAAGAGGTACTTGCTTTGCTGCTCTGCAGTTCTTCCTTTCTTGTGCCTAAAAGAAAAAAGTTCATGTTAGCATCTGAATTTCAGAAACTAGTGCTTACCTTTGGGTTCCTTACAAGACACTTTGTAATTAGTAAATGTTAGGTGCAGAGCCTGAGGTGGTGTCTGAAAATGGTCTTAAATGCCTCTTATATGTAGGGACATCCCCAGTGGTTCATAAGCAGTAGTGGTAGATAATTTATGCAAATGTTCCTGGAAGAAAATGGATGTGTAGAGCTCTAGAACACATTCCCCTTTCATATGTAGAATTGTCTTTTGATTAAAAGCTATATTTTTTTGTACACCAGGTGGCATCAAAGGTTAAGCATTTCTTCAGGATGTATTCCATTAACAGACATAAAATGACCACCCTGACTCCTTCCTATCATGCTGAAAACTACAGTCCAGATGACAACCGATTTGACCTGAGGCCTTTCCTTTATAACACCACATGGTCCTGGCAATTCAGGTGTATAGATAAACAGGTAAATGCCCTCTGCTTCTTCTGTAGTTTTATGTTTAAAACCCTTGCAAGTTCCAAGTCCAGTTCCAATGAATATCCAGCAACAGACAGATAGCATTTAGGATAATATTATTAATACAGAAATAACTCTGACTGTTGTTTTCAACAACTGTTAGGCTAAGAATTCTCTGGTTTCAGTGTAGGCTGGGGTTTTTTCTTTGTTTTTGTTTTTTTCATTGTTAAGCATAGCTTGTGGCATTGCTAGGAAAGCAAGAATAAAATGAAAATAAGGAAAATATATGTACTGAGGCCAGAAACAAATAAGTGAACCCATACTCATGAAGTCTTGCACTAATATGGAAAACAAGCTTAAGTGTTTCAGTTTCAGTTCAGGACCTGTCTGAAGGGATCTGTTTAATTGCAGGATTAAGCCTTGACCTACATCAGTGTGGGAAAAGGCAGTAAGAGGCAGCAATTAATTATGAATGCTTCTCCCACCCACTTCTGTGATACCTTTTTTGAACCTCGAGTCAGTTGACTCGAAACTTCTTTGCTCAAATATAGCAACAGTAATGGTACAGTGCTTAGGGTGGGCACTGTGAGGTTTGGAGGGGCTCAAACAACCATCAGGAGTGTTCTTAGCTTTTTGTAGTTTTTAGTCACACCTTCAGTGTTATTTTAATGCTTTTTTTTTTGCTTGCAGAAGTGCTGGGCTGAAAAATGTTAGCACCTTGGTGTTTTTTCTGCCAGAGATTTTACACCTCAGTTGCTTTTAAGAAGATGTTTATATATGTAGTAAAATATTAATTCCCTCATCTGTAAAATGCCAGACATGCTGTAATAGGGTTTTATTACCTTGAAACCTAGGATAAAAGCTGCCATATGCAGTGATTTTTGGTAGGCCTGCACGATGGGTTTTTTTCCCATAGTTCTGGACTTTTTCCCACTGAAGTTCAGGACAAAAGTTCTTGTGGCCTCAGTGAGAGTTGGGTAAAATATTTTTGTAGGGTCTGGACCAAAATGTAATTATTTTATGCTTACAGTAAATGTGGTTAAGATTATTTTAATGATCCAGAATATTGTTACTCTCTTTAACTAGATTTGTATGTAATAGCAGTTGTGATGTGCAAGGCTACAGGTCATTGCAACTCTTTCCTGAAAACTGGAAGTCAAGTTTAGGGAAAAATCTGTTATTTAAACAGGGTTTAGAGGGTGGATGGGAAGAAAGTTTGACTTTCTCTTTAGACTGCAACTAACAGTTCAGATGTCTCCCAGAGCATATCCCTCTGTCAGTTCCTGATAAATCTGAGCTTTACACTGTTTTGTGATAAAGGTCTTGAAAAGACAGGAGACATTAAATGCAAACTTATTTTGACTATTGAATCAGTTTCCTTTTTACTTGCAGGTGTCCAAGCTAGAAAAGAAGGAAGGAATTTCTCTAGCTGAAGACTTGGACTGATTTAGATATCTTGGTTAACTGTGGTAATTAATTTGCTAAGGAGAATGTTCAAAACTGGATTATGCTGTGATGATAAGAAAAAATGAACCAAACAATTGTTGAGGTGAACATTGGAATTTGTAATCGAGTCCCTTTTTGTTTTTTTTTATTCACTCCCTGTTTTGTTCCCAATATAGATAAACTGTAGTTTGGCTAAGGAATCATTTATTAAGGATTGTCTTCAACTACTTGAGTTAATTACCTTTAATTGAAAATATTTGGATAAGCCCATCAATCACAAACAAACACAGTGTAGTCTTTTGTGAACGTGTGTACACATACAAATACTGAGTTTGGTTCTAATAATTGGGGATATAATTTTTGAGTAAGATCCATCTGAATGTACAAAATTTTAACAGTTCTGGCATGTGCTGTTGAGGAGAAAAACTCATTTTACTTTGCAATAAACTTGTGATTTTATAATGCTAATTGACTCTGTTTTTATTTTATGTGTTTTTAACTATCTAGCACTGGCTGTGCAGACTGGTCCAGTGTTTTCAATAGCCACATAAAGTCTAATTCAGCAAGAAATTGGAAGAATGTCTAACTTGAAGCAGATGGGTAATCTCCTTGTTAGCAGGATCTGAAATAGAGCTCAGCTTCTTGGTTTGCATCTATTTTCTCTGTAACTTCTGATCATTAACTTTAAAATCTCTGACTTTAATTTTTTTTTGAGAGGAGTAATACCTACTTCAGGATGCTCAGGGACTGTTTATGTTCTTGCTTTCCAAGACCCTCAGCTGTATTTTAATGATTTTGAATAAAGCTGGCATGGTGTCTTTTCCCTCCTAGCATTTTTAACGTGTAAGTGTAGCTTGTTTTACCTGAAATAAGAAACATCTTGTGGTGCATTGCATTTTGAATTGAGGAGAACACAATTATTGTTTCCATAGTCCAGTGCTGTGGAACAATAAAAAAGGTACAGGGATAGGCTTGCTCCTTCACTTGAGTCCCTTATCTGCTTGTTCTTTTAATGTTTGGCCATTTCTGTTGCTTTTTTAAAATTTAATTTGAAAGGCAAATTTTAATAGGGGAAACTAGAAATGCATTTCTGAGGTTCTGGGCAAACAATACTGTAACTGTGACAGCAGGGGAGATCAGACCAAGGGAGACTTTTGTTAAAATGTTTGTACATTTTGCTAATGGGAAATGTCTGCTAAAGGGCATGTTCTCCACATTGGTTTTTCATGAAAAGCGGAATTGATTCACTCAGAATTAAAGATGCTGCATTGTTCTTGGTGGCTTTATTATATGGTATTTGTTTAAATACATAGCTAACTTACCTTAGTGGATGTTGCTCATGCTAAGGGTGTTTATATTTGTCTGACAGAAAATCCCAGCTCAGATTTGCCTTCCTCCAGCAGTTGGGGTCTTAAACTTCCCATTTCACCCCAAGTGAGAGGATGAATTTTAAACAGAGCTTCAGGAATCCATTGTATATTTGAAGGATTTTTTTTTTCCTTCCTGAAGTTATTGATTCTCTTTCCTGACAATCACAGAAGGGTAAAGAAGGAAACATTTCATTCTGTTCAAAGAAAAAATAATAGCAAAAAAGGTTACATACATTCCCTGTTACTAAAACTCCCTAAAATTTCAGACTTGGCAAAAGGACACTCGTGTTTCTTAGCAATTACATTTTATTTCATAGAATCATTTCCTGCTAGTGCTGAATACAGATGGCACCAGTGCTCCCCTGCTTTCCTTTCACTGTACCTTTTCCATCTGCTATCTCTTGTTCACCTATTATTACCAATAACTCCAACTGTATCACTGCTGTCTGCTGAGAACGGGAAATTAATGTCCAGCTGCTGACGTTCACTTTTTACTTGTGATGAATATTATGGTAAAGGCAATATTATGAAGCTTTCCTTTTTATCTTAGGCTCCCTCAAAAGGCTGGCAACTGCCCTGATGTATTTAGAAGTCAGTATAAAACTGTGACCCGTGAGTTTGTGCAGCTGAAGGCAAAAAACATCCCATTGCCAATTGAAGAATATAGGATGGACCTACTTTTATTGCTCAGGTTGGGATACCAACCACGGGCTTGATACACTTCCCTGTGTATCTCACATACTGCTCCCAGTACGTGGCAGGGAATACTCCAGAGCTGTCCAGTTATCCCAGCATGAACCCTGTTGAAGTTTCTTACAAAATGGAGCAGTGAAAAGCTGTATTAAGGGAAGGGACGGGGGAGTAGCAGAAGTGAAGCATCTTTCCACAGTCAAAGTAGCATAAATTAATCTCCTGGTTGCTTCTGGGGCGCCTGGGTGGTTAAATACAAATTAAGTACCTTCTGCTCGGGCTGTCAATGATTACTCCAGAAGGTGAATACAAGGAGGAAGCGGTCATTGATAACCTGGCTATGATGTTACTGAGAAGTCCTCAGCCCAGCCCCACACGCCCGCAGTGCTGCTCCGCAGCTCCCCCTGAGGCAGCGACCCTGGAAGAGAACCCAGAGGTCCCAAAGCCGCAACTCCTCAGGAGGGAATTTATTTTTAAAAACTGGAAACGACCTCCGGGATCCTGTTTTGAAGTTCAGGTCAAGAACCAAAGCGTTTTACCAGAGATTTCCTCTCACGTCTTCTCATTATTACCTGAGTCCTCAGCCGCCGGACGTTGGCGGGGCGAAGGGCGCTGCCCTATTTGCTTCCACACCGCTCCTCGGTCTGGACCCAACCCCGGTTCCCGGCGGGAAGCACCGTGCGGGAAGCGGCGGGAGGAGCTCCGCACACTCTCAGTTCCCGGCGGGCAACACCGTGCGGGAAGCAGCAGGAGGAGCCCCGCACGCTCCCAGTTCCCGGCGGGAAGCAGCAGGAGGAGCCCTGCGCCCTCCCGCCTCCCGCCGCCGGTCACGTGCAGAGGGCGGGCGAGCGGGCGGGCGGGCGCAGTTCACTCCCCTCAGCTCCACCCCTGGTCCCGTCCTGTCCCGTCCCGGCGGTGCCACGGAGGGTGCTCGGTGCTCGCTGTCAATGGAGGTGGGAGTCGGCGCTGAAGCGGAGCCTTTGTTGCCCCGGCGAAGCTGGCGAAGGGGACAGGGGCTGTGGCTCTCCGGGAGCGGTGCCCGCTCCGCCGCAGAGGACGGTGAGTGCTGTGAGGCGGGCGGTGGGGAGGCTGAGGGTGCCTGAGGCGGGCGCCGGACACCCTCGCCCTTTTCCTCAGAGCTTCCCCTCTCCCGGTCGGGCGGGTGGGCCACCGGAGGAGACCGGAGGAGGAGGAAAATCCCCGGGTTGCCGAGGGGTTGGGGCTCGGTTCGGGGTCTGATTCCCCGCCCGCGTTTCGGTAGCGGCCACTCCGGGCAGCTCCTCCTGCGGCGACCCCGTGGGCTGCAGGAACACGGCGAGCCTTGCACTTGATCTTACTTTATGTGTTTTTCTCAGTTTTATTTTTTGCGGTGCTGCCAAGTTGGGTTGTTTTATTTTTTTATTATTATTATTATTTTATTCTCAGTACACGTTGGATGTCTGACTTCTCAATTCCCTCTGGAAAGGTTCCTTCGGAGACCTCAGGTCCTGTGTTCTCAGGGTACCGCATCACTGAAGCGAACCTTCTCTTGTCTCCTGTTCCGTGTCAAAAGTGCAGCGGGGTCTGAGAAATCCTGCACGCCCAAAGCGAGCAGTGCTTTAATCATCACTCCTGACTAAGTGTCACTTGCTGTGACTAAGAGTTGCAAAATAAATTGGGTATCCTTGGTAGTGTGTATGGAAAATGTAGAGTTCTTGTTGGGTTTGGTTTGGTTTGTTTTTTTTCCGAAAAAAAAAAAAAAAAAGCCAGCAACCCCAAAATTGTTAAAGTAAACATTTATTAGTAATTTCTCTGTTTTATATTGAGAGCAGTTCCTCATATTCTGCCCTTTCAAAACAGTGGGATTAAGGCAAGGTTTTGTGCTGTGTGCTCCAGGATGCTACAGCTTTTGCTGTCCTTGCCATCCTTTTCACTAATCCTGTTCCTTTAAACAACTTTATTTTTATCTCCCTGGTGTGTCATGTCTTCGGAAAGATAAGATCTTGCATGTGCCCAGCTCCTCCCTTGTTTATGCTCAGTTTTTTTTGTACCACGATTCATGTAAGAATCAGGACAAAACCGTGTTGTTGCTTATACTGAGATAAACGGTGACATTTAAAAACTGTGTTGCAATCTTTGTAGAAAATTAGTGCCACTGAATCATGTGGAACATAAAATCATCTGGGCCCCAAGTCAGTGGTATTTCTGGCATTGCTTTCTGTCTGGTGAGCCTTGTGCTAGCACTGAGACAATTCCCATTGTGTCCTGTGCTGGGATTGCTGTCTCCAAGGAGGAGGGGGTATGAAGTGCTGCTTGGGATGCTTGGCCCTGTCAGCTTTTTCTCCTAACTGCCTTTGTCTCTCTTGCTGCCTTAATTGCCAGGTTAGTTACCATAGGTCCTAATTCAAGTGAAAGCAAGGGATTGTCCTTTATTCGTGTGTATAGTTTCAAAGGGATGACTTAGTAATGGCTTTTGAAATGTTGCATGGTAATTAATTTGGTGATGCTTTGTATACTTTCACTCCTTTCTTTGTCTCGACTTCTGATCTGTTTGATATGGCAATAATAACTCTTGGGACAAATTTTTAAAAATGACCTAATTTTGTTCATTTGTTGACTGGAGGTTTTGGTTGGTTTTGGAGAGAACAAGATAAATCTAAACCTCAGTTTTTTAATTAAACAACAGTAAAAATGCCTAGAATGCCAGTACCTGATCTTTGCAGCTTCATTTGATAGTGCACTTTGTCACAGAGCAATTTGATTGCAGCTCCATTAAATAGAAATGGATTTTTGCTGTCTCATTTAGGGGTGACTTTCTTGAGACAAGACTGGTGAGGCAGTAGAGGCAAAAAATAGTATTACTTAGAATGAGCCTCTGTATAGAAATCCCAGTCTTGTGACAGCTATTTAACTCCTAGTATATAGAGCTACTTAAGCTAAACATGAGAAAAGCTTTTCACAAAATATACAAAGATGCATGTTGTGCTTGAGACTTTTATTATTTATTTAACTTCATGCACAGTGCTGCTGATGGAACAAACGTGGCAGCAGCTGTCTCTTTACTTTTTGTGGGTGTATTGTGGCTTTTTAGTATGAGAATCACAGTTGTGTAGCTTCTGTGGAGCAAGCTGTAGGCTTTATGCAAAATACAGCAAGTAAATCTTATTTCTTTTTAACTTCATAGGTACTGGAGCTGATAATGACCTTTATATAAACCAAGCTATAGTATTCATTGAAGATGCAATACAGGTAAATATAACGTGTGTTAGCTATTATGCTTCCTATGCTGGATATTTGTCACACATTCTGCTAGCTTTTAAGTTTTTATGTGTTCAGGAAACCTCCACATAACATCATCTCAAGTTACAAAGGAAAATCAGAATTCCAGATTCCTGTGGTATGCAAGTTTCAGTCAGTTTTGGCCTAGGAGAAAGATGTTTTCCCATGGGATGAAAAAGAGTGTCTTCTTTTCAAGGCTGTCAAAAGGGATGCTGATTTGTGGAGTAGTTTTGGTAGTTTGGGTGGGGGGTTTTTTTGGGGGTGGGTAGATTGGCCTGACTGCATAGAGAAACTATCTGAGCAAACCCTGTAATTTGCCTAAATCTGACTGCTTGCATAGTTTGAGAGCTGGTAGAGTTTTAATGAAGCTTCAGCTGATAAGCTGGAACTCTTGCTTCAGCTGAATTTAGTAAGTCTTGATTTTCTCCCTGTCTCTCCTTGACTGGCCATTGCTGCATATTCCCAGATCCTGTTATCTCCCAGTCACTAGTGGAAATGCTGGAGGGAAATCCTTGAGCTCTCTTTCTGCTTTCAGATGGCTTTTTGTTGGGGGATTTCTGGGGATCAGATACATTTGAGGCATGCACACCTTTCTGAGAGTGGATGCTTCTCAGTGGAGGCAGTGACAGCAGCCCAGGAGCAGCTGCAAGGGGTGGGCTGAGATGACAGGCACCTTCTCAAGAATTAGGGGCCTTGAACTGAAAGCATGTTTTATTTAAAGCTGTAGGCTGAGGTCTCTCATATTCAGAATTAAATTGTTGGCATTTTATGGTTTTTTGGAAGAGAAAGACAAAGGAAGGTAAACTAAATGGGTGGAGTGTTTTGGTGAGTAGATAAAGTAGGCACTGAATTATTAGAGATGCTCTTACTTGTGATGATAAGTGCCTGACACTTTAATAATAACTTCTACAATAATTATCTTATTGAGAATCTGGAATTGTCTCAAGAGTTGAACTTTGTTGGTTAGAAATTGATTTATTTTGGTAGCTTGATCTTCAAGAGAGCCTGAAAGTAATGTTTGAATTATCCTTTGTGCTTTCTGCCTGCAGTATCGATCTATAAATCACCGGGTGGACTCCAAATCCCTGTGGCTTTATAGATGGTACTACTCAAGAACTTGTCAGTGGTAAGAACTTGGCATTCTTTTTGATTTTTCATGTAGGAGTAGGTCTTTAAAAAATAAAAAAAGAAAATTACTCTTCCTGTTTAGTTAAATAATTAGATAATTGTGCTTTCGTTCCTGCAAGGATTTACTGTAGCAAGCAAGTTCAAAAGAATGCCACCTAAGGTTATTTGATGGTCAGCAGTTACATTTTTAGCATGCTATTAAAGTGATGTGCTGTGGTCAAACCCATTTGTGTTAAATATAGTATTAAAAAGCTTGGTTTACTTGCAAGAAGTTTGTTTTACTGAGAGTATTTTGTTATTCCTTTGACTCATTTTATGGATTTGGTGCTTTTGGGGATGGTTATGTTTGTTTGTTTGTTGTGCCTGGTTTTTTGTTTGGTTTTTTTTAAATGTAATCTGTATCCAAACAGGATTTTGAGTTTAACCATTACTGTAATCCTGGTTTTGGCTTTCATTGAGAAGCCTTCCTCATTCACCATCACCTCAGATGTACGATACCGTGTTCCTGCGTGGAACCCTCCGTGTGGCCTGACAGAAAGCATTGAGCTGCTTTGTTTTCTTGTCTTCATAGCTGATGTATCTGTGAAGGTGAGCATCACAGTCACCTGGTGCTGAATGAAATCCTGGGTGTGTTGGGCAGTTCACTATAGGCAGTATGGTTTCTCTTCATTTTGTCTTTTTGGAAACGTCCTAGGACTGTTATTCAAATCTGGGATTTGGATTATGAGAGTGTTGTGTTCTATTAAAGCCTTGCTTTCAGGAGAAATCAGGGCATATTTTCTGGTTAAATATTATACTGGTTTTTGTTTGGTGTGGTTTTTAACCTAAGAAATAGAAATTCTTGTTTTTGTGGAATAATGCCATAGATTTTGCTGAGAATAGAGTGATTTTGGCTTAGCTGCTTGTATTAGACTATAAAAAATGAGGTATATAGTAGTCAAATGTATGCCACTTCATTTAAATAAAACAAAAAAATAGTGAGAAATTAAACTTTTAAAAAGATGTCTCTCTATGCCTATTACATAGATATTTTTCTGAATTCAAAGGGTTTATTGTGCATGGTCTGTGTGCATCTCTTGCTTTTACAGACCGTTATTTAGTTCTTGTAGAAAAGTTCTCTGATCAGTGCATTTTTGTTTGGATTTCAGGGAGCTCATTATGAACACCCATGTAAAATTACCCAAACACCCAGTAATTGGTTCTGGGTGTTGGAATTCAATATTAAAATAAGTTGTTCATTTGTTTTCCTCTCCAGAGTTACTTAATTGGATGGGAAGAATTCTGGAAGAATAAATGGCTAATGGCTTATATACTGACATTAGTTGTTTCCCTTACTGATTGGGTTGTATCACTGAGTTTTTTCTGCACAGAGGTAAGAACTGCTTTCTGCAGAAACAATCAGCTGGGGAGAGTGGCAGAGGAGAACAACCTGCTAAGGGGTAGTCAGCAGGGTGGATGTGTTGGAGAATTAAAGGAGGAGGGTGAGATAGTTTATTTTTGGTTTTGGATAGCTGGATGATACGCTGAAATGCAGAAGAGGTAATACAGGGATTCTGTTTGATATGTAACATAAGATGTGAATTCATCAATAAAATTAAATAAATCTTTGTTATGGTTGAAAGAGTATAGAGAAAACTTTAGTTGCATAGCACCAGTTTTCTCATAGAGTTGCAGAGTTGTGTTCTTAACTGGATTCAGTGATGGAATTTATGAAGGGTAAGTAAAAGGTAATTGCATTGTTTAGGTAAAAGCAAGCTGTATGGTTTAGGTAAAAGGTAATTGTCTAGTTTGATAACTGCTGTGTTGTGTTCCAAACAACTGTGTTCTGAGAGGAGTGTCTTAACTTATATTTAGAATATTTGTGGCATTGGTCTTGCAGGAACTCAGTATCTGACCTCTTGTTTTGGGTTTTGCAGAATGTGAGAATAAGAAGAATTCTTCGCCCTTTCTTTCTCCTTCAGAATTCCTCTATGATGAAGAAAACATTAAAAAGTATTAACAGCACATTGCCTGAAATGGCAAGGTGGGTGATAGCATAAAGAACATCCTTTTACACCAAGAGTAACTCCACCAAGGGTCTTCTGGCATGTGACATCTGAGTAGCTTCCTTCTTGTTGGTCTAGCTAAGTGATTGGTGAGATCAGGTAGCAATGGATGAATGTTGTGCTAACTTCTTGATTCCTTTAGTCTGTAAAATTTCTTTGGAATTCATGTGATATGACTGTTGGAGGTTTTTGATGCTTGTTGAATGGGGTTTTTTAATTCTGTGTATGTTATGCACAGTAAGGAAGGACAGAGGCATCATCTGGGCAAAGGTCTACTCTGTGTTTCTCTAAGGTAGCCTATTAGATATATGGGTAGACACAGTCTACCAGTCATGAGTGCTGCACAAAAAGATACCTTTCTTTACATCTTTTGAGTGCTTTACTTCATCTTTTTCTTTTCTAAATGGCTGTAGCCATGTATGTATTAAGTTTTACTGTCATTAGAACTGTTCAACTGGAATCCCCACTGGTGAAATCATAACCAGACAGCTTGATGCTTTTTGAAAGAGATCTACCTCTTTCTCTGACAGGACTTGCTGTCCATGCCTGCTACTTCTTAACTAAGAGAGTCAAAGGTGTATTTGAGCCAAGATGTTGTATTTTGATCAGAGGTATAAAAATGGTCTCTAACTTTAGAAAAACAAGTTAAAATCTCATGGACTTCACAAGTCTTAGACTTCTCATGAGGAGTCCTGAACAAGTGTGATTCTTATTCTGAATCATCTTCTCTTAACTCCGTGTAACTTCTTAAAAGTACCCTTGGTTTTCTCTAAATGGCATCCTCTTGTATTTTTAGCCAAGGACATTAAGAATGAGATAAAGTTGATATTAACACATATCATATGCTTTTTTTCTGACAGTGTTGTTCTACTGCTAGCTGTTCATCTGTCTCTCTTCACCATGTTTGCCATGCTGCTGTTTGCTCGAACAAAGGTAACCCATTGTTATTTATGCTTTGGTAGACCTCAGTGGTTTTTTTTCTTTCTCTCATCACTGCCACATGTCTGGTTTTATAATCAAACTGGTGAAACTTGTTTCCCCTGAACAGATCATGTTACCTTGTCAGTCTTACTGGGATGAGTGTAAAGTCCATTTAGAGAGATTTAACGTGTTCATAGTCTCTGTACAGTGCTGTTTCTCTAAGTGTGCATTAGAAGGCCCCTCAGAATAGCATTGGAATCTCTTCAGCCTCCAGTGAATTTTTTCCAGACTGTGCTTTGTTTCTTAGCTTTGTTTTTTTCCTCTGTTTTTTTTCTCTTCCTTCTTCCAAAAAGCAAATTTGAAATTTTGTGGTTTAAATCATTTTGTGTTCTCCTGCTCTTGGTATGTTCTCTCTTTCCTAAACTTCCTGTATCTTAATGTAGTTATTGAGGCCTTTTTTTTTTTTTTTTTTTTTTTTTCCCCCTCAGGAAGCTGTTTTGTGTCTGCTCTTAAGTACAGACAAGATTTATGTTAATATTGCCCTCAAATTATATTATGCTTTTGGACAATTCCTGAAGTACAATCCTGGAGTATACAATTCAGGGTGGTTAGATTTCTGTCTGTGCTGAGAAACAGCATGCTGCAGCTGGAATAAAAAAAAAAAAAAGCAGCTGCTATTCTATACTGATTTTTATAGAGCAAGTTGACATTGAAGATGGTTTTAGTCTGTGTTTTGTTTTGATTTTATTTTTTTTTTCTTTGAATAATTTCTAGGGAATCCTTTTAGCTTCAGATTCCTATGCTCTGTGTTTGTGATGTTACTGATCTTCCTGGGTCTGAGTTTCTAGCTAGATATAACTCTTACTTTATGCTTCCTGTGTCTGTTTCAGCTTTCTGATCTTCCTTACAGTTTGTAATGACCATGAATAAGTGAAGTGATTGCACTGCAGTTTTTATGCTTGTCTTGTGCTTTTTCGTGTCACTGTGTAAGCAACTGTGTATTTTTTATTTATTTTTTTATATTTATTATATATATTTGTATATATTATACATATTTATTTTTTTCACCTTCCTTGCTAAAACATTCTTAGTAATTCTTCAGTGTTTCTCTAAAAATGAACATCTCTCTGACTAGGATGGGCAGCAGGATAAGGAGTGGATGAAATATTTCCGGAATTTGCCAGATTCGCTGACATCGCTGCTGGTCCTGCTAACTACTGCAAATAATCCTGATGGTGAGCAGTCATTCAGAAATAGCTTCTCTTTTCAGAGTATAAATGAGTAAAATTATCTTCAGACTCTAACCATTGTTTCAGCTGATAGTGATCAGTAGAACCAGAGGAAGGTTATTTTAAAGATTTTTCATGCCTTTCGCAACTTGATTCTTGCCTTTCCTTTGGTGTAATTATAAATGCATCTCTGAAGTGGAGCTCTGTAAGAGCTTTTACCAGTTGTCAAAAATTAATAGAGTTCTCCACTTTTCAGCATAGGCATTAAATTGTTACTTCCATTTTTGTTAAATCTGACAGTGATGATTCCTGCATATTCGAAGAATCGAGCATATTCAATCTTCTTCATACTCTTCACTGTATTAGGTAGGTTGCTTTTTGTCTTAAGTGATTTAAATGCAGTGTAACGTGCATACCAGCTTCAGTGCATTATATTTTTCTAGGAAAATTTAGTAATAAACTCTCTCCTTTTTTGTACTATCTTAGTATCTTGCAAAATAATTTTCATGAAAAGCACTTAGGGTTGGGTTTTTTTTTTCAGTAACATATCCTAGGGAAATGGATATATTACAGTATATTGAAACATTAAAATATTTTGCAACTCAAACACAAGTAATTTTTCCAACCTTACATTTGATACACTGCATATATTGTAACTCTTTGAGAAACAAATGTATTTCAGTAAATCTCACTCTGTTTTGCTCCAACAGGCAACTTGTTTCTGATGAACTTAATTACAGCAATAATATACAACCAGTTTCGAGGATACCTTCTGGTGAGTAAAATTCCTAATTTTTCTGTTCTACCATAATCATAAAACTGTGAAGCCCCAAGCAGTAAAATTTTCAAATGTGTTTTAAACACGATGCCCATCCTGGTTGTAGATACACTTTTTAAGATACTAAAGTTTTACCATGTCTGGTATTTTTTACTTAATCCTCATCATGGTTGGTGGTGTAGTATTAGAATAATTTGGACAGTTTGTTGCCTACTAAAGGATGGCCTTGAGCCTTTTGGTTGACTTGTACCAGAAGCAGTTACCAGTAGGCATAGTATTTATTTTTGGTAGTATTCAGTCTCACATAAAAGGAACCTGTGTATGTTCTCTGTGCAATGCCAGTTCATCCATGCAATACTTCCATGTGCTTCTGGATGATGCCTGTGGAATGTGAATCTGATGTGTAGTGTGAGGACCTTGTGACTCATATGTGAAACCTGGCAAAGTGAGTGCACCTTGGAGAACATGCAAATCTGTGGTGATGAATAAATCTGTGGTGATGAGATTTTTCTTTCTTTACTATGCTTTGTAAAGCATAGTAAAATTTTTCTCTCAGGTCTTGAGTTTTGTCCTCAATGGTTTCACTTCCACTTGTCTTTTCACTCTCCTCTTGCATATTTTTTTAGAACTTCATAGCTCAACAGCAATGTTTTTATTAAAGGTGAGTCAAGGCTATGCAAAAGCACTGGATTCTTGGCCTTTAGGTTAAGCTTTTTTTCCTCTGTGCTAGTATGATGATGGCCTTTCTAGCTTGGAATGAACAGTGGTTCCTGCTTGTGTATGAGCCAACTGTTTCCTTTGTGTTGGGTGGCAGTGGCAGGGGAAACTCAGTAACTTTGATTTTAGGTGTGATTTCCCCTTTACATACAGTCTTGTGCTTCCTTCATTATTTAGTTCCCCCTTCACTTACATATTTTATTATAGTTTCTTCCTCTTACATAGTTTTACAGTTTATTCAGCCCTTCAGAGAGGTGGCTTTGAGGGCTTAGGGGGAAAAGTGAAATAATAGCTGCAGAGAGAAGGTCAAAGTTGTTGGCTAGTGAGCCTTAGGCAGTATAATACAGAAGGAATGGCCCCCAGGTGTCTAAATGTAATGTATGCAAAGAGGAGTTTTTTCTTTCCCTGCCTTCTGCTGTTATTTCCCTTCTTTCTCCATTTTCCTCTTTCATGTGTGAGGACATGGCATAATCTGGCTCCTGATGAAGCATGAAAACCACTCTCTTATTTGAATAAATAGGAGAACAGTTTGAATATCCAAAGTTTGTAGTTGCTGCTGTCTCCAGAACAGGCTTGTGCCTATGGAATCCAGAATTAAAAATAAACCATGACCTTGATGTTTACTTGAACTTCAGAAACTTGTTTCCTCACTTCCTTCCTCCTTGTGCACAGAGTTCTGGAAGAGAGCAAGGCCTAGGGAAGTCTTCTGATCACTGATCTGGGCTGTGTGCCACAGGATCTGTAAACTGTCTAACCCTAGGACATAGCACTACATGAGGAACTGGGTAGCCCTGATCTTCCCTGATCCCTTCAGGGATCATTTCACTGATTCCAGCCTATGATCTTTGTGGTATTCCTTTTAAACTGTGGAGTGTCTGTCTGGTTAAGGCTGAGTAGTTGTATGAGTAGATCTGGGGGCTCATTGTGACTTCAGTGGTGGCAGAAAGAAGAGAGTCTCTTGCCTGCCTGAAAAATTATTTCAGGGAGACATGGCCCTTTTTGAGGCTTGCAGTGGGTTTTCTCTAAGGTCTGGGCAAATAACTTTCAGGTCTTGTTTAAATGAAATCCAACTAAACTACTCAAATGTAAGCCAATTGTCTCTTCTGGTGTTTCTACTCTCTAGAAATCAGTCCAGTCCTCCCTCTTCAGGAGGCGACTGGGGATCCGGGCTGCTTTTGAAGTGCTTTCTTCCCTGAAAGAAACTGTTGCTAATGCACAACAGTAAGTAAATAATCCTGGAACAGCTCCTAAAAGAGAGGATTTTTTGTTGTTTTGTCTTGTTTATTATATTCACTTTTTGAAAATGGTAGTTTGTTGCTCAAATCTAATTTTTTTAAATTTAACTGGTTGCTTAAAACAGCTTGGCAGTCTTCTGGGGTTCATTTTATTTCTTTCTACTTGGAACTTTACCTGCTTTTCAAAAAAAAGGAGGAGGCACGAATGCATTTGAAACAGCAATTTTTTTTTTTTTTTTTTTGCCATCCAAAGGGTTGCATGGTTCAGCCTTTATCCTGTTTTGGTTTAATTAGGTCTTATGTCAGTGTTGAGGCCTTACTGAGAGTGGTGCAGAAAGTGGACATGGATCATCGCTGCAAGCAAACCATCACCAGAGTAAGGACTGCTTTTTTCTGGTCGTTCTGTTGGTTGCTATCAAAGCCTCTGATGGGACAGCTGTGGAAACTGAAAATCCTTTAGCCAGACCATGAATCCAGGAGCAGTAGTTTTCAGCTGAGCTTTTGTCACTCTTCTTTCTTTCAGAGTGTGAAGGGAGGCCCAGCTCAGTGTCTGGGGTTTTGGTCTTTGGGGAAAAAAAATAAAATCTCTTTGGTTGGTTTGATGAGGAATGCATTCACCTGTAGAGAGGTGTAGAGTCATGAGAACTCTTGTTTTGCAGAGCTGATTTTTTTTCATTTGCTTTCCTTTCTCTCTGGAAGTAAAGCATTTCCCACTGTGGTATAGAGCTGCTGTTTATAGCAGCTTCCTTCTACCATTTAAAAATGTGATTTTAGTTGTGCTGCTCCCTTTAGGTATCAATACTTGTATTAGGCTACAGGGAGAGTGATTTTTGCTTGGCTAAAGATTTAATGTTGCAGTTCATGCCATGTTTTTCAGAGATTAGAGAAATTACTGAGCTTTAAATCCAAGTTTTCAGTTTGGTTTGGTTTTGGTGGTGGGTTGTTCCTATTTCTTTTGTTACTATGTGTGCTACAGTTGCACCTAATGTATGCTATGGAAGTCTCCTCATTTTGTTGCAATATGTAAAACAATTCTGTCCTTCCAGGTATTAACTTCTGCAGAAGTGTGATAAATGGCATGGTATCTTTATTCCTTGGATCATAACATAATAGTGCTAATATTAGATGAGACTAAAAATTTAAGTAGGTCAAAAGAGCAGCATGCTTATTCTTAAGCAACTTGTGATCCCAGAGAGGGAAAATAGAAAAGGCAGTTTTGTGTTCAAGCAATATTGAAGCTCACCCTAACACCTTGATGTAGGTTGTATCACATCTCTGTTCCTGGACTTGTAAGACAGTAAGAGTGTGCTGGCCCTGTTTGAAGATGCAGGTCTTGATCTGAATGTTTCTTTTTCATGTGAAGTCACTCAAAATGTGCTCCTCTGACAAGCTGTCAGCTGCCCAGTTTCAGAAGTTCTTTGAAGAACTGGACAAAGATGCCATTAAACAAGTATGTATCTGACAATAATTTACAAAATGGCATAAATTGTGTGGTCTTGCACACAAAAAAAGTGATAGTATTCTGCCAGAAAGCATATAAACAAACAGCACAACATGTTGAACACAAGGCATGCTGAAGTGTCATTGATTTTTAAATTGTTCATGGACTACAGTTATAGTCAGAAATGGCTCTGGGGGGTTTGAACTTAAGTTTGGGTTTGCCAGGTAGTGTTATATACAAAATGCATAGTGGTTTGATCTGTCAGAATTCTTAAGCAATTTTTCCAGACAAAATAGGTGAGTGCTCTGTATATTTTTTTAGTAAGAAGATTCATTAGATTAGGAAGAGCTTGGATTATCTCCCTTCATTGCCACTGTCTTGTGTTGTGCCATAATTACCAACCCATTTGCTAATTAGAAATGATTTTTTGCTGCTAATAGCCAGAGCTTGAAAGCTTGTTTTTATTGAAATGTTAAAATGAGCAGGTGGCCTTGAAAAGTTTTGCTTTGAAAGAGCAATTTAATTAATTTAAACTGAGATTGGGTGTGGTTTTCCTGAATCATTATTATAAAAACTTAAGCTTTGTGTGTCAGCAAATCCTTTGTGTTCTTTTCAGCATCCTCCCAGTCCAGAGTACCAGTCTCATTTGATGCAGAAGGTGCAGTTTGCCTTTGGCCATCCCTACTTCGGCTACTTGGGGAATGTTGTAGCCCTGGCAAACATTATTTCTATCTGTGTAAGTAGAATTTTCTTTATTTGGTGTTCTTTTGTCCCTGCTGCAAACTTCAGTTCTGGTTTTGTTCTTTAGTCTCTGCTCTGATAACCTCTTTTTGCAGCAGATGTCTCTGTTTGGTATCCTTTAGTCATGCAAGGTTTTAGGAGAGAATACCTGCAGTTAAAAATATTCTCTAAGCTGCCTGAAAAGGTCTGTGCAAAGTGTCAAAGACTGTGTTTTGGTTTTCTGTTTAAAAATCTGTTTTTTTCAGCAGTAAAGTAGTGGACTGATAAAATAATTCTTGTTGTTAAAGGTGGTTTTGGTGATGGATGCAGACAAACAGCCTTCTGAAAGAGATGACTTCTTCCTGGGGGTAAGATGCAACAGCATTCTCAGATATTGCTGTTCTGAGATGTCAATAATTCTAATTGCTGCTCTTATTATTTCTGGGGGGGAGTGAAGGCTATCAACTGCTTCTTCATCCTCTACTATCTGCTGGAAATGTTGCTGAAAATCGTAGCAATGGGCTTGAGAAGATACTTGTCATACCCAAGCAACATATTTGATGGACTCCTGACAGTAATTTTGCTGGTAAGCTTTTTGTTAACTTCTGTATTCCTGAGTTTGCTGATCAGTAGGATTAGGAACTGCAAGAGCCAATGGAATTGCTTTATGTTCAATGCTAATATGCTGAGTTAAATAGCATGAGACACTGGTGTTGTTTTCAATGGCTTGAGCATTTTGGTGGCAAATGGTTCTCCTAGGGTCCCCGTTCTGGAGTTCAGCATTTTTACACTGGTGGGAAATGTTTTCTTATAAGCAGCCTTGTTAATGTTGTTTGTCAACTTTCAGCTCTTGGAGTAATTATATAACTAACTCTGTTACACTGCTAAAAATCACTTTGCTTTTTAATTTAAAAGTGATCATTAGATTAGAAGTATTTGATTAGATTATCATTGTTTGCTAAAAGCCTGAAACTGGTATGGCAGATGAGGCCAAATTCTTGGCTGATGTAATTCATTGTATGTCCTTATATTTGTCACTGATGGATGATGTGCATACATGGGAATAACCAGTCAAATAGTCAAATATGACAACTCCAGAGTTTTAAAATGAGACAAATGAGTGGATTAAAGCTCTTGGAAATGTTTCCTGTCAAGGAATTTACATAATCTGTGAAATTTGGGATTACAAAGTGAGGCTCTGACTATTTTTTTTTTTTTTTCCTTCCTTAACTAAAGATTTTGGAGATTGCAACTTTTGCTGTGTATGGATTTCCTCATCCTGGTTGGTATGTAATCTCCATGAGCTGTTGCACTTTGCTCAGTGCTTGGGGTGGGTCAGGGGAATATCCACACGTGTTCAGGCACACTTGTGCCATTACACTCTGCTTGTCAGCCCAGTCTGGCATTTACCAAACCAAACAGAATTTCCCACTCTTGTAGTCATTAGAGGCCATCCAGTATGGGCAAGTGAAAGAAAAATGGTTTTGTTTTTTCACAGAATCTAGAAATCTGTTTAGCTATTCTGGGAAGGATGCATTTTTATTGTGATCTGATGATCTTTGCAGTCCTACTAAGGCTGCAGGAATGGGAATCTGGGATAACATATGCAGTCAGTGACTAACTTGGTATGAAATTGTTGTAAGTCAAAGTACAGGAATTCCTAAACAGCTGGTGAAACCCCTTCAGCCTTATTGTGGATCAAAGTCTGAATTTTCTTTTGTGCTGTAAAATTTAGTTGAAGAATTCCAATGACTTAAACAATTTATCTTTACTGGAATAGCAAGCAGTTGTATTTTTATTTTTCTGAAGTTCAAGCAGTACTTAGATAACTATCTTGATCTTTGTTCATTATGAAAACCCTAAAAATCATAGTTTTTTGTCCCTTAAGATTTAAAAACTGCCACCAGAACAAAAGAGGAAAGCAAAGGACTTCTTGAAAATTTTTGAATCTTTCTGGGGTGATGATAAAATGCTTTCTCATTCTTTCTTTACACAAACTCATTCTCCTCTATACATATACACAAATTCATGTACTCATGGTACATAGAACAGTGACTTTTTGTCTTGGGCTGTTCCTCTGATTTGGTATTTATTTTTTTTCCATCTTTCCTAGGAGACCTGAGATCATGGGCTTGTTATCCCTGTGGGATATGGTGCGACTGGTGAACATGTTCATTGTGTTCAGGTTCCTGAGGATTATTCCCAATATGAAGGTGTTTATTTACCTCTCCACACTTCTGATTTCTTTGTGGGCCAAACTATACATTTTGTTAGAGCCTTACAGAACTCCATGGAGTAGATTGCAATTCTCTTGCACCTAAGTGGAATCACAACTCAGCTCTGAGTGTCCAAACTATTGCACAGCACCACACAAACTGTCTCTTAAGGTGGTTTTTTCTGCAGTTTATGCTGGTTTTCTGACCTCCAGAAACATTTGTACAACTTACATAGTGCTTCAGCCTTAGTAAGATGAGTGGATATGATATCCTTGGAGAACTCTGTATTCAGGGGGTGATAGACTTGTTTTCACTAGATCCTGGTAGGCATTTTCATCATGCAGAGTTACCTGGGACAAATCCCTGTTTCCACTTTCTGGTATGGGTATTTCCATCTCACTACCTGTACTTGAACCTGAAATCACTTTGAGTTGTTTGATTGTTATAATTCTGCATTTAGACTTGCTTGGAAGCCTAACCCAAATTATTGTCAGGTGCAAAATTTGTATCTTAGTTGAATAAATCATAAATATCTATCAGGATTATCAGAGGTCATAATGTCAGTGGAAATTGTACACTAGGAATGATGTGGATCAAACATGAAGCAGTCAGTCTGGAGCTGTGGGACACACATGGTTTTTTTCCTGTTCTAAACACATAACCCTTGAAGTCCCAGTTCCTATGCATTTTAAAACCTTATCATAATGTTTGTGTATGAAAAGGACAAAAGCATTTGTCCTTCATTTTAAGTACCTCATGGAAATCTCACTGTGTAAAAGATGATCAGCATTTAGATATATTTCACCTTTGTGGTTGGTATTTCTTTATCCTTTTAGTAAAAGTAATTTGATGCCAACTGGAATTGTGGTGAATGCCATGCATAAGAAATTTTGCTTTGTTTCAGTTCATGTCTTTGGTTGTTACAACATTGCTGGATCTGGTAAAAAACTTGAGAGCCTTTGCAGGAATCCTTGTGGTAAGTCACGATGCAAGACTGTAATTTTCTTTCATATAGTAACCAGTGTGATAAGGGTATCTATCTAACAAATAAATTAGGTTCTTTGAGCAACAATCACAATTAACAGTAACACTTCACTTCAAGCAGCATGTTTTTTCTCCAGGGCATGTCTTGCAAAGCTGCAACACACTGCTGTTGTTGTTATGGGCTACACACAGTTACAGTGCCTCATTTATCAGTTGGCTTTAGGGGTGCCTTTAAAAGGTTATTTAGAACCTCATCAGAGTGCTTGCCTCAGGCTGGATACTCTGCTTTCAGATAAAAATTCATCTGATGCTAAAAGTAGCCTATTTCCCCTTCCTCTGGCATGCTAATGTTAAGGTAAATAGCAAAACAACTTGATTTTTTTTTTTCAGTTGAGGTCTTCTGATAGCATGTTTGAACATGGCTTTTAAAAGCCTCTGCTGTCCATTGTTAGGTGTGTCTGTGTCAGATTACATACTCTATAAACATGTAATTAAAGGACACATCACAGTGTGTGATGTCCATTACATAAATTCCCCATTTCCCAACTCTTGAGTTGATACAGCTTCAGGCAAAGCTGAGTTGGTAACAGCTTAATTGTGCTGTACAAGTTTTGCTTGCCACTGGAAGCTGCTCTGGAAACTGAGAAGTGCCTTGGGACTGCACAAACTGGGAAGTTTGTTTCTGCAGTTCAAAGTAATGCTGAGGAGCCTAAAATCCCATCTTGCTTATGATAGGAACAGCTTTAGTATAATGAAAAACTCCAGATTACTCAGTTTGTTACTCAATGTAATCATCTGCCTAAGGGCTAATTGCATTTTGGGTAACTTTGCCAGTTTGTAATTAAGTACCTACACTGTGCTTCACCCCTGTCAGAGGTTGGGAGAGTTGGGTTGTGGTTGTGTTGTGCTGCTCCTGGGTGTAAAACTTAATGTCTAAGACACATGTGTAAGACTTTATGTTCCTGGAGGAGCTGAAGTGTCTGCTGCTGATAGTTCCTAGTGCTGGGAGTATGAATAATGGTTTTTACACCAACTGTGAGGCAAATCTGCCGTGGGGTTTGCTACTTGCCTTAATTTCAGTGCCCTGATGCTGTGTGAAAGCTGTCACTGAGCTTCTCTTGTAGTCTGACTCCACTACCTGATGCAAAACATCTTTCCTGATGTTATCCTGGAACACCTGCTGCTCAAGTAATGCAATGGATTAGCTGATTTATCAGGCAGTGCATGTTTTGGGTGTACCTTTTGCAAAGAATAAAATGATCTTTCTTGTTGCCAAGCCAGATGCCCCATCTTCTGGCAGGCTGTGGAATTCCAGCTCCAGGTTATTCCAGTAGAGTTCAAAGTGCTGTGGTTCCCAAGTCAGAGCAGTTTCTCTGCTGCTTCTTTCAGACTTCCCTCTTGAGTCTATTTTGTAGTCAAATACAGAAATCTGACTAGATTATTCCTTATAAATAAGCATATTGGGGGTTTTTTATACTTTAAGTTGCTATTCTGCAGCATTAATAGTTAAACATCAGCATTCTGAGACATAAAAATAAATGGTATTATAAATGGAGTTTTTTAACAGCTGAAAGTTAACTAGAATATTAAAAAGTAAGAACAGTTAAGTAATACAGATGCTGAGAAATAATTTCACTGTAGTGACTTTAGGAATTTTCTTGACCAGATTCCTTTAACTGTAGGTACTAACATGAATTTCATGCTAATTGCATTATTTTCTTATTTGATTGACAGATTCCAAACTAATACTTGCTAAATTCCTTCCAGGTGGTTTTCTATGCATTTGCTCTAACTGGCATAATGCTATTCAAAGGTGCTGTTGTTCCCTTGGGAAATAGCAGGTAATATGCTCAACATTATTACTCAGAAATAACCTGTTTTTCAGAAGCCTCTGCAACACGATACTGCTGAGCTCTTTGTGGTTGCTGTAGGTTTTTCCTCCCTCTTATTCTTAGAGCCACCCTTTAAAGCTAAATCATACAGACAATTTTTTTAATCTGTTGCTCCTTATTATTCTTGCTGTGTTGAGATTGCAGGAACATTTATCCACAGCTTGAAATTTTACTGAGCTTCAATATCTTCTACCTACTTCCCCTGTTGTCTGCACATAGGAAATACTTAACTTTCTACAGGGCACTCAGATTGTTGTTTTTAAGTTATAGTGTGTAGCAAGGTGTGCTCACATCTGCCTGTAATTCTCTTCCAGTGCTGTCAATACAACAGATGACAACAGCACTCAGCAGTGTGGCACCTATGAGCAGCTGGAGTATTGGTCAAACAACTTCGATGACTTTGCTGTGAGTCTGATCACTGATGGACTCTGCTCCTCTTCCCCTCATTTTCTAAGGCTTAAAGGTGTGATAAAGTCTCTTGACTCCTCTTTTACCCATGTTATTCAGGCAGCAGTGGTGACCCTCTGGGATGTGATGGTGGTAAACAACTGGCAAGTCTTTTTGGAAGCATTTTCAAGATACTCAAGCCCGTACGTAACAGTAATAGTACTGAAAAAGTCACATACAATTGTAGTTTATAAACTAAGTAGGGATTACACACACAGCACAGTTCCTTCCAACTAGGCAAATAAGTGCTGCTTATCTTTCTTTTGGGTCAGTTCAGATATCTGGGAAAAATATTTCATGGCTGTTTGTTAACTTCTGTTACTTAATGGTTGGTCTGGCACTTGGTGGATGCCATGAAATCCATTTAGAAGAGATTGGAAACTGGCTTCATAGTTGTTGCCTTCCAAAAAAGAGTGAGTGACTTAGGTGGATTATAAACAACCTTGCACTTATTGTGTGGGTGGCTCACCGTGTAGAGCCTGTCTCAGAGAAGTGAGATATTGGTGAATTTTGGGCTGGTTCTGTATTTTCCCTGTGAGTGAACGATTTTTTCCTAGGCTTAAAGCCTTGGATGTATCCTTCATTTGTACTTAATTACTTTATGGGAATATTTTAATGAGCTGATGGCCTCCAGGTTGAACTGTTCCTGTCATCTTTAGCTAGTTAGCCCAGCAAGTGGAATGCTCTATAGGTTGTTGTGTCGATAATGTGGTTTGGTGAAGACCAAACAAGTAATGAAAGAGAAACCCACTGGGGTCTGCAAGGAATGGAAGCTCCCTCTAGCTCAGGAAATATCTGAAGTGCAAATGAGTGGAGACTGGGAGAGCATTTAGGGGTAATAGGTATTTTATCACAGGTATTTTGCCATGATTTTGCACTCTTTGCTGTGCAACTTCTGGGTTGCTTTTCTGGCCTTCTGGCTCCAATTAGGTATGCTAGGTGGAGGGAAGCAAATCTGTTTGGCTAACTTAAACCTCCCTTTATCTTTTCATTATTTCTATTGTTTTGTTCCAGACCTCCTTTTACATGTAGAAAGTAGGAGTCTTACCTTCCAAGGATAACTGTGATTTCATGGCTCTCCTTGGCCATTTTCAGGCTGAAGTTATTGCCAGCACACTTCATTTATTGTCTGTTAATCTGATTTACAGGTGGGCAAAGATCTATTTTGTAGCCTGGTGGTTGATCTCTTCTGTCATCTGGGTTAATCTCTTTGTAGCTTTACTTCTAGAGGTAAGGAAGTTTCTTTGGTATTACATCCTGAAGACATGTTCTGATTTGTGTGGGAAATGAAAAGAGCTCTGATACGTTTTTGGCAGAAGTGTCTTGGCTTTGTGTGTGTACACTTAATCTTTCTCCTTGGTCTCCTTGCCCTGAGATGTTGAGGAAGCTTTTTATTTTTACTGGACAGTTTCATTTGCAACTTTAACACAAATCTGGTTATACTTCAGTGGGTGCATACACTTGTCATTACAGCTCAGTCTCTACAAACATGAAAAATCTAAGTATTATAAAATTGCTTGTCTCTTGTGTATTAGCATTTAACTTTGGCATTAGTTATTCAAGCTGCAGGCTTTTTGCATTTTGATTTATCAGCAAATGAGGTTAATGCTTTAAAATTTACATTTTTATTAGATTTGATTGTCCTGCATTTCCTTCTACCCCAGTTTGAATTATTATCCTTATTCAATGCCACACTGGAAGAGTGGGACTGATTACTTATTTTAAATCAAGATATTTTATTAAGCAGCTGTGGAAAGTTAGGTACCAAAGCAATGTCATGAGGAGCATGTAGTTCTGCTGCTCTCTCATGTATGAATCCTTCTCTGCAAAACAAAATACCTTTTGTATTTTTTGATGGTGAAGGACACAGCATCCTGGTCCACACCATAAAGAGGAAAATATTCTAAGCAGGTGAACTGTTGGAAGCAGTTCCCACAGTCATCTTGAGGAGGCAGTCCTTGCTATGAGTAGAAGGCAGCAGGGCTGTTTTCTCATCAGACACTGAAAGAAAAGTAGAGCAGAAAGTTATTTCCTTCCTGAACGAGCTTGAATCAAGTAGTGACCTACAGCCAATAAACTTGCAGATGCTTTAAAAATCACTGCTCCACCAGTCTGTGAAAAAAACAAACCTCAACCCCTCCCACAACTTGCCCCTGTAAATGTATTAAGCTGATGTAATCTCTTTTCTAATGTCCTGGAAGCAGCCTTTAATTTTTTTCTTGTTCCTTTTATGTTCCAGAACTTCATTCACAAGTGGGACCGTCGCTGTCACCGAGAGCCTGTTTCAGATGTTGAATACCAGAGGACAGTTGAACTGATGTTCAGGTGAGCTGAACTTGGCTTGAAAATCAATCTTAGTTTCTTCTAACCCTCTGCTGCAAAGAAAGTGTGCTGGCTTACAAGAGGGTAAAAAGCTTGTCTTGCTCTGAGGATATCTGTTCCATCTGATAGCTTGGAGAAATTCAGTTTTTGTTAGGCCTGCTTTAAGCTGCTCTGCCAACATAACCTTTCAATGTTTTCTCCACCATGGTGTGGTGGGAGAAGAGGTGTTGGGGGCTTGGGTGGGGACTGTGCTGAGAAGGAGAGAAAAAGAAAAGAAAGAAAAGAGGAGAGAAGGTGAGCAAAGTTATGTGTGTTCTTGGCTTATGGTGAAATTGTGGGTGGTGAGTTGATAGTTGATCCTACAGGAGTGGGAGTTGTGGTGCACATTGGCTATTCAATAGTAGCACTGGGAACATGTTGTCATTTGGGAGTTTTTTCAGGAAAAGCAATGTACTGACCTTCAGTTGTATTGTCCTGTGTGCAGGAAATTGCTTCCCTGCTTCTTGTGGGAAAACAGCTGCTGGTTTCCTTGACACATCTGTAAAGGATGGATCACTTGCAAGTAGATGCATCTTTAGGGAGCATCATCTTATTATAAGTTTAATTCCTTGTTTCATTCATGAAAGAAGCACACATTACCTCTTGGTCTGTGCATTGCAAAAAGAGAAGCTGTCCCCTAACAACTCCCCCTTTTTCTTTGTAGAGATGTTTTGGAAGAGCCTACAGAGGAAGAGTTGATGGAAAAGCTGCATGAGCATCCCCACCTGCAGTTATGTAGGTGACTGGTGGGAAGGACTGATTTATCTGGACCTCTGTTTTCTTGAGGCTGCCATCAGGAAGGAACTGAATGGATTTTCTTTGAGGTGCTGTTAAGAGAGAAGTTTGTAGGACAGTGTGTGAGGTTTTGCTTGGCAATTCTCTGCAGAAGGAAGTTTTAAAATTTTGGTTCACATCTTTTTTTTTTTGGAAAAAGATTTGAATCTTGCTGTTTTGACTTGATTTTAAGTTACAATTTTAGACGATTATTTCAACTGTTATTTTTATAAACTGTTGAGATTGGGAAGTTTGGTTGTTTTTTTTTTTTTTAAGAAGGGAAAGTGTGTTTAAAATGACAGTGCACTTTAAAACATGAACTTCGTAACCACTAAGCCTCCTACTTTTTTTCAGCACAACAAAATGGAACTGCTCTTTGTGGTAGGTGAGTGGCAAGGGCTGTGCCCTGCAGTTCATGAGTGGATTAGGCAGGAGCAGAACCAAATCCTTAATCTTTTTGTAGTGAGAGTTGAAACACTATTTTTATTGAAATATGACACCAGCATATTTACCAAATTTTCAGGAGTTAATTGCTTCAGGACACAATCAATTTCAACACAGTAACAAGGAGTGTCTACTTTGCACATCCCCTCTGTTTCTTTGTTTGGATCTGGCATTCCTGTGGGTTGCATCATGCTGGTAAATGGGAGCAGTTATAGCTTTGAATGGAGCAATTGCACTTGTGGTTTTCAATGTGGTAAAATGGAGCTCTCTTTTAGCATAAATATCCTCATAATACTTTTTACTGAACCTCTTCCTTTTACTTTCTTCCAAGTCCTGTTCTCTACAGTGTCATATTCAGTGAAAATGCTGTGGGGAATGAACTTTGCCTGGAATGTAGCACCGTGATCACTGCAAGTCTCCAACAGAAAGGGGGGAGAAAAGAAAATGTTGAAAGGGGGTAATAAAAGTGCTTAGCAGTTTTAATTTCATTCACATTGGTGGGAACTGAAAGTGCTCAACCAGCATTGCAGGCTCACATTCCTTTATGGCTTAATGACCACATGCTGTATCCTTGTAGCTTTCACCTGGGTAAAACTTTTTGGGCAAATAACTTTGTCAAGAAATCTAAAGTGGAGAATTAACAATAAGCCATGTCCATGTGCTTCTCATTTTCCCTTACTATTCCTCTAAAAAAGGGTTTTTGTGTGAGTCTTTGTGACATCACTAGTAAATCAGTATGAAGAATAGAATCAACCCCAGCAACTGTTTTCATAAAAATGAAACCATCCTTTTGGGTGCTTCCTTGGCATTGAGACACTTCTCACCAAAACAGATATTGTTGCTGCCATCTCTGCATTGACAAAATCTTGGAGAAAATAGTTGGCCATATGATACTGCTACTATTTATAAGTTATTTGATCCTTTTTTTAGATAACAAAACATTTTTGAGAAGTGCCAAGCAGTCATCCTGTGTACATTTCCTACTCTATTTTTAGTGATTCCTCCTTTCTTTCCTGCACAAGGGAGAGGAATATATCTGGGATGATAGTGCATTTGAGCTCAAAAGCATTTCTGAATTGGTGTTTCACTGTTTAGAAGCCCCATAATGATTCTTGCCTATTTCTTTATCTTTTGCTTGTGTTTTCCTTGTGCTGTAGAACAAAATATGTGTTGTAGCTTGCAAGAATGTGCAGCACATCTGAACTGAGCTCTGAGCCACTCCAGCAATCTTTCTTTACTGTTGTGATCTTGTCCCTGTTTGGTCTCATGTCTCTTCTCCAGAATAATCCACCCAGTAACTCACTTGCAGTAGTTTCAGTGGTGTTCCCATGCTTAGTTTCAATCATGCACTTTGTCTACTTGCTATGATGTGTGTTCTAAGGCATTGGCACGCAGCCTTTCTAGATTTGGGTTTGGTTTATTTTTGTATGTTTTGATGTCAGGATGGTTTCTGCTCCTTTGAGCATGATGTAATCACTGTCACCAATTTATTGGCATTTAATAAAGGAGGTTGAATACTCTTATTTTGCTCTTTCCCCCCTGACTTCTGAATCTTTGGAGAAGTAGCTTTGCCTTGCCAAAGAGGAAGTGGTTCTTATCTGTCTGCAAGTTTAAATTTTATTTTTTTTTGTCTCATAAGGTTGGTTCTGGTTTGTTTTGGGTTTTTTTTTGTCATTACAGTCTTCTACAAAACAACCCAGCTTGGTGTGTGGTTATCACAAACATCACAAATGTCTTCATTATGCAGTGTTTGCATCTGGACAACGTGAAGAAGTCTTTCTGTAGGAAATGTTCTTGTTTCACAGTTGTGTAGTTGACTCAAAATGTAATTAGAATTTATTACAAAATTGTGATACCTGATGTCACTTGTACAGAAAGATGTAAATGCCAAGTCTAAATGCAATAATTGTATAAATCATGGAAACAAATGTATGTAACTGGGTACAATTTGAGGTTTCTCCTATTAAAAAAGTCACTTCTCCCTCTTAAAATATGAAAATTAGGGTGTGGAAATGATTCTTGTGGTTTGTTTTTTTCCCTTCCCCCTGCTACTGATTTCTGTTGTGCTCAGCATCTATACTCCTGTTATTTTTACTAGTTGGAGGCTGGGGCCATAGAAGAGTTTTCATGCAGATGGGAGCTAACAGCCTGGTTTCAAAATGCAGGACCTGATGTGTGCTGCTGTTCTTCTGTTCTAGAGGCAAAAAATGTCATCTCTAGGTACTTGATATGCTTAATTTTTATGCTGAAACTTTATGGGAAGTGATCACTGAGGGCATTGAGCAGCTTGGCTTCCATTTCCATTTCAGTCTTTGCATCTGCATACTAGGATATTCCTTCCTCTCTTTTGCCTAAAACAAGCAGTGCAATAAGCATTCTCATGGCATTTCAGCTGGGACAGGTTTCACATAAAATGTAGCAGAATCCATGGCATTCTTTGAAACTGGTTCAGGCTTTTTAATTCTTATTTTTCTTTTTTTTAAGACCAGAAAAAAATTGTACTGGGTCAAGCTAAAGGCTTCCATTTTCTAGAGTCTCTGATGATGACTGTTCTGTTGGGGATTTTTAGGTGAAACACGTGAAAGCTAAAGCAAACAGGAGGTCATCTTGCATTATAGAATTGAGCTCAGATTTTTCCAGCTTCTGAAGAAGGCCTTTAATCACTAGAATGCTGGCTCATTTGAGACTCCTTAGGTTTAGTTTTTCTTTCCTGATTTGCTATGAATTTGTATTTAATATGAATTTGTACCTCAGGATTTAGGAGTAGAGTGAAAAGATGGAGGTTTTCTTGTTAGGAATTGCACATCAGTCTTCCAGTGTGAAACCTACCCACATGTGTAAGACTTCAATATTCCTGCAGGAGCTTAAGTGTCTGCTGCTGATAGTTCCTAGTGCTGGGAGTATGAATGGTGGTTTTTACACCAACTGTGAGGCAAATCTGCCATGGGGTTTGCTACTTGCCTTAATTTCAGTGCCCTGATGCTGCATGAAAGCTGTCACTGAGCTTCTCTTGTAGTCTGACTCCACTACCTGATGCAAAACATCTTTCCTAATGTTATCCTGGAACACCTGCTGCTCAAGTAATGCAATGGATTAGCTGATTTATCAGGCAGTGCACGTTTTGGGTGTACCTTTTGCAAAGAATAAAATGATCTTTCTTGTTGCCAAGCCAGATGCCCCATCTTCTGGCAGGCTGTGGAATTCCAGCTTCAGGTTATTCCAGTAGAGTTCAAAGTGCTGTGGTTCCCAAGTCAGAGCAGTTTCTCTGCTGCTTCTTTCAGACTTCCCTCTTGGGTCTGTTTTGTAGCGAAATACAGAAATCTGACTAGATTATTCCTTATAAATTAGCATATTAGCTTTTTTTTATAACAACATTTCCATTTAAAGATACCTCGATTTCAAGTCATCATAGGGAAATGAGTCTTTATGTAGAGGAGTGAAGTTGTAATTTATTTCAAGAGCAGTCTTTTTAGGTTAAAAATCATAAAATCATCTGGGAAACTGCTGAAGGGTGTCTCTTTTAAAAGAGGTTTGCTTTTCTAACAAGTAAAAGAGAAGTTCTAAAATTCTGTCCTCTGGGTTAATCTCTTTGTAGCTTTACTTCTAGAGGTAAGGAAGTTTCTTTGGTATTACATCCTGAAGACATGTTCTGATTTGTGTGGGAAATGAAAAGAGCTCTGATACGTTTTTGGCAGAAGTGTCTTGGCTTTGTGTGTGTACACTTAAATCTTAAATATTTCTCCCTCTTTTTCTAACCACAAATCTGGTTATACTTCAGTGGGTGCATACACTTGTCATTACAGCTCAGTCTCTACAAACATGAAAAATCTAAGTATTATAAAATTGCTTGTCTCTTGTGCATTAGCATTTAACTTTGGCATTAGTTATTCAAGCTGCAGGCTTTTTGCATTTTGATTTATCAGCAAATGAGGTTAATGCTTTAAAATTTACATTTTTATCAGATTTGATTGTCCTGCATTTCCTCCTGCCCCAAGTTTCAATTATTATCCTTATTCAATGCCACACTGGAAGAGTGAGACTGATTACTTATTTTATATCAAGATATTTTATTAAGCAGCTGTGGAAAGTTAGGTACCTAAGCAATGTCACGAAGAGGGCTGTCTTCTCATCAGACACTGGAAGAAAAGTAGAGCAGAAAGTTATTTCCTTCCTGAACGAGCTTGAATCAAGTAGTGACCTACAGCCAATAAACTTGCAGATGCTTTAAAAATCACTGCTCCACCAGTCTGTGAAAAAAACAAACCTCACCCCCCTCCCAAAGCTTACCCACTAAACATATTAACCATGTAATAAATATATTTTCTAATGTCCTGGAAGCAGCCATTAATTTTTTTCTTGTTCCTTTTATGTTCCAGAACTTCATTCACAAGTGGGACCGTCGCTGTCACCGAGAGCCTGTTTCAGATGTTGAATACCAGAGGACAGTTGAACTGATGTTCAGGTGAGCTGAACTTGGCTTGAAAATATATCTTAGTTTCTTCTAACCCTCTGCTGCAAAGAAAGTGTGCTGGCTTGCAAGAGGGTAAAAAGCTTGTCTTGCTCTGAGGATATCTGTTCCATCTGATAGCTTGGAGAAATTCAGTTTTTGTTAGGCCTGCTTTAAGCTGCTCTGCCAACATAACCTTTGAATGTTTTCTCCCCATGGTGTGGTGGGAGAAGAGGTGTTGGGGGCTTGGGTGGGGACTGTGCTGAGAAGGAGAGAAAAAAAGAAAAGAAAAGAGAAGGGAAGGTGAGCAAAGTGATGTGTGTTCTTGGCTTATGGTGAAATTGTGGGTGGTGAGTTGATAGCTGATCCTACAGGAGTGGGAGTTGTGGTGCACATTGGCTATTCAATAGTAGCACTGGGAACATGTTGTCATTTGGGAGTTTTTTCAGGAAAAGCAATGTACTGACCTTCAGTTGTATTGTCCTGTGTGCAGGAAATTGCTTCCCTGCTTCTTGTGGGAAAACAGCTGCTGGTTTCCTTGACACATCTGTAAAGGATGGATCACTTGCAAGTAGATGCATCTTTAGGGAGCATCATCTTATTATAAGTTTAATTCCTTGTTTCATTCATGAAAGAAGCACACATTACCTCTTGGTCTGTGCATTGCAAAAAGAGAAGCTGTCCCCTAACAACTCCCCCTTTTTCTTTGTAGAGATGTTTTGGAAGAGCCTACAGAGGAAGAGTTGATGGAAAAGCTGCATGAGCATCCCCACCTGCAGTTATGTAGGTGACTGGTGGGAAGGACTGATTTATCTGGACCTCTGTTTTCTTGAGGCTGCCATCAGGAAAAAACTGGATGGATTCAAAATACGTGTTTGCATGAGCTAACAGTATCTGAAAGAGATCAAAGGAAAATGGCTCTGCTGGAATTTGTAATAGTAATTCCCTTTAGGCCCCATTTTTCCTGTTTTGGGAATCCTAACCCCTAACACTCATGCAAGTACACACTCACCTGAGGACACACTCACAGGAGTATAAATGCTCTGGAGTGAGCACACACTCACCCAAGTACACACTCACTGGAGTAAGCCCCACCATTCCTGCTTTGGGCTCTGCTTTTGAAAATAAAAATGCCTTGGGGGAAAGCAATTTTTCTGGACAGTAACAGTGGTCTTAAAAATTTGAAAGTTTTTGCTTGGCATACAATTGGAAGGAAACAAATTTTTCAGGCAAATATTTTTAAAGCAATATTCACGGATGCAAACTGTTGAGAGGAGCAAACTCTTTATGTTGTGTAACCTCTGTGTGCTGAGTATAGAGCAAGTTGTAGTTTGCATTTCAGCAAAATACAGAGTGGCCAGGTATGAGGGATGCTTCCTAACTCTGAGCACTGTACTCCGGGAGGTCACTTGAGTGCCCTTGTAGGAAGGATTTGACATTCACCTGCTGCAGCTTTGTCTGGATGTTTGTGAACCTGCCCCTGCTTGGTGATGCCTCAGCTGGTCCCTCAGATCCTGTCCCGCCTACCCCTCACTAGAAGGAATTCCCATGGCTGTAACAAACCTTGCTTTTGTTGTTACAGCATGTGCAGTTGGTTCTAGCTAATGGGTTACAAATGTTGACAGCCTGCAAGTGTTTTACAAGTAGGGATAGCATAAGTAATGTGCTCCTTCAGCTTCCCATCATAAACAGGAAGATGAGGTTTAGTTGTATCTGTCCTCATGCTAATACTCAACTTGCATCCTCTGGTTCCTGGATTATCTCCCTGTAGTTCCCCATTCAGTTCTTTCTGCTGAGTTCCCTTTAATCTTGTTTCTACATCCCTTAACTTTTTGGCCAAGAGGAGGAGCATGCTGCCTTTCTCCCTGTTTGTGTGTGCTCACTGGCAAGCTGAGCTGAGCAGAACTTGATTTTTCCCTCAGTGAAAATATTTAATCTGTGGATTCAGCTGTACTTGCTAGGAGTTGTCACAAACTATGTGATGCTTACATCTTTGACATGTTAGCTCTTCTAGCAAGCTTGGTTTATTGATGCTGATTTTTTTTTTTTTAATTCAAACTGTAAGTTGAAGGCAATTGCAGCTTGTCCTTTTCTCTAATGCTAGGAATTTCCTAGAACAGTCTCAGTCATCTTTTTTCCATTAAGCTCATTCAGCAGGTGTTGTCTTTGTTCTGTATGGATACTTCCATGGCCCCTATCATTTCATTATTTGAGTGCCTCCCAAGTACTTTCCTGAAAACATCCTGCTGGGATAGGAAAATATTACTGTCCTTATTTTGTAGATGATCAGCTGAGAAATTTGGTCATCTGCCCACAGCTGAACTTGAAATCCGTGGGAGAGTCAAGAATAAAACCTGCAGTCCTTGCTCCTTGCCTTTGCTAGCAGACAATGCTGCCTTCACAGCAACAGCTGTGAACTTTAGATGTATGTTTAGAAGATGGTGTTGACATTTCCACATCAATTGGTTTATAATTTTGCTACTGCCCGTTCCTGTGTGTGTAACTTTTTTTGTTTACTTGGTTTTCAAATTGCAGAAACATCCTGGAACCTCTAAACTTCTAACCCCCCTTGTTTCTCACATTGCCAGGACTGGAGGAAGAACTATTACTGATTTGCCCTCTGATTTATAAATGCATAGTAGGGATGATCTGAGGCTGGCACAAGTGCTTGAAGTTTAGTAACTGTAAGTAAACTGGATTCCAGTAATTAAAGTACTTTACTAGCTGTATGAAAATACAGCAAGAAATATAGGATGACCATCCTAAAGAAGCAGTTATTTGACAGCTAGTCACTAGTTCCAAACCTGAGATTCACTTCAGGAATGCTTGAGTTTTACCACTGGCCTCACCTTCCTTTGTACTGTTTCTATTTTGTTCCTTGAGGTGAGTGAAGGGTCCCACTTCTTGGAGCTGATGGGTGCTGGCAATGCCATCCTGAATTTGTAAGACTGTTCAAGAGGCCAATTTCTCTGTGTGATCTCATTGACAAAGGATCATCAGCATTTGAAAAAGAGGAAGAGTGGAAATTCATGTCAAAATAGAGAATGAAGTGCATTTTTAAGATCAGGCTCAATTATGAAGCAGGTGTGTATCTGTGTAATACAGAGTACAATCTCTGATACCAATACAGGTTGCCAGGCTGGACTAGAGAAATTACTGAGTCAAATTTTAAAGATTGTATCATGCAGTCTGTTAAATCAGGTAAGCATAAAAATCAAAATCCCTTCTGCTCTTAAAGTCAGGGTTACAGTGTAGGATTCTGGCTGAAATCAGACTGGATTCTGCTAGCTTCCTGAAAAGAATTACCATTTTGTGTGTGATGCAAAACTGTAACACTATAGTAGAACAATGACCTTGTACAATGAGCATCTACAGAGGTGAGCAGGAAAGCCAGTCTAGCCTGTATTACTTTATTATGTGAGGCCTTCTTGCTTTTAGGAGTGAATTGGTTACATGCATAAAATGCTGAGCTGTTGCCAGTGTTCTTTTTTTTTATTAAGTAATGATCTGAGAAGGTAAAACTTCAATCTTTAATGTGTCTTCCCTTACCTCTTTAATACCAGTGAAAATAATCTTGTATTTCACCAGAACTACCAGTGTTTAGTTTCTATCATCCTGGATAATTGGTGGTTTTTCTGAAAAGACTTGAACAATTACTTGGTATAGAAAAACATCCCTAAAAAAGTTCTCTGATAAATCAAAGGTGAATTTGTTAATCTCAGTCAATAAAACTTAGATCAAAGTAGCCAGCAGAAGGGGCCTTAAGAGGAGCAGGTTGTCCTTTAGGCTTACACGTTGTGTAAGGTGTTACCTCTCTCTTTCTCTAATCAGATTTCAGGAATAAAGCAAAGCTGTTCTTTCCTGCTGTAATTCAGAGCCCTGGGCTAGATCAGCAGGAAGAGCACCTGCCTCACTTGCTTTAAATTTGGTTGATAGACCCCAGCTTTTGATAGGAGTTGGTTAATCCATAACCCAAGCATGTGGCCACAGCAGCACCTGCCATGCAGGTGAGCTTTTAGCCTTGTTAATATCAAAATCTAGCATAGATTTTTGTATTAAACATGTACACATACACACCCAATTGTGATTGTCATAAGTAGGGGAATTTAATAAAATGAGATCATAAATGTCTAATGTACTTTTTGTTGGGTAATAAACTTGCCCACATGTTGTAATTGAGGTCTGTAGTTAACTTGCTTTGCTGGGGCCTCTCTAGGGTAGATTACATAGACTAATAGAGCACATGAAAAAAATGTTTTTCATGCTCTGCTTTCCCCCCTGTTTTGTCTGCTAGCTTTTCTTCCTTAACTCTCTTTTGGGTTGGTGCCTGCTGTAATATCTGCTGCCATCAAACTCAGCACTTAAAATTTAGGCACACGTTTGAAACATCTGCTTGATTGAGACCCTCCACAGTGACTATTAAGCTTTTGCCTCTGACATTTCCCAAAGTCCTTGCTTTTTTTTCTGTGCTCCTGAGTGACCCCAATACAGCTCTCTGGAGATCTGTAAATCCAAATTGGGAAGTAAAGCATGGGCTGTAGGTTTGGGTTCAGGCTTAAATTTTCTAAAACTCACCTCCATTGTGTAGGTGGCCACTGTTGAAATTTAGGTCTAGAGCACTGAACATTCAGAGTGCCCCAGAGTTTCAGGTGTGTGATTTCTGATTTGCACAGAGAGGTGTTACCTGGCTTTTCACCAGGCATTCAGGAACAGGTGTCTGGGGAGGGCCACATCTGATTGACTGAATGAGGAAGGGTGGCATTAAATCCCATATGGATAAGATGGTGGCTCAGATAAAAAGGGTTGTGACCCCCCTAAGACTCCTGCTGAGAGGAAGTCAATTTCCTTGTATAAGAGAAAAAGAATTCCACAAGGTTTGTGCCAACAAACAGCTACATTTTCTGTGGGCACCAGTGTCTTAGTATGATAAAAACCTGACCAGAAAACAGAACTAATGTGTTACAGAATGTTGTACTGGATCATTTTACAAAACAAACTCTTGAGGGAATTTTGGCAAGGATTTAATTCTGCTATTACATTGCTACAGTTGCTTTCACCCCTAGCAAAATTAAACTGGTTCATGCCCTTACATGAGACTCTCAAGGGGTATTATGGTGCCCTGTGGCCTTTCTTGACACTGCTTTTCCATGGCTTTTGGGGATGGCTCCACTGCTTCATTGTATGATTGAGGAAAATAACTTCCTGTGTTCCAACAACTCTTGTATCCTTAGATCTGTCCATCTTGTACCTTGTGATGGTGTTCATGCTCAAGTAAGGTGTGACAAGAGGTTTTGAAATCTCTACTTGTGATTTTAGCCTGTAGAGGGAGTCCAAGACCTCGTTATAGACTGACCGTGCAGGTTGGGCTGTATGAGCAGCACTTCTGGGTGCACTTCATGGAACATACTCAGTTTAGTTAAGTGCTGGGGCCTAAATCAAGGGCTTGGAATACAATCAGGTTTTGTTTTTTATGGCTAAATTGTAAAAAGGTTTGTTTAGAGGCAGTGAGTTATCAGTTATTCCCATCTGTTTGTACCAAAGTATTTGTATCTAGAAAACTTCTGGATTGTGCTTGGAGCAGGAAAATGGAAGAGTAAGAAACTGAAACTTCTTGCAAACTGCCAAATCCAGCTTCATTGTCCCATCTGAATGAAATGCAATTAATTATAATTAACTGCTAATGAGTCTCAAACCAAGCTCTGACTTTTGAGAACCCCAGAGAGCAGCAGAAGACAAAATATTTTTAAAATAACCACTATATTTGAACACTGTGATCAGATATTCTTGTAGACTGTTCTTAGTAAAGAAGTTAATTCATCCTTCTTTTAGGTTTTTTTGTGCACATTCTGGTGTATGTTCTGGTGGCAGGAACACCCTGCTATCTCTTATGTGGCAAGACAAGAATAGTAATGAAATATGTGAAAATAAATGGAGGACTGCAGGGCTTCCTTTAAACCTACATTTGTGGCTCCTCTGTGACAGTAAGCTCTCAGCTGAACATTCATCCATTGAGCAGTCAGGGTCTTTTGATAATTAAAAAGGTAAACCACATTTCGGAGTAATTAATTGTGGAAACTGGTCTTGCAAATGTTAATTTATAGTAATTTGAGCAGCTGTACATGTTGCTGCCTGAGCAATCTGGACACATTCCTCAGAAGTGAGCAGCTTGTTCTTGTGTGCAAATACACATTGACAAAACCACCCTTGGTAATTTGGTGAATTTCTTTAAATGGGCATTCTGCAAATGTACATTTTTACTGCAAGGAAAGCTGAAGAGTTTGAAGACTTAATTATAGGTGAGGTGAAGCTCAAGATACAAGTAACAAAATTTCCCATGTTTCCTTAAACCCGATGGGCTTTTAGACTATTGCAACCTTAATTTAGACATAGTAGTAAGGACTAAAACAAGTTGTGCTTTGTAAAGAGACCAAAGAAAGGAACTGAACAGTCCCTGAGTGAAAACAGTGAAGGGGAATCAGCGTGTCTGGCATTGACATAATGCTGGGAAATCAATGCTTTGATCAACTATAAAGCATAACAGCTGTGTGAAAGGTTTGCTGTGGTTAGCTGGCATTATCACTTGTGTAAAGGAAAGTACATTGTAAACCAGTAAAAATTAACTGCCAGAGCACAATGATGGTTTTGTGACTGGGAATTCAGATAAAGTTTTGCTTCTGTTGGCAGGATGATAAAAAGAACTGGAGTCCATTTGCATACAGGTGAAGGGAGGCGGTGATGTCCCGTGTTCCACATTGGCCAAGGCACCCCAGGTATGCAAAGTACTCACCTCTAAGTGCTGCCTTTAATTTAACTTGATTTTTTTTTCTTTACCTGCTCGAGTTATTGAGTGGGAGGGAAGGACCTTAGGAAATACCAGGGAAAGTCATTGGGTGGCAGCAGAGCATTTACCACGTAGCGTGGCACCCCAGCAAGCTAATGACAGAAAGGACTGGAGTGCTCACAATTTTGATAGAGGAAACTGGAAATGATATCTCAGGATGGTATCTATGGTGAGAGAGTGCTCTGTGTTTGAGATTGGAGACTTCTCTCCAGAAATGTCTTTGCATGTCTATCCTTACATATGTGTAGGTATTAAACCCCCCAGATCTGTTTACAAATATATGTATATCTCTATTTATATGTACATACAAAACCTGTATCTGTGTGGCATCTGTAGGTTTTACCTCTGTAATAGAGCAGTGAGGAGCTTTAATGTGATTACTACAACTACCAGCTCCCATATTAGACCCCCTGTCCCTGACAGTTCCTGTAATAGTATTAAATTACTTTTCTGCTGGAAGGAGTCAAGTGGCTCTGTGAGTGTGACCAGTAGTATCCACTTTCACCAAAACTGCTAATTTTTATTAGTAGTATATGGCTCCTTGAAACAAAATTAGAGAAATAGGAGGATTAGTATTTATCATCCTTTTAGGAAGAATTTGACCTCTCCGTATTTATTCTGCAAGGTGAATATTGAGTCTTTTTTTTTTTTTCTGGATAATTTGGATGGTGCTTGGAGGACTTTTTTAACTAGCAGCTAAGTGTATTTTGTGTCTGTCATTTCAGTGAAGAAATAGAGAATTTGTTTCAATTTGGTTTGTGTTTTCCTTTCACATCAGCAGGAGTTGGGGGGCAAATACCCACACCTGGGGAACTTGAGGGAATCTTAAGAGACTTCCCCCAGGGATATCCTATAGGCATCACAGACAGGCTGGCTTGAGGGTTGCATGTCCTGCAAGAGAGAAGGATTTCTGGTCCACAGCTCCTGCTGAGCACTGAGCTGGATGAGAGCTACCAAATCCTTACACTCTGGGCTCAAGCTGTTGCTTCGGTAATGCTTGGTTTTCCTGAACTACATTGATTTCTGTTTGGTTCAGGCTTAGATGGAGTTTTTAAATGGATTTTTATTTCCCAAAAAAGGGGGAAAATGTTCCCTCATGCAGTGCTTCGTATTTACTTCCATGCTTTGTGTTAACTTTTGCAGAATGTTAAGGTGTGGACTGAAAATGGCAGAGTAATGATACTGAAGGTCAAGTGCACAAACTCCTCTGATACCTCTCTTTGGCACTAACACACAGGCTTGGAATGCAGTCATCTGTGAAAATGTGATGGTAGAAACATCAGTGAGCTTTTTATCTGCAGAGAATTTATTTGAAGCCACTTTGGGATTATGTCAGCCTGTGGTGATGAAGAGAATTGGTGGGTGGTACAAAATGGAGGTCACTAATGGGAGTGCTGTCAATTTTTTGTTTGTAGTACACATAGTACATGTTTTATTTTCTTTTGGATAAAGACACTAGCTGAGCAAAGAGGCTTATGCCTGAAAAACTTATAAGGCTATTTATTATAAATCCATTAGAGCTGTTCCAGTACTGATGTTTTATATCCTTTTCAAGACTCTGTGCTGCTTCTGTCTCTTTGAGGATTCAGCTTTCTAAATCCTAACTTTGTTAACCCTTAGTTAATTAATAGTTTTTTGGGACAAACTGCCCCTGACTTTCATTTTCTTCCCATTCAGGGATTTGTCAACCTGATCACAGAAAAAACACAGTGCCTATTGTCCTGTGCCTGTTTTACATGCTGACAATGGAAAACCTTTTTTTCCCACAAGCTTGCAATGACATTCTCATCTTCTCTAGGGGTTACTTCAAGAGGATAACCACCATTTCCTCTCTGTTAAGCTTCCCTGTGTCAAAGATATTTGATAATTTTCCAGTGGGTGGAAAAAGGCTGTTTGCAGGCTTGTAATTGCATGTGTACCTCTGCAGGCTGTTGCAGAGGGTGCTGTCTTGAGGCAGATCTCTAGGAAACATAAAAACATCATGTTACCAAAATAGAAGATCTGTAAGATAAGCACTGCCTGGTGTGGCAAGTCCCACCACCAGCCCTGGTGACTGCAACCAAAGGTCAGGTCTTCCAGTAATGCCAGCAGGAATTCCTGAAGGTTCCCTTGGATCTGCCCTGAATTCAACAAAAGTGCACCCAAACCTCTCAGATTTAAAAGGGTGATTTTTTTTTTTTAGGCTCAGTGTTTTTTTGCCTGTTGTAATGAGAGTTCATGTAAGCTGGAAGGTTTCAGACTGTGTAATTAGGAGAGATTCTACAGACATTCTTTACAAAAAAAAAAAAGGAAGGAATGTATTGACATTTTGAAGAAGGGCAACCTGAGTCATCAAAGCATTGATTGAAAGGGAGACAGGAAATCAATGCTCATGTGACCATGTGGGCAATAGTGACATCTGACAGCTTGAGGTGCCTTGGTGTGCAATTATGTGTAGTGTCCTCATGGTTGAAAGATTTTCCCAGGAAAATGGAAATGTAAAAATTGTAGAGGAATTCTTTTGATTCTGCACTCAGTGAGAGCTATAATGTTGACAGGCAATGGTGCAGTTGTCTCTGTATGTGGTAAAATAGCTGCTTATAATTCATGTGGTCACATTAATACCATGAATTCTGCTGTAAAACAGTCTTGGGCATTCCAGATGAATTTTTATAGATGCCCAAAGAAGCATCTGAGCTGCTGCTTCTTTAGCACTGTGAACGTTCTTGTTTAAGTCCTGACTCATTCCCCTTGTTAAGTGGTTAACTGGTGGCCAAATTACAAATCAGGGTTTTGTGCCTCTTTTCCAGTGTACAACAGACCTTTGGCATTCCATGTGGTCTGACATAAGAGGAAATGAATGATTATGTATTATTTATAAAATAGCCTTTCTATCATTTTGTCTGTTTCCTCTCAATTCACCAGCAGAGCTGAAGGTTTTATCACCTGCTTAACTTAGCTTAAATTAATAGATAAACTACTCCAACTCCTCTCCTGGAAGAATTGTTCCTGCCAGGTTTTGACCATAGATCTAAACCACTCTGTGCTTTCAGAACACATGGTGTGTACTGCACACCATCCAAAGCCTCTCCAGATCTGAGCAACGCTCACAGCAAAAACTTCAGATGTCCCTTTTCAAGAATTATGGCATTTTGAAGCATTATTGTATTCCTTCTGAGCTGCCAAGTGCATGCTATTCTGGAATGTGCAGTTTTAAGCTTCTTATATCTGCCTCATAGTTTCTGGTCTGTGTGGGGGAGATGTTGAGATAAGGTGGCTGTAATGGTCCAGCTTGATCTGAAACATCTCTTTCTCCAGCAGCCTTGGCTGACTGCTCAGTTCACACTTAGGGAAGTTCTTCCACTCTCCTTGTTGCATGCCCTGCTGAGTTGGGTTAAAAACAGAACTTTGTATTCTGAGTATGTAGCCAAAGGTGGAAACTTGAGCTTCATGGGAAAGAAAACAGATCCTTTTGGCATCTTAGAATGGGTTAGTCCTTGCAATAACCCAAAACGTTTTTCCTAACAAGAAGGTTGAGACTCTGAGTTCCTGCTTTCTTACGAGTTGTAGAAATTCATTTGCTACTCAGCAGAATTTGTGGTTTAGTTACTTCTGAGCTGTTCTGCAGAAGAGGGAATTATTTCTTGCTTCTAAGTCCACTGAAGAGTCTGAAAGATTTCCACTGGTTTCAGTCAGACATGTGATGTATTATGAAAACAGCAGAGAATGTCACTGTGGTTTTTTCAGCCCTAAAGGCAGATTGGCAACATACCTATAGCCCAGCTTCTCATATTTTCCAAGTGCTTTGCCACTAAGAAAATTAAGTAAATGATTGCTATAAAGTTATCAGTATAAAAATATTTACATGCTGAACACGTTCAGAAACATTTTTCAAAAATGGTTTCCTGGGTGTCTTCCTGAGTCTTTTGAAATTCTTCTGTATCCAAATCTGGTTGCTCATAGGACAATTTTTACAAATTGGAGGTTTTCCTAATTGTATCCAGGAAGTTCAGTGAAGAGAAAGGAGTGACTACAAACAGGTGTGAACAGATACTCCTAAGTACCCTGAAAAGATAAATGAGCAAGGCTTGAAAAAGCACAGCAAATTTGCTACCATGGTTTAATATTTCAGGGATGCCTGGAATAAAAGGGATTACATTGCATGCTATAAAATTTGTTTGAAATGAATGTTTTTGAAAAGAATTGGTGACTTAAGTTCTAGAATATTTGGCGTGTTTCTTAAGTGCTTTCTGGAGTTCCTTTGGCGAAGATGGATAAATATGATTGATATCACTCTGGAGAGCATTTACCCAGGGCAAAGGCAGTTGCTTTTTTATTCTCAGCTTCTTATGGTAGTGACTAGAGACTGGCTGGGTAAGATTTGGGCTTTGTTGTATTAGTTCATGGAATAATAAATCACCTCTGTCTTAGAGAAAATGTAATCTACAGCATAAGGAAGGGACATAAAGAGAAGTAATGATATAATAAAAATTATTAACTTCAGTGTTTTGGTGAGGTGAGGCATCTCCTGGGGGAAACCAAGTGGATTGGTGAAGAAAAGGAGCTGGCTGAACCTGCACAGGAGGTGAAAAATGATGGAATGAAGCTGGGATGAACTGAGAAAGGGGAGGAGAAAAGGCAGCTCCAAAAGGGGTGGGCAGTGCTGTCAGAATGTACAAATCATCTCTGACTGCTGATCACTACTCTTTCTGTGGAGAAGTGTTGAGTGGTTTTTATACATTTGTAAGTATCTATGCACGTGTGTGCTCAACAGCAGACATCTGCCTGCCTGCCCTTTACCAGGGGTTTCCCAAGGAACCATAGCTCTAGGAATATTTAGCCACATTCTTACCATTATGCTAGATTTTTATTCTTGTCATGGGAAAAGCATGAGAGACTGAATATCCAGGAAACATGTTTTTTTTATCCTGACAGTGCCTCCTTAGTGCATCCTATGCTGTGGGTGCAAGGTGGTAGCAATGGCAAAACTCCAGCATGGTCAGTGATGGAATATTTCATGGTTTGAGAGGAAGTTCTGGCTTGGTGTAAGGGAATGAGATATTTTATTGCAATAGTTTCAACACAGATACTAGAAAACCAGCTCAGTTTTCATGTCATGGCATTCAGCAATAAGTTCCTGAGATCTCCAAATCCTGTTTCAGGCTGTATACATACACCCCATTCAGAAATAAACCTGGGATGTAAGGGTTTGTGTTTTCAGTATCTCAAAAGTGTTATAGAATAACCTCAACATTTTGATTAATCTCTTCATTCACTGATGAGGAAAATGAACAGCTAAGCTGAGAATTTGCTTGGGTTTCAAGAACTAGAGCACACAAGGGCCTATTCTCTTTGCAGAACCTCTGCTGAAGTGCTCAGAAAAAAACGAGGGCACGAAACACTAGAATTTAGGGGGTTTTCTGCAGATTGGGGATGGGTTAGGAGTTGTTTTTGTTCATCTGGGGAAGTTGATTATCCTTAATAATGCTACCTCTAATGTTTCATTGTGATCTTATTTTAAGGAAATGTTTGAGCATGAAGCATTTTTCCCACAGCACTGAAACAATGTACCTTTCCCTGCCAAGGATCACATTAACACATACCCTACTCGTTCCTGGAGTTGGAAGGTGAACTTTGGAATTTTTCCAATAGCCCATTTACCATCACTGATCACTATCAGGAGCCATTGGACTGAGGTGTCTGATGTATAGGGAAGCATGTTCTTGGCAATGTGTGATATGGAAAAGCTGTTTCAGATCTTGGGGTCTTGTTTGTACTGGTTTATGGAAGGCTGAATTTCATAACTGGTTGTAGTTTGCTGAGAGAGAGTCCCTACCATATAATGAAGTTGTAGTACACTGATCACTTGGTGTGTGTGTGTGTGTGTGTGTGTGTGTGTGTGTGTGTGTGATGGGGAGTGTGAGGGGGGAAGAGTTTGCTGGCACCCACACTATAAACAGAACACCTAATCCTCTTCCTTGGCAGTCAGTGGAAGTTCATCTATTGAATTCAATGAGAGGAGGTTTGTGCACTGTGCTCTTTTGACTTGATAGTCAACTCTGTGTCCCCAAAATGTTACACTATCAATTAGGGAAGGTATTATGAGATTGTGGGAGTTGCATTTAGCATAATCCTCAGAGAGCTAAGTAGGAAAAAAAAAAGAAAAAAAAAAAAAAAGAAGAAAAAGTCTAGGAGAAGCTTCTCTTCAGCTGAAAACAAATCAGATTTTTGTCACATGAAGGTGCTTTATATTATTTAGGACCTGAGAATTTACCAGTGAATTTGCAGGAACTTGTTACCTCAGAATGATACAGAAGATGCTGTAAATGTTCTGGATGCTGATTTGAGTCGATTTCTAAAACCAAAATTTCATCACTAGTGAGACTTTTTTTTTTTTTCCCCTGTGACAACCAAGCACTTTAGACTCAGCATCACACTTTGAATCATTGCCTTATTTCAGCAGTGTAGCTAGTACACTGAGATATAAAACCAGAAGGAATTTGAAAAATTCAGTTGACCTCAGTATCTTATGGTCCCTCTCTTTTGATTTAGTGATGCTCCTTTTAATTTGAGTTTTTCAGTTCTTCATTGTTAGGATTACACACACAGCACGTGAGAACTTGCCTGAAGATAATTTTTATTGGAAGTAAAATAAAAACTGGAAACCTTTGTGTTATTTTAAGGCTTTATAGCAGCCTGTTCGTACAAAGTCTAAATGTGGAGCCAGGTTTGAATTGTCCTCTAAAACAATAATAGCTTTAGAACACTTCTAATAAATGCTGGTGGATTTGTCAGTGGTCAAATCATTTTGATGATGCTGGAATTGTTTGCCTCACCCTGGTGAGGTTCAGGCTAGAATATCTGGGTCCTCTTTGTTACTTTCCCAAATAGCTGATCATTCAGCATCACAGCAGCTCATAACTGTCCATCCTTTTCCAGCATTTTCATAATCTAGTAATCATTTGTTAACCCTTTATAAACCATTTATAAATGTACCCGGAAGAAAGAAGTCTGACCATTCAATTTTTTCCTTCAAGTTTAATATTAAAGGCAAGTCCAAGGTCAAAGATGGGCACTGGGAGGCTTTAGGGAGCTGGTGTAGTTTATATTTTGGCCAGTCAGCTGGGGAACCACGTGGAACTAAAATTAGTAAAGTGTGTACAGTGAAGAAAGTTCACACGGTGTAACATGCTGTGGGCAGTATTAACGTTGATTTACCCAATCTGTTAATGGTGTGGTCTGTCTAGACCTTTGGAACATTCCTCAGCTCCTTATTTAATGTAAGAGGAATCATTTCTGAAATTAGCATATAAATTGTCCAGAGTCAGCAGCCCTTTAAAGCAGTGTTCTACCCTTGTGTCATGGCACAATCACTGGTTTTTTACCAAAAAAAATAATAAAATAAAAAAGTCCCAATCTGGCATGTTCTCATGAAGAAGCTCTTGACTTTAGAGACCTCAGAAAATTCATTAAGTTTTAAATGTGGAAATGATCAGGGTTTGATTTGGGTGAGTTGGTTGTATTTATAGAGCCATGTTAATCAGGGCAAGTGTATTATAAGGAAACACCTGGCAAGGTCTGTTCATATAGAAGGTTTATGTCTATGGAATTGAAACTGGAAGCTTTTCTGCCTTTGACATTCAATTTTTTTCTTTCCTTGGCCTCCCATGGAACTTATATATAAGCTGTACTCAGGGTGCATTCCTACCAGGGCTCAGTCCTGTGAGAGGAAGTCTGCTCCAGGTACAGAACACCAGGTTGGAGGTGCAAGGAGCCTCTTGAATGCAAATCCTCCTGCCTCCTTCTGCAGTCCTGCACTTGTTCCCACTTTATTTGCCAAGAGTAACATCTGGTGCCTTCTTCTTAGTCTGTCATTTTCGAGGGAAGATAGGATAGCATGCTGCCAGCTTGTGAATTTCTGCAGGATTTGGGAACTTCTTTTTTAGAAGGAGTATGTGTGTACAGAGAGATGGAAAACAAATGACGATACGGTGTGGTAGGTTTAATTGGCATGAATCTGAGCAGGGAGGCCAATAAAATCTTTGTGCTACAAAATCATGTGTTCTCAACATGGCATGTACTTTACAGAAAAACTATTTCAGGAATGTTGCTAGAGAGTTTTATATGTTTATTTGGTATTTATTTTTTAACTGCCCAGGTCACAGAGAAAAAGAAAGGGAAAATAATGTAATTACAGAAGCTCCTAAAAATGATCTAAAATAACATTTTCATAAGTAATGGAACAACAATTTTAAGTTGGGATATTTTCTTACCTCCCAAGCGTTAAATAGTGAATTTGTTACTGAAAATGCCTTATTGAAAAGCTCTTCCATTCCAGAAAGCTTTGGCTTGTGGCCAGGAAAGCCTCTGAGATGCTGGATCTTAAATTTGTCATGGTCCCAGTGTCCATCCTGTTTGTCACCCTGGTGTTCTGAAGACACCATGTGTTTCAGAGGAGGGGAAGGAGAGAACATTTTTTTTTTTTCTAAATAAGAAGGGAAGAACTGTTCAAGAAGGAAAAAAAACCCCGGAGAGCAAAGTCAGCTCCTTCAAAATAAGGGATATGAGAAGAGTAGGGTATGAGAAGACTAATTTTATAAATGCTTTATCCTATCTTCTGTTCAAGAAACCGGGAAATAATTTTATCTGTGGGCAGCCCCGGTGACCTTCTCTTTGTGATATCACGTTTAAACTTGTGCTACTTTTAGTATGAGGATTTCCAATCAGTAGTCATTTGGGGTTTGTTTGCTCTTTAAAAATTTTATTTATACGAAGTATCCGGGGGTGGCTAAACGGGGGAATACTGATAGGTGCAAACTTACGTGCAGGGAGCAGCAGGGTTTGTGTTCTGTGCTAGTGCTCTGCCTGGCACGGGGGAGCCTTGGCTGGTGGTGTCTGTGGGCCTTGATGCAAAACAAAAATTGCAGGAACAACGTGACAGGCAAATGGGATGGCTTGAAGGAGAACACAGGAGTCCTGGCTTTTATTTGCACGTTCCAGTTGGGGTGAAACGGGTACACCGAGCCTCCCCGCTGGAGCGAGCGATAGCAGTGATTATTTTGTGACCCTGAGCTTAGCAACCAAAGACTTGAATTTATTTCCCAGGCTTTAGAGAGTGTCTGATCCAAAGATAACCGTGCTCAAAAGTGTCAGAATGTACTGGGTGAAGCAGTGCAAACGTGAGGTGGGCTGCAGCCCTTGCAGGCAGGCACAGATTTGGAGAGGGGCCGGGTAAAATCTCAACACGCTTCTCTGCACACCTAACCACACCTCCACGGGAGCACCCCTGAGCCCCACTGCACCTTTGGGGTGACAGATGGGATTTTGACCTCTGAGGCACCAGAACTGGGATTATTTTCCTGCAGTTGTGACCCCAGTCAGACCCAATCCTGTGACGTGAAGACTCGTTGCATTTACTGCAAGGGCACGTGGTGTTTGTGGGGCACAGAGGTTTCTTACATTCTCCATGTCATAAGAGCCACTTCTAAATTTTTTTCTTTGAGTAGTCCCCAGTAGAAAAAGGGCCTTGAATTTTCTTATCTACACTTCTCTCTGATATTTTGTGACTTTTTAAATGATCTATGCTTGACTTTATATTTTCCTTTAAAAATGGTTTTGCTTCAGTGGCACTTAGTGTTTGAAGGGTTTCCCCTCTCCCTTATTACTCAATTTAATTGGAATTATGGTGCCTCTCAAAAAGTATTACTGCAAGGTGACCTGGAAATAATAATTTCCTTTCATCTATACCAAACATTTGTAGATCATTAAAATGTCACAAATAAAAAAAGTCTTATTCACAAAGAAATGGCTTTATATGAGCACAATAAAATATGAGATTTCATTATATACAAAAAGGGTATTTTCTGTATTCCTGCTTCACAGAGCAAACCTCCAGCACATGTGGAATGCATGGCAGGATGTAGGACCCTCTAAGGGTTGTGTACAGATATGTGAAGGGGAAGAGAAGGAGGGGGGAAAAAAAAAATAAAATCACTTTTGGGTTTGAGGAAACGACCCCTTTCAGTAACAAACAGAGCATATGCTCTGGGTCTCTGGGAGGATTTGTGCAGGGATCTTGCTCCCCATGTGCACACATTCCTCTGAATCAGACAGGTGTTAAAGTGAAATGGTGCCCAGAGGACGCAGCACCCTCCTCTGCTATCAGCAGCCCAACCACATGACGGATCCAAAAGCAGCCAAGCACAACTGCTGGGGGCTTTGCCAAGGGGTGAGGTGCCAAATGCTGAGAGAGTGTATCCTTGCCAGCTTGGCACCTTTAGGCCATGTGGCTGCTGCTGGCATGGAGTTGTCATTGTAATGTGCTGGGGAGAATGGAAGTAGAAACTGTCTTAATAGTTCCTTGTGAATGAAGATCTCTTATAGTTGTGAATATAAAATATTAATTACCTTACAAATGTCTGTGTGCCTGCCTTTGGCACCTCTCCAGACCTGCAGTGGCAAAATGAGAGAGGATTGCCTCCTGGCAGCTGAATTTATTTGTGCCCTGTCCTGCCCCCCCCTGCCCCTACCCAGCACCATACTGAAAATTAGAGGGAATGATTCCGAAACAGTTAATGTCTTGGGAAAGACATTCATTGGCTTCTGGGATTTGGAGCAGTCCCTGAGCTGGTGCCTTAGGAGTGGATTTAACCAATGCTGTAATCTCTTGGCACCTGTTGCAGGTTTTGGCAGTGGCACAGGACAGCTTGGATTGCACTGTGACTGGAGTAGCAAGCATATGTCTGATGCCCATCCCAGAAAGAATGACTTAGTGACCTTAATGCCTTTCCTATTGTTTTCTTCCACTTTCTCTTCTTTTATTCATCAAGCTGCTGTTAGGAGTTATCGCTCTGTTTGGGCAGGCATCTCTCAGCACCTTCCAAGCAAACAAATCAAGGACAAAGCAAAAGTAGAACAGGAACTGGTGGAGTCCCATAGTGTCAGATTTTAGCTGCTTTTTGCATTTGATTTTGAATTCTTTGTCTGGCCCCAAATTTTTAAGAAGTGTGGTAAGCAAGGCAAAAGGATACATGTGCCAGTGTCTGAGGTGTAATAAATAAAAGGAGTATATTGGTTTATAAATATATGAATTGAAATAACCAAGTATGTCTCTTCGAGAAGATAATTCAGTGGACCCATTAAAGGAAGTCTCTGCCTCCATGTCTCTTTACTGATTGTACATCTGTAAATGGCTGCCATCCAGCAAAGCTCTTAAGTGGATGCTGAACTCCCAGCACAGCTTGGCTGCAGCAGTGTTGCTAACTTTGGCCTGGGAGCTTTTATGAGTTTGTGGTATTCACATGCCTAGTGCTAAGCATGTGCTTATGTGCCCTTCTGGATAACTCTTTCTTGTGTCCTACAGGCCTGTAGCCAGGAGCAGGAGTCCAGCTTCCACCTCAGTTTCCTGATGCTGTAGAAAGTATTGAAGATGACAATAGGGCTTCACATCATCTACTCCTCTGAGGTTTGAAGCCTTCATTTGAACATCACTGAAATACAGAGGTAGGAACCCCTGAATAAGGTTAGGAAGCCCACCAATACTGCATGTGATTTACCTTCCCTGGTGCCTTAAAATAAGTTAAAGGATTCCCATAGTCTGAACATAGTCTAGAAATCTTAAATGTAGTCTAAAAAATCTGTTAATCAAAATGTGTTGTTTGCTTTTATGAAGGTGTCTGTAAAGTACTGCAGTCACCAGAGATTCTATGGACAGACCCATTCTTATAGGTGAGATTAGTGGATTTACTAGATAGAAAGATATAATGAGGTGTCCATAAATGCCCACATTGCTTTAAACCACTATTTTAAATATATGACAAATACAGCCAGTGTAGAATTTAGTGTTGTCTGTTAAAAATTACTCAGGTAACCCATGCAGAATTGTGGCAGAGGCAGAGGGAAAGTGGAACACTCAGATATCACACTTGAAATCCACTTTGCTGATTTGCAGTGGGATGAGCTTGTATTGATGGATGCTCTTGAGTTATGTGTGCTTAAAGTTATCACTAGGTTTCCTGCCTTATGAAAAGTCAGTGCTGGGAGCAGGATGATTTGGTTTGAAGGGGAAGTTCTGAGGTCCTTATGGTGTTTCTTGGAATTCCAACTCAGCTTTGATATCTAGAAAATCAACAGAAGACCCAAGTGAGATAAACACTAGTAAAGGCAGCTCAGCTGCTGAAGTTCTTAAACGATATATAAGGAGAAATTAATTAAATAAATTAAATATAAATGAGCTCAGAAATCTCTTGAAGTACCTCTGCCAACATACTTTGTTTAAAACAAAATTAAAAAAAAAAAAAAAAAAAGAAAAAGGGGGGGGGAAAATTCCATCAGTAACAAACAACTGTACTCATAATTAAAGTCCAAGCAAAATATTCTGTTGAGTGCAGTTCAGAGTCCACTCAGGTATTTTTCAGTCTACTAGCTGCATCAGAAAGCTGCTGGACAAATAACTCTGATTCTCTCCAGTAGCTTCTTGGTATGCCTGAGGTGGAGTTCCAAAAGAGGAATAGCTGACAGGTTGTTGTGTTCAGTTTTGGCTTCACCACAGCCTGTTTGTATTTCAGTTATCATAGTGCATCTCTGGTCCTTGGAACCTGTACTCATTTATTCTAAGAAATAGAAATATTCTAGGAAATATTTCTTGCAATTATAAAAAATCTGGATTGGGAAAAAATATTCTCTTGTGAGGAACTTCTTATCTGCTGTATTGAAATAATTGAAAATGGCTTTCTAAATAGTCTAAAATAGTTCACTTAAAGGCTAAGATCCAAATTTCCTTTTTTAAAAAAACAGAAAATAGAATTTTGAGAAATACTTTAAAAGATCCATCCAGCTTTTTGCCCCTGGAGGAGGAAGTAAGAACTTGAGAAATCAGCACATGTGACAGAATCTTAGCATATTACTTAAAGATGCTCTGAAACCATCATGTTGTGAGCAATAAAAAAAATGTGAATGGGATGGAAGAGGAACAGCCCAGATTCAGTGTACCCACATCTGTAGCCACACCACTCTCACACAATGTAAAGAGGTCGACAAATTCCTGCCAGTTCCTGGAGGATTCCTGTATGGATCCCTGCAGTGCAAGGCAACATCAGATTAGGGAGCCCTCAGGTTACCTCCAAGGGAGCTGGGATGTCTGTAGGAGGTTACCACACAGGGATAGGGATTCAGTGCCAGGAACAGGAAAGCTCTGTTGCTGCCATACATAGTTAATTAGCTCGGGTGTCACACCGAGCAAACACAGCTATATTGCTTCTGGTTCTGCAGCTCAGTTAATTGAGGCTGGCGTGGGGATCTTTGCCCCAATGTGAGGTGCAGACATCCCCAGGAATGCACTCCTATTGTTGACTGAATACTGTATTTTCTCATAAATGTGGCAGGAGTATAATTGCAGGGTGGAAAAAGAAGGCCAATATACATTCGCTTCACTTTAGAAACTAAATTAAACCTTTGACTTAACTCACTTCTATACCAGCTCCCTGCAGGCATTTCTACAGGCTTCATTAGAGCCAACCTAGAGGCCATGGAAAAGGTCTTACAAAAGACTAGCCAGGAAGCCAGTCACAGCCCCAGATCCTGCTGCTACAGAACACAATCTGCCTCTTGGCACCTCGGGCTTGCAGCTGCCAGGCACTCTCCTTATGTGGTCACTGGTGTTGGCTGGGAGGCTGGAGCAGATAGATGAGGAGGGCTAAGGGGGAACACATTCATCACTGCCAGCACTGAGTGGAGGCAGTGCCAAGTCACTATGTAACCAGGCACATGTGCCAATTTGCTCAGTAATTGGATTGCTATTTGAAAAATTAAAGTGGTGCCTAGAAAATTCTAACCTTGTGAGTTTACAAAGTTCTCAGCGGGGAGGCTTGAGCAGGGAGAGTGGAGGTGATCAAATCTTAGGTGTTCAGGAGAGCACATGTGGGAAGTAAGTTGATTACTTTTGAGGGTGTTTGTTGCACCAGCCTTGGAAGCAGCCACTCTGCACCAGAGAGACAAAGAGCAAGACAGAGTGGAGTGGAAAGCTGTAACATGGACAAGCCGTAACCCATTGCTTACTAAGGAAAATTAGTGAGGAATCGTCAGCTGAAAGAGATCTGTATGAAGAAAACATAAGATGAAAGGGACAGGCTTGATATGTTTGCTGTAATTATTCTTTCCCTCTCAAGAGAAGCTGTTAATGGGCATTATCATATCTTTTCAGTTTGGTGGGGTTTGTTTGTTTGTTTGTTTGTTTCCTGAGCCTATGAATTTGTTGCTTCAGTCTGCTGTATACATTGTTCTCAAATACAGTTGGTGAACAAGCTCTACTAAGATTAAGCATAAATGATCTTGAATTATCCAGCAGCAGAGAGTCTTTCTTACTCAGAAGTGTGCCTCTGCCATAAGTAATTTTTACTCCCCCTAAAGTGAAATTCAGACCTTGCTTTGACTTCAGTAGAAGCCTCATTATATCCAAAGACAGCTACCTAAGTAGCCCTTCAGACATTTCATTTTTCTTTGCAGTTGAGGTCACTGACCACCCTTAGTGAGCTGAAAACTTTGAGCATATGGAGATGATGGATTCTAAATTGTTCCTAAAGTAATATTTCTAGTTTAAAGTATAATCCAGTCACTAGTAGACATATAAAAGTTGTGCCTGGGTTCTTCATCACTGTTAAGCGGAAACTCAAGCTGGAAGCTCTGTATTTAAAATAATAAAAAGTAAAAATCTATGGGACTCATACTGAGGAAGAACTATTTGGAACCTCTGTGAAGTGTCTGATTATTTCTCATGCGCTCAGTCCTGGTAGAATGAGGTTAACACATGTCAAAGCAGAAGCTAAGGAAATTTTAGGTTACATTTCTGCCCCTAGATGGAGTATTCTGCATGCTGGTATTTTTTTTTTAAATACATTTTGGGAGAATGGTGCTGTGTTAGAAGCCTTGAAATGCCTCTTGTTCTGAATTCCCTTTACAGTGTATCAAGAGCTGCCCACTGGGACCAGAGTAACAGAGTCCCAGAGACTCTTTAGAAGAGAAAAACCAAAATAGGGTTTGTTGGTAGAGTTTATTGGATACTATGAAGAGCACTGTAATTTCTTGGTGTCTCCTATTTGTTGGACAGTAATAGCTACATATGTAGAAAAGCCAGAAGCCTACACTTTCCACAGTGTCACTAATGACTCTGAAGCACCTGATATTTGCAGCTTACAGTGCTGAATGTTTCTGTGATTTTCATGGTGTTCCTTTCCCTTCCTATACAGTGAACACCATGGTAACCTTAACCACTTGCAAAACATTTTAATAGTGACCACTGTAATATAGTAGTTGTGTGCAAACAGCATGCACCATTGCTTCAGAGATGTCACAATCGGAGTAAAAAGTTGCCAGATTTCAAGGACTGAATCTTAAACCTGCCAAACAGGGAGCTGAAAATAAGTCCTCCTGTTCTCCAGCTTCTGTCTTTGATCATCTCTGGAGTTTCATTGATACATTCCTCCCCAGCACTCCCAAACTTAGTGAGCCATGGCTCCAGAAAGCAGAGAGTTGCTTGGGAAAAGCATTTGGCTACAGATGCTCTATTTGGAAGGGGGTGGTGGTGAATGTCAGATGAGAAGCCAGCTTTTGAAAAACCCTTGATTGTTTTGTGTGAGTGAGAATTCAGCTGTAGGCTCTTAGCTCAGGTATGTTCACATGTGGGCTTCTGGTTTAGTCTCTGTAACAGGAGGGACCAGCTGCAAAATGTGTCCCTGGACTGGGAGCTGAATTCCTGCAGAATCCAGGATTTTGGTTTGGACCTTTTTAGACATGATGTAAATGCCAGCAGCTTCCTAACAACTGTTCTTGAAGCTCAGGGCAGAATTTAGTGAGTTAGGAACCGCACGAGATATCCCTTCTCAGAACAGGAAGAAAAAGCCCAACAAAACCTAAGCCTCTGACTCGAGTCCTGAGAAATGCTTTCCAGCTTTCAAAGAAAGAAAGAAAGGAAGGGTCTTAATTCAGATTTGCCGGAATTGTCTAATTAGTCCCTTTAATGCCATGCACCTTGGAGCCTGTGCCACCGGATTCGTCCTTATAAATGAGACGATGGGCTAATTCATCTTGGCAGCAGCAAACAGACCTTGTGATTGTCCTCCTTACAAACACCGGCCTGATTTTAGGAAAATGCTTTGACCAAGCCTGTCTCTCTGCTCCCTCTTCCCCCCCTGCCTCTGCTTCTTGCCCTCCTTCTTCTTCCCCACCACCCCATCTCACACACACTGCCATACCTCACACATTTGCCACTGCTAACAACAACCTGTCAGCTCTTTCTTTGCACCGTGCTAGGCGCCCTTTGTTTCTGCAGCCCAGCAAGCCTTGCAGCTGTTGTCCGAGGCCTGCTCCGACAGCCTGTGATCAGTCAGCTGCAAAATCCTCCCTGAACAACTCGGTATTCACAGCTCTAATCGGGCCAGTGGACTGTTTCCTCCTCTCTTGCAGTAAATCTTTATCACTTGCGCTCTGCTCGTCAGCGAGTGGCGCCAGCTCTTTGGGCTGCTCTCTCCCTTTCCCATACTCTGCCGGGCTGTGTGCTCTGCATGCTAACTCCAGCCTGTTTCAGAATCCCTGCTGCCTCCATCCTGCACTCCACATGTTTAGGAAGGTCTAAATCCCTGCTCCCTCCCCATCTTTCAAGCTGAACGTACATCAAGTTTGTATCTCCCCGAAGGCAAAGGTACTCAAAGGGCTCCCTCCCTGTGCCTATTTCATACTTTATCCATATAAGTTAATTATGTGATTATCTCTCTGTTTCTCCCCAGCAGGCTTCTGTTTAAGAGCTGTCGTTGGTAGGAAGATGAGGGTGAGCTGCCCAGCCTAGGGAAGCTGGTGATGAAGGGAAACCCTGGGGAAACTGGCACAAACCTTAAGTTGATCGCATGCCCAGGGCTATTAACCTTCCTCCTAATGGTCCCCCCACGGAAGGAACCACATTTCCCTCCATCCTGTCCCTGACTTGATGCCATCTCAGTCTTTTATAAAGTTTGCATCCAAGATGTTGAATTGTGAAGCAGATTTTTAGAAAAAAAAAAGGATCAAAGTTTTCTTTCTTAGCATACCAGCTGAGTTGAGGAGAGCCCACAGAGCTTTTAGGGTGAGGTTTCCATCAACATGGCGTTGCTGAGGATTTATACTTGCAGAGCTGAAAGCTTCTCCTCCCACCTTTGGAAAAACCTTGTGGGTGTTCTTATCTTGTGTGCCATGTTTGGTCTTGGGGTTGTAGATGGCAAAGGGGTTAGATAAAGCTCAGTTAAACAGTACACTTTGAAAGAGAATCAATTATTTTCAAGTAAAACTTTCTGGAGATTAATAGAAAAAAATATTCTGGGTAGTGAACATCATTTCTGTTCATGAGCAATCTGGGAAGCTTTTGAACATTAATCTGAGGACCAAAAAGTAATGGGTTTTGATGGTGTCTCTGAAGCTGAGTCCATCTCTGGCATTGAAAAACCCATTTCTCTGTCTGCATCAGCTCCCCCCATGCTTAAGTCCTTATTTTTCAGCTGTTCCAGGTGTGTGTGTTCATGTGAAGATTAACCAAATACAGAAATATTCCTTCAGGAGTAGAACATGGACAGGTTTTAAAAATATGTTGTTGCTATTAAGTTCATGAGACAGTTGTAAAATAGATGCTGCCTGGAAAATTGGGATTCATTTATATTCAGATTTTCTGTGCCTCAGTTCCCCATCAGTATTGTGTTTACTTGGTCAAAGATAAGCTCATGGATATAGGATTCTCTTACTCTTGGCATTAGTGGTCGTTTTCAGCCTGTAATGGTTTTGCTGGTATATAACCACAGCAGTGCCCTTCTGAATGCTGATGGCATTACTTTGCCTGCAGCTTTGATGGATGAATCCTTGGGAGGAAATCCTGGTTGTGTTCCCAAACCCCTGCCAGCTAGAAGCAGAGTTTGGCCATGTTTTTTTTTTTCTGTCAAATAGAAGACTACTGGACATAGTTTTCTTGTGATGCTTTTAATCCTATTTTATAAAACCATGCTTGGGAGGAGTGGGATGGGTAATCTCTCTGGTGCCCTCTTCACAAAAAAGGGGTTGATTTTGAAGTGACTCTCAAGAACCTGATGTCCTTTAAAGACATCCTTGGACTTCCTTTTTTATATACATTTAAAAAAATTATTTAGAAAAGTTGTGATATCTGGAATTTACACTTAACTTCATACAGTGGAAGAAAATATTCTGGCTTTGAGTTACAAAGGAAGATTCCAAGAGTCTGAATTGAAAGAATATAGAAGGAATAGTTTTTCATTTAAAAAAATGAAAACAACCCCAAACACAGCACAATATTTTGACTCTTTACACAGCAGTAAACAAGGCTGTGCACAGCCCAGAATATACTTTCCTTAGTTTGTTGCCACTGTCCAAGTGTAGTTGTATTTCTGTGGTGTTTGGTGATGGTGTCTGAGCATCTTGTCTCAGTTTGAGTTGTTGATAATTTGCCTACATGGTATTTCCATGTTAAAATAATGCTTAGGCCTTGGGATTTCCTTGTTTCATTGGTCTCAGACTTTCTGAAAAAATCTACCTTGGCATCAAGTTTGCACCTGTTGACGTTCAGGGAAATTGGTTTAGGTTTTGCTAAATGAGGAGGTGATTTTGCCAAAATTTAGTTTATGATGAAAGGCAAGTCTAAGTATGGATATATGAGCTTCTTCATAATTTTTTTAATGAATATTATCATATAATAATCTTCAAAAAGTAAAAAAATATTATTTCATATTGTCTATAAATATGGATTTTTGCATCTTCCTTGGCTACTCAGGGAAGAATGCTCATTACTAACCCATCAGGTTTATTTTGTGAGCTACTTGTGTACAAATTTCTGGTACATCGTGCACAAAACCATGTAAAAGATGAACAAAGAACGAGGGGAAAAATTATAAATGGATCCATGTGACAACCTCCAGGCATTTTTATTTTTTTTTTCCTCACTTAAGAAGTTTAGAGGGAATGCAGAGCCAGGCCGTGTTTGTTAAAGCTGCTGGAATATCTTTCTCCCTCAGGGTATTTCTTTAATCAATGTTTCTTTATACCATTAGGTCATCTCCTATTTTTTTTTTTTTATTTTTATTTTTTCTGAAGAAGCCTTGTTTTGTCTGTTTGCATGCATCCTGACGTTTATTATCAGAATTGTGGCCTGATCACTTCCTCTCTTTCCCTCAAAATTTGTCGTTTTATCTATTTTAAGTGCCAGAGCACAAAGATAAGCCCATCATAGTTCTCTCATTTTCCCCAGCAGTTCCTCCCCCTCTTCCTCCCTGCCATGAAAAAAATGAAAGGTCTCATGGTCTTACAGATTTTCTTTATGCTTATTTTGGCCTATTTGCAACCCAAATACATCATCAGGCTATAAGACTGCTCTCTAAGGCTCTTGGATCAATTAAAGGTAGCTCTATTCATTGCCAGTACAAATCTTTGCCTATTAACTCTTTCAAAGGGCATTTGTCATCTCAAAAAGCTGTGAATGCTGTCTGGGTTCATTGATTAAAAAAAGGTATTGTTTTAAGGCTGCTGAAGATCTTAATTAGTTGTAATCAGAGGGTAGCTTGTGTCTGTAAAGTGATACAGTTACCTTTCACCTACTTGCTTTATTTTCTGTGTTTTTAAAAGGGGAAAAAATAATCTCAAATGTAATTCAAGCACCCTGGTTTTTAGGGTTCAAGAGGAGCACCCTGATCAAACTATAATTTATGGCAATATTTTGTAAAGCCCAATATTTAATGTAATAACACCAGAAAAAGTCTTTCTGGCCTGTGAGAAGCCAAGAGCAAGCAAGTGGAGTGTCACTGCTCATTGCCCGTGAGCATCCTCCTTTCTCCTCTCAGAAATCCAGTGTCTGTATCCTGGAAATGTAGAAATCCACCCCAATTCTGCAAGCACTTGCACACATGCTTACCTTAGGCACGTGAGGTGCCCATTAATACAGAATTCACACAGCACTATTTGGCAGATCAAGGTAGACCAGGGAAAACAAGTTTGTTTTTTTTTTTTTAGACCAGTAACTCATTTGCCACCATTTTTCTCTCCAGTGATTTAAAGCTATTCCTGAGTGCACACCAAAGCTCTGGTGCGTTGTTCTAGCTGGAAAAATGTCTTTCTGCTCTCCTTTGAATCAAAACTTTTCTTTCAGTAGTTGCTAATACAAATCTGTTCCCTATTTGAAGGGACCCTTCCAAAAATTAAAATCAACACTTTTCCTTGGCCTCCATGAGAACCATTTTTTTTTTTTTTTTGAGCTTGTTGCTTTCCTTGTTTATTTTCCTGAGAAAACAATATAATTTGTATTTCCTCTAAAATATTTTGCTCAACTCAGATGGTTGGTTATGTGCCTCTAATGGAGGCAATTGGGGCACAGACAAAATCCTTCCAGTCAGCTGTATCAGTGGTTTGCACCATTTGACCCTTAACCTCTGGAGATGGATTTTGGGATCTATGCTTTTCTTTCCATACTGGTGCAAAAATCTTCTTAGAGGGAGATATAAACACTTGACAAAAAATTGTTTTACACTAAGTCACAGCTGTTAGAAACATGTGCTTTTGGGCTTCAATAAGATAATAGATACAGTGATAATAGTAAATTGCATTTAATTTCATTATGGGAAGGGAAGAGGTCACAAATGGTGTCTAATGGGGAGTCCCCCAAATCCAGGATGAGAATCCTTTGGAAAATACCTAACACCAACCATGTATATCAAATATGTGGTGCAGTTTGGTGATCTGGAAAGCAAAGCATTGCCATGGCTGGGAACCACCAGGCAAATGAATCCCCAGCACTCAGACTCAGCTTGTGGTTTGCTTGATGAATTTTATTACAGGCAATCCAAGCATGAGTTCTCCAGGTAACATGGCAGAGTCCTGAAAAGGCAAAGAAAACTGTCTTCAGTCTCTTATTTTCCAAGGAATAAATGCACTGGACAATGGCTTGAAGTCAGAATATGTTTGTGATTTCTTTATTGTTTTCAGATATATGCATTTTCCTCACAGGGCAATTTTTTTCTACGTGTGCCCAGATTCTGCTTGAAGTAATTTTGCAAGTACTTTATCTCCATTTAATTTTTTTTTAAAATTTATTTTTATTTTTACAAAAATAAACATAGTTCTGTTTTCAATAACTGTATAGATAGGAGCCTATCATCATCTCTGTGTCACAGATGGGGGAAAAACAGTCTGATAAAGATTAAAATCCCAATTTGAGGTAACACAAAAAATTAAGCACATATTTTAATGTTCCTGTGATTTTGGCATACACTATATTCTAAAATTTTCTCTGGAATGCTATCAGAAACAAAAATAGAATGTGCATTTGAATTACAGACAGTACCTCAGCCACAGTACTTCTTGCTGCTGTGTGTGGACATCTGAGGGTTTTTTTTTTATACTTGATAAAAAATGTGATGCATTCCATGGTCATAGAGGAGAGAGATTTATTCTCAGACTTGATTATTTAATCCAGTGGTTTACATATGATGATGTTGATACTAATTTTGATGTAAAGATCAGTGCAATTCTTACCTTTTTCTTCAGCTTTGTTCATTTTCACAAAGTGTGGAGTCTCTTTTCTGTGGTCAGGTGCCTTGGAAATAAATATGGAGACATAAATCTGAGCATTTCTACTGGAAATGTGATGTGCCTATGTATTTATATATAATGGCATTGTGTGTCCTGTTCTATATAACATTTTTAGGTGTCTGTACAAGCAGGAGATTTATGAAGTGTGACTCATTTTTCCTTCTCCACACAGTTCCAGTGGAAGAGCTCAGCCTGCGATGAGAAAAGCTCGTACCCGTTATTAAGAATTCTGATAAAGTAGGCTGAATAAATTTGTTTTCTTTGTGAGCCTTAATCCTGTGTTGTATTGGCTTCTTGGACATGGCTAATTTATTTGGAATTCCATTCTGTTCCCGACAGCATTCCTGATTAGCAGTTTGATCACCCGGAGCAAAGTTACATACCAGCTTTCAACTCTTGTAATCTAGCAGTGTAATTTTTTCAAATGGACTCTTTTCTTCCCTTCTTTGCCCCAGCTCCCCTTCTTTTTTTTTTTTTTTTGTGTGCAAAGAGACTTTAAAAATAAGCAGGATAACCTGGTAGTAGAGTGAAAAACTTGTTCAAAACAATATAGTTTGCTGCATGCCTGACTCGGGTCTGACCACAAAGCTTCTGATGCAAAGATCAGACTTAGAATATAGAAAATTCCAAAATCATAGATGGTCAGATCAGTCTGTGTTTGTTGTAAACCTGTATTGTGTAGCTATTGAAAATGAGACTTCAGAAAGCAAACAATTAAGGAGACAAAGCCCCAAAGCATAATACCTAAGCCATGAAATCCCACATTTATTTATTTTTTTAAAGTAGTATGCTAATAGCAGGGCTGATAACTCATTATAACTCAGATGGCTTTAAATAAACATCAGAAGTTTTTTTCTAGTTACACGTGTGTTCAATAAGGACCTTTTGAATGCAGTCATATTTTTTGATCACCTATCTGTGAAGTTTCCAAACCCCTCAATTTTCAAGCAACCCTTTATTTGAAATACTACTTTCAGGTAATGGAATTTCATTTTTAAAGAGAAAAATTAAGTTCAGAGCTGTGTCAGTGCAGCATGTGAAAGGTTTGCCTTTCACATCATGCCTCTGAGAATTTTGGGGAACTTTTTGCTTTAATTTTATGTAGGAGTTAAATTTGTCAGGTGCTGAACCTTGTATGGATATTGCACTTGTGGCATTGTTCACTTCACTGGCTTATGATGTCAAATACCCAAATTTAATTGTAGACCAGAGGCATGTCTTGAGCTGATCTCTTATTGGTAGAACACAGGAAGAGCATCCTCTGAATGAAACCAGGGGAAACAGCCTGTAGCATCACCTTCCAGAAGTGCTTAATCTGCTGAAGATGTGATGCTATGGACTGGAGGGTCTGAATTGTCCTTCCTGTGACATTTCTTCAGGTCTCAGTCTGGTTTTGTACACAGTGAGAAGGAAACAAGGTTTTTTAAGTCACAGGAGTCTCAGGAGTAGCCCAAGTGGCCAAGGACTTGTCAAAAGACTCAAACTGTGGTTTAAGGAAAGAGTGCCTTAACTATAAAATGGTTTGAAGAGTTTGATCTGTGTTTCTGTTTCATTCTTATCTAGAATTTTATGGATCTGAGAAGCAGCTCTTGATAAATACATGGATCTGATGTGATAAAGGAGTGACAGCTCCCTCACTGCAAAGGTCTCATCAAGTCCCTTTTCAAAATACAGATCTCTTCAGGTAATCAATTTTAAGCCTTATCAATTAGGTTTTGTTTTATTTTCTCCTAGTTTTTTGCCATAATGTTTTTTTATTGTTTTACCTGTGCTCTTTTTTTTTCTTTTCACTTTTAATTCTCCCTTTTGACTGCTCTGCCTTTGAGGATGAGCTGCAGCTTTGCTATTGCTTCTGGTTTTATGGAGACTGAAGTTATTCTTAAGAGAAGAAATATGCCATAAATGAAGGATCTTATTTCTAACTTTTTTTTTTTATGATCATGGAAATGGGAATATTGAACTGAGTGTAGTGGGAGGAGTGTGTTTGCTGGGGATTTTCCAGTAGAAAGTCAGAGGAGCTGGTGCTTGCTTTCCTTTGACTCAATGCAGCATTGAATGACCTTGATATGTGTGTATTATCCCAAGTTCTTTGAAGCAGAAATTGACTTTGAATGTCAGATTTTGTCCTCTAAAGCTGTGAATACCTTGATCTGGCTGCTCTTAAGTGTTAGTTTGTTTTCAGAGCCATGTAGAATGCTTGTTCAGGAGATTTCACATATGTAAACTGGAGCAAGGTGCCTTTCTGACTCTGATAACTACAGAAGGCAAATGATTCTGAGATAAGTGCTGGTCTTGATTTTTTATTTTTTTCTTAACTATGAACTGAGAACTTCTTGTTAAGTGTGCTGGCACCTGCAACTCGTTGCTGCTTTCTTTTGTAGGCATCCTGACTGTTCAGTGTGTGGTAAATACAGTAAGTCAAATATCCTATTGTTTAATTCCAATTTATTTATGTTTTGGGATAAATTTCAAACTGATGAGGCCAGTGGGTGTTTTAGGATTATTGTGGTATTGTCTGCTTTGCTTGCAAATTCACTTTAAAAATTTTAGAAACAGTGATATTTTAGGAGATAGACTGCTTCAGAGTTGGAACTAGAAAATTAGATGTGAAACTTGTTGCCTTACTTACTAAATGTCAACAAGAAGGCATAATATGTATGTTTTTTTTCCTTCACTGGGCACTGATTACCAGGACAATAAATTATGTGATGCTTTGAAAGCAAAGTATGGAATTTGTCTTGGAAATAGTTTCAAATTAGAGGATTTTAATAAGTATTTATAGCAGTAGGGGGTGGTAATATTGGTTATGTGAAGAGAACATATGCTGGTAATAAAATATCACCCACCAGGGATACTTCTCTATCGTGAAAGTGTTCTCTAGAGGGATGATTTACTTGGAAAGTGATTCTGACTAAATAAACTGTGCAGAGAGAGGATGCTTTTGTGTGTGATACAGCACACATTGTTTGAAAAGGCTGATCATTAAAAACTGTGCCAGGCATTAGGCACATCTGTCATGTGAAAAAGTGTATTTGGGAAAACTATATTTGTGTATTTGGGAAAAATGATAATAATTATCAATACCTAGGCTTTACATTGTGCTTTTCCTCACTCAGTCTCAAAATACTTTACAAAGGAAGGAAGAGGAGCTTTCCATATTCCACTGCACTTGCTAAAATCCAGCCAGACCATGTCTGCATCTGGCACATCAATTCCCTTCCCTTATGCTGTGCCATTAATTTTCCCTGGGAGGAAATCTGTCCTGGGAAATGAAATCTAAGCAGGAAAGCACCATCCTTCCATCTTCAGCAGGTGAAATGCAATATTCCTTTGTGTGAAGAAATGCAGTCCCCATGAAGACTGCCAAGCTGACAGCCGTGGCATGTGGAGCCATAGAACTGCTATTCAGGCACTGAGAGCTTATTGGGCTTTTTGTCAGCCTGGCCCAAGCAGAACCTGGCACCAGGCACCAGGCTTGCTGTGGTTTCTCTTCTGGCTTTGACACCTCTTGGGGAATGCTGGAGACAGGATGGCCAAGAAGCACTTGTGAGCCCTGGGAGGAGGCACCTGTTCACTTGGCACTAGAATGAAGCTCCAATTTGTTCCTCGTGTGCCCTGAAATAACCACTGGGAGCTGGAGCTGTTGGACAAGGTGGAGGATGTGCTGGATTACATGGCAGCCCCCTCAGAGAAGGTTGGAATTGGTAAGATCCTGCTGGTCATTTTTGGTGATCCTGCTGGTGTATGGAGAGCAGGAATGCACCAGGATAAGGGAAGGAGGCTGTCCCAAAAGATTGATGTTGAGGCATAGCCATGGTATCCATCCAGAGAAGACAGATACAGAGATCAGTGCTTTTCTGAGGAAAGACAGATGTCATTGTCTCAACTAATTAATTAGCTATAAAATGAGCCAGTTGCCCAGGTGAGTGTGTAGTGTAGAGACCTGGCCGTAGGCTTACAGTGGTTAAAGCAGATAGAGGCACAGAACAATTTGTCAAACTGCTTTTCCTGCTTAAATCCCTTTCAGATAAAATGAGGATTTCCTTTCTTCCCATCTGTGTGGATGTAGGTCTGTTAAAAAAAAAAACAGGTTAGAGAAACATGAATGTCTATTGTCAGCTCTATCAGGAATGGCATAGCTGAGCTCACTTTAGGGTAAGCTGATAGACCTTTTGGGTCCCTTTCATCCTTTTCCCCCTAACTGGAGGTGACCCCAGTAACATATGTATGTTTATATATTTGTTCTCTCCAACCTGCTGCATTTTTTAGGCAAGATCTTTGGTAGTTGAAAGGAGCAGTCTCTTTAAACTCAGCATCTTTTGAAGTCTGTAGGTATAAAAGGACACTCATTGTTTGGTGCTCCTCCACAAAGATTCTTTCTTAATCCTGATTGCATGGCTCATCCCTTGGTTGAGCCTTCTTGTGCAGAAGAATTTGAGTTGATTCACATTCCTTCATAAATGCACACAGGGCAATACATCACTTTCTTCCCTTCTAAGCAATCTGAACAGTTCTGACACTTTCCAACTCCATTAGAAATCCCTGGAGCAGTGAAGAGCACCCATTAGTGTGAACAAACTCCTGCAACACCCCGAAGTATTTGCTTTGCCCTGACGTTGAGCTGTTTGCAGAGCCTGGAGCTCTGCTCCTGGTACATAGTCAATAAAGGGGAACAGATTATTTTATTTTTCTTTAATTGTAATGTCAATGTACTTGTGTTGTCCTTGTAGAAGGCAATGTGTTGACTCTCATGAGGTTGCCCTAGTCAGGACCAGAAAAAAACTTCTTGAACAGAATCCTAGGGTTTGTAGTTGTTTTACTCATCAACACGGTACCTCAAGGTATTATTTTACCTATTAATTGATTTTAAGGAAGAAAAGAATGTAAAATTCAGAGCTCCATGCATCTGAGTCATCCTTTTATATCTTTTTAGATGGGAAGTGTGGTTTCTGGAGAAAGGAGTCTGCTAGTTGAATAGGTTCAAAAAGATCTTTAGCAGTTCCTGTAATGACTCATTTCATCAATCCACCTATATTTAATGCAAGGGAAACTGAGTTCTTTCCTATAACATCTACTTCAAATAATGCTGCTTTACATTTGGAGAGCCAAAGAAGGAAATACAAAATAATCTTCCAGGAGTTTTAGTTCATATAGCTCAGAGACATACTGTAACAAGAGCCCTTCTTTCAATGAAACCTGTTTAACATATTAGACTAAATAACCTATCTCCAAAAGAAAGCAGGGGCAATTTTTTTGTGTCTGCCTTGTTCTAGCATTGCCTCTTGAGGACATTTCTGCATTTGTCAACGTTCTAAATGAGTGATGAATTTCAGACAGCTTCTGTGTTCTGATTTGTTGTGCTTTTAATTTTATTTTTTTTTCCTCTCCTCCTCCCTCCTTTCTTCCCCTTTTAATTTGTCTAGGAAAAAGAAAAAAAAAAACCCTCCTCCAGTGTTGTTTCCTGCAAAGACCATTCTTAAGAGCTCGTTGGACAGCACAAGGCTCTTGAAGTGATAGCTAATTGGTGAAAGAAAGGCCCTGATTGTCCTGAGGGAGCTGGAAAGTGCTGCGTGTGCTGCTGAAAGGGACTAGGGAGAAGGTGCCTGGTTTCGCCGAGCAGCTGCTGCTGGAGATGTTTGGAGATTACATCAGCATTGGAAAAAAGGGGCAAAAAAAAAAAAAAAAAAAGAAGTCCAACTTCACAGAGAGACGGGGTTTATGGAGTTTTTTTTTTCCCCTCTCCCAAAGGTCTTCTGACAATACTGTCATTGTCAATATAAGAGTTGTTAATTCTTTATGAATAGCACATGGGGCCTCTTGACTAAATAGTACGTTACATGTCCCAAATCTGTCAGCTGGACTCTTCTCTCACATGCTAGTGAGATCACTTTTGATTGGAATGTTGGAGGAATTGCTGGGCTGGCCATGCAGAACTGAATGCCACATTATATAATTAGATATCCCAGATTTATTTTTTTTTTTTTTGGCATTACCTCATTATTCTAGCTTAAATATGGAATCAGTCCTTTTGATGACTTTACTGGTCATAATTATATTAATACGATTCATTCTGTGGTCCTGTCTTAGTGCTTATATAGATTATAAACTGTCCCGAAGGTTTCCTGACACAAAAAAAGAGAACTAAGACTTCAAAAGGCTTGTTCAGGTTTGAATTGACAATGGGGAGAACTGGATAAAGCAAATGGAGCTGGAGCAAATTTTCCTTTGGAATCTGATGAGAGAGAAATGACCTGTTGAGACTGCAACTGAGTGAAGATTCTTCAGAAAGCCTCATGCTGACAGAGGGGAAGAAACTGACAACTGATTGAGTCAAATGACTTCCTACAAACTTGGGCATGAATTTGTTGTTGGGAACAGGCTCCTGGACTTCTGCCAATTAAATGATCTGGACAAGCTGGAAGGAAGCCTATTGCTGGGCAGTCCAAGAGTGCCAGTGGCCTCCTCTTGATATGTGAAATGTGATGGCTTGGTGCCTGCTGGCCTGAGAGCAAGGCTCTGCCTGGAGATGTCAGCTGCACAGCCTGCCTGGCTGCACTGACTGCTGGTGCCTGGGTGAAGCTGAAGGTTACAGTCCAGCTCTGTATCCACAGGCCATGCTGTGGATGTGTAAAGGTGGATTTTTACCTGGCTGGGTGATTTGTTACCAATTTCCTCCTGGTTCTTCCCAGGCAGTCAGATCTGAAACTGTCTGAATGTTTTTAACTGACCAGAACCTGCTGAATATTCACATTTCTTAGGAAACTATACAGCTGAATACCAGATTGAGCTGGGCACACCTGGAATAGTCTGTTCCATGAAAAAGTGTCTCAGAGATTGTCTGATGGACTCTAGCTGGGGTTCAGCTGCAGCAAGGGGTGGGAGAGCACATAGTGCACAGGGAGTTTTGACTCCAAAGTCCTGCAAGCCTCCTGCATTTCTAACCTTGAATAAGGAGTTTAAGAGAACACCAAAGGGTATGACACATTGCCTGAGGCCATACAGAGATCTTCCTGTTAGCTCTTCTTGCAAAATGAAAGAAGTTGTTCTAAACAAGCTGTTTGCTTTCAGATGGATGTTATACTAAGTTAATGCACATCACTGTATCTACAACTCAGTTGGACATCTGCTTTTAAGAACTTGGTTTTTCTACAGTAACAGTTGGAACATTGTATTGTCTTGCCTGAGAAATGCAGTGTCCTTGTCCTAGTCACTTAAAAAAAAAAGTAGTCCTTTTTGGGCTGATAACTATCTGTTTCATGTAAAAGTGAAGGTTACCACTTCCCAAACTGCCTTTTATATCTCTTGGTGACTCACATCACTATATCAGAGTTTAGCCTAGGTAAAAGCCTACAGCATTCCCATAAAGAATTTCTGGCCCATTCATGACTCAGGCTCCTCTCATTAGCAACTGTTAATCAGCCCTTATCACATTATCTTTTGAAGCCTGCTAAAACTCAGCCATGAGAGCTGGGATGTGTTTATGCTGTGGAACAGTGTAAATGTCAGGTCAATGGATTTCAGCCTCAGACTTTATTTATGGTGGATGACCAACCTATAAACCAGCCTGAAATGCCTGAAGATCCATGTCATTGACTTGAAATCTAGCCAGATGACAATAAATTAAATACAGATAGAACTAACTTCCTTGTCCATTAATTTCAGTGATGATTCTGCCCTTTTTTTTGTTTCCCCAGCAAAAGGAAAGTGAGATATTGTCTACTTCATGTGCAGCTGTACCTTCAATAATAAGCAAGTGGAAAATAGGCACAGTGAGCCATTTTTCTTCTTTTGAATCATCACTACTCTTAGTTGTTGTATGCAAAACAGAACTTCTAGGTAAATTGGTAGTGCCTTTAAGAAATAAGTCTTCTAATCCTTTATTTTAGTAATATTGAAATTGTATCCGACCCTCACAGGCAAATTAATTGTTTAAAAATGTGGATAGAATAAGAAGTGGTACAGGTGAAGTTGTGGGTAACATTTATATAATATATATATAACATTTATGTCATATATATAATTATTTTCCCTTTATATACACAGATTAAAATCCACTATATATAAATATATTCTGTATGTATTAATTAACCTCATAAATATGCTAAACAGTGACCAAAATTACCATGCCATCTATTAAGAAGAAACCCCCACTTTTTGCTTTAAGATTCTATCCTAAAGAGCCTCTAAGACAGGGTTAGATTCTGCTCTGATTTGGTTTTGGAAATAAATAACATATTTGTGATTCTGCAAACAGACAGAATTATGATTTTTTTCTTGCACTGTGTCTAATGCTGCAGCACCACTGTAACCAACAGCTGGCATTGACCTGGGGAGGCACTACTAAAATCAGGTGTAATTTCAGAAGCTTTTAAGCCATTTGTAAAGCAATTAAAAAAAAAAACCCCACAACTCTCAAATATTCCACTTGTACCCATAAAAATTTTGCTTTGTGTGAAATGATTTCTTGATGTACTTTTTACTTATCTAGTAGTCTCTCTATATAGAAAAGACATTTGTAATTATAAAAAAAAATAAAACTGCATTATGGATGAATGCAGAAGTGATACTGTGATGTGGTAACTTTCTGATTCTTACGTCTATAGGATTATGTTTTGTTTGGGTTTTGCCAGTTCTAACAGAAACATAGAAGTCCCTACGTAAGTAGGTAAGTAGCATGTCTCATTTTGTGAGGACCTTAGGAAGGTTATCATAACTTCCATGGCTGGATTTCCTCCTCCAGAAGATCAGGATTACACTGAAGGTCACCTGGCAGGGGATGTTAAGGTCAGTTTATAAATGTGGAGAGTTTCTGAACTTTGGGTATATGCACATTGCAGTAAATGTGTACAGGCACCTCTGTGCACCTACATTTTCATATAGGGATGTTAATATTTGAATATCTTACAGTAACAGCTATACCCAATCTCTTGTAGTCCTGGAAAAAAATTACAGGTTTAGCTGCTTAAGTAGCTGAAGTTGAAAAATGCCATTTGACTTGGTGTATTTTAGGACTGTTTTAATTTATGGTGACTGCTTTCCTAGCAGCAGTGGTATCAGTATAATGAAATTTGCTCCCAAATAACCATTTTCAGGTTCCACAACTGATAGGTTTTTTTTTTAATTTATTTTTTATTTTTTCCCCCAGGGCTCAAAATCTTTCTGAGCTGCAAAAGCTCAATTGATAGATGCTATTAAATATCCTGTCATCTCCAAATGTAATTTCTCCCCGACATCCTGTAACACGCAGACAGGTTGGGCTGCATTATGGTATGGAGAACAAGTCCCAGATAAGCTTATGGTCTGGGGAATGTGTATTTCTATTTATTGATTAAAATAATTCTCCTGTTTTCTTTTGCAGTGCCATTACAGTGGCATCCACTTAAACAATTACTGTCAAACCATGTAAACCCAAGTGCGAGGGGTAACTGGATCTGGCGGTGTGACAGGTGGCCTCATTACTTTAGGTAGGTCCATTACAGCAAACTTCAGAGAGGAGAAGAACCCAAGTAGGGCTGCAATTATGTTGACTCTCACAGGAGGAATCTGAGCAGCTGGGGCCCTGGTGGTTTGTCTGCCAACTGTTTACAATGAACTGGCACAGCAGAAACTGAGGCTAGGGGCAAATCTTCCAACCAGCACTGCTCCCTGCCTTCATCTTCCATGGCACAGCCTGAGGCAATGGGAAAGTATTGTGAGGATCTTTCTATCAGGATTCACATAGACATCAAATTGTTGAACAATTGAATGGCACAACTCTTGGTTTGGTTATTTAGCAGGAACCCAAATTTCCTCCCTAAAATGCAGTTGGTTTATGGTCGATTGTCACCAAAGTGGGTGAAGTTATAAGGTGGCTCTGACTCTCACTACAGGCAGGGCTGGTAACAGCATCTAATCCTGAGGCTGCCAGGCCCTTCCAGTTTTTAAAGCATATTTTCAGCTGTTCACAACTTTGTCAAAGTAGCTTTTCAAACTAAATTTTTCCATGTTGCACTGAGTGTCTGCCTCAGGCTGAATTATCTTCAGAAGGTTTCAGCCAGAACAATTTAACATCTTCCAAGAACACAACTAGAGAAAAAGTCATTGTTTCACCCATGCTAAAAAAACATTGGCAATGTTCTTTCCCTGAAAAGATTTAGTTGTCCTATTCTGGGAGATGATTTCCCCCCCACCACCCCTCCTTTTGGGGGTAGGTAACTCTTGTTCACATGAAGGAAATTATCCAACTACCTCCTTCATGTTCAACAGGATCAAGACCAGACCTGATGTGAGGAAATGAGGATGAGGAAACTGGCAGAAAAACCCCAAACTATAAAGAGTTTTTAGGTAAAGAGGAACAGTGGACCATGCACAGCTGATGAAAGGTGAGCTGGACTGCACCATGTAGCAAGACTGGCACTTTGAGTGAGTGACAGAGGTAAAGAGGGTGGATTAAATCTGCTGGGTTGGTGGTGAGAACCAAGGACTGTTCAGGCAAAGGGACTGGAGCAAAGACATGATGGGATACTGGGAAAAAATTGAAGAAACTCCATAGTTTTTGTATGAGGAAAAATTCATAGAAGAAGGATTCATCAAGGGCTATTAAATACAGACAATCCTTGTGCTACAGAGTGTTGAAGGTGATGTTAAAGAAGCAACACTACTTGTCCTATCCTTAATCTCTTCTTGCACATCTCCTGTTGATCATGATGGGATGTGGTGTAGAGTTAGCTGATTCTGCAGGATTTGGCTTTACTGCTCCAGGACACACTTTCTTTGCATCTGAAAATGCAAATGTCATTATTTAGAATTGAATGGAAACGAATTTTAGAGTTTTAGAATGGAAAAAGCACTTTGAGGGGTGGAAGAACTGTCTTCTGCTGCCTGTCTTGTGCTGAATGGATGAAGAGAAAGATGGAATGTGAGCTTCTTGGAGACATGAGACTTTGTTTTAACACATTCCATACCAGTCCCAGAGCAGGTACTTCCAGTAGCATACCTCTGTGCTCTGGTAGTTGATGAGATATCTGATTTTATATCTGTGCTCACTGGCTCTTTCTGTAGACATGATTTCTTTGGCTTGCAACTCAGACCGAATAGAGTGACTTCCAGATTTTTAGTCCCTGCAAAATGTCTCCCACCACGCCTGCATTTAAAAGAGCACAGGATCCAGTTAGCTAATTTGTTCCTAGGCAGTTAAACTACTTTACATGAGCTCCAGACCACGGAGTAGGTTTAACATACTATTTTAGGAATATGTGAGCAGTTTTTTGTAGGGAGGATGCATCTGTATCTGTCTCAGAGCCACGATCTAATTGGAGGTCGTCCTTTGTATAACCCTGTTAACAGTTTAGACTATTCTGGGAAACCCCATGGCCCAAGTACTATGGAATGTAGTTAGGAAAAACAGTGTTTTCTCAAATATTTCAGATGTGGAATATTTATTTTGTAGCCAAAGAAACTTGTTTTGTTGCCAAGCAACTGACCGTGAGTAGGATCAGCTGCCAACTGTACTTGAAAAAATGAAAAAAACCCCTACTTACCTCCCTCAGTCTGCATGTGAGCATTCACAATGACATGAAAAGAAATTTTAAAGTAAAAATCTCTGTGTCAGGATTCACTGTCAGTAACCTCAGGTCAGTCAGGTCTTTTCCCTCCACCATACATGACTGATAGGAGAAGAAGCTACTGGAAATACTGGGGCAGGGAATCCAGTCCCTTTCAAAAAGCTTTTGTTTTGAAGTCTGCTTCATCAGAGCTCAAATAATGGAGTTTGATTGTTCTCTTTTAGCTGGGTTTCCAGCCCAAAGGCAGGCTAGGACCTTGGATACAACTTGGAATTCTGCTTGGAGTATTTTATTGATTTAATATGTTCACTTTAGTGGGCATATAGGTGTTCAAATACAGTTTATTTCACAATGCAGGTACCCAAGCTGGTTTTCAGAGTTGCTCAAGATGCTCAGCTTAGAGTTGATGGATGAAGGTTAAGATGGGAGCAGCATATTTCCTGCATACATTTTTTTTACCCCTAAAAGCAGCTGAAATCTTAAAAATAATCTACAGGTTGTAGCTGTCAGCCTGTAAATACTGTTCAGCTGTCTTGAAATCCTTCCTGTTTGTGTTGCATACAATCTGATTTTGCTTTCCAGTCATAAACAAGAAGAACAGAATGATGCAGTTGAGTGCTTTGCCCAAATCCATGGTCACATATATGGCTGCACATCTTTTTTTAGCAGGTAATTTTGAATGATTTTGTAAAATGAGGAGCTGCCTTTTGATCACAAGAGCTCTAGAAAACTGAAGCTTGCTTTTCCAGCTCTAATATGGGCACAATATAGTGCCTGTGGTATATTATATATTATTTTGTTTGAAAATCCTTTGTCCTTTGTGCTCTTACTACGTGCTGTGGCTGCTCAGAAGGTCATTACTCATCCTGGCCCTGGTTCTTGGCTATGCTGTAGTCAGTTTGCACTGGGCTGCTGGGTCTGTGCCATGAAGGACACTCCATGAGCAAGGTTAAGCCTTTGCTGTCACTCTGCTGCTGTAACAGTTCCCACTCTACATAGAGTCCAAAGCCATAATCAAGGGAGTATGGTCAAAACATCCCAATAATGCCTGAAAACTGCACTAGCTCCAAGTCACTGACAGCTGATGCAGAGCAGAACAGCTCTGAGGATGTTCTGCTTTAGGGTTTGACCTGGAGAGTAGCCAGTCTCATGGTCTGGGGACCTCTGGTAGTCTGTACCTGCCTTGGCTCTGCTCTGGGCAGGTTTTTTTTGGCAGTCTGAATGCAGCTGAGAGTCTGTGTGTGCTCTTTTCCAACTCCTTGTGTTGCATGCACATTGCCTGTGGCTCGGCCTGTAATGTCCAAGCATGCAGCTGGGAAATAGAAGTGAGTCAAGCAGTAGAAATGTGCTTTGCCCCTTCTCAGGGTTTGCAGGTATTGCTAACCCCACTTTGCAATAAAAATTACTGGTTCCCCTAAGGCAAAACCCAATATGGATTCATGTATCTGATGAAACACTGCATTTTATTTTTTTTTCAAGGATTGAAAATACTGAAATATTGTTGTTTTCCATAAAAGATAGTATTCAAGCATGATAGCTCATTAACAAAGATTGTTAGTTTCTTCTTTTGTCCCATTCTCACCTTTTCTCCCTGTCTTCTGCTGAGCTGGGGCTATGCAGCCTTTACAGTCACCTGAGGAACAGTCAGAGCAAAGTGTAATAATCTGAGGCTCCACTTTCCCAGGATTTCCTGAAGGAATCTCTGGTTATCATTCAGCCTGCAGTGCCTGTATTGGGTTACACCAGGAATGTGGGAAGCTAGATGGGAAAATCTGTCAGTCAGGCTGGGAAAAGATCTCAGGCTTTGAAATTTTATGGACCAGGCTTGCTAATGCAGATTCCATATTTCAGGGGGTCCCCGTGCTCCTTGTGAGGATGTGACATGCCCTGGGGGGGGAGGATTTGTGCATGGTTGGTTGTGGCCACTCCTGAAGTGATGAACAAAGCCACAGAGGCAGGGAAGTCACAGAGAGAGGAAATAAATGATAGTGAACACCTACTAGAGCAACTACCCTAGAGCTGAGGGTCAGACATCATTTACAAAACCTGATCTCAGATATTGTAAGCAGCACAGGGTAACTCCTTTTGTGCAACAGCACCAGTAAAATCCCAGTTCAGGAGTGGGACACGTGTTTTTCCTATATAGGTAATGATGAGAGACTCACCTCCAGGTTAGATCTTCAGCTGCTATAAATCAAGTTCACACTGGGGAGAGATTTTGCTTTCAGTTATTTCCATAGGACCTAAATCTGCAAGTGTCCAAGTGCAGCTAATAGGACTTTGATCATGGAAAATAAAACAAAAACCCCATTAGCTCATGAAATCAGCCTTTGCACACACAGAATATATTGCACTTCAAGAGTGTAGAAATGTGGACTGTATTGGAGGGACTTTTTTCCTTATTTTTAACTTCAGTTAGTCCTGTCAGGTTACCTAAGTGCCTTGACAAGGTGATTAAAAAACAGGTGATTAGGAGTTTTTGGTGGACCTTCCCCACGAAAAAAGCTGCAACAAAATGTAATAACTGAAATATTTTCCTCTTTCTCCCTCTCTGTTGAAGATGCTCACCAAGCCAATCACCTTTCCTGACTGCCTGATAAAAAGATGGGATATATACAGCAAATCCTTTGGTGAGGGGTTTGCAGATAGGATTATCCATATGGATGTGTTTATAGAAAGTCAGGCATGAATTCCAAACTGCAGGAATCTGCCCTCATGGTCCTGTCCTTATAAAGCAGAGGATTCCAGGTTTACCAATGCAACAGAGTCAAAGTCAGTCCCATAAGTAGGTGTGTCCAAAGCCATTTTAGGATTTTACACATGAAAGCTGGCAAGCTTTGTTCAGAAGGCAGTAGACACCCCATTAAAATATAATAAATGTCCTCTGGGTTTAGGGAGAGACTGTCCTTAAAAAGCTTTTCTCTGTGTATGCACAAAAAAAATCACTTTGTTGGATGAAATTCTGTGGCCTGCTTTATGCAAATCAGAGCCTCTGACTGTCATTTGGCTGTAAAACAACTCAATCCATTTCTTCAGTAACTCTCTCTTCTTTGTGCACTAGCTCCATATTTTAAACAGCAGCAGTTATTTAGAAGTCACTGAGTTTTGTTCACCAGAAAAAAGAAATGCTGGTCTCTGGCACCCACTGCTCCCTTGAGAAGACCACCCTTAGGAGGACGTGGCCTACAATAAACTTAAGGCTGAAGTGAGGGACTTTGGGTTTCCCCCATGATTCCTCTCCATCTGGAGAGTTTTGAGGCAGCTGGAATCCTTACCAGCCCCTAACCTTGTGCACATGGATTCATGGATGCACAAAGGGTGATGGATAATGGACACCTTGCCCTAATGTTTGTATTGTTTTCTTGGGCTTATATCCAGAGTTTCGTGTTACTCAGACCTCATACTTTTTGTTTAAAATATGAAGCAAATGCATTGTGAAACTGATATATTTCCAAATAATTTTGTCATCAGACAATTAAAATATCATGTGCTATAAACATCCCTAAGATGCTACGGATGGGAACGTTGCCAGTTTCACAAGTGACTTTGCTTTCAAAAGTACAATGAATGTACAGTTTTCTGAACAATCTCAAAAGAAAAGCCATTTCCCAGCTCTTAAAATCTTTTTTTAGCTTTTTGCAGTGCTCTGAAGTCAAATGATGATGATTTTAAAGGCAGAACTCTTAAGGGCCAATGATTTGTCAGTACTGGCACACTTAAATTCCTAACAACAGAGTTGGGCCCATGCTTAATACTTTAGTTGTGCATAGGAGATGCTTTTAAAGTAAAGCTAACCAGAAAATGTGTGCTGCTTATGTTAAACAAGAAAAAAATCTATTCTTTTTTCTGTATTAGAAAAAAGTTCAAGTAAGATGTAGCTCTTGACTCCAGTGCTGCTGTTTCTGGCTAAGAATCTGAGTGTGTAGACTAGGAATTTAAAGAGGTGTCTGTAAGGTTTCACTTCCCTGAGACAATCAGACACCAAATTATCTACCTTGACCTTTGGAAAACTCCACCCATCAGGGCTTGATCTATTTGATTTCAAATTATAAAAAAATTAAAAAGCATCTCTTGAAGTAATTTGTTAGCTTTGCCAGAATGTGTTGTGAACCTGGTGCCTTGGAAATGTAGTTAGAGGTCTGAATGTGATGTGAGTAACTGCAAACATTTTGGTTTATTATCAATCTGTGCCTGAGTTTACTGGATTGCAGAACTGCAGCTCAGTTCCAGGGGTGTTGGGCTTCCAGGTGTGCAGCTTGTGAGCAAAGAAAGTCCTTCAGAGCAGTGTGGGAGAGCTGGGTGCTGGTCCCTGCACTGCTGGCACCTTCTGTGGTGCATTTCGAGGAGTTCTTCCACAAGTAAGTGAAAAAATCATGAGCTAAGTTAAATAAATGTTGTGAATTCCCTGGAAATTTTGTTTATGAGGAGACACTGCCTTGTTGGGTGAGGTAGTCTGTGATGATAAAGGATGGGATGGTCAGAGGATGGGATATTTTGAGGACTAGAGAACATCAGAGAGGATTTCAGTGCAGCTTTGGGATGTTTCCTTAGTCACACCCTTGTATCTGAAATGATTGGTTTGTGTCTGAAAATACAAAGAGGTTCTTATGCAGATGTATGGCTTTGATTATAAGGCCTTGGTATCCTTTATGTTAACTCACCTCTCATTTTACACTGCTTTGGCAAGGAGAAAGAGCCCTTCTAGTGAGGGAACATTTAATTCTGCTGCCTCTGGTGCCACATTTGAACTTCAGGAAGGAGAAATCAGTGTGGCAGAGATGAGAGTCACTACGAATGTAAGCTGAAGGTGTTAAATTTTTGAAGGAAACTGTATCTGGAAAAAGCAAGCAATTAGTTCTTCTTTCCTGATGCATAGTAATGTGATGTATAAATATGACTGAAGCAATAAGCATGAGATTTCAGGGCAAGTGCTGAGGGAGTAATAGATGGGAATTAGCAAAAGAATAGGAGGAATGAATGGGGATATGCACTGAGCATTTATTCTCTTTGAAAGATGATCTCTCTCTCCCTGAGACTTAGAGTTCCTAAATAGCTAATGGCTGATACAAATGGTTGCAGATAGGATAGATGGCCTCAAGATTGATGGCTGACTGTTGTTGGTCTAGGTTTTTAATCCAGGCTTCTGCTGGAATGCAAAGTCCCGAGCTCAAGATCAATTATCCAAGGACATCAAGAAGCAAGAGACAGTCACGGAATTTGTCTGCTTCTCAAACTACCCAAGATGTGAAACTGGTTTTGCTTGCAGTGACATGCCTGTTAATGCCAGGCAACTTAATACTTTCTTCTTGTACAACCCTTTGCTTGCAGTTAAAAGTAAAGAGCTTTTCTGATACACACACAGATCATTCTTTGCCCTTTTGGATGAACTACGATTGGGTGAATCTTGGGGACTTGGGAGATCAGTGGAACAAAGTGCCCCAGGATGCAGCAGGGGACAAAATAATTCTAAGACAGACAGAGGTGGGTCTGGATCAATTGATAGCTCTGAATTAGGAGGTGTTTTCATGTGAGTTCATGTCTGAAGCACACACCTTATCCTCAGTGGTGTTATAAATAGGAGGCTGCTGCAGGGAATGGAGGACTGGGTCATGTCAGAAATCTAAACTTTCAAGTGTCTCCAAACCATGAGACATAGTGAGATAATGAGCATGAAGCAGTTGTCTCAAGTGTAAAGGGTTCTTTACAATAACACCTGTTAAATTTCTTTTGATTTTCTGTTAACTAAACACCAATGGAGAGAGGTCTGAATATGAGTGTTGAACATGTTGGAAGGATGAGAAAAAGAACTGTGACACTTTAAAGGTAGTTTTATATAATGGTCACTCTAAAAGAATGCATGCTGGTGTTTTGATTTGCTTTTAGCTTTCCATCATTCCTCTAATATACAGAGCATGAAAAGATGGGATAAATGTTACGTGCAGAATTGCATGCTTCAGAAACACATGATTTAAACAGCTCCTTTTCTCCTTGAGTCTTATTCTGAGAAGGAAGAGAAAAAAATTTCTACTCAGTTGGAGGGCAACACAGCAGAGTGCAGACAATTGATGCTGATTGTGTTATTTAAGGTGATATGAGGGACAACAGATACAAAAAAGGATTCACTTTCCATACAAACTGAAATTATTGAATACCTTCCTGCCAATGCTGAACATCAACAGGTACTTGAGTTGGAAAAAATTAACTGAGCACATAAATTCTTAACTGCTGGATCAGTTTTGGTTAAAATGCTGGTTCTTAATGCTAAAGGAAAGCTTCCCTCCAAATGTCAAGTTCTGTGACTTCCTACACTTCTGGAATCAAGCAGCTGTGGTCAGAATTCTGTAAAAGTGAGGGACTGAATTTTTAGAGATGGAAGGAGGAAACATTTTAAAATTTTTATCACTTTTTTCTGGCTACTGAAGAATTCTCTAATACAGCAGACAGTGTTGATCCTTTCTCTGGTGTTCCATCCCCCATTACAGCAATGCAATCACCAGCATATTCTTCTATGGAATCTGTAGCAATTGCACCTGACAGTGATGTGCACAGATCTGGGGGCTATTCCTGCCCTTTTCTTGGAAATAAAAGACAGAACCTACTCTTTTTTGCCCTCTCTCTGTCCCACAAATGTTCCTTAACTCATGGGTTTCAGCTACATGGCAGAACATCCTGTGTGATTCCAGCAAGACCATATGGTTACTGAATGCTTTTCCCAAGGTGAGGATTAGAAAACATCAAATGCTGCTTAACTGAGGGAGGAAATCTCATGTAATGCTTTTCTTCTGCTAACATCTATGTAAAGAGCTGCCTGGGAGTTTTGGAATGGAATCTGTCATCACTGTAATTCTGTTCTGGAAAATCATGATGGAGACAGCACAGGGAGTGATGTCACTGGCTGGCTGACACAGTCATTGCCCACAGCAAACTCATCTCCTGACCAAACTTCCCTTTGTTTCTGACATTTGAATGCCCAATTGGCAAGGTTATTGGTGCTGCTTTTTTTGTCTTCTGTCCCAGCTGTGTTAAAATTCAAAACACAGATATGCAAGAAAAAGGCAAATACAGAGGAGGGTCTGTTCAATGCTCTCTGCAGACTCCAGAGGAAATTTTTTGTAGACTCTTCTTTCAGTGTCATACCCAGGAAATTCTTCCTTGGTCCACACAATGCAATAAACAAACCTCCTGTGTGTTTGCTTGAGATTTTAACACCTCTGTCACAGCCTATAGCAAGTGGTAAAACTCTAAGAAAAAAAAAAGCAGTTTGCTTTATAAGGGTTCTGGTTCTGCCCTCATCCTCACACACCTATTTGTTAAGGGCCTGTTACCATGTAGGGCAAGGGTACTTGGATGACCTAATGCAAAAATACTATTTATACACTAAGTGCTAGCAATTAAGTTGAACAATTGTATTTGGTTGTTGTCCTTCCCTGCCTTTGGAAATTGATCCAGCAGTGATGGGAAGAGCTGGGATCTGCAGTACTGGCTGTGAGGAGGCAGCCTGGATGGGAATCCTGGGTCAGAGCTGGAGAGCTTTTTGTCCTGGGTAAGTCAGGTGTTGTGTGTGGGCATCCTGGTTTGGGAAGTCGTGGGGCAGGTCCTGTTGCCTGAATTAAATCATGATTGAATTAAGTCATCTTTAGATACATGCCAAATTATTGTTTTACATAGAGTAACATTGCATTTCTCTTATGTTTAGAGAAGATAATCACCAAGATTGACTTGATTTTGATTATGGCTATGAGGGGTCAGGGACATGAAGTTTAAATGTATCAGAAATACACTTCTGCCTAACAATTGCTGCTTGCATGTTGCACAAGTAAAGAACCTCCAAAATGTTGGCAGTTGCTAACTCTTTCCATGAAAAACAAGGCATCTGCATGTATTTCTCAGCTCTTATGACAGTGTGGGTTCCATGGCTGTATTATCCTAATAAATACTTAAACTCCTCTCTTCAGTGCCTGAGATGATGTAGCTCCTGTGCACAATGTGTATGTTATCTGCATCCAGAACCCCCAGCTCAAGTGTGCTTTGTTTTAGAGAAAAATGAGCTAGATGGAGGGTTTGGATCCATCAGACAAACTCCAGCAGAGAAGGAGATGGACCAATGTGATCCTCATTGCTGCCAGCACCAGCTCCTGTGGAGATTATTGCCACCTGAGTGGGAAGAATCCCTTCCTTCTGGAATCCCAGACATTGGTGCAAGGAATTGGTATGGACTGAAGTTGCTTTTTCTTTGTTCAAAGTGGAGGCATAACCATTATAGAAATTATTTCTCAATGAGTCTGAACAAGTGGAAGAAGTTTATAAATTCCTGAGAAATGTCTAAAAACCTTTTTTTTTTTTTTTTTTTTTTTTTCCTGGGCACAAAGGTAGCTTGGCTCCAGCCATGCTCTGGGCTGCATCCCACTCTGTGAACTGGAAAGTCCTCTCAGCTCTGACATGGAGGTTAAGTGCAGAAAACTTCTGAGACCTGTGAGTGAAAACTGCTGCATCAGTGTTTCCCTAGGAGACAAGTCCTGGTTATGTACTGAGGTCAGAAATGGCACATCAGCTGCTGGCAGTCTGTAAGTGTTGGAGTTTTTCTTGGTTTTTCTTGCACACAGTGTTTCTGTTTGCTATAAATGGGAAAGAAGTTCCATTGGAGCAACTTGGGGCTGAAAATGAAACTGAATTTCATAGCAAGAGTTTATCAGAAGCAAGACTGATATTGAGACAGTGTTTTTAAATGTACCATGCAGAGGACAACAGGAAACCATCAAATCTCTTGGAGACACTAAACTAGATTTCAGGTCTTTATACCCTTTTTTCTAAAATTTTCCCTGGTTTCACTACTTATTTGCTAAAAATGCCTCTCAGTAACAGATAGCTTTCTTAAACAGCATTACTACTGCTTCCACATGGCCAATATATTTTCCTGCTTGGTTTTGGTGCTCTTGGGTAATGCTACAAGGTGGGTGGGGAGAAGGGGAGCTGAGCTGCCAACTGGGAATCCTCAACACAAAAACTATTAAGGGGTGATAAATCATTGGAGGCCCAGCATGTGATTAAAAGCTGTGGCCACCAGCAGTGACCCCTGGGGATGGAGGTATCAGTGACAGGGAGCAGGGGGAGGTGTTTGGCATTCCTGTTCAGAGGCCTAACCAGGGCACCAGGGTTTGTTTGTGTTTCTGTTCCATCAACTCCTGTGAAATGCCCTCTGTCTGTCTGGGGAACACACACTGAGCTAGGGAAAGTATCTTTGGTATTTCTTGAAATGTTGAGGCATGGGTACTTGTAGGTAATGTGTGAGGAGGAGAATTACCTGGAGTTGCAGAGTGAAACCCAACCATTTAGTTGGTTCAGGGCTCTGTGAATCACCAAGCAGCATCACATACTTATTGTTTTTAGTGCAGCTTTACACAGATGCATAGAGTATTGTAAATATGACTCATTTCCTTTCAATTAAGTCCATCTAGAAAAAAGAATTGCTGTTGGACCAGTCTTAGGTTCTACTTTGTTCTTGGCTTAATAGAAAGCTTGATTAAATAGCAGTCAAAAAAAAAAATTGGCAAAAAGCATTGTGATTTTTTTTTTTTATATAAGTTTGGAGTAATGACAGTATGTTTGGTTGCTGTGTACAAGACAGTGGAGACATGATTTCTATCTTAGATATCAGCTATTTGCCAACAAACATTGTACTAGATTTTTATCAGCAACTTAGAGGTACAGCTCCAGTTGTGAAGTGCTGGCAAGTTAGAGCAGCACTGAGTGGAAAGAGGGGTTTAAAAGGCAGTGAAGAGCTGACAGAATGAGAGACTGAAGTCCTTATGTGGTGGTTGTCTCTGTGACACTGGTGGAGAACTGTAGGGCTGGGAGGAAAGAAGCTTGGTTTGATACATGTAAAAGGTCAGAGGAAAAGACTTAAACAGAGAAAAAGTCACAGCAACTTAGCAAATGAGGTGCCTTTGAGGACCAAAGCCATTTACTTTGCTGAAAGGGCTGCAGAAACTATTTTTGTTTTGATAGGCTCTGTAACTGTTTAGAGATATCCTTCTTTTCCTGTGAATTTATTCTTCCATGTGTGAAAGATGGGCTTGTCATGCTTAAAAGTATCATAGAGATTCCTTTATGGGCATGTCTGGTTATGCTTGACAGCAGCAAAGCCAGGATGCTCCAGTGAAACACTCAAGAAACCTCACTCGAGGGCTTCTTCCTCTCCTCTGTAGGCAGAGATTGGCTTCAGGCATGAAATAGAAGATTTTCTGTGTTCTTTTGAGTAGCTTGGACTGGATACTTTCAACACTCATTTAATTCTGAACAACTGAGAAGCAAGTCATTGTAAACTTGTTAACTTTTCACCAGAACACCTTGAGAGTTTCACTGGGCTGCAGACAAACAAGTGCTTACAGTACAACTAATGCTGCTCAATGGGATAAAGGTGAGGGATACGGACCCACCTTGTCAAGGAAGTTGGTAACCATTTGATGTCAAGGGCTGACAAGGACTCTTAGCAAGTTTGGAAGCATTGTGGTTGCCAGATGTGCTCTTCCAGATGTCAGGATTTCCTATTATTTGTTTCTTCCGGTCAGGAGAAGCAGTTCCTGGGATAATGTGTTGAAGCTGAGAGTTACCCAACCCTGGAAATGAAGTCTGCAACTTTTCTTGAAAATTATGTTTATAATTAAAAAATTCTGCAGTCCTTTGCACCCTCTAGTAAGATGCCTTGGTAGGTGAAAGCTGGAATGCAGAGAACTTTAAGAGGCAAATGAAATGACTGCAGGAAGTCCTGGGTAGGACACACAGAGGTCTCTGTCTCACCTCAGAGTCTGCATGAAATGTTCACTATTTAATTTCTATCCATAACTACAGATTTGCAAGTGATCATTGTTGAATGCTTTGCTTGATAACTAATGTGTAGTCATTTGTAGTTTATATTTCAGTACCTTGTAATTTTCTCCTGTTATTTCCTGCCATACAAAGATGGAGAAAACAGGGCTGGAAGTGTTCAGAAATGGTCACATAAACAGCCCAGTGCTTGCAGGAGCATCAGTCCTACTAATCTGTTCCTAAAAGGTGCTTGTTCTGCTAAGAATACTGACTGGGCTCAAGGATTTTCCATGAATTAATGGGCTGGTTGTCCAGGAAATCAGCAGAGCAGAGACTCAAGATGCTCTCATTAATTTGGTTCACATTGCAAAACAAGCCCTTATAACTTGAGTTTTTTGGGGTTTTTTTGTAAGGCTTGAGCATTGTGGAGAAGTGTTTATGTCTCAAATGCATTATTATTATGAAAAATACTGCTTATATTCTCTCAGTATTCCATATTTTAGCCCTGGGAGCACACTGTGCTATCTATTTTTAGATAGTTATCTGTGGCCACTTCAGAATTATTGGGTTTGATTATTTATAGATAGACTTCTTAAAACCTGTCTGATTAAAAGACTGCCTGTGCTTATGGTAAAGGGTCCCCTGTCTTTCTGTGCTCCCTTTAGCAAAGTGACTCAGCCTGATTATGGGTGAAAAGGCACTGGTTCTGTGAAAACCAGCTTTCTGCAGACCCACAGGGTCAAAGCAGTAGCCTGGAAATGCATTGGGGTCACCACGCATCCAGGAGAGACCTGGAACAATTACATTTAATTTGACTTGCAATCAAACAGAAGTGGATGGCAGAGCAGGAAATAGTATCTTGAGGCATGACATGAAATAGTATTGCTGTCAGCTTGAATAAGAAAAACCTGACTTTTTAGAAGTGACTACATATTTAAATAGCCTGTAGGGTCAGACAGCCTTTCCTACAGCCCTTTGATAGCTGGCCTGATAACTCCAGATACACTATAAATACCTTAAATCAATAGCTCTGTAGCACTGCTGAAAGCAAGTGTGTTCACATATCACAGCAGATGGGAAGAAAGCAAATAATATTTGTCTTGCCTTTCAAATCCATTTCCTGTTTTTAGTAAGCCAGAGTGTGTCCATATGTTAATCAGATTGCTAAGAAAGATGGCTCAGGGCAGCAGACTTTTTCTTGACCTGCTGGGAGGAGGAAGGGGGGCAAGGAAGGGAGGAGGAAGTCTGCTTTGGCCCTAAAATATCTGCAGCAGACACCATTTTTACAAATGTTATGCAAATCCTTGTGATTCCCTGGGTAGTGCTGAATGCTCTCCTTTCCTTGCCAGGCCCAAGATCTTCACAGTGCTCAGTAAGCTGCAAGACTGGACCTGTTCACTCAGGATTTCTTAATCTGCCTTTTCATTCCTCTTGCAGAATGTTTGCCTTCCTGGCACCCTGATGTTGGGCAGAAAGACCCCTTGAGGACTCCAACTCTTGCAGTCCTTCTTTTCTGCCTTCCCTTGCCCATCCTCAGAGCCCTGTGTTTATCTGCTCCTCCTCATGGCTATTCCAGTTGCCATGTGCCCTCCCACAGAGCACAAGGAACGTCCACAAGAGCTTCCACATGCACTCCCAGGTCATGTTATTTTTCTCTTCAGACAGGAGATTTTAATTAACTTGAATGACAATTAGTTCAGAGGTCATTTGTGTGCACATAAACTGTGATGATGTTGGTGGGCAGTGCAGAACTGCATGGGAAGACATGGTGGAACACTTCATATTTTGTGTGGAAGGCATTTCTGTGCATTCTACAAGCTCCTCAGTTTTATTCTCTGCTGAAATCCCAGATTTAGAAAATGTTTAGAAAATGATCTGACAATAGCAAGAAAATAATTTCAGCAGCCATTTAGTCCCTACTCACATTTTGCTAGAAAGCTCAAATGTCAGCTGCAGCCTTGCAGGAGCTGAGTTCATGCCAATGGGGCACATGCATCAGAACTATGAAAACCAAGCAAATGTATATAAAATGGTCTCTCTATATATTGAATATACAATAAATATCAACTTCAATTGACAGTGCCCCAAATTTGCATACATTTGGGGTTTTATGCTTGGCTGATGTGAGTTGAAAGATGATCCTAGCTTCCATGTTGAGTCCCAGTTATTTCCTTCAGCCTTTAGAGATGAAGGTGGATCCAAAAGGGAAGCATTGCCTTTCAAAAACCTTGGTGTCTGATTTTCAGTCTGTTACTCATCTGTATCTCTGTTCCCCATCTCTTGATGCAGAGCAGGACTTTCTCCCTTGGAGATTTGAAAAATACACTAAAGACTGGAATGTGGTCAGATTGCATAAAGACACCTAAAAAAGGGACAGGTGTGCCAAGAATTAGTTTGATTCAAATCCTAATTTATATTGCTTGCTGTTTGGGAGGACAAAGGGGAAGGAATGACATGAGAATGGAGCTGTTAACTTCTTTCCTGAGTTCAGGAAGCATCTAGGAAGTCCAAGGACCAGAGTTGATCATTCCTTGTATTTCTGCAGTTAAAAGACAAAAAGAGAAGACCACCCCTTCCTGTAGTGGCTTTTATTAATAGAAAAGAAAAGTAATTTTTTTTTTTTTGAGAGGAAGCATGATTTTATGGAGCTGGAAGCCAGATGATCTCACTTCTAATCCTGGTGTTGACACAGATTTTCCTGTGTGACCTCGGAAAAATCTCTTGCTGCATTCCAGTTTCCAAGCAGTAAAATGCAACAATCATTCTTTGTTATCTCTGAGGAGCACTCTGCAGTTTACAATGCATGGGTGCTGGACAGGTTTTGACACATGCATAGGTGCTTGAAGATGGTGTTTTGGTGTCCAGTACTTTCATATTGTTCTTTCAAAGGTATTTAAACAACTCATGTCTTAACTCCTGGGGCAGTTGAGGAGCTCTATTTCTGTCTCCATCAGTATGGATCTTAATCCCTTTCAAAGTTCTTGTTACGTGTGAATGTGCTGACATAATCAAAAAGCTCTATAAATAAATAATTTATTGATGAGTATTTTAGCAATTCCCTTAAGAGGAATAAGCAGATGTAATCTAGTGAAACCTCTTTAAATAACATTTAAGTCACTTTTCTAAACCATGTAATCAACTTACTCTTGCTTAAAGGCCAAACTGCATCTCCAGCCTTGTGCTGGCTGCATGTTGCTACTACTGCTACTACTCAGAAAAAGGACCTAAGGTTTCTTTCCCCATCATTTTTTGCTATTGTCCTTTTATAAATGCCATCGTGTCACCAGTGCTGTGCTATCTATCACCTGCCCTCCGTTACCTGTCAGTCCTTTACACCTCTAATTTAGTCCCCAGCATTTCTCTGGGGGTTGCTGGCTTCTGACAAGGGTTTTCAGGAATGATCTGTGCTGCTCTCAGGATTTGTGCTCACTGCCTACTACAAAGTTTATGCCTTTTTAGCTGATTCATGCTTAGCTGTGAAAATCCTGCTGGTACTTTGGCTCACCCCTACTTGAGGTTGGCAGTGGTGTTCTCTGGAGTACTTGGAAGGGTCACATTCTCCAAAAGGCAATTTTTTAACTTTTTAAAACTTGCTGTGTACCTTTGTCATGTAAGGGACATGTCTGTAGCAGGGCTGAAGACCAGGGAAGCTTTCAGCTCTCCACCCTCTTCTTGGCAACTGCTTTGTGTTGCTTTAACAGGTAGAGCCTGGGCCAAGATTTTCTACCAGCCACTGGAAAAAGAAAAAGAAGAAGCTGGAGGTGAAGTGTCATGGCTTAGGTAACTGAGCAGCACCTGCATGAGGAGCAGATTGCAGCCCTCTGATGCCACTTTGGTGCTGTAGCCACCAATTTGTGTCAGTTGCCAAGTATCCAAAGTCCTCATCCAGATACTTAATGTGTGTGTAGCTGGGCTCTATGGGACTCTTCCCTTTGGCTTTTTCAAATAATCACTACCTAAAAATCAGTATCACCATGGTTTTGTTCCTTGCATTTGCTTAGAATCTTCTTAGCTGCACAACTGATTCTTGGTAGAGATAGGTTTTGTAATTTCTCCACTGTTATCTGATCTGCTTTGTAGAGTGTGTAGCTGGTTTTGAAAGCAAATAAAATGTAATCCAGTTAGAGTGTATTTAAATCCATTCAGTAGGAACAATTATCTCAAGTGCTCCAGCTTCTGACATTCATTACAGGAGGAAAGGACACAAAGATGTGTATAAAAATATGATCATTTAACTTGAGTTGTGCTTCATGGACCCAAGAATAGAATCATTCTGTTGCATTAAGGAATATTATGTGGTTAAAATGTGACTAACAGGTGTAGTTTATGGCCATTGATGTTTCTGTTTAATAATGAGGGTCTAATAAAGGCACTCTTAAAAAGTTACCAAATATTACAGAGTTGCTTTGCTGTTTACATCAGCAAATATTTTAGGTAGAGGGAGAAAATGGTGAAGTGTTGGCTGTTAGTCCTGGGTCAGTGTAATAGATTCAATTATGTAATGTGACAATGAATTTGTTCTGCTTTGCCTTGGGTTAGAATTTAAGCTTTTCCCCTTCAGATTTATTCAGATTAAGTGGCTGCTGAGAAGCTGGAACCTTGTCAAATAAACTTGGCTTTAAATTTTAAATTATTTTTAATCAATATGTGAAGAGGCCAAGCTCTGCCATATGTTACTCACCATCCATTAGTTGGGAGCTGGTCATTAAACTCTCACTAAGGTTTCCTAACTGTGACTATTGTGGTGATCTTTTTTTTTTTTTTTTCCCTTCTCTCTCTCTCTTTGTAGAGCATGGGCAAAGGGGAGCATTCGTGGCAGATTGCCTTGAGGACAATAAAAACTCTCATGTAGTATGGTTGTTTGTTCAGACACAAACAATAGAGACATTTTGCTATTACCATTTGCCAGCTATCAAGGGGTTTTGAGCCCCCTCCCCCTTGGTGCCTACAACTCAAAACAGATGCAAAATCTTTCTTTTCAGCCCCCTTGAAATGACCTGTGGTGGTGCAGTGTCATTTAGAGGAGAAATTATTGGAGTGAGAGTGGCTGGTAACAATAGGGGCCTTGTGCCAGGCACATGACAGAACAGTGAGGGGGCTGTTGGTGACTTTATTGGGGAGGAGAAGGGAGATCTGGCAGGTGCTGCCATTGTTAAAGGTCTCTGCTCCTAGACAGTGGTCACAGATGAGTTCATGTCACTTTGTTGGAGCTCTTGACGTGGGGTTCAGTGATGTGACACTGGTCAAGTAGCTGATCCAGCTTTTCTGATCTCCTCGACATGGTCCCTTCTGTAACACAACCTTGTTTTGCTGAGAGATGTCAACATGCTTCCAGGCCATATGGCTTCAAGCTAGAGTAACTTTTGTGCTCTCTGAAAGGGACATAATAACTTGATGTTTACTCTGCTAATACAGCCCTGGTACTCACTACTGATCCTGGCATTATTCTGTGGAGATGTCATCCAGAAAACCAATTAAAGTGGATTGATACAAAATAGATCCATTGCTCTAATGCTGAATTGGACAACAACAGAGATTGCTGCTTCCAGTGAAAGTTCCCACTGACTGCATTCAGAAATTTGCTCCCAGTGTTTTCCTTTTTATACCCATGACAATGCTGGTTCTAGTGGTGGGGTTGCAGACCAGCAAATTAGGGTGAAGAAGTTCAAATTTTTTTACACTCAGAAGTGAGAGATGTTAAATAGAAATGGTTAAACATGTTGAAGTAAATGTATTAATGCATTAATTTTACCCATGCTGTCCTTTTTCTCAAAGCACCAGGCCACACTATAATAGCTGCATCTGCTTCTGTTGTACATATTGTTTAGTTCTAGTTTTTTGGCTCAGAGAATAGAAACTGGTCTTTCTGTGGGGAAACAAAGAATTTGTTTTTGTAAATTGCCATTTTTTTTTTCCTGAATAAATCATGAGAAACCTGGCAGATTGAACAGATCAGCCATATGGAAACTGGCAAATTTTAGTCTGCTAAGGATAATTAAACATGGATGTTATGTAGTCTAATGAGATACATGTTTGTGGTACAGGGGAGAAGCAGAGAGACACAAAATGGGGAAATGGTGCTCAGGAAGAAAAATGACATTGTTAGGATTTAAACTGCTGACATACAAGAGATCTCAAGTGTTTTCAGAGCTGCTTAACAGGCCTGAGGTAGCAGATCTCATCCAGGCAGTGGTTGTACACCCAAACGTGGCAGACAATGGATAAAATTCCTCCTGAGGTATAAGGTTTTTTTCATAACAAATGTCATTGAGTGGTGCTGATACATCAGGAGATGGGAGAAAGACTTGGTCGTAATATGTGGAAGAAATCAGATCCTAGAAAACCATTAGCACTGCAGATAAATATTATTGTTGTTATTAGGCAAATTTGACTACTTAATGTTTGCCAATTTATAACATAAAATAAAAGACAACCTTACAAGCAATGAATATTTGACACTGAAACAGACTTATAAATGTCTTATTAAAAAAAAAAATTACATTGCATGAAACGTAGAACCAAACCTTAAAAACAATCAAGCAAGACAACCTTGCAGGAAAAAAGAGCTATGTAATTCTTGATTACTTAAATGAAGTATTACAGCCCTTGTGAGAGATGAGAAACCTCAGAAACCACCACTGTGAGAAGCCTTTCAAATTTATTGTTTTGTTGAAACCTTGAAAATTTACCTAATTTTGTCCTGTATTTTAAATCCTTGCCTACTGGGTCACCTTGAAAACTGATGAGGTCTCCAGTTAGGATAAACAGGTAGCACAGAAAGGAAGTGATTTCCAGATTAAAACCTGGAGTCAATGAGCTATAGGAACATAATAAGAAAAGGCATTGGGGTTCACAGGAATGTTTAATATCAACATAATGGGAAATGACTCAAGTATGCAGCAAACCCAGACAAACACTCCACAACCAAACAAGCACTTCCCACCTCATTCTCCCCAAAATTACTAGCAGAAAAGTAAACTGAAAACAAATCTTAGGGGGAGTAGGGAAGGGTGTGGGGGATGTGATTTGCAAAAAGAATATCACTAAACCTTCCAAGACATGCTAGCTGTAATTCTTCCAGGAAAAGGGGGTCCCACCTCTGGAGGCTCACATTGTGACCTTTAAATGGAATAAACCTCTGGGTTTTTTTTTTAGAAATCTGTATTAGATGCAGTAAAAGGGAAGAGATTACTACCCAGATGTGGAGAGGTTTTCATTAGGGTCTGTACTGCACTCTGACCCTTCAGATGGCAGAGCCAAAAACACAAAGGGAAAGGAGGGCACACACACATATTGCTTGTGAAATGGAGCCAAGTGCTCCACACTCCCCCAGCTGTGTGGCAGGAGCCTGTGTGGTCAAAGCATCCTCTGCCTCCAAAGGGATGCCTCTTACAGCTTGACAGGGCTGTGGAACATGCACAAAACAGCCTGAACAATAAAATCCCAAAGCCAAGCTTTCAGGCTTTAAGACCCACCAGGCTTCAGCTTGGTCCTTTCTTGACCACCAACTGGCACCACTTGTGTAGCAGTTTCTCATGGCATGATCAGACAGGGGGTTTCTACAGGACCTCTGCTTCCTTTCCTTGGCAAGGTAGAGCCACTCAGGAATGAGCTTGAACTGAGCACTGGAGGCTCAAGACTGCATCCTGATCAGCTGGAAGGTGAGTAATAAATGTGAGGGACAGAGGCTCTCCAGTAGGATAAGGGACTTCTTCATGTATCCATACAGAGGGTTCAGTTAAGGTTGTGTGGCCAACCTTAATTCTGCCTTTTCAAGTTTTCTGCATTCTGAGAACTTGATTTTGCCATCTTTTCAATGTCTCTGTATTTAGAGTTTTCCATAAGTTTGTTTGGAGCTTCCTACACGTATAAAAGCAAACTATACATATTGTTAATACTCCCACCTCTTGTACTTTGAAACAACCACAGGTCCATCAGCATGGCCTGAAGTGTTCAATGGAGGGCACAGAGCAGTCAGGCTGCAGAGATTCTGCTCATAACAGAAATTGCAGGGTATGTGTGTTATCAAATGGTGGCAGGTAGTTATCAACAGCTGGGAGCCTCCAAGCCAAATCTGGCTTGGGCTCTTCTCCATCTCAAATTTCCCTTGGTCCCCTTCTCCAACCAATTGTCTTCCCACTCAAGACCCTCTAAATGTTCTCAGTACTATCTGTAAACTTCATAATAAATAATACAGTAATGACAATGAGCAAACTAAGCTTCATAATAACATTACCAGCCTGGCCTGAGAGCACATCTTTGGAATCTAGTTATCTTCTGGGGTTTTTTCAGAGGCTGCAACAAGGTCATGAATCTGAGAGATAATGGTGGCAGATAATGGTCCTCAGTGCACAGAAATCACCCCCAGGGCTCCTGAAGCTGTGAGTATTTTAACAGTAGTCAGTAATTACTCCTTCTTATTTTAAAGTAGGAAACAATAAAGAGGTAGTAATATGAACATAGTCCACAGAGTTTACTTCAAGGGATTACACTTAAAAGATTAATTTTGTGTTAATTACATTCCCAGAATTCTCATAAAAGTGTAGATTATTCTTCAATTACCAATCTCTGGGACTGAAGCCAGGAATTATACACCTGATAGGATGAATTTTGTTCAAGTTTGTGTCTACAAATACTGTAGAAATGTGTTTTTATATCCATGAATATGTGGCTGTGGATGAGCTATAGTAATTTTGTGCTTTCCAAGATTCTTCTGACAAAGAGAGAAGATGTTCCAGTGTGGTATCATTCAAGGATAGAAGCACCTGATTCCAGGAAAAAAGTGGGGGAGCTCTGAGCTTTTCAGGCTGGAGAACTCCATCCCTAGCAGAAGCAGAGCACTGCCAAGCAGAGAGAAGCTGCTGCTTTCTGCAGGGGAAAGGCTCTGTGAGATGCAGGGCATCCACTGGAGTCCAGGGCTTGGGAATTCAGGATTTTGGCAGGCAGAGCCATGGTGTCAGCTCTGAGGCATTAAAATGAACCCTCACCATTTCATACCCAAGCCATTCAGCACTCTGGAGTATCACTTCTTCCTCTCCATAGCAGCAATGTAAATCATTAATGAGGTCAGTGAAGCTTCCTGATGTGAGAGCTCAGTGTGTGTCCTGCAAATTTCTTGGGTTTTTTTACAGTGTCAGTGTAGCTTCTCTGTCTTCTGCTGCTGATGACAGGGGTTTAACTGGTTCCCTGAAATCACATGCTCAGGGTGGACTTTCCCCTGCAACTTGTTTTGCTGAGGAATGGAAGTGAATAAATGAAACTGAGGGAACCAAAACACCAGAGCCAGAGCTCAAGGAGAAGTATACAGTGAGTAACCTAAAAGCAGTGCTAGGAAGCAAGGCAGGTATTTTAAATTGTTTGATTTTTATATAGATTCAAAATAAATCCCAAGGAATTGCTACTAATCCAACAAATAACTATTTTTAGAGATTGTTTATGTGGCTGAAGGGGAAGAACAGTGGCTCTTTTATTATGTCAAGCCAGCAGTCCTGGGAATACTCTGTTCTTCTTCTGCTTGGTACTGAGCACATTTGAAGAGATGGTAACAGCAAGGACCATATCATAGCTTTATGATCACTCATCAGCTTTGGGGAGCCTGTGAAATGAAAGGCCCCCAGACTGGCCAAGGTTGAAAGGTTGAGGCTCTAACCAGACTTTTTGTTCCTGAGAGGGCCAGGGCCATTACAGAACAACAGACAACTGTGAATAGATGATGGGCATCTTTGCTTTGTTGCTGCTCCCTGGTTTAAGGATACTCTTGTCCTCCTTCTGCCCCTTCTATATTTGACAAGTTTGCTTTCAGCAGATATGACAGGCACTGGTGGGGGTCACTGGCCCAATTCCACATTTCCACACTTGGCTTGCTCCAAGTTCACTGGCCTGAACTAATGTCTCCAATGGAGGTCGTCCTACTGAACATTATGAGTTTTTATATATTAAACATGCATTAGTGGTTTTCCCCTGCTTATCTGACAGCTGTAGAAAAATAAAGAAAATTCAGTTTGAACTTTAAAAAGCAGGGCTTAATTTATGGCCACTACTTTTGTTCCCCACTTTCTTTTTCATTTGCCAATTGCAAAGCTCAAGGGAGATAATAAAATGGAGGAGCTGCTACTTTATACTTCCACGTGCTTCCTAGTGCCTGTGCCTTGCTGGGGGAGCTAAATCTAAAACTAGGAAAAGAGTTTTCAGATGGAAATTTGATTAAACAATGCAATCATCTGTCTCACAATCTGTTTTTTTATAAGGAAAGTATTTTTTTTTCCAGGGGGAATTTTCTTTCAGAGGGTTTTGTATGAAAAGGCAGACGTCATGAATACTGATGGGAAGGGCTCAGTGTTTTGTTATTTCTGTATAACAAAGACAAAATGCTTTAATAAAATCAGAAAACACAGATGTTACTTTGAGTATATTTTGCATCTTCTACTTTTCATTTCTTTTTTTTAAAGTCAGGAACAATCCCTCCCTCTCACTGACAATAGCAGCTCATGACAGACAAAATTAGCAGCTGGAAACTTAGCCAAAAGTTTAGGCTTTTTAGTTTCTTGTTATTGTTTGGGATTTTCTTAGCTGGTGAAAGACATGCTCGAAGGAAGAAACACAGATGAATTGAAAGCCCTTGTTTTCTCACTCTCAGTATAATTTGACTGGATTTTAGTTTTTATAAACAGTTTAAAATGGGAAAACGCAGAACCCTTTGTTTAGAAATTACCCTATTGTGCTTTTCTCTTTTTTTGTGTGTTTGTGAGGACTTTAGAGGGAAGTTGATGTGGTTTGATAATATACCCTTTTCATACACTTTTTTTTTTATTTTTAGAAAATTCATTCTCTGTGTGTCAAGTGAAACAACAACCCCTACCCATTTTTCCTAAGTAGTCTCTGCTTGTAGGGAGGGCACAAGTGATACCTGGAGATACCTTGTCACCAACTGAGTACTGAGCAAAGTGAATCCATCTCAGTCCTATCTGCTCAGTAATTTTCAGGTGTTGTTGAATTGTTGTGAATTTTACAGTGGCAAAGATGACTACTTGAACCTTTTCAGGGTCCAGAAGGAAGCTCCTGGCATGACAGTCTCTCTCTTATCTTCTGGACACTTACAGGGTTGCCCTTGGAGTGCCTGGACCTGGGAGGGATCAAGGTTGGAGATTATCTCCTAAGAGACCTGCATGCAGGACCCTCACTTTCCCCAGGACCAGGGAACCCCATTTTCTGAGTTTCTGCTTTGTATGATGGAAGAGAACAACTTTTTGCAGCTTTATTGCAGGACATTAATAACATCTTGCTGCATGCATCAGAACAAAAATGTGAATAAGGAATTATGTTGTAATGAGAAGGAATCGCAGAGCAGAAGAGGAAGTATTGCTGTCCTCATCCCCTTCAAAAGGTAAAATAATGTCATTTTTATGTCAAACTGCATGGCATGTAAACAAGCCTGCTTGGAGGGGGTATATTAACTGAGGCAGATATAAAATAACAAAAATTACTAGAATTTCAAAGAATGTTCCCTGAAATACAGCATGATCTCTAATTGGACAACAATCTATTTCTGATTCTGACACTAATGACATTTCCTTATTTTGATATTGTTTTCTTTTTTGTACTTCTCCACAACTAATCATGGAGTGTTGCTTCAGATGTGAATATGATTATTGTCAACCTGTGTTAGTTTTTCTGATGCAGGAGGATCTTGCTGATGAAATCTTTATTTTCCAAGGTATTAATCCAACTCTTGAGACTCAACAGAGTTGTGTTAGAGGCCCCAGACTTAACTGTGGAAAGGAAGGGACTAACGAGCTGCTGTGTGGTCCATGTCCATGAGTGGAAAACTGAATTTTTTGAGGAATGGCCTTTTTTTCCAGGTCCTCTGAGAGGATATGGAATATTCTTGATCACAGGAGAGCAGAATTCAGAGGTGACAGGGGCAGAGAAATGGGCTCCAGGGGAAACGCTTGATAAGGACAATATTATTTTGCAGAGGAAAACATCATTTATGCAGCAAGGATAGTAGTAGGTAGTGTGAGAAACTGAGTACTGAGGTTTCTGGCTTTTCACCCAGCTTGTTTATAATAAAGACCATTCCCTATCATTTCCATGTGGCAGAATTACTTCACACTCCCAACTGCGCAGGAGTGAATGGAACAGCAGAGCCTAATTACGGGTCCAGAGACTTCTTTACAACAGAGCAAATGTTACTTTAATGATACAGTTACAAGTCACAAAGAAATCGGAGCAGACGCCCCAAGTTTTATACATTTTTGGCAAAGTAAATGGGAAACTATGTGCTGAAGTGAGGTCAACAGATGGAGGGAGAGGTGCAGGAGGGGAAGAAAGCTACGCACCCATGTACAAAACCAAAAAAAGCCCCCCAAACCCCAAACAAACAGAAAGAACTAAAGAGACAAACTTTGGAAGAAAACAGATTTTTAAACAAAGTTTGCCAAATAAGCAAACTTTTTCTTTTTTCCTGAGGGCAGATGCAAAGTGCCTTTTCAGTTCATTTTGGATAGAAATAAGTGAACACATGCTGGGCTTTAATAAATCTTGGCGTAACCACAATAGGGAAATTCAGACCTTGATGAGCAGTTCTGTGTTTGGTGAGACTCACCAAGACTCTTCGAGTTCTTCCCTCTCCTTGTCTGCTTTGAAAAAAATTATAAATTATCAGTGATGAGCAGAACTCTGGTTTCGACACAAAGTTACAAGCAGGGCAGGTAGATGAGCATAACAATCTGGAGAGTTCCTGCTCTTTTGATATCTACACTTCTGAATGAGTTAGAATTCAACAGTTCAGAATCTGAACCCTGTCATGATGAAAGGCCCTACTCACTGACCTTGGACAGTAGTTGGTTAAGTTTCTATTTTCAAAATTCTCTGTCTGAAGTGAATTCTTACCTATCCCTTCTTAAATTCCTTCTCAAGAATTCAGCTTCTGAATTTCCTTCTTAGCTTTCTTCTTCATCTGCAAAGTAATCTGGTTTTCATAAAACCAAGACATTGGTGCAGACCTCTGTGAATCTTTGTACTCCCTTTTATGAAGTGGGATAATGCAGTCATTGACACTTTATTCCACTCCTTCTATTTTGGGTCATTATTTGATTCACTTTGAAAAAGCCTGGTAATGTTTCATAAGCAGTTTGCATAAGCCTGTTGTTCTGTCTCTGGATTTGCTATTATCTCTTTTCAACCTCCTAGCATTGTGCTGTCTATTGTTTGTTTGGATTTTTTTTATTTTTCTTTAATTAAAAGCCAGGGATCAGGAGTGAAATCACAGCTCAGTCAAAACCAGTGGAAACAATTCTGGTCTTCAAGAGAATTGGGAATTTATCTCAAATCTTATTTGCCGAGCACCCTTGGGTAATTCATAATAATAATAGTAACATGTATCGTGCTCTGATCCCTGCCAAGCATTCCAGATAAAGACTTAATACATTTGGTAAATCCAGGGAATGCTTATTATCAGGCTGTTAGAACTGTATCTAATGAGGACAGAGAGCAGAGGGGAACATTATCCTGACTGCAGAAGTGTTGACATTGGTGAGCCTTCTGATACATCACACCTTTATACAAAGCCCTGAGGTTTAGTAAAATATACAGCTGGCAAATTCCTGCCAGTCCGTTTTTCTGGGCTGCCATAACCTTTCTGGAGAGCTGTTTTAACACATAGAATAGATTTAGCATATATATTTCCTTATGCTTCCAACAGCTGGATTTACTACAAAGCCTGTGATACATGAATCAAAACTACCAAGATCACAGACAGTGCAAACAGGGAATGTCTGACCCATGGATCTCCCAGGTGCACTACTGAACTTCCCAGAAAAGCCTTGCAAAATTCTGGCTGTTGTACATGTACTCTGCAACTTACTGAACCTGACCTTGTGGTCACTGAAAGCCAGAGGAGATGCCTTGGTTGAAGCAAGGCTTATTTTTTTAGCTGATTTTTCTGCTTTGCTGTATGGTCATGGATCAGCTTTTGATAATTCTGGGTTAGTATGAAATGATAGTTTATTGTCTTCAATTCCCATGGAAAATGACCAGACACCTCTTCTTTTGGAGTCACTTGGAACATCTTGATGTCCCTGGCCAGGCTTGTTGGAGATGAATGCTTTGATCCAGATGAAGATGTATTAAAAGTATTTGGCTACTGCAGGCACAGACAGAATATACTCCAAAGTGGAACATTTTCTTTCCACCTCCAGAATCCTTGGAAAGCTCCATGAAATTCATGTCTCTGGAAATTCTTTGGTTAAAATGCACTGTAAAGTTACTGATGTGAACTTGTGTCGTGGAAAGGTTGATCTTCCCACTCAGCCAGTGCAGGTAATTGAATCTCCTTCACTTTGATACTGTAGAATAAATTGGTCTTGAACCTTTGTATCCACATGGCACACACAGCACATAACAATATATGTGATGTCAAGCTTAAAATAAAGTGTTTTTTGAATCAGGATAATACCAGGACTTCGAGGAGAACCAAGAGGAAAAATTCTCTCTTGGTTTCTCCTATTTTGAAGCTGGCAGGGTAGGTTTTGTATGTCTGGTTTGTGAGTCCTTGTGTGTGAAATTATTATTAGGTTGTGACTGAAAAAGGGGAAGATATCAAGTAATCTGATGGCTCTCTAGGATTAGATACAAAGTCAGTTATAAGTTTACATACCTGAATTCTTTTCATTTCCTTTTCAGTTGGAAAAAGTTAATAATTTTAAATTGCTCTTTGCAAGCAGAGAAATAGCTCCAAAACAGTGCTGGGTACTCACATTAGGGGATGTGTTTCCAAAGTGGCCCTTGCCCCTCATAAATTTCCTACTGAGATTCACCACAAACAAGATAATTACTCATTTCTAGACCAAAAATAGACAAATTGTCTGAGCCTTAAAATATTTATATTTAATTAATAATTTGAACCAGCAGAAATTGAATACTTCCTTCTCTGGCTGTGATCTCTTTCTGGACTTCTTGTAACCTGTAATTATTTTTCTAACTTTGGGCATTATCTATTTGCAGGTTACTACATGTTTGGTTTTCATTGAAAGGGTTCATTTAAGACTCATTTTCATTCTGTATTTTAGGCATACTGGCAGAAAGGTCAGATATTTATTCCTTTGAAATATTGGCACCTGATGGAGTAAAATACAAATCAGATTTGCCACTCATAGCAAAGTAGGAGCAGGTACAGTCTGTCAGAAGATTTATTCAATATGCCAAATTGTCTCTTAGTACAGCTCACCTATCAAACCAAATGTGCTGATTTAAACCTTTAAACAAATCTTTCATGCTATGCTGAACCTCCTTGCTTTTGTCCAGCTTTCTCAGGATCAAAAAAAAAATAAATTACTGACTCTGTGAACTGGCCTGTGGCCTCTTGAATCTTTCAGGAATAAAGTTTGTGTTAAGAACACTTGAACTTCAGAGATCTTAGTTGGATACATCACGTTTTTTCTTGATTGTTGGGTTTTTTTGTTTGTCAGTTTTTTGTTTGGTTGGTTTTGGTTTTGGGTTTGATTTTTGGGTTTTTTGTGGGTTGTTTTTGTTTGCTGTGTTTGAGTTTGCTGTTTGTTTGCTTGCTTGCTTCTTTTTTCCTCTCCTCTAGTGGGAAACTATCCTGGTTTTACCAGTTTGTGTCCAAAAATGAAGTGGATGCTGAAGGATGTTGACAGGGATCTACATCAGAGCTCTGATAGTTCTGGGGAGCAACGTGCACTGTCCTGTTACATCAACCAAAGCTCTGGGCAGCAAACCTGGATTTGGGAAGGAAAGATTCTGGTGCATTTTTGGACTAATGTCTGGAAACCTTCAACCTATGATGATGTAAGTAATGTCTAACAGGTTGCTTCTGGACATTTATCACCACTTGACATTTTGTGTGTTTATTCAGTCTCTGGAAAAGTCTGGAATAGAGAGGGAAATGTTCTTAATTTTGTCTTTGGGTTCCCACTTCCACGGAGAAGCTTCCATAGCTTTAACACTTTCTGTGTTGCTGTGACACAACATTCCCCTGCACCTTCTGGCTGTGATGTTTACTGTCATCTGCAAGCTGAAGGACTTGCAGCTCTGGGTTCTGCCAGCAAACCCAATATTGTCCTTTGCTTCTCATTTGTCCACAGTTGATCTGGGCACAAATGGACAATGAGAGGGATTTGAAAAGCACTCGGGCTGTGGCAGTGCTCTGTGTAAGTTACGTTTTTATTTCCATGCTCATGATGGTTCTGCCTGGGAATATCTGTGTGTCTTGCCAGCTACTCTGGTACCCAGTAGCTGTTCTGTCTTTCCACCAATAGTTTGCAGACTTCTGCCAAGTTGTTTCTCTTTTGTTATGAAGGATATAAAAATAAAATGGGCTGGACCTTGATCAAGAAGGGATTTTAGATACAGCTTGGCAAGAGAAGGAGACCCTCAGCAACATTTTCCATTGTACAGTCACCCTTTTTTCTTAACTGGGCAGTGTGATAAATTGGTAATTTCAAGTCAGGCAGCTTAAAGTGCAGAACAAAAACAATGACACCATGGAAACTAAGAAGGGTGTCCAGCATATTGAGTTTAAATTTGTCTGTCTCAGGATGCAGACTTTAGCACCAGAGATGGAAACACCTCAGAGGAAAATGGCTTAAGCCTAAGGAATAGGGATATCTTTCCAGTTGACCAAGAAAAGTGGGTTTAATCTTTTCTTCTGAAAAATAGCTGAACAAAACTTGTTTTTTAATCAGCTTGCCCCATTCATATAGGAGTAATTCTAATTTGGAGTTAATAGGAGTAATTCTAAATTGCCTCTTTGTATGGATCTTGGTCTCACAAAATAAAATATGTTAGGAATGGTCTCAGAATGGTTGGTCTTCTGGTTTATTCCCTGCCTGTACAAGTTTGTACCAATATTATGAAATATTTCAGAATTACATGTTGGGCATTTGCTAGCATTTCTCAGACATATCTGAAATGTAAATATGTTTATATATGTATATATAATAATGAATAAAAAGTTAAGTACTCACTTAATACAGCAGGACTTCAGACTTTCTTGACAACTTCAGATATCCAAACATCCATAACCATTGAACTGGTCATTTTTAACCCTCTAAAATCGATGAAAGTGAAGTACCTAGTACTGCAAAATCTTTGTAAATAAGATTTTGGCTATTTGGTCTCTCTTGAAACTGAGATTGGGCTGTTTCATCATGCACATTGTTTTGAAAAGTTTGTCTTAAAATATGCTGTGTCCTTTCCCTGCAAGAGACATCAGCTCTTTTAAAAGATCCCACTGTCTTGTCAGCATCTGATGCTTGATTGCTCTTCATCTGGGTTCACTATGTTAAATCATTTATCCTCAGTGATTTTACTCTGATTGTTAGGAGGTGTGTTTACAACAGAGGTTGATTTAGCAAATTCCTAATTATTCATACATTTATATTATTTCCATGTAGTTTTTAAAAAAATATGTACAGACCTCTCTTATCAAACCAGCTTGATCATGATTTTTATTGCATTTTTCTGAACAATTGCTGGTCAGACAAGATTTGGTTGTTGGTGAAATGTATAAGAGGTGAATACAAAATTCAAATATTGCTGCATGACAGCCCTGTGGTGGCTGTTAAATCCCTGCCCTGTAAGGTAGTAAAATGCCTTCTTCCTGCTTGAGTAAGAATCAGAAAGTCTTTGTCCTTTTTTCTACCCTTTGTCCTGTGGCAAACTCACATCTAATTTACTCTTCATGGAGAGATTTTCTAGGTTTTGGGTTCTAATTGAATAACAGAGTTTTAGACAATTTCCTGGAGTTATGAGTTGGAGTGACCATCTGTGGGGCTGAAAGAGTCATTAACTTTCCATGGCCATTTCCACCCATTGTCTTCCTTTTAGGCTACCCATAAGGATTCCAGTTAGCAACCAAATGGAACAAGGGTTGGGTTTTCTGTGTCAGGGGAACACCTGTCCATTAGGAAGAAAACTGAGGCTTTCAACTTTTTTTTTCAAGTAAATCAGTGAAGGTCTGTCAGTTGGGAGCAACATTTGGTCCCTAGCAATCTGGTACAGGCTGCTTCAAATCCATGACCCCAAACTGGAAGATGATGCTGCCTGATCAAGCTGCTTCTTCAGACAGTTTAGACTACAGCATTTTTATTTTGGTTTATATTGGGCTCTGAAATAGCACTTGGATTACTTGATGCTTGGCTACAGTTTTAATGGTGTCTTTCTACAGAATTCTCACCTACACCTACACATAACAGCTTTTTTTATTGAGTGCAGATATCTGGTGTGGAATTAGGGTGTCATCAAGCATAATATGGATCAAAATTACTATTCCACCACAGAAATAACCTACCTTCTCATTTATTAATTGACTTGATAATTAATTGGGAAATTCAAAGTGGAAAACAACTTTATTTGTACGTTTTACTTTCATGTTTCCTATTAAAAGTAATCTGTATTTTTGCTTAAGGGTCAGACAAATACATTGAATTCAGTACCTGTATTGCTTATCTCTCTTTCCTCAGGATTTGGTGTGTCACTTCTGAATTTCAGTTTTATTAATGAATTCTTTTTGCCAATTAATCCTCCTGTATATTTTACTTGATTGTTCTGATCTTTGCTTTTATCCTAATACGTTGTTCAGTGTCCTGTGTTTATAGGATCTGTATTCTACTGCTGGGACATCTGCATTTCAGGAACAGGATTTCCTGTTCTTTCTGGTGTATATTTCCAAAGTGATCCTGAAATAAGGGAAATACAATAGTAATTTTTTTTTCTACAGCACCTACACGATTACAAGTATTCTATCGAATTGCTGAAAAGCCTTTTTCCCTCCCCAGAGGACTCTTCATAATTTTTAAAAAGCAGTTTAGCAAGTGGAATAAAAAAATAATAATACAGAAAACATGGAATTGAAGTCCTCTGTAGCTATTATTTCCTTTGAATGCTCATTTCATTTGCACACACAGCTGCAACAGAAAGATCTTCTTGCAAGAAAAATTATTACTCAACAATGCTTCTGAATGTTGTGGAAATGCTCAGTGACTGAAGGAAGAAAGAGGCAGTGCATTTTTTTTGACCAATAGAAAAGAAAAAGTAGAAAGAAAATGTAGCCCTGATTTATCAAATTGGTTTTTATGTGTTTTAGAGGTTTGACTAAATTAATGAGGTGTCTGCACTCTGAGACCTTGGCAAAGTTACACCTGTGATACAGACTCTTGGGGATCCTGTGTAGGATCTCCTGTAGTAAGGGGAATAAGGTGCTGTAATTCATTATTATCACATTAGACTTAGAAAAGCAGAGGAAATTAAGCTAAGGATTTGATTCAGCTTTCTTAGTTTTAGAACCAAAAGCAACTGCCATGTTTTATAATTTTCTCCCTTGTTCCATCTTTAACTTGTGGTCATTGGCCTCTGAACTGACTGATTTGCTATGGTGCACAACATTTGACCCTTAATGGCAGGATAAGATGGACAGTGGAAGGGTTGTGTTCAGCCTTCTGTTGTTCCAAGGCATCAAGTTCCTTTCCATCTTATTATTGTCTCTCTCTCTCTTTTTTTTTTTTTTCCATGCTTACTGTATTTTGGCAAAGAGCTTTGCACTTCCTCCTCTTTTGTAGAAATTGTGGCCACATAAATTATCAGCTATAAAAAGGCAAGAGCAGGGAAGCTTGTCCTTGACATACCCAGTGGAATTAAAAAAAAGCAAACCATTTCCTATTACTTTGTTCTGTTGGTAATTGCAGTAGGAGGCTGCCAGAAGGAACAGTGTCTGTCTTCAGGTCAGGATGGTAAACTCTGGTGTCCTGCCATACTGAAGAAAATACAGTTTTTTGTTTCCTGCAGAGTGAGGTAGAGAGGATGTGACTTCTGACAGCTGACCTTGTGAGCAGGGTTAAGTGCAGGAGGGTTTGCAAGGTCTGTGTTGGAGGGGATGAGTGCAGCAACCAAGAGAAAGCAGTGGGATGAGGAGCAGCTCACTGTGCTCCAAAGAAGCTGTAGCTGCTAGCACTTATACTGCTTATAACACTATTCCCATTTAATATTAACTAGATATTGTCTTGTGGATGCTTTTGGTTTAAGGAAAAAGCTCACCATCTGTGAGCTGAATTACTTGGTTTTACCATCAGCTGATATTTGATTGCATATTGCAAGCACCAGCCATTCAAACCTTGTCAGTTAGAGCTGCAGAAAGGATGAGACTGGCTTAAAAATAGCAAGAATATATTGTGAAGCAGTTGATGTTTCCTGGGTTTGAAATTTTTTTCAAGCTTTGGAACTTGGAAGGAGGTAGTTATTGTATGGCAAAAGACCATCATTAGGAACTGTCAGAAAATACCAATAACCTCCAGTGAAGCTGTGGAACAGGATACCAGTTATAGTGCTGAAGGAGGATGCTTGGGTGACCAGGCTCACAGAGTGACTGGAGGGGAAAGGGACACTGAGTTGTGCCATAACCACCAAACTCTTTTTGGCCTGAGTGACAGGAAGAGTGACTGAATGTGACTGATTCTGCCTTCAGTTTTGCTGGAACATCGGCAGATCTTAGGGACAGCAGGATTATACCATGTACACTGGGAAATCACAAAGCAAATGAAGTTTACCTTATTGCTTGAATAATAATATTAGTAAACTATGATGGGGTAAAGCAAAAGGAATGAAGAGATAGCAATCTGCTCTCCTGCCTGGTTTATACAAGAAGCATTTCCTTCCCTCCTTCCCCATTTTCTTGGCTAGTGAGCTCAAGGCACTTTGTTTCAGGCTTCTTTAATCACTGCTAATGAGGAAATTGCTCTCTATTCTTCCACTGCTTACACTGCATTCACACTCGGGATGCAGAGTATCCAGCTAATATTCCATGGTTAATTAGCCCTGTGGTGTTCTGGAAAAAATTGAACTTGTTGGGTTACATTTCTTCCCTCTCTGGGCAGATCTGACCTGAGGAGTGAGTGAGTGCATGCAAAAATGTGGTCTTGTGGCTGCTCTTTTTGGTCCTAGACATTGAACAACAGTGAACTCCAGACCCCCAGGTCCTTTTCTGGGTGCCTGCCAAAATTCCTGTTGGGATGAAGCAGCCTTCCAGCAGCTGCTGCTGACCCATGCACATCTCCTCCTGTGCCAGTGACATCCAGGCTGGCTTGCTGGGGCTGTGCTATTGTAGAGACAAGGCTATTTTGGTATTTCCTACCCTGTATTACATCTGATGAGAGTAACAATAGTACCAGCAAGAATAGGATTAATCTGTCATTGATAATAACAATGAGAACCAAGGAATGAAAATACTATCAATAAAAAACCCCAAAACTCAGTACCTTTGTTAAAATATTATACTGCTTTCTGTTAGTTGGTAAAGTGTTTGAAATGGTCAAGTATTTTGAGGCCTCTACTGAGTGTCTAAAGAAAATTAGGACTTGGATAATATAATAAGGTTTTTCTACGAGCTTTAGAAATAATGAAGTTGTTACCTAGGCTTTATTTCTCTTGAAATGCAGCTGCCAATCAGTGAGTGTTTGTGCAGGTCTTTTTGTGTGCCTGGTGTCACACTTGATATGTGTGACACAAACTGGGGAAGGGAATGAGTGCTAATTTAAGTTAGAGTCATTCTGATAAGGTTTGTAGCTTTTTATGAGCATACAGCACCTTATGGCCAATCTCTTTTATGATAACTCTCTACACATTTTTTTTTTTTTCACCATTTTTTTTTCAATCACCTTTATGGTTAAAAGACTTTCAGATTTTCCTCTATTTCAGTTCAGAAATGAGCAGAAAGGTCTGGAGGTTTGAATGAGTGTGTTGGTTATGAGCTTAAGCAGGAGCTTAACTTTAAGCAGGGCACCAGTCTCAGTTCTATCAGGAGGGTTACTCATGTGCCTGTATTTAAGCAGGGCTCAGATGCTACAATGAATATGAACATTGGGCCTGAAGTATCTTGCATATAAGAAAAGAAACAGAAAATCTTTTTGGTTGGGGTACTGTAAATTCAACCTAAAATCCTGCCATTCTCCTTTTTAATAACCCATAGAATTACAGATTTTTAGTTATGTATGTACTTTATTTTGTTGTCTATTTTACAGCTGTGAAGTTCAAGTCTGAATTCCTAAAGAAATAAATTTCTGCTTCCATTGCCTGTTGTTATTAATTTAGGCTCTGTTCTCTCTCTGGGTGTTTTGGTACTTAGAAGTATGGAATCACTGTGGGTCTACAGTGGTTCCCCTGGGCTGGATCAAGTCTCTCTTTTTTTTTTTCTCTTTTACAATGGGTGAGATGTGTTTAATTTATTGTAGGAAACTCTTAAAGATGTGAGATCCTTTTTAGAGGCTCCTACAATAGCCGTGAAGCACTTATTTAATCCCATTGAATGGAGGTTAGATTTACTAGCTGGGCTAGACATGATTTTTGTTCAGGAGTCATCTTGGAGTACATCGAAGTTTAAAGATCTTTGCAGAAAACCCAAGAAGAAACAAAAGGAGTAAATTTTAAAAGGAACTTTGTCAAGGAGTTTTAGATGTTAAACAGATAGAAAAACCATGGTGGCTTGAGTGAAATGAGTGTTGGGTTTGCAGAATCGTTGCTGATCCGGTGAGACATGCTAATGAGGCACTTTAAATGCAAGTTTGATGGAAAAAGGGGCAATTTCATACCAAAGTGCAGCAAGGTTACTGAATCAAAGAAGGTACACTTCAGTTCTGCAAAAGGGGACAATGCCCCATTGTCAGATCCTTTTTCTTTTGACTTTAAACATGTTTTAACTACACTATTTACTAAATTGTACAATGTGGCTCGCCCACTGATTGAGAATTTATGACCAGAAACAAACCTGTTAGGGGAAAAAGAAAAACTGGGTGAGATCCATACTGTAGCTGCATAAAATAGTGTGAGTGAACTTAACCTGGGCACGGTGGGGGGTGCACGAGATGGTTTTCAAGCCCAGGGGCCTAGGATCTGAGCTCAAATAGAATTTTGTCTCTCAATAACAATTTAAAAAAGGGAGAGTGTTTGGAGACATCTGTGGCCTCTCAACCTGCATTAATATAGATGTCTCAGTTTTGTGTTAAAAAGCCTGCTTCAGAATCGTGCCTTGTCAGCCCATCCAGCATGTGAGATTCCTCAGATTGCATCATGCCTGAAATACACAAACATCTTGTTTGGCTTCCATTCATTACAGCTCTTTTGCTTAAAATAAAGTCTAATAACATCAGTACTCGCTGCCACAAAAAAATGGGCTCACAAATCTCAGTTCCATGAAGGAGAATTCAGGCTCCTTTATGAGATTTATCGAGCAGCTTTTGGGTGTGATTACTGCACACAGACACAATGAAATGGCCTCATTTTTGCAGTGCTGTTTTTTAAAAGAATGGAGAAAATTCAGCTACGGCAAGGAATGGGCTTTTCCTCCTCTAGTTTAGTAGAATTCTGCTGGATAAATTATAAAACGTGTTACTCTGTTCTGGCATAACAGGGCTACAGCTCTATCAGTTATAAGAAGTGTTATGGGCATTTTTAATTTCTATTTTTCCAAAACTGGAACCTGCCTCTGGCAATACATTTATTGTTCCACATCTTGTGAGAAGTTGTTCAGCTGGCTTCTGAATTTAACCTCCAACTTCCACGAGTTCCCACGGGCCCTCTCAGTTGGAAACAGAAACCACAGAACCAGCATAAAACCAAAAAGGTCACTAGAATGGAGAATCTTAACAAGTTCCTTTCCCAGACCACAAAATGGAATTTATACAGGGTTTCAAAAGTCATTTTAATGGTTCTTCACATTTCCCTGTGTTTTATTGTTAAGCTTCTATCTTGGTCTAAAAAGAACTATTGCAATATAGGGGTTCTCTTTGTACATCTCAAAATGAAAATACAGCACACCTCACTGGTAAGTCTTGCAAAGCTTTTCTGCAAGATTTTTGGGACAGCATCTGTATTAAGTGGGGAAGTTTTACTCATTAATTGCAGTGACAGAAGTTGATAGGAAAAGTTATTACATTCAGTGTCAGCTGTCAAAGAGCAACTTGAGAGAGCTACAAACTCCTCTGATGCTGCAAACTTGGCACTCGTTTTGATCCTGCCCAGTGAATTTGAGTTGGATTTTTTTTTTTTAGGTTTGGGATTGGGAATTATGTATGCTCAAGATTGCATCATGTTGATTTATTTGTTCAGTAAGAGTTTATCATTGCACAGTTTTGCACTGTTAAATACATCACAGGATCTCTATAATCTGGCTAGAATAAAAATGTTCAGATTTTATGTATGTGCTTTTTTACCATGAGGAATGCAAGAGTGTAGGTAATGATAAATAATGATAAAAATTGAAAACTAGGTGGCAGTAATGCCCAACTGTACAGCCACCTGAGCAATGTTGGGATGAGTCACAGTTTTCTTAGGAATTCCAAGGGTGCTGAGGTTCCATGCTGAGTGGCTCAGCTATTAGCAAACAGAAAAAGCCCAGGACCAAGTGTTCACATTGGTTCTTTCCCTTAAAAATGCTGTTGTTTACAGCCAATCCTGTTCTAAAAAGGAATAATGAGAAGAACTAAAGTAGTGAGTATTAGAGGAGAGCTAATTAATGTGAAGAAGCTTGTCTAAATATGGATGTTAAGAGCAATTTCCTTCCTTCTTGTACTGAGTGACAGAAGACGAGGAGCTGTGATTACCTCTTAAACTCTTGTTTTTTGTGGTTGTGGCCATGGGCCAGCAAATATTCTAAAGTCCATGAGGATATTGCCACTCATGTTGATGGTTATGTGGTCTATGAGATGGGTATTCCACTCATGCCAGAGTAAGCTAAAATTAACATGACTAAAACCAGTGGAATCACTCTCTGGAAGGACAATTATTGATTCTAGTCTCAGGAGTTCATGTTGAACATTCTCATTTTTAGAGAGGCCTGGGCTGAGGCTACAGTCCTAGAAGAATCAGCCAACTTTGAGATAAATTGGCTGACTTCATTGTTTAAATGCCCTCCTTAAATTCATAGAAGTTAACTGTATGTGCAGAGAAGAATGCAGTGCCCTTTGCTGGTTAGCTGGGCTGGGAGGACTGTACAGAAAGGTTTGGGTGTAGTTGTCTGGCTGACAGAACTGGATTTATCCAGTATTTGCTTTATTCCTATAAATTGCTTTGTTTGAAACTGGCTCACCTAAGTATTCTCAGAACTGTCTGAGCTGCCACAAACTGATCTTACTTCAGCAGAATATTGCAGAGATTTATTCTGTGCTTCATTTGAATTTATGTAGCTTGTTCTATGACAAAGATCTTTTGGTACCTGCTCCTTTTCCAACAAATAGTTCTGTACTTTACATGATCTTGGTGTTAAGTCTTGAATCCAGAATAAGTAAGTGGCATTCTTGCTCTTAATATAACTACAATTTATATATATATCTCTATATATGTATATATATAAAACTAATACGAGGTAAATGCCAATATTTGCTATTTTGCTTTTTTTTTTTTTTTCAACTGGAGGGAATGTTTAACAAGTTCTTTTCTGTTTCTACTTCTGCCCTTCTGAACACATTCAGGTAGAATATGATGAGGTCACAACTATCAGTTCTTGAAAAAAGGGTCTCATGAGTTACACAGAACTCCCTTTGCCCAAACTTCAAAATAATAGACAGTCAATTCATCTTAGCTGTAGCATTACATGAGAGGTGGTGGGTACCAGTCAGTGGATAACTTGCTAACTAATGGATAGCAATTAATGGTGAACTCTATCCTAAAAACAAATAGTTTATTTATCTCTCTAAACAACTTTTGAAAGCCTGTGTTTTCATTCTTCCTAACCCATGCATTATTTGCATCAGAGGAGAGCCTATGTACTCAGTTTTCTAGTGTTGTATGAGAAGTGTGATAAGATTCTTTTATTTGTATAATTTTTTGCATATAAGTGAAGGCATTTGCTGTATTAGGAAACAAATGCTGAGGTTTTTGCACCAGAGCCAAATTAAGTCTAAATTCTAGATCTCCTGGCAGGGAGGGGAGGAATTTTTACCTACTCCTAAGGACATGGGGAACAGACCCTGCTTTGGGGTAACTTACTAACTCTGGGGGTCATGTAAGAAAGCACAGCTGGGGCCCAGAATAAATGCTGCCTGTCTGCAATATTCTGTATTTATCCTCACTCTTACAGGTATGTAGCCACCTAGATGCACCTCACTTCTGCAGCTGGGAACTTGCTTACAATCACCAAACCCTACCTTAGAAGTTTTTTCTAGGTAAATTTTAGATGCTTGAAAGTGCTCTTGGCAGACTACAGGTTGTTCTTGCTCTCCTGGAGGCTTAGAGGAAATTTTTCCATGCTGCTTGTAGCACGGGGTCAAACCTGATGTGTACATTTGTGGACTTTTGCCCCAGCAAGATTGCTGTCTTCTTTTTGATGAACAGAGTGAAGGGCCTATTGGATATGTTCCAGTGTTTTAAACCTTAAAAAAATGTATGTTTCTGTAGAATTATGCTGTTGAGAGTTCCTGTTGCTTATAAAAATGCAATTTAAAACAAACAAACCAAGCTGTGGTATGGTTATCAGCAATACAGAGAAGATCTTAGCAATTACTTTTATAACATCAGAGATCTATTGAGGGCAATTAACATATATTGCCTTAAGATTGCAGCACACTTTACACTTTACAATCACATCATAAATAGTAGGATATCTGGGATCTCTTTTATGTCTATGCCACTGCTTTTGCTTTTACTTAAGAGTGTCAACCAGATGACACTTCTGTCCCCTTAATTTATTCTTGAATGCCAAAGCTTCTGTTGATGGAAACCTTGCCTAAAGAAGGAAAAACCAAGCAAATATAATCTCTGGGTGGCTTTACTGGATTGTGTTGTCTTCCATACTCCCTGCAGTTCTACCTTTCAGAAGTGGATGTTGTGTTTTGCAGCAGAGGGGAGTTGCAGAATGTTGCATAACAAAAGGAAACTTCAAAAAATTCTTTATCCTTTCTGGGAAAGGCAGGAGGATTTTTCATAGCTACAGGAAACCAAAAGTAAATCATTAACTTTGAAAACTTGGAAGTGAAAATACTGTTTGGATGCCTGTATGCTGAAGGGCAAGAATCAATATAAGTGTGTAGGAAGGCAGATATTTTTCCATGCACTATTTTCCCATTTACTCTGCATAAATTAGTAAACAACAATGTCTCTGTTTCACGTTGTATATGATGGAAGAAAATTAATATATTTGCCTTAAAATATAACATATATCCTCACTTTTTGAATCTTCCTACACCCTGTTCCCCTGGAGTGTGAGGTGGGTGGGGGTGACATTAGCTGCTGAGCAAAGTTATTGCAATGACTCTTTTCCAGAGTGTTTCCCCTTTGGTGTCAATTTTCAAATGGAAAACATTTCATATGGCACCACAAAATGAAGATACTGCAGAGTTACTCAGCACTGCTCTTGAAAGCTGTCACAAAATAAATATATATGTGAGGTTATAAAAATGGGGTTTGTATAAACTGCCCTCTAGCAGCAAACATCTCACTTCCTATAATTGTGTGTGCTTTTGTTTGAATTTCTCAAATATGTGATTGTTCTCCTTCTCCTTCAGGGAGATAAGAAAATCCACCCTCCGGATATGCAGAATGATGTTGTTGTAATCACTCTTCAAAGGGAGATCCACAGTAAACAAATGTTAGCCTCTTGCCTCTGCACAACCTCCAGAAGAAGGCTGGGACTAAGAGGAGAGGAGAACAAGTAGATAATTTCCCTTCTTCAGTCCCAGGAGAAGACCAAAATGTATAGATCTGTGTCAGAACACCTGAAAATATTGCTCGATATTTTATTTATTTCACAGCAGAATGTGTTTTGCCTCAGAATATGTTGACTTTTTGATGTTTGCCAGCATTGCTATAAACCAGCAGGACTGGGAAACAAAAATATGACTTAAGAAAAAGTGCTTGTACCACATAACAGTGTGTAACAGCAAGAGGCTTTCAGAGCAGAAGGCATGTCAGAGTTTTATTGCAGTTACACCTGCCAGAATCACATCCCATCACCTAAGACTACAACATATAGCTGTATGGTTTGTTTGTTTGTTTGTTTGTTTTTCTTTTTGTTGGTTGGGTTTTTTTGTCTTTTCTGCAAAGATGAAATACCTACAAGTGATCAAATCAGCCCTATGGGAACAAATGCTCCAGGCAGCTCAGCATCACTGCCCTGCAAGCTTCCCCAGCCTGCCCAGACAACTGAAACTCCTACCAAAGCCCCACAGTGTTCATGTAGGTGTAGTCACTTCTTGAACACACAGGTGAAAAAGGGCAGGGCTAGGGCTGCTGCTTTGTTCTGCAGAGGGTTTGACACCTCTGAAGTCTGTAAGGATCAAGCTGAACATGATGGCTGAGCTCCTCAGGTACCCATCATCTCTCACCTGAGCAATGGAGCAGATGAAAACTTGCAGCCAGGATGGAGGTGCCTGGGTCATTTCTATCTTCTGCATGGAGCCACGTTTATGTTAGTGCATGTCTTATGGTATTGCCTTTCACAAGAACACTTCTGAATCTGCTTAATCCTATCATCCTTAAAGCTATCATTAGTTTAAATGTTTCCCTGAATTTAGGATTCTGCACTACTGGTTGCTGTTGTGTACATTTTAACCTCTTCCAGGTTTCCAGACTTGAAGCAAGCAACCACTTCTGGTGTTTGGGCTCTATTTGAAGCAAAGAGATGGGAGTGTCACTTAAGGATTCATCTTTGCAGAAGGTAAGGAAAGTGTGGTGTGTAGTCATAAAACTGGATAGATAGCACCTGAGAACCACTGTGACAGAATGAAAACCTTCTGGAGTGTCATGATGGCTTCACTGAGAAGATGAATTATGAAATATCATCTTTGAGAAAGGCTTTGTACCCTCCCTGCTTTCTACTCTTCTGAGAAGTGTTAGAAACATGGAACTTATATATGAGATAAGAACTAACCTAGCAAAGTGTTTAAGCAAAGCTACAGGTATCCTTTGAGTTAGGCATATACATATGTATTTTCCAGGTCCATTATTTTGCACTCTAGTTTTATTATTTATGCTGTAATTTTTGCTATAACCCTTTCCTGTGACTACAACATGACATTTAAAATTAAAAGTCTCATATTCTGAGTGACTGTCATTGCTCCTGCACTCAGATCAAACAAACCCATTCAAAAATGTAAATCCAAGTTGATTTTTCTTGCTCTGGAAACAAAGGCTCAATTGTCAGAATTGTCTATTATCTAAGCATTTTTTGCAGACTGTACATGGCTTGATGTCCCTCACTATAATACATCCTTTGTTCAGTTTGCTTTCAACATTTTTGATGTAGGTGATTTTTTTTTTCTTTTCTGTGCTAGGAAAGGTAGTTTCATTTTTCATCACATCTTTTCCAAAGAATAAAATGTTTGTCTTGACAAAGTTTTCATTGAATGATAATCTGTAGCATATTAACTATTAATTCATTGGAAGGATATTTGGTGCCTACAGTAGTGAAATACAAGCCTTTTCTTAGTGGAATCTGGATTTCCTCTCTTTACCTTGGTTTAGTTACTTAAACATTAACAAGTAGGAATTTTGTAAAAACTTTAAAAGTTAGATCAACAACTGAGCACCCTCATCAAATTCACCTTCAAAGTCTGTACCCATCCTGCCCAGGTCAATGAGAGATGTAGAGTCTCAGCAATTTGCTTTTTAAGTGCTTAAAGATGAATTAAGGAGGCTTAATCTAAACGCCAAGATAGAGAATGGTGGGATTTAATTACTTTGAGCCAAACTTTAATTTCATTGTCCCTGATAAAATGAGGCTGTGGGAATTACCAGCTGCTATTATGCCACAAGCAAATCAATATTAGAATCTATCATCTTTTCTGATAATGCTAAAGTTTTGTGATGTTTGATAGACTGATGAAACTCTCCTGGACTCTAAATGTTCCTAAAAAATCCATTATTACTATTATTTCTTTTTCCAGTTGTAGCTGTAGACACAGAAGTATTTTTTCTATTGTCTGTTTTATTCTATTTTTCTGTTGTCTATCTTTTCTAAATTATCATGTGTGGAGATTTTATTCAGCTTGGTGGTCTTCCTTGTATTTTCAGTCTTACATAAAGAAACTTGAAAAGACAATGTTTTTCCTTACAGTAAGAGAATTTTTCAAAGCTTGAATTTCACATACCTTTTATGATTGGGCTCAAGGTGTCTTGTTTGGCTGACCACGTCCTGACACTGCAAAATAAAAGCAATAATACATATTAGTGTGTTTAACTTCCATTTTTAATAAAATCTAAAGTATCTGGGAATCTAGCTGGAGTGAAAATCAAATTGTCTGATCATTCTTAAGAAACAATCAGTAAAAAAGAATACAAGTAAATTTGCAATGGTTTGAACTCACAGCAACATAGGTACAGTTCCAGGAATCTGACAAGCAAATATTTTAACTCTGTTACACTCTCATGCCCACATCCTTCTGTTCTCTGAGTGGGAGATCTCTCAGGAACAATCCCTCTTCAAAGAAGTTTCTGGATGCTCCCACCCATGGAAGAGTGGAAAAAAATTACAGGTGTACAAAAGCATGGCCAAAAATAATGTTGTGTGGCAGCTTGAAATCCACAGTCTGGTTATAATACCTGGCTAGTTCAGCCACAGCCATATTATGACATGGTTTGGTTACATGCCAAGATGTTCTGGGTTCTCCCATCTTCCCAGCCATTTAACTAAGTGAAAGTATTTATTTCTACCTTTGAGAAACAGGGTTTAGTTTATATAAGAATTAACCAACAGATGTAATAGCAGGGATGGACAGCACATTGTTAAGCACAGAAACCACAATCACCAGAAAGGTTTTCTGTTTTATTTACTGACTCAAACCACAGGAATTCTTTCATTACTTGCCTTCTATTCATGCAGGTTCCGTATCAGGATGGGTGAGCTGCCTCCAGAGAAAGAAAACAAAATGAAAGTTTACAGCTTTCTGATTTTTACCCATTAAAATGAGCTTCAGACCAGACCTGAGATTCTGATCTAGCTAAATTAAATGTAAACCCTCAGTATCAGCAAGTAACTCCTCTTGGGTCACCTAAGGACAAAAGCAAGGGTAAAAAATGTGCTCATGGTCCATCCTTCAACACCAGATTGAGGTACAAATTGATTGAGAAACAAATAAATAATAATAATTTTACAAACTTCTCTGTCCTCCATTTTGTACTTGGAAGTTGAAGAAACCAAGATGCTAGTGCAATGATTTCCCTCTCCTTTCACAGTGCTAGCTTGGAGCTGCCTTTTACCACTCAGGTTTATTGCTTTCTTGACTTTAAATTGGTTTCTTCTGAGAGAACCAAAGATTGTACTGACCTAAATGTGGCTTGAATGAATGTATTCTTGTTTCAGTCCTTATTTGTCTCTTGGAGCCATTTCCAACTTCAATTACCTTGTATTTCAAGTCTTGAAGACAAGGTCACAGTCATGCAAGGAATTAGAAGCATGGGATATTTCAGATTTTCTTTCAGTATTTTAAGAGAAACAAGTTTGAAGACAGTTATTCCGGAGCTTATGAACTAAAATAACTGAATTAATACCAATAGTATCATTACATAAAAACAGTTGCACAGTGAGATATTCTGCAGTGAAAGTGAGGGGGAATGACAAGCTCAGCCAGATAAAAACAGTGAATAAATGTGGATAAATCATAGCTGGAGCTGGAGGACTCCTCAGTGATGAGTAATTCTGCTGGAGATTTTAATCTTATTTTTCTGATGAATGTTTCTTTCCCTTTGCTGACACCAAAGCCAGCTCAAGTCTGACTGTGGGGCTGCACACTCTCCACACATCATCCTTGCTCTGGCAGTTGCTCATGAGTGATATATCACAACTCAGTGAGCAGTTTTGCAAGTTAGAATCCTGGCTCTTCTGGCACTGCTCTGGACTGTCAGGAGAAGTGCAAAATATTGTCTAGTATCCAGAAATAGTTTTCAGGGAGAGCAAGTACCATTATCTAAGCTCACTTTCTGTGTGAATAACCGAGCTGTGGGGGTCTGCTGGAGACATGGTCATGGCAATCTTCCTGGAAAACAAAGGCTAGAGGCAGTAGTCTAGATGAGGGAGGGACATCAGTAGATTCTGATGTTTTGTAGCCTTCTTGTAATCCTGGTGATATTCCAGGTGCACTCTGGTTTAAATCCATTTCTACTTCTTGCCTTATTCTTTCAGCAGAGTAATGTCAAGGTTTTCTGGCAGTATAGTAAAATATTTGTCTGAGGAAAGAACAGGAGAAAGGAAGACCAGACATATAGTAGTTAATCAGATTATTAAATTATTATTAAATGAAATTATTCAACAGACATTTAATAATTCTTGAACTCTTGGGATTTTGGTAGTGGTGACTAAAGTCCTCTTTCACAGTTTTCATCAGGAGGAGAAGCCAGATGTGAACTTCAGAAGCACAAAGCAGAGGTGGGGGTGAAAAAGGCCAAGGAAATTTCTTTATTTCACCTCATGCTTTATATTTCACTGTTGCCACATTTTTCTTCTGTTATTTTTCCATAGATGAGACAATTCACCTATCATAAACACTTCCATGAAATGAAGACATAAAATGAGTAGAAAGCACTAAGGAAGAAAGGCACACGAGCCAGAGAATAGGGGAGAAGATTTTGCTTTTTTAATATTTTCTATTCTATTAAGTTTGTGTTTGTCCTCTTACTGTTTAGACCCCTGACTTATCTCATCATCACATGGAAAATTCAAAGTGAAGATTTGCCCACATTTATCTCAGTGCTTTGCTTACAACGTACCCACAAAAATTAGGAAATTGGTTGAAAAAATATTAAATAGCAAAAAGTGATTCAACCATTTGCATATGGCAACAGAAAATTATTTGCATAAGCTGTTTTGAATAGAAAATGCTGTGATGTTGATAATTCTGGATGCAACAGGAGAACTGGATAGATCTGTGCTTGTTTTAAATTTGATATGTGATGGATTAGGGTCAGGAGGAGGCAGGAGGAAATTCTTTCCTTTAAATGTTGTGTTCCTTACGGATCTGGGTGGGTCCAACACCACACAGTCTAAGCTATAAAGTAAAACCTTGTTAGGTAGCTTGCAGCACATCCTAAACTTCACCCAAAAGCTCATCAGGCTCCCAAGTGCAGTATTTAAGGGAAACTGATGTCACAGTGCACATTACATCAGTACTGCAGATACAGTGCACTTGGTACTGCTCTGACTTGAAATTGCTCACTTGTGATTTTGCTTCTGGATCAACTGAATCAGCAAGTTCAGTGTATTTGAAGTTGTTTTCTCTTTTTTTTCCACAGCAATCCTGCTTTCAAGTGGTTGCAATGAAAATGCGTTTCCTGCATTCTTTAGTGAAGATCATTGTTGTTAGTTTTACTTCTTACTTTGTGTACAGCTGTGACCCCTGGAAAAGGAGGAATCTTCTTTATTCATCTTTCACAAGCACTCGAGCCTAAATGTGAACAAACACCAGAGCTGTACTTGACTGCACTAATATGATAAACAGAAGTATTTGCAGGACCTTCCTGTCCATTCTTCTTGGGTGTAGGATTTTGCATGGAACTGACATCCTGCAACTGGTCTTGCTTCATCTCCATTCATACTTGAGCTGTGTTTTCAAATGTTGTTACTTAAAGCCAGAGAGAAGGGTCTGTGCTTCACCCCACCCAATCATTTGTAATGTAAAAGATGTGGAATAATGAGGTGAGGGCATGGAAGAGGACCAAAAGAACATTAAATTTGCTGTTTTAATTGAGGGACTCATAGACTGAGACTGCCCTGGCCATGTCATCAAGTTACCAGAACCAAATACCACATTTCCCCTTGGACAACAGGACCACAGCACCCACTCCCCATGTGATCTGTGCATAGCTGGGAGCAGCATAGATTGAGGAGTATTTTGGGTATAGAACAGAAATCTGGAGGAATAACCACAGCAGGAGAGTGGTTGCAGAAAAAGACTTCTCACAAGACCTAGGAAAATGTAAAGGAATAATGTATACCACTAAAAGGGAGAGCAGGCCAGGCTTCTGAAAGTCACTGCTGCTGAATAGACAAAGCACAGCAGCTCTGTGAGAGGAGAGGGATCCCACTGGATATGGGGTGGAAGCAGAGGAGAGCAGAGAAACAAGTAAAGGCAGAGAAATGCAGCGGAATAGAATCATCTGCCAATCTGCAGAGCTCATATACCACTGAGCATTGAAGTATTTCTAAGCAATTTTATTTCTAATTCAATTTCTAAGTATAGTAAAGCATATGTGCAAAGTAAATATGCAAGTAAGACTTGTTTTAGAATAAGCTGACATCACAAAAATATTTGAGAATTTTTAAGAGTAATTACAGCCTCAGAAATCATAAAGTTAGTAAAAACAACTGTAGATACCAACGTGAGGGAAAAAGACTGTATATTCACTTGGCAAAAGATGGGAACATATTTGTAAAGATGGTTTAAAAGCTTTTGGCATAGAGCAGAGCATAGGCTCAGAGCAAATATATTCCATACATCACTGGAGCCTAACTTGCAGGTTGGCAAATGTCCTGCAGGCTTGAGCTGGAGCTTTAAATTTGATCTTTTGCTTGCACATTACCTGTGATTATACAGTTGTCACCTCACTGCTGTCAAGAATTTCCTGGCTTGTGTGGTTTCAGGCTGTGTTCTCTCTACTTGGGGTATATAGGCAGATCCCCATGGCTTACAATTTTTAGTAAAAGCCTTGAAGGTCTTCTTATGTAACAGGCTCAAAGCCTGGGAACCTGGTGAGTGAAGGATAATCAGACAGAAGCAATAGGCAGCCTCTGGGTTTTGTTTCCTTATATGAAAACGAGTCTTAATTGTCATGTATCTGAAATCTGCCAATCATTTATAATGTTTTAGATGGGAAAGACTTGGCTTTGCCATGGTATATATCACTAGAAAAAAAATATAGTCCATATGCTACCTGTTACTAGTGGAAATCAAAACCCTGTTGCCATGATTTTTGTCTTTGCTTTCAGCCTTCTTACACATTCCTGTGACATGGCCAGTGACAGCCATTGCCCTTGGCAGAATGGTAGCCCAAAGATGCAACCCAGGCTGAGGAGACAGAGTGAGAGGTACTTGGGGAAGAAAAAATAAGGGGAGCTTATGTAGCTAAAACGTTTTATGCCCACCCTTGGGTCAGGCCACTCCTTTCCATTTGCCATTCCTGGGGAAAAAAGACCACAGTATCAAAGAATGATTTGGGTTGGAAAGGACCTTAAAGACCACCTACTTCCAACCTCCCTGCATGGGCAGGGACACCTCCCACTCAGCCAAGTTGCTCCAATCTCCATCCAGCCTGGATGTGAACACTTCCAGAGAGGGAGCACCCACAGTTTCTCTGGGCGATCTGTTCTAGTGTCTCACTACCCTCATAGCAGAGAATTTTTTCTAATGTCTAACCAGAAAAAAGTACAGGAGGAACCGCGGTGTGTTTTGCTACACTCCGGTTCTCTTGGAGTGTGGGAGTTCAAGAAGTGAAAAGGATATTTATTGTTCCTCGTTGTTATAATCTTCTGTGTGAAATTTTAGAGAAGGTCAGAGTCGTGGCAATGCGGGAAAAGAGCAATCGAAAATATTCCCTTTCTGGGAGCTAGATGGCGCCGTGGGTTAATCCTCCATCCTTTATCTGGGATGCTCTGGGGCAAACCCAGTGTGGTCAGGTAAGAGCTTGGCGATTCATTTGCCTGTGGGAATTTAAAGCCGAGAGCAACGGAAGTGTTGATATTTTTAAATCCTCATAGGTGCCCATCCTCCCCCGGACATCGGGAAGGACTCATAGCTGGAATTGTACCACTACAAATGGGGCCATTGGTCCTTGGTGGACACCAGTGCCTGCTGCACCAGGAGCCACTTGCTTCACTCTGAAAGAGGTGACTGAAATACCAGAAATGCTTTAATCTCTGCCTATTAACCACAACAGTCTTCTTTTTTCTTTTTTCGATCACGTTAAGTAAAGCAAAAACAAGAAACTAAGAAACTACTGACCCATAATTCTTCTGGCATAGCTGAGATGCATTTCTGATTTTTCAGGCTGTTTTGGTATTCATAAAGGATACTTAGCTGGAATCATCCACTGAAGTTTTCTTTTTTTAGGAAATAAATTTTTAAAAAGACAAAAAAAAAGTAAAGAACAATTGAATAAACTGGAAAGCACATCTCTGCACAAATGTCAACACATTTGGGCATGGGATTTGTATTCAGACAGTCTTGCTCTTCTTTTTGTGGGAAAAAGTTTTACTTAACAACAAATGGTTTATAAAACAATGCAAGGAGATGAAGGAAGACCACTTTACTGTGAAAAACTGAAAATTCAGAGCATCATGTGAGAACTTATACAGCAGGGAGCAATGGGAGCAGTCACAGGACAATTTAGAAGATGGGAACTGTTAAATGGGGGTTAAACAGGTAGCAGGTAGACTGAATCTTTTCAGTGGCTGGTATATAGAAAATTCAGCCATAACCAGCTTCAAACTCACCACTCCCCAGCCCTTCACCATTGGCACTGGCCACAGTTCTTTGCAAAAAAAACCCCAAAAAAACCCACAACTGGAAAACTGACCTAGGAAATGAGTTATCCTCCGATCTCCAGGTTTGAAGCACCATGGTGCTGTCACCACTCATCTGTGTGGATACATGAGCCTTGATATTTGGTTGAAATACTTAAAGCTGCACGAGGGTGTCCAAACCAGAGGTTTTTTGAGCTTTCATCCATGGGACATCCACTTCTGTTTATGACCAGAAGTGCCACAGGCTGCACGAGGGTGGTGAGGCGGGAGACCTGAGGGAGAGGCTGCTCCGCCATGCTGGAGCCCTTCCCGCCTTTTCTGCGTCATCCATTTTGGGCGCAGTCTCCTCTCCTCAGCGCTCAGGAAGCAGCAGCTCTGCTCCGCTCTGTGCTGCCCCTGCTTTCAAACTTTTCAAACAAAAAAAAAAACCAAAAAAACCCAAAACCAACAGGAAAAAAAAAATATCTTCAACAAAGGACCTTGGGAAGAAGCTCCTAAAATTCATTTCAGCAACGAAAGAAGGTGTGTGTTTCGGTTTACTGACTGCGTGAGGGGCAGTACTGAGGGAAGCAATGTCCAATATGGGGCACATTTTTAAAGTTTTACTTCTTCTTCCTATTTTTTTCCTGACATTTGCTGTTTTATGTTCTCTGGCAATCAGCAGAGCTCCTCCAATGCTGACTTGCAGAGCCCGTAGAGATACTAAGGAAATATTTTTCCTAGCAACAAGCGGCACACAAAAACACAGAGAAACGCTTCCCCTGCTCAGATTTCCCTTCAGGTTTTTTTTTCAGTCAGCTGGTGCTGAGATAAGAGCTGCATGGTGAAACCTGCTGCTAGCTTCTGTTTTGCTAGAGGAATGAGGGGAACCTGCCATTAACCAGAGGGCTGTTCGGAATCACAGTGTCATGGCTCAGAGTGGGCACACTGCCTGCCTGACCTCCATGCTGCCCAACACGGGCTGGGGCTGAGGTGTGAACCCTCAAAGGGCTTTGCAGATGGAGAAGATGAAGAGGTGTAGGGCACAGACGTAAGATGGCGGCCGCACCCAGGCTGGATGAACGCAATGATGTGAGTGCTGCTGGAGTGCCTGTTCCCACAGAGCTTGGCTCAGGTGAAGCTCGTCAACGTTTCTCTAATAAAAATGCAGTAATTAATGAGGGGTAAAGGCAAAATGCTCCCAGGTGTCAGGGATGGGCGAGGTTTCTTCCCTCAAGGAGGACCTCGCTCCTGCCATGTTGCTTAGGCGGGAACGTTGCTGATACCTTTCTGAGGTAAATAGAGGAGGGGAAGGGGCAAGTGAGGGCTGGCTGTGGCCCTCTAAACTGAGGGGGATAGCTGGGAGCAGTTTTGAGCCCAGAACACACACATGAAGCGTTTTGTTTCCCTGTATGCCTTTGAAAACCTGAGAGGAAGACTGAGGATGGTGCTTCATCCCGACATGGCGGCATTTGCAGGTTGCTGCCTGCTTGTGGGACACAGCTGAAGTGTTAATGTTATTTTAACTAAAGCATAGTTTTCTGGGATTGAATTATTAGCCATGTGGGAGCAATGACTGGTACTTGTGTCTGCTTGTGAGTAACTCCCCCTTCTTCTCTGTCCTTGCTCAGCCATGCTGAAACCGCATTCACAGATGTGAGGGCAGCGGCCGCGGCAGAAAGGCTTTGTCAACACCAGCAAATCACTCTTTTTGCCTCTGCAAGGTCAGCTCCTGAAGGCAATGTGTCCTAGAACACGGCTCCACAACTGGTGAGGAACATGAATTGTCAAGAAGCGTTTAGAAATTACACATTATTTGTGAGTGCAATGAAAGCATTGTGCTGGTAGAAGTAATCTCTGAATCTCTTGCACCCATAAGCTGAGTATTCTGTGAGTAACTTCAGTGGGGTTAGGATGAAGCCCAGGAGTTTTTTATTCATCACTTGTTGGGCTGATGACAAGAAGAAAGTCTGCCCAACTTTTTCTTTTGTCATCAGTGTATTTCCTGAATTTATCCTCTAGTATTTTATAAGAATTTATCTTTTGGAAAAGCTTGACATAGAAAACTGGAAAGCTTTGTATGCAATGGAACTTTCTGTAGTTCTTTAGAAATTGTTTGCATAAAGATTGGAGTAAATTTGTAAGCTGGTTTGAAAGCTGCATGAAAGCAATGAAATACACACTAAAGGTAGACATACACGTCCCAAGATAAGAAACTGTCCCTCAGGCTTAAATTTGAGTTCAAAATCTCATATTTTACTTGAATGTATGTCTACATTACACCATTATTCTTACAAACTGTGCTTAGTACTTCCATGGTTCTTGGGTGTCAAGCTGCATCTTTTTTTTTTTTTTTTTGGCATTGAAACTGCAAATAGACCCCAATTACAATGATCTAGCAAATTTTAAAAGAAAAGTGAATTGTGAAGGATAAAGTTTTAAAAATAATACCTCAGAGTTTTGGGGGGTTTTTTAGCTGAACTTGAACTCTTAATGGGTTTCAGATTTGCCAGTCACTCATTATAATTTATCCGGGAATTGTATTACTGTGAACATCCTAATATGTAGGGACCAGATAGAAGATTGAAAATTCTATTGTGTGAGGAAGGCCATATTTTCTCTTTTATCCTTCACTTTGGAGAGGAAAACAATGTGAGGAAATGGTGTGTTGATCAGTGTGTTGTTCTATGGAATGATACAGGGCAATTGCTTGCCATCAATTCAATCAACATACTATGGGTACCTTGGTAAGGTACATTGCTAGGACATTATTAAGGTATGTAGTTTGCTGCAGGGAGTGTTTCATAGGATTTTGTTATTTATTTTCTGCACTGTTGCTGAAATACTCTAAATATGTCAGAATAAATTGAAAAACACGTATTTATTTCAAGATAGAAGTGGAAACATCCCCTCCTTGGAGCTAATAATAGGATCAACATTGTTAAGCATTTAAATTGAAAAATATTAATAATAAGTTCTTCATGCATGTTAAACAAAACTTCAATAAGGTCTTTGTTTTATTGTTTAACTGTATGTATGAGTCATAAGGAAAGTGTTAATGGTCAGGATAGGATATGAATCATGTATTTGTGAACAATCTTTCAAGGCCAGTGCTGAAAACCCAAACACATGTATTCTTTGTAGTTAGACAGCTCTGCACTTGGAAACTGAAAGTGTAATCAAAGTGAGAGTTTGTTTATTAACCAGCGGATGCTGTGCATCTTATTTACACAGATTGATAATAGGGAGTGAAAAATAAGGAAAAAAGCTGGTAATGCATGGAGCTCCATATCCCTGGGGTACAAATCACAAAGGGAACCTGAGCAGCATGTAGCACTAGCCATTAAGTGCTGAAAGCATTCTGTGGCTTTGAAAGGAAATCCCATATTCATGAAGGGAATCCATATGGCACCCTGTTTGTGAGGAGAGGTGCCCAATTTTCTTTAAGGCTGGCTTGCAGCATTTATTGTTTTGACTGCTTTAGCATTAGGGTGAGAGAATTCACTTCAAGGGGAACAAACTGTAACTTGGGTGTTGTTATATGTTGTATTGATTTGCATTACAGATGGAAAATAGGAATTACTGAATGACAAGCTCTTTGTGCTGGCTGTATTTGAACATGCTAAAGAAATCAGGTTCTTTGTAGAAAGTAATCTCACCTGGTAATTATTTCCAATCATTGGTAATAAGTATGTTCCTAATTTCCTCCTCTTTGGAAAGGCATAGGGTGAAAGGAAGGTTGTGTTGGCTGGTCTGAAGGAGGGAGAGAAATAATTGCCAGGACTCATGCCCAGTATTACAGATGAAGAAAAGTTTCTGAGTGCTGGCTGTAGGTTAGGAGAGACCTCTGGAACTCTAGCTCAGGCTCTGATGCTGCTTGACCTTAAAGGAACAGATTTTCTTATTTGTTTTCACAACTATGAAATGGATCCTGAAAAGCCATTGGTCAAGCTGCCTATAGTCCAATGCACTGTTCCTCCTTTGCTCAGCAAAATGCTGCTGAATTTTAGTTATGCTGGGAGCCAATGATTTGCACCATTGTAGCAGACAGTGTGGCACTGCTTTGGGATGTGACTGAATCAGCATGGCTTTTGCACAGGTATGTGGTTTTTTAATTTAGCTCCATGTTGGCATTCTTATAATTGTCAAATATACTTAACTTTTATCAATAACAAAAATTTTCATGTTTCTGTGTCTCTGAGGCTAGTGTAACATTGCCAGTCTGACCTTGCATGATCATAAAAATCTGAGTACTAATGATAATATTAAAAAGAAGGAAAATGTAGCTTAAATGTGTTTGAATGGAGAATTCCTGGTCCTATGCTCCTACTACTAAACCTCACAAACAGGTAAAATATGATGTATATATTCTCAAAATGTGTTCATATAGAAACTATTCTGCTTGACAGCCTGAATAACTGGTTTTGCCACACACTGAAATATGACTTGTGCTCTTAGGTGACAGGATGTTTGGACTCACTGCTGGCACACTCCCAGCATTTTTTTTGAGGCTGCTGTAGCCACCTCCACATTGGCCCATAGCTTGGGACTTTGGAATTTTGTGGAGAGAAGTGTGGGGTTTTTGGTTTTTAACTTTTAAGAAGATAATAGTTGGTGTGCTACTCAAAGGAGATTTCGCTGAAGTGGGATTTGGTGGTGGCTGACAAAGCAGAAAAACATCTAAAGTACAAATCAAGAGTGATTTTACATGTAAATTTCATTTCCCAACAATTGCCTAGTCTGCTCAGTTCCTCAGATATAAGATTCTTTTTTCTAATGTGTTAGCATTCACATGTTTACATCCAGGCAGTTGCACAAGGTTTACAAAAACAAAACTGCTTTTAATTCTTTGTATGTTTGGTTCATTTTGCTATTTTGGTCGGTATTAATGTTCTGATTAAACAGCTGTGTCATTTTTGAGTGGAGCCAGACCTTACTGTCACTGCTACTTCCTTCTCTTGCAGAAGTATAAATTCATATTTGATTAGGAATGCTTCCTCTCTCAGCTAGTGTTGATTTCTTTGTATTTCTAAGTAGTATGCCCCATCTGTTTGGTTTAAGCAGAAGTAGAACACTTCTACTTTTACAATAAAAGCAAATCAACCTCCTTGCATATTACTGAATTTAGTTTTTTTAACTTTTAGGCTGTGAATTGGTCTTTATGCCAGATAAAGGGATGAGGGTGATGTGCTATTGCTCTGCTGGTGGTGTAGTTTAACTCTGTTAACCTGGAGGAGTTTAAAGATGCCTTACAACTTTTCCTGTTATCTCTTTGCTGAGTAATGTTGTGCAAGCTCATATCCAGAATTGAGGATGCAGTCTAGTGGTTTTCCTTATTTGTAGCCTTAGCAGTATGTCAGATTTGTTTAATTTTTTCTTCATTAGAAGATTAAGTTTGTCTGCCACTTCTTGTCTAAAGAGTCTTTGACTTCTGCTTGCCTTATTTTAACTTTTTTTTTTTTTAAGCTTGATACACCTGAAAAAAAATATTTTGAAGTAGCTTGTGTCTTCTTTCCTTGTCTTCAAATTTGCCTAGTCTTAATATTCTTTCCATTAAAACTAAAAAAAAAGCTGCTGATTACTCTGCATAGGAAGTAGACAAAAAAACCCTGGAAAATAATGCAAGAACAGTTTAGAATACATTTGGATCCAACATGGCCTTTCTTAAACACTGAAACATGTCTGGATAAGGTTTGTGGTAAATTAAGGGATTCAGAACTGTTCCAGGGGAGGTGGTTGAGTTCCAAACTGGAGAACTGTAAGTGTGTGACAAATGTTCTTATTAGAGCTGGAGTCTCAAGTAGTCAAATTCAGGATAACTGTATTGCCTTTTACTGAAATTTAGCCTGCATTAGGTCCTTATAATGATAGATTCTGTTCCTGAAGAGGATCCATTTGTGCTTTTCCAAAATTGAAAGGGATTTTTAACAAATACTGTGATTTTGGGTCCTTTCTGTTGCAAGATTTGTTGGTTTTTGAATCCTCTCTGGTTGCACTGGAAAACAGGCTCATGGTATATTTCCTCACACTGGTACTTGAAAATGCCAAGGCAAGAGTTTTACTCTGCAAACAGTGTCTGTCCAGTCCCTTGTTCATCAGGTGGGGTAGAAGTTATTTGTCATTACCAGAAACTTTTAAGGAAGCCAAGCACCTGTACACTGGAAATGAGCAGAGCAGATGCTTTGACTTTTTGTGGCTGTTCCATTCAGGTTATTTCCTCATTACACCAAGACTTTGCTGGCTCAAATTCTGTTAAACAGAACATGTCATAATCCATTTAAAATATAACACATTTATTACCTGGTTCAGATCAAAGGTGCATAGCTTCAAAGGCCCTAATTAAGTTGTGATGATGTAGAATGCTGCCTTTATCTGTCCAGGTTACGGACTGATGGTTGGGTGGTTTGTTTTGTTTTTTTAAAACCTATTGTGTTCCATATTGCAAAAGTCTTGTAAGAGGTTTCCTGTCATTGCTGCTGATCAAAGTGTTAAAATAAATCCAGATCTTCCCATTAGAATCTTTCTTTTTCCTAGCTAGAAACACTTTATATAAATAGTTCTGTTATGTCATGGTGTTACTGTTCTTCCTTGCAACCTCAGTCTTGCCTTTCCTTCATCTGCTGTCCAAGTTCCCATAGATTTCTTTATCTGGCTTTACTTGTCTGCAGTTTGTAAACTTTTTATGAAGATGCCACAGATGGAAAATATGTTTCAAGTTCAGTTTTGAATATGGAATAAAAGCCATACTTACAAGTTTGTAAACCATTTAGGAAAAAGAATACTGTGTGCTGGAGTCCACAGGATAACTTGAGCATTACCATGAACAATCCCTTCTTCAAGGATCTGGACTGAAATTAAACCTTGTTTAATGGTTTTCACTGCTTCAATCAGTGTATTTTAGAGGTGGTTAGGACCACTATGAGCCAGGCCAACATCTCCTAGCACTTCATGAGTAACAAAGCTCTGAGCAGAACCTATCAATTTTACACAGATTGTTTAAATGCAACTAAACCCACTTTATTCAGGAAATCTATAATGTATCATTATAAACTGTCTCTATTGATCACCTATGAATTATATTCTTAAGTACTGTTAATTTGTAGATTAGTAAGGTTATTTCACTTTGGAAAAGGTAGATAGGCAGATGGCATTGAATTGCTGGATTAAAAGTAAGAAAAGGAAGTGTAAGAAGTGAAAATGTCTTGGGTAGAAGTTTAACTAAGTTAGGTGTTAAACCAGGAATAAAGTAAAAATGCAGGTAACAGAAGGTAGGGTTGAGAAGGGTGAAAGGCTTTGTGTAACCAAATCCAGCCACAGCATGGCTTTGCTGAAGCCAGTGGAGTGGCACCCAATTAAGACAAGTCTAGCTTTTATTTTATAGCAGAAGTATTAGCAAAACAGAGGAATTACAACCAAATCCACGGCAAGCTACTTTGCTGTAAATTACCTACTTGACTGAAAGGAAAATGCTGTAGAATGAGGTAGTTTGTGGCATTTTGACTCAGTCAGGCATGTGCTGCCATGAGAGAATGGCTCTGGGATAGTAAAGGTCTTTCCAGAAAGCAAAGTACCTGAGACTGCAGCTCAGCAGTCTAATAACAATTTATAAAAGCAGTTTAGAGAAATAGTGAGCATAAAGTGAGGATGGAAATACTGATTTCTGTAAACGAAATGAGATCTCTCTACGTGATTTCACACTCTGCTGTTTTCTTAGTGTCAATGAAACTCTCCTGAATATAAAGACACAAGCACTCTTTCTATTCTTTTCTCCTTATGGCTAACCAGGACCATATGTTCCACTTCTCTATGATCAATGAATCACCAGTTGCTTCAGTTTCCCTTGTTAAATGACATACACATTTAAGTATTGTGTGTTAAAACTTAAAGCTCCAGCCTTGCAAGCTTGCATAAGTGACTAGTCAAGTGAACTGTCTTGTTAATTCAGTGGAAATGCTCACGTGCACTTTTTGTGAAATCAGGCACACCAGATGATAAGCTGTGTTTTATTGCAGTATACCCTATGCTTTGGCCAATATAAAACAGGCATGTTTTGAGATTTTTATTTTTATTTTTTCTTCTGGCAAAAAACCTACACTGATATTAAAAAATCTGGAAAGCAGATACTGCATAAATAATTTACTATTTAGGTATAAAGGAAAGTTATAATAAATCTATTTCCTCCTCTTACAACACATTTAAATGTGGTATGTTTGGTCTTAAAAGGAGTGTGAGAGCCAACTGCCTAGAGATAATTCTTTTCCCCCCCAGTCTTTTCTTTCAGTGCAGCCAAGTCATCTCTTGTAGTAAACTGCTGAGTCAATACATTTAAAAACTCACCAACTGTTTCTTATTTCTATATATTTAACTGATAAGGACCTGTTTAAGGGTTACACCCTTCCGTACTTACAGTGCTAAGGCAAATACAGTTATAGGAAGCAATAACATTTAAAATTTATGGTGCATATTACCCAGTATCACAGTATTCTTTTGGCATATTTAATTTAATTTGTATGTGCATGCAAATGTAGTGCTAGAAGCTGGAGAGCTACGTTTGTGGTGATGGATACAGCAGGCTGCTGCCAAGCAGTTTCCTCACAGAACCTTCTCTCAGGCTTTCAGTTGGCTGAATCCTTACTGCTCTTAGACATAGGCAAGTCCTGCAGTTCCCTTTGCTACTTCAAACTCTGGCTGCAGCAAGAGTTGCTGCTTATTGAAATGAAGAAATAAATCATACCAGAAATGGCCCTCCCAGCCATGGGAAATATAGTTCCTTTTTCCTCTTTGTGTATCAGTGTCCCTTTATCTCCCTGTGGGAATTTAGGAGATTTTTAGACAAGTGCAGAGGAACATGGAGGGTTGAGCAAGTTCCAGGTACAGTGAAAGCTTTCTGAAACCATGGGAGAGTTCTTCTGGAATGACAAGAAAGAGCATCAGCAAAAACTGCAAAAATCTTATAAAAACTACTCCATAAATGTATGTGATGGAATGGAAATGCTGTTTCTTCTTTCCTGTGTTAAAGATGGACAGTCATACTGGGAGGTTATTTTTTCTCTTTGTTCTTAAAGAATTATTCCTACAAAATATAACGGAACCAACAGATTGGACTGCGGATGGAACATAGAGACTGGGAATACTGGTGAAAACAAGAATCTGGGTATGAGTTTAACAGAGTTGCAATTAAAGAAAGGGGCAATGTTTAGTGGTAGGATGCTGAAGGCTAAATCAAATTGGGAAAGAACAATATGATGTGAATCCAGTGAGGTTGTTGATCAGAAAGGTCTGAGGAGGAATGAGGGCTTGAAAACTCAAGTAGGATTCAAACGAGGGCAGTGGTATCTGGGGACAGTTGGATACAAAGACTAAAGAGGAGGTAGAAGACGACACGTGGTGGAACAAGAGTGTTGTGACTGCAAAGAAAATTGGAGTTTTGCCACAGTGAGGCTTCTAAGCTCTTAAGCTATAAGACTGACACGGGTAAAGGAGACAAGACAAAACGGGAACTGGGGTATGATACAATGCTCACCAGTTATTCCCTTGATCAAGGAGAATCAAACCTTCATTTCCATGTCTTCAGTTTGCACTGGGTGTAGTTCTACAGAAGGATCAATCCTACCAGCAGCAGGTGTAGGCAGGGACAGCCCTATTGCAGATGGAACAGTGCTGGTCTCTGTAACCCATTCAGCTGCAAATTGCATCTTGCTCAATGCAAAAACTTGCTTTGGTGAGAGAAGGTGATGATTTGCCTAATGGCTTGAGCTTGAAATGGATGAAGGGGGATCTTTCCATTTGGTTAACAATTGTAGGGGATACTCCCAGTGTCTCTGGCTGCTGCTTGCAAATCCAGAATGAAGCTCCAGTGAGTGTGGCTGTTTGTGTGCCACTTCTGAGCTGAATCACCAGCATTAAAAACCACATTCAATGCTTTACTCAGAGCACGCATGGTATTTCTATAAGGGAAGTTACAGTCACACTGGGTGGAGGAACCTCCCTGTCTAGCTATGGGGAGAGTGAATACAAGGAAATGCTTGCGGTTCTGGACACGATGGCATCTTTTGGTATTTCTCTGCTATTTTTTGCACTGATGCATTTAATTTGGCAGTTAAGATTTTCATAGCAAACACTCTGTAAGATGCAAATGCTCTGCTCCAATATTTTATGTTTTGGAACGTTAATGGATTTTTTTTTTCCCCTCTCTGCTGAATGTTTCTTTTTCTTGTGGAGGTAAAGCTGTATGTGAACTGCATACTGAGGGGGCTGCTGCCCAACTGAGGCAGGCACACAGCTGCTTTTAGTGTTCCTGAGCATCATGAGTGGGCTTTGGGAGCTGCTTACAACCCCTTCTGTCCAAGGCTGGAGTGTGTTTTCCTTTTGCCTTTCATTAAGCAGTGTGCAACATGATTGTGATCACCAAAGTGTTTCTTAAGATTCAGATGAGGAAAATTACTGTTTATTCTGGGGAGCTGCCACATAGCACTGGAGAGGGACAGTGCTCTGCTTTACAATCTGCTATAATTGCCATCTCCTTTTTCTCCCAATCTTAGCAGTTTCTGCTGAGGGTGAGAAATACTTGATGCCCACAGTCTCTGTTCATATTCTCCCTTTAATGAGGCTTTTGGGATCTGTAAGGAATATTTTGCGGGACTCGGTAAGTGTGAGTTCCCATGTATTGTGATGAGAAGTGCATATTACTCAAATTTTTGTGGGCTTCATTGTATTGGCCTAAACTTTGACCCTGAACCACTGTGACCTAGCTTCCTGGCAACTTCTGAATCGAGGTCCTTTCATCCAAGCTATGTGATAGATCCCAAGCAGGAGCATGGAGTAAATGTGGTTTCTTATTCATGAATTAAGCCTTAAATGAATTGAGCAACACTGGTGTATTGTAAAAGGCAAGGAAAGATTGAAAAGGTCTTTTTAGAGGACCAGTGCTGAAGGTGTTTGGATTGAGACAGAATAACTTGGAGGAGTTACAGCTGGGTGGATTGGTTTATTATTTCTTCAGATTTTTAAGTCCTCCTTTCGCTTATTAATAAATTCTAGTCTGCTATCTTTACCTATCTAATTTTGAAGAAAAATAAAAATGATCTGTGGCATAATTCTTCTTTCTTTAGTCTTTGTTGATGAAAGGAGTGCTTACATGCAACTTATATAATGAAAGCTTCCAATGTGCACTATTTATGTTCTGTCTTGTCTATACTTATGCTTTCATGAAAGTGAAACTTGACTGAATATACTTTTCATTTCCTCTTCAGTATTTTGTTAATGTGCAACTGCAGTTTATTGACTTGGGAACAGAACAAAATGCAGCCCTAAACTAGTATTTTTGAATGTGAAATACTAAGATAGTCCCATTTTCTTTGTGTCACTGGGTACATGAAAGAACAGTAAATTTTAATTATTAAAATATTTCTATGCAGTCTGAGAAGTCCTTTGTTTGTCTTTCAGAAATAATGAACTGCTGCCATTTTTGTTGCTGGCTTCAATTGAAATTTTGGAGTGTTTGTTGCTCTAGGAAATCAAGGTCTCTCTCATGTGAAATACCTTTATCTCGGATGGTATTCTAGAGTGGCATTCTGTAGCCTCTGAATAAACCAGAGAAACCTTGGATAGTTAGAGACAAAGGGAAATACAAGAGCAAATGAACATCCATAGTCATTCATGTGCCTGTTGCTGGTTGTAAGTGCCTCTCATTTGCTTCATGGCTGGAAAGCCTCCAAACACATCTTGTCTCCAGTATCTTGGGCTGGTCTTGGTTAATGCTCTGCTCCTAGAAACTATTAAATCCTAGCCAATATTTGAATTAAGCCCAACTTCTCTTTTTCAGATAAATAATGTTCCCATCACAGATTTAGTGTCACATTTTCAGTTCAATTTGTGTTGCATTTGATACGTGAACTTGAATGAACAAGACTCCTCCACCAGAGATGGATTTCTCTGCACTGGAATGGGTCATTTTAAATTAATATTTCAGTTTAAATGTGTTTAAGTCTAGATAAGATGTGAACTTACATGTTTGAGAAGGCTATGAATGTATTTCAGTTACTGAGTCAGCACTGGCAGAAGGATACTTTTTAAAAATATATAAGCCCCCTACTTGTAGCTAGTAAATGGTTTGTGGTTTATTGGTGGGTCCTGTAGGTCTGTGGTATTCCCCTGGAGAAGGGAAGGAAGTGAATGCAGCTGTAAGACTGTGATCTTTAACAGGATTGTCTGTGCAGGCCAAGGGGGACCTCTGTACTTGTGCTATTTCTTTACCCCCTTTCCTTCTGACCACTATACCCAAACATGAGGTCAGTGGGCTCATACAGGGAGCCTTTGGCTTTAATATTTAACTGATGTGGAGTTTTGGTCAAAATGTCTTCTTTCTTTTCAACTATTTTGTATTATAACAAATAGTTAAATGATGTGAGAATTCTTTTAAGTTCAGTGTCTCAGCTGATTTACTGATGCAATACCCTGGGGAACCCTGAGTTTAAAATATGTTATTGCTGTCATTATAGCCCTATATTCCATCTATTTTCACGCTGTTCTTGATTGTTGTCTTTCCAGCCATTAGTGCCACACAAAGCTTTCCCTTGGGAAAGTGACCAGAAGCAGCCTGTGGTTGACATTAGGGACCTCTGGGGAGAAAAACAGAGAAATAGGAACTGACTGTAGCATGAACAATTTCATGATGAAACAGATACCTTGTGGAAAGTGGATTTTATTTTATTTCTTCCCAAGAAGTCTTCCCCTCTATTGCTGCTGCTGTAGTAATCTATTTGTTCATGGTGGAAAGAAAAACTTATGGTTTAATTCACAGAGACATGATTCTCAGAACTTCACAATTCTTTCTTTGGCTTTTGTTTCTGCCAAGTAAAGATGTAAACATCTAAAGATTTGGTGTTGTGAAAACATGGTGGTAATAAACCAAATTCATTATATTGACAACAATAATGCTCCTATGTGGGTATTGAAAGAGACAGTTATTTTACCAGGAATTAATCCCTTCTGCATCACCTTTACTTTTATTAATCAATGTGTGTCCACTGGTTGCTTCACTTGGTGATAATCATACATACATACAGGGAAGGAATGTTTCCTGTGCAGTTTATTTCAATAAACTATTGTGTATCAGAACAGAGGCTTGCATTCCATTGCAATTTAATTTTCAGCAGTTTGTCCTAAGAAAAATAGAAGATGAAATAGCGGAAATATCCAACTTCCATGTATCAGGAAATCATATGTGAAAGTGTTGTTATTGCTGGCTTAGCCCAATCTGCTCTTAGCCCTGAGTCCTTGTTACTGACATGATGAGACCGGATTTCATCCCGTCTACCTGCTGGGTGGAAATGCATGTCACAGCAGCATAGGCATCTGCTTCCTCTAGTTCAAAGCTTTGGCAGTGGTGTGTTTGATTCTTAAATTGGTCTTAGAAGTTGTTTGGCAAGTGTGTGCTTAGTCATCTGTATTTTTATTTTTGGTTCGTGTCACTCAGCAGCAGCTTTTGGTTACATTCTTTTTTTAAAAATGCACAGGTTTGCTTTCTTTTATAGTTTTGAATATCTCTGAATAGTTAAAACCCTGAACACCTGGATGGCAATAAAAAGTGAAGAAGCTTTTAAATGCATAAAGCTAGAATGATTGATACATGCAGCAAAACCTCCCCTTCCTTCTCAAAGAAAAGAAGATTTATGAATGGGTTAGTCATATTGGTGCAGATGGTCATATCAAAAATAACACCTAAGCAGGAACAAATATTTAAAGTGACTTTAACCTTTGTGCAATATAGCAGGTGCCTTTCAGCAAACTGAACACTGCAATAGCCAGAAAGATGTGCAACTTGCAGGTTACAAGATTGAGTGATTATCTGGTGCATAAAGGACTTGGTGCATAAAGTTTCAGAACTGTGTGCAAACAAGATAGCTCACCATCTTTCTGCTTGTGTTGATGATACAAATTTGCCTCTAAAATTTGGCCTCTAGGTGGTAGCTAGCAGGTAAACCTCCCTCTAGTAGTGTCTGACTCTAGAAGCAGCTTGTTCCATTATGTCTAATTAAATTAGACCTTTTGCATACAAGCCTTGCAAGAATGTTTTTCGTAGAAGGCAAAGCTCTTCTACATTGCAAGAGAATGTGAGAAGGTGTTGAACAAGCACAGATGAGCCAAGTAATGTGGTTTCTACTTGAGAAAGAAAAAATGCCACTGAGATTTTATATGAAATTAATTCCTCTTATAGTAACTCAGCTTCAGTCCCAGCTCAGTAGGGACAGAATGATGCTGATTGCTTTGCCTACTCAAAATGTCTCGGTCCTTTTACAAAGTTTAAGAATTGGGATTAGACCTAGTGCCAAATCTATTCTAGACTGTTACAATACAGGCTGGGAAGTAGATTATTCATTGCATCTATTATGGCTTTTGTATATACCTGTGACCAGTAATGAGTGCCAGGAGACTACTAGTTATTTGGGCTGGCCACTGGGGAATAAGTTTTGTCTTTCTGTCCAAGAGAAAGGTTGTAACTTGAGCAATGTATAGGGAAGGAGCCAAATTTCCCAGGTACTTCTTAGAGGAGAAAGGATTCTGGAATTGTAGTGAGTATAAACTCTGTGCTAGAACTACACATGGTAATAGAAAAGTATATTAATCTAAAAGTATATCTGGTAATAAAAAAAATGCACCGAGGGCTATGGGTTTGATTGCAGTTGGCAAACTGTTCAGGAAAAAGACCTGTTTGTGCAGAGCAAAGCAGAATGGGAACCTTACTACTGTGAAAATGTAGAGTGCTATAGCAGCACTGGTAAATTTACCAGCAAACTCTTTATTTTGCTTGTTTTATAACTTTTTAATAAACATTCATATTATTCATACTTAAACAGCTATGCATGCTGTCAGATAGGACCTAAAATACTTCCAAGAACTCTGCAAGTGTAATTTATTTTGCCAGTCACTTAACTAGGGAAAGAAAGACAGAAAAATTGTTATAAAATCTATGTCATTGCAAGAAATCAATGCCTAGAATGAATCTTCTTCTGGTTTTGTTCCCAGTGCTTACTACAATAATAATAATTTATAGGTAACATTGTTTTATCAAATATAAAATGAGAATTTAAAAGAAAGATGTGAAAACTCACTAAGTCAGTAATGGAAAAGGCTCAACTGGTCACCGAGGTTAAACTTGTATTAGTCACCAGCTGTACACTTCTGTGGGTGTAGGTAGAATTAATAAATCAATGGAGGAGCCACTTCTGAAACCTGGTATTTTGTAGCTGGGAAACACAGGGTATCTATGTGGCTAGCCTGACATGTACACTGCAAAAATATTTACAATAATTTAGAAGATCCTGATACATTTATGGCAAGATTATTTGCCCTCTCTTTTACTTCTGTCATCACTCTATTTCCCTGACCCACACTCAAAAATATAACAAAAAAACCCCAAACCAAAAATCCTACTGTCTGTAGATAACAGACCTCTTTTTACTTCTGCTGTCATATCACGCACATGGTTAATCATGAGAAGTTTCATCTTGCTTTGAGATATAATAAGGGCCATTGAACTCTGAAAATGTAATGTCACAAAAAAGAATGTGTTTGTTCTAATTCCTATTAGCTGTGATGCTGGCACTACAGAAGCCTCTGTACATGTTGCACTGTTTCATGTTTTATTGCAAACACGAGACACTGCTCATTAGAGAAATGGGAGTATCAAACCAGCATTTAGAAATAATTCTGGTGGAAACATTCACAGAATGTATTATCCATACATAAATAACACTAGTAGCATTATTCATTCTGGCAATATTTCCTAGTAAGAAATTAGCTCTTGAACTCTGTAACTAAGCAGGACTGAAAGGCAAAAATATAGAAATGGGTGAACTGCAAAAGAAAGATTATTTTTATTTAAGTAAACTTGCAGCAATGGGCACTGCCAGAAATGGTAACACACAGTTTACAGGGACCCTGAATGTAATACTTATCAATTAATAACTTGCATGTCAGTCTTCTGCAGCATTTTATAAGTGCAGCTCCAGCTGTTTGTGCTTGGGTCCTCTTAGCTCTTGTATCAGCCTGGCTCCATTTTAACACAGGATGCTGAAGACCTACCATGCTGTGAACAGCCACACCAGTTCTTCAGGAAAATAGTATGAAATGAGTCTTCCTTATAGGTTTTGGCTGCTGTTGTGCTATTGGAATCCCTAGTCCTGAGAAGATATAAAATAGAGATTCTGACCATACTGCAAGGTTGGGTAGAAATTCTTCTGCACTTCTCTGGGACAGCAAGTGAATTACCCTCTACAATTTTGGTAATTTGGAGCTGTCTGGGGAGATCCAGCAAGTCAGGCCTGTGGTAGGTGTAGTATGTGCCTGATAGGTAGACCTAGTTACTAAATTAATTTTTTAAGAACTCTATGTAGAAAAAAAGTTAGCAAGGTTATCTTGGTGGGAGGGAAAATTAAGAGATTAATAATCATTGTGACACAAATACAAACTGTGAATTTGTGCCTTGGAATATGAATTAATGGAATGTTATGTGACTGCACAGATCTGGATGCTGTGTATTATCTGTATTGATGATTTCTTCTGCTTTTTAAAAATTTTGGTACATTTATGTCAATACAATAATACTATTTATAAAATTAAGTTGATACATCAACTTCATTAACTTATCTACACAAGGTTTTGTTGTTTGTGCATTAGGGCTGTAATTTTATACTGTTTTCCATTACTGGAGTGCCTTCTTTTTGTGAACCCTAAGATTTCCTTCAAGTTCTGACTCTAGGAACCTGCTCCAGTTTGTTGCTTTTGATCTGACTAGCTGGAGCAGCTGAGAGCTTCAACCAAAATCAGCTTGGAATAAATGAATCACCTCTCTCTTACTTTCCAGGCAAGATTCTCCTTTTCCATGAGTTGAAAACAGGGGGAAATAAGTAAAACTGTAGTTCTTGTAATTATCTCAGCTTCAGCTGGACTGATTTTTAAGGAGTTAGAGGCAGTGAAATAGGCAGTCAGCAGAAAACAAAGTACCAAAAAGGGTGTTATTTGAGTTGTTCCACTGCTACATAACTTACAAGTTAATCAGTGTTTCTGAGTTCAAAAGAGAAGGTCAACATAGATTCCGATAAAGTTTATCTCACATCAGTAAGTTCAGAGGCTGGAGAGGGAAAGTGAATTGGACACTTCTAACTGTACAGTAATTTCCAAAAAAAATCAGTGAAGCAGCTGCATTATGGTCTTGGGGCACAGAACATGCAGTGGGTTACTTCCAGAAAAGCAGAGGCAAACAGGCCTGCAGTACAGACAGAATATTCCTATAGCTCCTTGTTTTCCTTTTCAGTTTGTCTCCCTCCTTCATTCTTCTGGATAGTCCCAAAAAGGTAAAATATGCGTGGGTGCACACACAATACTGCTATGACTGTGAAAGCAAATCTTGAGTTAAATATTTGAAACTCTTGATTACTTCTGAAGTTAAGTGGCTTGTTTAATTCAGATGAACCGAGCCTGGTGCTAGAAACAAAAACTGGTGAAATTCAAGGCCCATTAAAGGCAGAGGAATTTTCCCAGGCTTTTGCTAAAGGCCATTTCCACTTGCAAGTAGTCCACCTTGCTTGATTTATAGCATTGAGATTTGCTCTGTGATATTCAGTGGGACAGAAAAGATTTAATACTTGCAGAGCATCAAAATCTGTTTGAGCATCAGAAGAGAACACGATTAAGAACAGTTTTTTGGATGTAGCAGGAAATGGATAAATAGATGCAGAAGAGAATAACCTCTTCCATTACTGAGAAAAGACAACTACAGAAAAATCTGATCTCTTGCAGTTTGGGCATCCAATACTGAAAGTTGTCTTGGCAACAAATGCATTTCCCAAGTTTTTGTTGGGTTTGTTTGTTTGTTGGCTGGTGTCTTTTTGTGTGTTTAGGTTTGTGGTTGTTTTGTTGGGTTTTTTCTAGCAGGAAATATAGTTGATATACAAATGTCAGAATGATGTCAGAAAATGCAGAATGTCTGTTAGCTAACCCAGAGTTCATAGATTTACTTAGAAATACAGATCTGTAATAGAGACCCACTGGGGTGGGGGGTATGAGTCTGGGAGACACAAACTGGTTCTAATACATTTCATTTTTTTTTTTTTGGCCATGTGTAGAAGCATATGGGGAAAATACAGATCATTAAGAATATTGATATTGGCTAGTAATGCTGGAGGTACTGGCAATTCTCTCTTCATAATTATACTGTACATCTCCAGGTTTCTTGTCATATTTTCAGAGCTGTATATTTTAAGCTACATATATGACACGATCAGTGAAATGCTGAAATAAACTGAAACAGATTTGGTAAGGAAATTGCATTAGTTGGGATTTTAACTGCACTTACTCATTAGTAGAGAACTATCCCATAAAACCCAGACATTTTAATAACTGGACGTAGATTTCTATTGCTTAAGTCTGGAATCTATATTGTTCACCTTGCTCTGGAGATGTAATGATTAAAAATAGGAATTTTTTTTTTTCATGTTTAGAGGAAAATCTGTTGACTTTTCATTATAACAAAAAAATGGTCTCCCTCTAGTTGAACTCACTCTCCAGCTTCTTGGAAATGTACTTTCTTAAGTATGAAAGCTGATTCTGTCAACTGCTGATTTCAGCTTGCTGTCTGTATTATAGATGATGTTTCCTTTGAGTCCTGTTCTGGCTGTTGTAATGTGAAATTACTGGACTGCTTTTGTACACCTACCTGTTGTGGCTCAGCTGAATTCATTTGAATCAGCAGTTTGTAAATAAACCTCAGGTGGATCTCTAAACCTGAAAAGGTTTAAAAGACAAACTTGATTTCAAAATAATCTCCTATTTTCTCTTCTGTGTAACTTCAGCCTGTCATAGCCTCCAGAGAAAGCTGGTCAACCTGCAAAGCATTTTCTGCCTGGCTTTCAAATATCCTCTATCTTCTTGACATTCCTTAAAGCCATAAAGTGTACTTTCCCCTTTTTCCTGCGTGCCAAAATCCAGGGGCCAGCCCCACCAGCAGGGGTCAGGGAACGCCTGAGCTAACCCTGCCTCCTGCAGGGAATGGTGGTGTGGCAGCACTGAGACACCCGAGCCTGCAACCAATTTTGCACAGAAATGGACAGTTCTGTTAAACTGTCATATAAATGGACACTTATATACGTTAAACACAAAATATTTAAATTCCCTTCTTCCCGTAATACAGGTGTCTAAAAAAGATGCAGCCCCAGGGTTTATAATGTCTAAACTCACTCTTAGTTTGCTTTAAGAATGAATAAGAAGTCAGTCCATATCTAGGTTAATTCCACATGTTGCTTGGCTATGGAAGACATATGAGATGTGACTCTGTGTCATGTCCCTAACTTCAAAAGCCTTTCTCTAGATGTAGAGAAACAGATTTCCCCCCTTTCATTTTGAAGAATTTAAGTTCTGCAAACACATGTGCCTTACAAAAATCAGTCTTGAAACTCAAACTATTTTGCTGTTTGATGTTGGGAAGTATGCCTAGGACATGAAGGAATGGCATTCCAGGTCATCAGCTAATGTTCCCTTTTCCCTCTCTGTGTTTCATACAGATCCATCTCATTAACCTCCAGTCTCAGGAAGAACACAGATTTCCTGTGCACAAGAAAATAAATCTTTAAACATGAATGTATGTGCACACACACATACAAGTTTGCAGAGTATAAATATTTATCAATCACCAACTCTCTTTCCTAGGCTTTTTGCTTTTTTCTTTCCTTTTTTTTTTTTTTTTTTTTTTTTTTTTTTTTTTTTTTTCCCTAGTCTTTCCTTAGGAATTGCTTTTGAAGGTATTTTTATTAGTTATGTAATTAGCCACTTGTACAGTTAAAAGCAAACTTTCAGGTCACATACTGTATGTTTACTCTTTGGCTTTAGGAGAGCTTCATTCAGAAGAAATTGCTATTGTTTCTTTGCCTTCCCATGGGAAAGCTTTAGTTCTGGAAACCATTCAACAAATGCAAGGTATGCAAAGAATACTGTAAAGACAGTACTTGAGTATGCCAAACTTTTTTTTTACAGTCAGTAGTTACCAATTACTTTCTTCTCCCTCCCTCTCCTTCTTCTCCCCTGCCCTGGACTGTAGCAGCTTTTAAAGAGAATAAAATGGAAGGAAAGGAAAAAACCTTAGCTGATTGTGCATGACTACCTTGAGCATTCTTATGAAAAAGCCAACATCCAGAAATAGGGAGTTGTTACATTTTTATGCTCAAGTCTGTCATATCTCTGACTTCCAGTCAAATGGGTTTGTATTTCAAGCACAGGGAATGAAGACTGAGAATTCACTGGAGAGCTACAGATGCTCACAAAGGGCTTAAAATTGTTTTTCTTCAGGACAATGCTCTTTAGATGTTGTATCCAAAGTGAGCATTTTCCTGAATCTCTATCATAATATCATGAGCTTCCAATCCCTTTTTGATTATAGATTTAACACACAGCTGCAGAATCTAAAACATGTTGAATATATCCTCATCTTAAAATAGACTAAAATAGACTAAAAAAGTCTGGTGATGAAATTGGTGGCTTTCACAAGAACATGTGGAAGGGCTGAAGACCTAATGATGGTTCGTTCTTACAGACCTCACAGAATGAGGTGGCAATGTATGACAAAACCAGAAATGATAATTTTAGGCAACCCTAGGATTATGCCAGATGTGGGCATAATTTTTTGTGGGCATATTTTTGGTGCATTTCCAATGGGGATATCAGTTTGGGCAGGTAATTTCACATGTTCTGTTACTCTCAAGTGATCTTTTTAGTGGCCTAAATAATAATAATATAACCAGTATCTGGTTATTCATTTGCATAGGAACAAAGTCTTTAATGGTGACTGAAGGATTAATCTGGTTTGTGAAAGATATTATTTCAGTTCAAGTGGATATGTAAACTCTCTGGTTTGCTTTGGTTCTAGGGTGAATTTCTCAATTATTTAATCTTGTGTTATCATAGAGATAAGGCACTTACTAATGAAAATTCTGAACATACCTCCTGATGATAATTTTTGAACACTTAAACCATGAAGATATACACTTCCCATCTGAATGTAGTAGATGTTTTTTTTGGCACCTGTTATGTTAGGTTAACAGGGAGAAGAGCTTGACTTTTACTGGCAGAAAGCAGAATTCCCTGTAAAACTGGGGAAAATCAAACAAACTTCCAATTATTGCAGAGGATGCTAGAATGAAAATTTCTCAGAATTACACTCTTGTTATAGTATAAACCATAGCATGAAAATAAAATTGGTAATTACATCTCCTGGTATAAAACATTAGAATTCCATGAAAACCCACATGTTATACCTTGTCTGTTGATATGATTGTGATGTGGACAAAGGAACCCTTTGAACATAACAGGTAACATTTCCTAACTGCACCATGATGGTTTGGCTGGGAGAGATTGTCATGAGGAAGCACTTGGGCACCAAGGTTACATAAACTCTTTTCTATTTAAAGTCTTGAAGCTCTGCATAACTGTCATACAAGTGATGACCTTTCCTTCTGTTGTTGTATCCCAGCAGCTGAACTTTGACAGATTGCATGGGACACCTGCTTGCTTGTTAACTTCCATTTTCTTCTGTATGCACTAAAAAACCTCTTTGAGGAAAAATGCCCAAATTCTCAGGAAGAAAATTGGTTGCTGTGTGACCACAATTCATGTCATCTTTAGTTGAGTTGCTGGAGGTGACTACAACACAGCATCTGGCTTGTGCTGTGACTCATGTTCTCTTTGGCTTACTGTCACTACTTTTCATGAACTGCCTTGCCACAGCTCATTCCATTCTGTGCTTAAAATTAATAGCACTTTAAAGTGTGCAGGAACAACTTTCAGTAGTATTGGAAGCACTGTTCTTGACTTTGGCTGATCTGACCTCATTTAGCACAGAAGGAAATCCAAGAGCTGCTGCTCACCTTCAGGGAATATGCGAGCATTGCATCTCTCCTTGCCTTAAAACATTTGACTCCATTGAGTACAGACTTCATAGCAGTTTGGCCAAAAGAGCAAGATGGGGTTAACTGGGGCCAGGGGACAACCTGGGTTGTGTATGGGTTTCCCCAGCCAGGTTGTGCCTGGCCCAGGAGAAGGTTCACAGGAGTTACACTGCTACTGAGGGTTTTGTGGCTGCATTATCCAACACCTCTGCTAATGACTGGATTTTGCATTGCTCCTGGTCTGAATTTTATAGTCAGACTGAAGCACCTTATACCTTTTCCTTATCACTAGGACAGAATGAACTGCAAGCCTGGAAGGAAAATAAAGCAGAAGTATAATGAAGGTGTGGGTGTTTGTGTATATAAAGCAGGGACTCCCGTATCAAATGACCCTGAGGGAAAGCTAACCATTCCCAGGCAGAGGTGTGGTGGGAACTCAGATAAAGGTTTGCACATAGCCTGCAGGAAGAAAAGCTTAGAGTAAAATCTACTTTGTTTAAATTCATTGCAGTCTTGCAGCCTGCAGTGCTGTGACAGTCTCTGGCTCCAGAAGCCAGGCCCAAGATCTGCTTCCAGGCAGCCCCTGGTGGAACTCTCAGGGATGGGGTGCTCTGTGCAAGAGAGGCTGTAGCATCCTGTGAGCAGTGACATCTTTGCAGGAGTACGCTGCTAATTAAGCAAATTTCTTTAACTATTTGTGTGTACTGGTCTTTCCTCAGCTTGTGTGTGTTTTTTTGAGACCAAAGGAATCTTACCTCTCAAGCCCATATCAGCACTTGTGTTTAAAAACAGAGGAATAGAAAATGGAACCTTGCAATTTATTATGGTGAATGTTCATTTTGCCCATTAATTTAGGATATTCCCTTATTCTGAGGATATCCTTACTCTGAGGAAAAGAGCCTGCCTCCTCTCTTCCACCATTACAATTTTCTGGAATGCTTTGCTTTAATCATGACTGAAATAAATAAACAATATATCTGTGAAACATTCCAGATACTGAGGACCACATTGTAATGTAGTAGTTTAGGAGGTGGAGCAATAGCAATTGTTTCTTCTGCTTCCTATTAAACTAATTGTTACCAGTCCTCACAGGCTGTTATTATCCAAAGGTGGGGCAAGACAAAAGTATCTGCAAGGGCTTCTTTGGATACTGCATTTCCTTTTTGCCAAACATAGAAACTGCTCACACAGATCTGACCAGAGTTCTTTTAATCGGTATCTTATCATCAGTACCCAAGTTATAGACCAGTATGAAGTACAGCAGGGTTTTATGAATGGAGCCACATAATGAATTTGGTTGTTTGAGCCTGAGAAATTATGTGAAGCTGCTGAACTGGAATTGCAATAATCCAGAACATGCATAGAGTTTCCTGCTCCCATTAACACTGGGGTTCATTGTGTTAGGATGCACAAAGCTTGGGTCAACAATTTTTATCTCTAACATAGTAGAAGAGATTCAGTCATCCGTTTGCCTAACAAAAAATCATTTATAAATGAAATGAAATACCAATGGTCAGTATTTAGGAAATGTTTTTGGCAAATGGGAGGTCATGGTTCAATTCACTGGAATCCAGCAGGGAAGGGAAAATGAGTTTGATCTTCAGCAGTGTGGCTGACCACCAAATAGAGGGGGTTTAGGGTTAAGGCACACTCCATGCTTCCTTTTAAGCATGTTTTCATTGTAAATAATAATAAATTATTGAGAAGTATTATATATTTTGTCACAATGATGCTCTTTAAGGAGTTGTAATCTTTGTTTTTAATCTGTTGAAATGCTCTGGTATTTAAAGTGTTGAAATTCAGATTTCAAAGTTCTATGACCTACAAATAAGTGGATATGCAGAGCTGGAACAGAGGTACACCTAGTGAAGTATAGAGATTCTGATGGTGGATGCTTAAGAAAGAGGAAAAAAAACCATTTAAGCGTAGTAGTGGTATTCTATCAGAATGCACTCCTGAGTCAGAGAAACAAGAAATTTTTCCTTTGCAAATATTTCTGCTCACATTTATTTTTTTGAACACGTGCAAACCCTTAGCTTCAGTTCTTTCCTATGGTAAAAAATTCCCCTTAAACACAGCTGAAACACAGTGTATGAGGAAATATTTCCTTTTGCTCAACTTTAATTTGTCACCTGCAAGTTTCATTTGTTGCTCTTAGGTTTTGTATTGGTAGCTACAGGGAGTAGTATTTTGCTGTACACCTTTCCCATGCCAATTGTGATTTTAGAGACCTTAACCACACATCCTTCATAATTCCTGTTTTCCAGGAGAAGGACTCATGGACTGTTATCTTGCTCATCGTGTGGAAGCTGTTCTATACCCTTGACCATGACTGTTACTTTTCTTTTTCCATTCTACATTTTATAAGATGGGGAAACCAAACTTGCAGTATTTGACTTATGGGCACAGCACGGACTGCTTAGCAGGGAATGATTTTTCTTTCCTAATATCTGCCTACAATTTGTTTCCTGACTATACTGGTAGACATCCAGAGTCTGCATTATGGCTGATGTGCTGGGATGAACTCACTGCCATTTGGTGAATTACTCAAGAGGTTCTTCCTACTGTTTACCCTAAATAATGTTGTTCATCTCTGTTTCCTACGTCAGTTTCCTCTGCTAATAACCCCCACATGTGCACGTGTCTAGGGTAGTTACAAAAAGCATAAGTGTCATTGTGAACTGTGGTGTTTCCTGTTCTGAGGTGTTTACTTACAGCTAAAACAAATGCCTAACCCATGGGACTCAGCTGCCATGCATGGAACACTGCACTGCTTTCTTACTTTTCCATTTCCATCCTCCTTTCCTAGCTATGTTGTATGTGCAGGTCCTCTAGAACAGGGATCTTGCCTCTTTCTTTAGCCCTGCAGCCACAAAACAATAAAATAAAATGTAAAGTGAAATGATAATTAAGCTGGGCTAATGTAATTCTGATATGAGGTACTAAATAAATAAATGTTTTTTAACTAAAAATGATGAAAGAAAAAGTGTGTTTATCCCATAGCCTTTGCTCACCAGCATTGCTATTAGTTTTTGCAGTTGAGAAGCAGTGAGAAGAATGATCAATAACTATCACCTTGGTCTTTCTGCTTAGGCTGATGCCAAAGCCACTTTTGCTGGTAATATGGATGACTGCCAATGGGAACTGGCTTAAACCCTCACACTTGCTTTACATAATTCATTGAATATTTATGCCAACTACCAAGATCTCGACATCATCTTAGAGATAAAAGAACCTATTGTCCATGCAAATCTCATGGTGAAAATTATTTCTTAGTGATATAATATCTGGCAATTGCTCCTACAAACTATACCAGATGTACTTATTTGTTGCTCTTTAAGAAATGTCTTGCAAGCAGCTTCCCTGCTCTTATATATGAACTTATAACATGCCTTGCAGAAACAATTCTGCTATATAATTGCATTCTATTAGTAACCCTATTAGATTTGCATCTCTTTGAGGGCAGACTTAGCCTAAAATTAAGAACCTGCATGAGATTCAAATCTGTGCATTGAGACAGCAAAAACCTTTTGAGACCACAAGGAGGGGAGAGAGTGTTACCTTAAGCAAAAAATTGCTCACTTGCCCCCTCCTGATCTTCATATTTCTCTCCTCCCATAAAGCCAGACTGTTCTCTGAAATGTAGTTCTGTGATTTTGCTGTAGGCAGCTGGTAGAGTTACAAGTAAATTGCTGCTTTCTTCCATACCTGTCTTTCAGATAAGTTCACATATTAGAGTAGATTAAGATAAACAATGGAGGCTATTAATGAGAGACAGGAAGGATAGTGAGGGGAAATCACATATGAAAATTTTGCTGCTACCCCCTCCCTCCCCTTATCTCTTGTATTTTACTGTGGCACAAATATATGCAAAGAGCATAGCACTAGGTAAGTGGTGAGAATATTTACTTGATAACAGGTAGACAGGAGTTAGTTATTAAAAGTACTCACTGCAATGAATACCATTCCACATAAAAGGATCTTAATTTGACTATCTTACAAGTAGAGATCTCCATGAATTTATAAGTTTTTCAGCTTACTTCCAGTTATCTGGGAGGAGACTTCTTTAGCACAGTTGCTAAAAAAAATTTAAAAGTATCAAGTAGCCAACTAATTTCAGACCCTAGCCTGAAGTGTTCTTTTCTCTGGATAAATATCACTTGTATATTGGTGAATTTAACTTTCCTATAATACTAGCTTAAATCCTCAATTTATTCCTTTGTTTCATTCTTTCACCTGTAGCTGAGTTTTCTACCTGCATTAAATTAATAATAAAATTAATATAAATTAATAATAAAAATATTTGAACTGATGCACTTCAAAGTAGAATCTGAGACCTTGGAGAACAAATAAGATATGTGCTCTTAGCTTGAGAGGATTCTCACTTTTCACCTATGGGGTTCTTTAAATTTTGGAAGATTCTGTGAAGGAGGAAAAGTAGTTGAATCAATTACTGTAGCCTAAACCAAACCAAATCTAACATACCTCAAAAATCCTACTGCTTTAAAAGTAGTAGTTGTCAAAAGAATTGCTGTTTCATTTTAATATTTATTGTGTTAATGAAATTTCCAGAAACAAGACTTGATTGGGGTTACAAAGTGAGACATTAGCTTTTGTCTTCATTTGTGTCTGATTCCACTGTTGAAAGAAACTGCTGTGACTGATCATTTCCCTGCGACCTCCCTGGACAGGATTCATTGCAGGGGTGCAGCAGTAGCACTCAGACTGTCACATGTTCTTTTCTGTGCTGAAGCTCGTAGTCCTGTTTATTTAAGTGTTTTTTTTTGAAATGGCCTGAAAACCCTGACAACGTGTCTGCTTACAGATGCCTGTTGGGGAGGGGGTCGAGCAAAACCAACTGCAACTTCACAAGCCAATGGCAAACTGGAAAATGTCCCTTCTCCCCAGTATCCAGGAGGAAGTACTTTGTCAGAGGTGGCAGCTGCAGTAAATGGTCAGTCCAGTTAGCCAGTGTCCAATGAAGTCCATACATATGGAAACAGCCTCTTGCTTGCCTTTAGGGACCTGTATAAATGAAACCTAGAGGTAATAGTTTCCAGTCATAAAGAAGCCTGACATTCAAATCCATTTTTCTACTCTGTGTTACAGTAGCTGAAGTTTATTCATGCTGTTGTCTGAACACCCAGAGGAATGAGAGATATATAACTGCAGTAAAGAATTAGCTACTTATCTGTTATTCATGCTTTTTGTTTTGATGAATTTTTCCATTAATATATTGACAAAAGTCCTGAAGCAAGGTTTTTTTCTCTGCTGTGCAGCCTTATTTTCCTGGCTTAATTAAAAAACCAAACAAATCTCCCACAAAAACGAAGGAAAAATCTTCCATACTTCAATGGTAGCTTTGCTAGCTCTTTTTAAAAATGGCAAATTTTGCTACCAGTTTGCAAGGAAATGCTCCAATACAAAAGATTGAAGGAGCTTCCTTTTCACCTGGCAAAAAAGCAAAACAGCTGGTGAGGGGAGTGTAGGATGTGTACATGAAAAAATAACTAAACATTTTTATATCCAGTTGGGCCAACAGTGATATTTGCCTACTTGTGAATAGATATATGTTCATCTATAATAAATGCAGTGAAAAGGTAACATACACTGTAGAAATAGCAGTGTACAAGTATCCCTAAATTCACAGTTGTTGTTTGAATAATCCTTTGCTCTTTGAGTTTCTCAGTTCTTAGTCTGAAAATGATGATTTCAAATATTGAATTCTTGTTTGTGAGTAGATTCTGAGTACTCTGAACAGCATGCCTCTTCAAGTTTTTACAGTCTAGAAGACCAAAAGACAGTGGCAGCTGAGAAGGGCATAGCAGAAAACATTTGCTCCAATTTTGAACAGTGAAAATTTGTCTTCTAAAGTAGTAAAGCATGAGTACCACACCAGCTGCATTCCTTGCTGGTAAATTATACACAACTTACCTGCCTAGCAGTTTATTTATAAGGAAATGTAGATGCTTGTTTGGTTCTTTAGTGAGAGATATTCATAGCACTGATAGCAATTCAGTAATTTGAAATATTTTTTTTCTAAGATGAGCCTTTTCTCTACATCCCTTTTCCCCCTAGATTGAGTTTCTTGTGAAGTTGTGTGATGGGACATGCTAGGTCTTGACTTTTCACTGTAAGCAGTTCCAGTAACTCAAGCAGCCAGTAGTTCATGCTGAAAAATGCAGGAGCTCAGAACTAATGTCTGGCACTGATTTATGGTGATGAAAACGGAAATTATGATGAAATTCAAGAAGATGACTATTGGACAGTTACAAAGACATTTTATTAACTGAGTGCTAGTTAACTGAGGCTGGGCCTGTAAACCTATACCAAGATAGGCTATGGAGTGTGAATTGAAGCATGGAGATTGCTGGCTGGCTTTTCAGGCTGAATGTCAACCACTTCTCTGCATTTCAGGCTTGGGAACCATGGGGAAGACAGTTGTGCAGTTGTGCTCTGAAGCATCTCTTGTGGCTGGCTGGCTGCAGTTGTATTTAACTGGAAGTGTTGCATAGCTGTAGAGGGGCTTTAGTGATCAGCAGCAAACTGTTCTCATTACCTAAGGAAAATAAGTGGGAAAAGGTTTGTGGCTGTTAACATCATTCCCATTCACTGGTGGTTTATTTGTCATATATACAGTGAATCCCATTTAGCTTTCTGGTTACTAGGGATAAGATTAAAAGTTTGAATCTGTTATATTTGTATCTCTTGGATAAAGTTAACACCTCCAGTAGATCTTAAAGAAGATCTGAAGCCTATTCTGGGCTCTCAATCAGAGATCATAGACCACAGACTGACATATAGTGATGAACTGCATACATTGCAGTACCTGATATGCCAGTACTGATCCTACTTTACACTCCAAGTACAATCTGAGAAGCTAATGGCACTGACAACTCTGGTATGTTTACCTGAAAGTCATGGGGGCCAGTGATAAAACTAGCTGCCTGAAGGATGGAAGGACAGACAGCCCTGGGGACTTTTTATGAAATCCTTAACACCAGCAGTATTCCTAAGTGATTTTTTTTTTTCACTATTAAAAAAAGTAAAGCCCACAGATGCTATTTAGGTGACCATTGTTTTGGACAACTGTATGTGAAGCAGAAAGATACAAGACAATAATTAAAGGAAGAGGTTACACCCTTTTAAGTTGTGGGGTTTTTTAACTGCGAACTCTTTCCGTAGTAAATGTAAGCATTGTAAAGAATGATAATGATTGTCCCCTTCCCTTTAGACTCTGTCCTACACAGAGGAAAGCAGGAGTGTCTTACAAGGGCCTCTTCCTTTCCTGCCTCTCTGGATTACTTGACAAAGATGAAATCCACCCTTGTTTGAGAGGATTTGGAAACGTGGCAAATCTTGTGCTATTTGTGTGCATCAAGGTGAAATCACCTCAGCTCCCTTACCTCTTCAGTGTGCAGTATAGTTATGGTCACTGTTGGCCCATATGACTTAAGACCAATGCTATATAGAAACAGGAGGCCACAGTGGCATAGTTCTCTGAAACTACTTTTGAGTTGCTCTCTTTGCAGTGGCTTTTATGAGTAGTCTTCATGAGGTTCTTGCAAAACCCAGTGAAATATTTCTGGTAACCGTGTCTCTGGCACCAACATAGAATTCAACTCATTTGTTTTTCAAAATGCCAGCTCATGTTACAGTGGAATTGAGTATAAAATATCTATCTGTCCTTGGTTTTATTTTACAAGCCCAAAACTGTTTAGCTTGCCTGTGCATTGTGGTCCAACTCATTGTGTGTTTTGGATTGTCCAAATTTAAATGTTGGCTTTTTTAAAGGTACACTATTTAGATGATTTAGGATGCTTAGTGGCATGCATACTAATTGTAAAAAAATCCATCAGATATTACCCAGTAGACTAGACAGGCTCCTTCAGGGTTGCTATGGTCCATCAGGTAAATACATACTTTGGAATGTGTACTAATGTCAAAACCCATGAGTTATTTACCCAAGAGATGCTGTTCCAGTATAGTACATGAATGTGTATCGAGGGGCTTTTTTTAACAGCTGATTTTTCTTTTTTTTTTTTCCCTCTTTTTTTTTTTGATTTTTCCAGATTGAGAAGGCTGTATCAACTTTGAGAAAGCTGCCATAACCATTTATTGCTAAAATACACATTTTCAAAGCTAACACATGTGCCAAACTGCTAAACCGTGTGCTGTTATTAATACGCTTTTATATAGCACTGTAATGTTGCATATAACAACCTCTGGAACCAGGTTCCTAATAAGCCTATATATTTCTGTAGTCAGATGTAAGCTGGCTTTGTTTTCCTGGTAATTGAACAGATGGATTGTTGTTGCTCACTCCCAAACACTTTGGGTAGTGCCAGGCTCTCATCTTAATTCCTCAGTGTTGCTGAAGTTCTTGTGAGACATCAGAAAACCATACAAATAATGTATCATACATAATATAAACTGTGTTTTCTGTACATTAACCACTTCATCTCTGCATCTGGGGTAGCTGTAGACTCTTAGCTTTGTTTTACAGCTAAACCTGTGGTATTTAGAGATTTAATGACTCGTCCAAGTTTAACCAGCCAGTCCCAATGTGGGCATTCAAGTTGTTTTCTCAAACTTCCTGGGCATTCTCTACATTTTGCTTCACCTCTCCTATTTTCTAACTACAGATGCATGCAGGCAGACAAGAGGCAACTTTCTGTTCATGTTACTCAGCAAGGTCTCAAAAAACATTTTCGGAAAGCATTTGAAACAGAAGAGTATGGACATTTAAGTGTGCCCTCTGAATCTGGATATCTTTTATCTGAACATTTTCAGTCTCTATTTTAAGACCAGATGCACAGTGAAGGACTGTGCAAGGAGATGTAGTCAAATGTGGGCACCATAATCTTTTTCCTCTTTGATTTTACTTCCATCTCAACTGCCGTGCCCCTGCTCTGATGTCTCAACACATCCCTAGTGGGCACCTTATTTATGAAAGCTCTAGCATGCAGCTCCATTTTAATGGACAAGCTGCAACACCAGCTGTGGCAGAGCAGGAAGGGGAAGAGGGTCCAGGGTGAGTGTGCTGCTGCAGCTTTTTCCATAGGAGTGCCAAAAGCCTGGCTATATTAGAGCACTAAAGCCAGAAGGTCATTAAATGTGTGTGCAAATTCCTCTGTTACACGGTTATCTTTATAACTTAGCCCTATCTATAGATGGCGGAACTATGGCTTTCATTCATGTGCCAAGAATATACTTCAATAATTATAATACCACACTCATAAAACCCAATTGCAATGTGCATGTAGAGCTTAGCTAAAGCTCAGTAGATGGAAGCATGATTAGAGCCCCAGCTGCAAAGGGAAAAAAATCTGTGATATTTGAAGTACAAACCAAGGCTGATGGTGTTATTATGCTGCATGTTCAAAGTGTCATTACAAGCTGGTAATTTATGTTTTGCATGCTAACTGAGCAGCCTTTCTTGTGTGTGTTAGTTTGAACGACAATGCATTTCTTCATATGGGAGGAAGCAACAAAATAATAGAGTGAAATTAACCAATCAAAATCATGGTAAATAAAAGTCTCTCTCTCTTTCTTTCTTTTTAAGGCTCAAGAGGCAGCTGGCACTCTCAGGCTTTGTTATATTGAGGAAAGAGAACAGCAAACTGCATGCAGTATAGAGTCAGTCTCATTGAAACTAATGGCATGAATGATCTCACACTATTGTAGTAAGACGAAGATTTACTGTGCTTAGGAGAGAACCCATATTATGGAGAAAAGCATCGATCTACTTCCACATTTTATTCACATGAACGACAAACAAGTTATTCACTACTATGCAGTTACATTCAATCCCTTAGTGTCTAAGTCACAATGCCTTCCAAGTCCCTCACTTTACAGCTGTGCAGAGCACCTAGCCAGTAACTACTTATCTCAAATTTACAACAAGCAGAAAAGGTTTATTAGCCCCTCTTAATTGACCAGGTTACAGTTTAGACTTCTGTTTGCTGGACGATTTTAGCCATAACCTTTGGTTCCTGCAATAACAACCATTAATAATGTCCTATCTCTCCCTCTATCTTTCACATTGGTCATGAGGCAGATGGAGAGAGAAGCTGTGAGTTCATTGCAAGTTTGACTTGTAAAATTAGATCAAGACATTTCAGTGGCCCATGCATCCTCCTTCCAAAATCCCAATGTCTGCGTTACATGCAAGCAGAATGCATGTAAAACCAGCAGGGATAAGCTAAAATTAATGAAGCTAGCAAAGGCAAGGAGAGATATTCAGTGCAGTATGGAGGCTTTGTTCTTCACCTTTCTGCATTCATTGGCTAATGCTACCTGATAACTGAAAAGAAAGGAGAAAATCTGTAACCTTGTTATTGCAATGGAGGTATCATAATGGCAGCTGTTGGAATGGAAAATGCTAGCAAATTGTTTTTCTTCTGCTTATATTTCTTTATCTCTGAGAAGTGCCCAGATAATGTTGAAAAGTAGTCAAAAAGTGCATAGATAAATCATATAGAGAAGACATTTGTGCTTCAATTCCCTGATTCTGTACTTCACAGAATCTGTGCAAGTCCTGTCTAACCATAAGAGGATGCTCTTGTTACATGAACTTTTCAGGGTCCCTGCCATTGTCCTCATCACCTTCAGTGTAGCCTTCAAGGCAGTAGGTTGAGGATCTGGCTGGGAAACCTCCATCAGGTACTACCATTCCTACCTATTTTAATATTTTTTTGAGAAGTATGAAATTGATCTATAGGACACCTTTAAGTAGGACATCTCAGTCACCTTTGAACCCTTCCCATTTGTGCATACCTGTATTTCAGGTGGTATCATTGTAGCTCCACTTGTACAAGACTTGCATAGTTGTCTTGTCTTCATAAACTCTGTTGCACATTTCTTGATTGCATGCATTTTCTATAATCTCTAAATATGACACACAAAGACTGCAGAAAACCATTGCTTTCTGGAATTGTATCACACCAAATCTATAGCTACTGGTCATTATATAAATTTATGTTTATTCTTTACTCTTCACTTTCAGGTCAACTATATTTCTCAGGGAGTACTTCAGTTTTCAAAATGGTCAGTGTTTCATAATGTTAAATGATTTGTTCCAAAGAAATTTGTGGGCAAATCAGGGGCAGAGTCTGTCTTTGAAACCTTTTTCAAAGCATTACATTAAGTGGTTTAAGCTAAAATGAAAAATCATCAGATGTGTTGGTTAATTTTAAAACAGCACTGCAAAGGACTGGATGTAAATGTGCTGTGGAATATCACTTAAATAGGGCACAAATTACCTGTAACCTTTGGGCATATAACTGAAATTAAACTTTGCAGGGGGCTCTACATAAATCTTAAATTAATTTTTAATGAATTCTGCTATCGTGGATCTTTCACAGCTTTTGCTGTCCTTTTAAACATGATAGTTCTTGCCATTTGATTACAGGAATTAGTTTAATTATACATTAATGCCAAACATATGATGAAACACAAATATACATTCAGAAAATTTAAATACAAATTCTTGCCCACTCAACACAAACAGACTCCTACTAGATAAATGCTTCTTCATAGGAACTGCCAATTTTATAATTCTAGTCTTATTGAGAGAACTAGCATACCTGTGTGCCAGGGGTGGAATATTCTTAGCTTCTGTGTTCTTTGTATGTTTTCCATATGTATGTCATTTATTTGGCTTCTTTAGATGACTGCCATAGTTATCTAGAGATGAGTCTATGTGTTCCATTTCAATTTCTCTTACCTCTGCTTTCTTTTATTGGTTGTTTTCTCTTTTTCTAAAATTACCATCTCGTTCATTCTGTTATTTTCATAAATTTGATTCTTATTGTATGCTTGGAAATGAGGGTGCATGCTTGCCCTGGGTCTGCTTGCCATGAGCAATCTGGCTACTACTGGAGCTGCCCAAGCCAGATGAAGAATAAATAGAGAGTCTGCTCTGGAGAAACGGGTGGGATATGTGTGGGCTGGGTCAGCCAGTGCCCACAGCACAGGTTTACTCTGGTGTCTGCTAATCATCAGCTGAGAGAGTCCAGGAGGTCACCTCAAGTCCATATCCCCCCTTTGCTGTTGTTCTCCCTCTAAGAGCTCTGAGAGTGTTAATGGTTTCTCAGCAGCAGTCGAAAGAAAGAAGAGAGATAAGAAGAGCACATGGGTATTATTCAGTGTGGCAGTACACGTGTGAATTGTTTTCTCAGGCTATCACTTAGCACTCCTGCTACGATCCTGTGCAGGAGGGTTCTTTGGATGGAGAGTAACTGATACCTTAATGCTTCTTGCATTTTTTGGTTCATGAACCAGAACAGGCTCCCTTGGCTTAATAGAGAGTAAACCCCCAAAACATGACTCTCCAGTCATTCTTCTCTCATGATGCAGTCCTGTGTTTAATGCCACATCCAGCTACCCTTCACAAAAATGTATCTAAGTTTGCAGAGTAGGAAGAAGAGATTTTGCTAAGATATAAAATGCATTTGATGTGCTAAAAGAGTGAAAAACTCTACAAGCAAAGAGTGTTGACATATCTTATCTCAGTTGTCAGAAGTGGCTTGTGAAATACACCGAGATGAAATCCATGCTCTACATATGGACAGTACAGGCATTTCTTGAACAGATTCAGAGCCTTCAGACTTTCAAAAGGTGCTTGCTGTGACAAATATAAGTAGGGTCTTCCTTGTCTTTAAATTTTTCTACTTATTATTTCTGTCCTCTCAACCTCCCTGTTCTCCCCTTCTTTCTGACAGACTGATTTTGCTGCCTTTCTGTACGTAAAATAGTTGTAAGCTATCAGGGAAATGAAGTGGTAACTTGTAACATCCATGTTTTGTTGTTATTTCTGACTTTTTCCCTTAGAGAGTTAGGGAGTATCTGAACACAATATCCTTTCCAAGCACTATCTTAGGATGGAAAAGCAGTCCAAAGGACAGTGGATTGAAGGGAAGCAGAGAGACACAGAAACTAACAAAAAAGCATTAGATAGGCACGCAAGTGTAAAGCTGAAGTTAGGCCAGTGCCAGTTAATGAGTTTCTAATAAGGTATGCAGATGGTATCCAGGAGGGCTGTGCCTGCAGGGAGTGTAGGTCCCACTATGCACCAGCAGCTTAATGAAAGAAGATGCAGAAACATTTGTGTGACAAATGGTTTGTTAAACCTGGTGCCACTGGTGAGGAAAACGTTCCTTTGCCTCCATCATTTAATTAAAAATGTTCTACTTGGGTAGTTTGTTCTTCATAGGAAGTTGGTTCTACACAGGTAGTTTTTGCTGTGGGCTTTAAGATGTAAGATACTGGCATCTGTGCATGTGATAGCTGACATTGCATCAACAACTTGCCTGTTCTCCAGTGTGCCCAGGCAGATCTTTCATTCAGGACAAAGAAAGTGTGGTTTGTGTTAAAGATATAGTTTGACTTTCATAATAAAGCAAGTTGTGAATGATGAATGAAAGCACTTATTGAGCTGAAAGTACACACACCAGATTGAGCAATGTTGATCTTTGTGCAACTATCAGCTGAGTAAGAGAAAGCAGGGACTGAATTTTTGACTCTCTCAGTTTGACCTTCATTTTGTACGTTTTTTAGCTGCAAATTAACACATCCAATTGTTAGGGAAATGACTCCTGAAATTTTGCCTGTTACTTAATGGTTCAAAAAAAGCAGATAGGCAAATTGCACTCACAAAAAGTAAGGCCAGACTTCTGACAAAATAAGCAATAAAGTCCAGCTGTATACATTGTTATGCAATCAACATATGCAATTATTCCAATTGTTCATTTAAAGGGAAAGATTCACAGTCCCTGGCTGACTGAGCCATTTCTCCTCCCTCTTCCTCTACCACCCTTTAATATTTTTTTTTTTACTACAATTCAAACACTGTCTTTTAGGGGATTATTTACCATGAAGAAATACCTTGATTGAAAGTCAAGCTGAATCAGATTTTAATTTACAAGGAGTGTTTGAATCAGATTTTCAAATGGCATAGCAACACAAAGGTAATTCACAGAGGCGTGTGTTTAAAATAAGGGGCTAGTTTATAGGAAAATCCGGAATGTGGGCTGGAACGTGTTCCAGAATTCCACCCTCTTGTCCTGGCTACACAAACAATGTGACCGAGGCCTGCCAAGAGTTGTCATGTTTAAATAGAGAGAGAGAAGGAAAGTGGCAAGAATTCCCTCGGCACCATAATCCCTGCAGCCTTGCTACTTAGCACTTTTAAGAGAAAGGCAGATTCAGGAAGCAAGAATAAGACATAGCACACTCCATCTCTTCTCTCCAATAAACACTGCTTAGAATTCCATCTAATCTGGGAGAATAAACATTTTCGAGGCTTTTCTCTGAACATTTGATCTCGGTGACTAGAGCAGATCATTTTAATTTATTTTTTTTAGCCCTCTATACTTTTCCACTCAATGTTGCAGTGTCAGCTTTGCACATCTTGCAGTCCAAAACATAACTTGCAAACCAAATCCCGGGGTCTTTACTCAGATGAAATCCTGTGAACTTTAGCAAGATATTGGCTTTAGAAAAACTACTGGGCTTGGCATCCTAACTGCTGCTGAGCTGACAATTACGGGAAGAGTTAAAGAACCTACCACTAAGAGGATGATTGTTACATAGGGGAGTCTTAGGCTATGTTAAGCTAAATTCCTCACAAGGCAATTTCAATTGATGGGCTTTTGTAGCCACTCAGTCAGAAATGAATACATAATGCACTGGCACAAAAAATGTCCATCCCACAAGGAGGCTGGCAGGTACCCCCATGTTTTGAGGTACCTAGGTTTTTATGAACCCTCTGCCTCATTTCTAATGGAAATTAAAGGACTTGTTTTATGGTCCCCTCTAAATGCTTTTATAAATGGATTGGCTGCCCTTTAGCATTATGCAAACCGTGTTTAGGGGATATAGCAGGAATTCTTTTTATGGGCTATGGCAGTGAATGGCTGGACATTTGACATTTTCCTTTTAATGTCCTCCAAAAAGATGCACACCACACCACAATTCCCCCCTGTTTTCTGACCTACACTGTAGGTTCACCTTCAAAATTTTATCACCTTTTTCCATTAATAATGTCAAGCTGCTCAGTGATGTACTAAAGGGCCAGAATACTCTCACAAGCAGAAGGTTTTAATACAGAGTCTCTTGCAAGTGAGTGTGGAACTTCAAATTCATGTAGGGACAGTCTGATCTTTTCCTCTTGTTTGTGCCTCAGTTTACATGTATCTTCAGTCTCGCCTGGGGTCTTGAGGTTGCTGCTATCTTCTAAATATTTGCTTTTTTACTGACTTCTTAATGGAGAGGGGAGGAAATCTTTGTTTGTGATAGCTTTCAGTCTGAAGTTATTGTTAGAACAGGTACTTTTGCCTTTGTTTTTTCATCTCTAAAGTGGGAAAACTTGTAGCCAGCTTCCCAAAAGCTATTTCCAGACTAATGCCACTAGTGCAGTGAATTATGAGATGCTGAGTAAAAGGCAATCAGTATCCTAGTGCTGCATAGCTGCTCATCTCCAGGCCAGTTTTTCCAAGGAGCTGAGTACTCAGCAGTTGATCTCGACTTCCAGTTCAGCTCCTAAAGGAAATGCCAAAATAATCAAAACTTCTGCTGGATGCTTAGTGCTGCAGGGAATCCAGTCATCTGATTTGGAGATGCACGTGGGCAATTGAGGAGTTCTGAATATCTGGCCCCTAACAGCTATAGTTAAGGTTGGCACATCCTGACACAACAGGCGTATTAAATATTTTGAAAGGCTCTGCTTTCATTTCATTCTGAAAACCAGGGTTTAACATACAAGCCTTGAAACCTATTTCCTTCTCATTTTGCTCTCTGGGAGACCAAAGTCTCCTATTTATGAACTGAGCAAGCAATTACAGCCTGCACTTCCCCACCCAGTTCTACCAATATGCCTGCATCCTGGCCTGGGGGGTAGGAAGTAGTTTGTTCTTTGTGCCTGATCAGTCCTTGGCCTCTCTCCTCGGCTATCAAGCAGCAGTTTTTCTCATGCAGCACTGCCAACTGGTAACCAAATTGAAGCAATTAAACGTCTTTGCACATGTATCATATGGTAATGACTTGAGATTGTCAAGCAAAAATCTCTACAACCCATTAACAACATTTTGAGCTAGTCAGTACCCCTCAAAATAACTTTAAAGTATTTTGTTGGCAGTTGATTATGTCTTAATCTTCCTCTTTTAAAACCAAAGTGCAGACAGTGTTACACAGCCACCCTCATAAGCACTTGAAAATTCATTGCCATCCATAACTCTATTTCTGGTGTGTTTATAAACAACACTGTTTCAAAGGATCAGAGTTTTTCTGCTTTGCCATTGTAACTGGAGCAAGTCAGATGAATTCATAACACGGAACTGGAGCCACTCATAGGCTCTTGCTTGTGATAGCTTTGAAGTTGTTTGCATTTGTTTTGGAAAAATGTACATTCCAAGTGATCAAACCCTCAAATATTTGTTAGGAAGAACCTTTGTTACGCCTGTCCTCAGTTGTGAAAGCACCTCATGCTTTCACAAAAATGATATGTAAGAATGAACTAGAAAAGCTGTGACTGATGCTGAGAAAGGAGAACAAGTTAAACTTGTTCTTAAAAACTCTCCAATTCTTCTGGGAACTTAGGACCATTGCATAACTTATAGTAAGATGTACATACATATGTATGTAGTACCATGTATGCTGCTGTATTGCCTAGATACAAAGGAATGAAAAGATCTTCTCTATTTTTTCTTTTAATCTAATTTCTTTTCTAAAACACTTTTTTTTTTTTTTGTGAGAGCTTCACATGGGTTATATTGATTTGTCATTTTATTGGCAAGAGTGTTACTTCCTATATTTAATCTTCCTTAAAACTGCTCGAATTGCTGTATTAGGCATGCCTGTTACATTCATCCTGAGTGCAGAGAAAAGGGCAGCTGCTTTAACAGTTGTCTTTTCAGTTACAGGCTTATCAGAGGAGCTATAAAAATATGGATGTCTCTTTCTGTATGCATGATTTTATAATCATGAATAAGCTTTGTGCTGCCCTGATTCCTGAGAAAATGAAAACTGCTACCACGGAGCTCGGTGTTGTCAAGAGCACATGTGTGTACATGTGCACATGGCAGAGCAGGGAGTTGCTGCAAACCCAGCTCTGAAGCCTTCCTCCATACGTAATGTGTCCTTTAGGTGGTGCCATTGTGTTTCTTTAAGATAAGCTTCCACACTTAAGAAAGGGTAAGACACAGGAACAGAGGATGCGGGGCACAATACATCCTTACACTCTTAAGTGACTCGGAAACATCCGAGCGTACAGAGCCATCCCCCGGCACAGGATGTAGTGTCGGGAGAGTAAATATAGAGCGGCTGCTGTCAGCAGTGAAGAAAGCAAAAGCGAACAGAGGAATAGCAGCTTGAAATAGCCAGGAGTCTTTTTTTTTTTTTTTTTTTTTTTTTTTTTTTTTTTTTTTTTTTTGTTTTTGTTTTTGTTTTCTTTTGAGAAAGCTCTCCGAGACATTTTTCAGCTTTTAAATGTTAATGTCAGTGAGGAAGGAAAAGTGAAAAAGCAGAGGGAATGATGTGGAGTTGGTAGCACTGGGTATGCTCTGTGGATAGAACGGCCATGCAATGCTAATCCAAAAAGTAAAGTGTTTGGATATGTCAATTAGGCTCACGTGGCTCTTGGTTGATGATGAATCATGAGGAATCTTAGAAATATGCACAGAGAAATGTCTAGGGTGGGTCTCAAAGCAAAAGTGAAATATATTTTGTCCATATTTTGTTGCTAAGTGGTCAGGCAGTGTTGCCTCATAGCACGGGCAGAGGAAGGGGTAAGGGAAAGTAGGAAACCAAATGCCTGGTTTCATCGCCCTGGCTGGCCCATTGCTCATTGTGCTGTTTTTATACATCTTCTAAACTGTCTGTGCTTCAGTTTGAAGTAGTGTTGCTGGGCTTAAAGATTTGATGTATTTTAGATGCCTTGAGAAAACAGAATTAATGGGATCACATACATACAAAGCTTTGCTGTTGTTGTTGACATTGTTTAGATGAAGTTTTCATAAAAATCAAGGCACCCTCTGTCCCATGTTTTCTCACTACATGCAGGTCAGAAAAGCCCAAAAGTACTGGATGTCTGAAACATTTCCAGCAGCTTCCCTGGACCTGCTTCCAAAGCTCATTGGAATACTGTTAGCAGAACACTCTACCTCCCTCTGATACCTCACACTGCAAAACAGCTTTGAAGGCCTAGACTGAATAATGAAGGAAACAAGGGCATCTGGGGTCCATTATTTACCCCATTTCATAGGGCGCTTCTACAAAGTCTGCTGCTGCCTTTTCAGATCCATGACAGAAATAAACACAAAGCCTGGAAAGAGCGAGCAAGTCAGAGTTGTCTGCTGCCCTCTCCACTGCCCTCCCTCCCCTTTTCTTCCTGTTTCACAGGACACATTTGTTTCGTCTCAGCTAAATGTAGTTCTCTTTCTGCCCAAGACACTTGTTCTTTCCCCTTCACATCTCATTTATTTCAAGGAACTCTTTTTGTCCTTTCTTGGGAAGACATCTCCGGCACCTTTGGGTGTTTCTAAAGAATATCTGTGTGAAGCTACTTTGAGATTTTAATTTATTTTTTTTCTTGTCAAACCTACAAGGACTTGGTAACGAGAATTGTGACTGTGGCTGCATTAGGAAAACACATGTGACATGTCAGGAAAGTGATTCCCATCCCAGTGTGCTAATTCACAGGAGGGTATTTTAATGTAACAGGAGTCATCTGAAATGTTAATGCATCCAAAAGGCTGGAGCTGTCACAGAGGGAACAAATTGTGGAAATTTCTGTAAATTCTAGAGTGTCTGAGCATTTTCAAAGGGTTGACTGAAAATGCCTTTACATTTCTTGTGAAAATAAACCTCCTGTAAGGCTGGCTTTCCAGTGAAAACCTTTCAAAATGCTCAGTCAACACCAGAGCACTTTCTGTAGACACTTACTTCGCCTATAGCAGTGGAGCTATCTGGGTGGCTACACAGCCATAAGGAACTATAAGTTACAAACAGTTTACATGTTTTTTCTATGCCATTTTTTTTCTGACTCTATGATAATTTATATTAATTCACTAGCTGCTACAATTTGATGTAGATATCTGGATAAATACTTGTACCCATGGCTTCTATCCACAAAATTTCAAGGGGTTATTGGTGGGGGGACAATTATTTGCAAACCAAACACTGCCCTTATTGATGTCCTTTGCAGGAACTATCAGTAAAGCTCCTCAGACTTTGTTTATTTATTTATTTTTATTTATTTACCCAGATAGGGCATAGGCTTGATATACTTCCACTTTGAAGTAGTTGGACTGACAGTTCCAAATTAAGTTAATTTCTTAAGTAAATGAATGTCTGCAACCTATCTGAAACTGATAATAATTTTGCAACAATTTGGATATTGCAATAATGTTATTTATGTGTCAAAAGGGAGCTAGAACAGGGTGAAAAAATAGGAGAGCTTTTCATAAGTGGTTATTTAGTAAACTCCTAAAACTATTTCTAGTAATACTGTGTTTGTCCTAAATAAGGGTTCAGGCCTGATAAAAGACACATAAACAGTGCACACCCTGAATTTTAGGGCATCTACAGCCTCTGTAAGACCCATTTGAGTAATTTTCAAAATGAATTAAGGTTTGCGTTTCAGTCTCCCTGTCTATTGTTCAAGGAGTAAATGATCTTGTGTTCTTCAGGTTGGGATCAACTTTACTGGACCTTATGTGCCTGAAATGTCATACAGAATTAATCTCTGAGGTGCAGAGGCTGTTGCTGATTTCTTTTAAGTGCACAAAGCTGCCTCCTGGTCATATTTATAAAATTAAGGGATGACTTTTTTTCCTCTCGGAGAAAATGATGAATCTCTGAGTTCACCAGTGTGTGTTTCACGGGGAGTTAGCAACCTGTGATCATGTACAGATCATTTAAATAAGAGACAGAAAAATCTCCCAGAAACAGTATGAGTACCATTTATCTTTCTATCATAACAATTTTAGGTTTAGCCAACAAAGTATCTTACAGGATATTTAGCTGACAGCCCATACCACCAGCCTCTGCTGAATCATTGTTATATTACATGTGCTTTTTTTTTTTTTTTTTTTTTTTTTTGTATTAGAGAGCATGTTGCTTTGCCACTAAAGCAACTGCTAGGCAAAATAATGAGTCATTCCTTTTAAAAAGCAAACTGAAAATTTATGGTTAAATCAACCATAACATCTCCTCGTTGGCTCTCAAAAGTCCTGCATAATGATCTACCTCTTTTCAGCAATATGCTACCCACCAGTCCCTGTTTCTTTATAAAAACAGGGCCCAAAGGGAACCCCCAAAAAAGGTATTACTTTCTGTCAAACAGATATCTGCATTCTTCTGCCTGGGTTTCTTGCACAGACAAGATTTACCAAATATCTATTCTTAATCCAAGGCTTTTCATTGAACCTTTGCTACTGTTCTGGAGGTGTGTGTGAAGGCTTTCACGTGAAGAGGGCAAGGTGGTTTTAAGGCACTGTTGGTCTGTTTGTTGCCATGGAAGTTAGAAGAATGCCAGTGGCTGCAGCACAGGAAAAAAATGGGCACTTACAGGTTAGCAAGGCTGACTTGGACAGGGTACAGGGACTGTAATATTCCACGTTTTGATTGCAACTGCCTTTCATATTTGCAGGGAAATTTGCCTCATTTTCACCATACTTATGGAGTAAGAAGAGTATATGAAAACCACCAAGTGATTCCATGCAAAGCTCTGTGGAAATGCCAGGCATCATCCCCTTGATGGATAGCACAGGCAGTTAAATTAAGAAGGTGGTTGTAGTCTAGCTGTAATTACCTACTTCTTGCTGGTCTGACTTCTCTGTGTACCTCCTCAGGTACAGCACTTGTTTGCGAGGCTGTGGTGAGTACCACAGACTATCATGTGCTTTGCAAGAGTTACTGTGCTACTGCCTGCTGACTGCAGTTGCTAGACTTTGAAATCATCAGGTTAACCAAGTCCCAGGGGAGCTAAGGTTATGGAATATCCTGCTGTCTCATAGCTTTGGAGCTCTCAAGTATACATGGGCTATGGTCTGTGTTAGCCTGGACTTCCCTACAGCTCCCAGCCATGGCTTGCTCTTCATTGTGTGGTTCCTCTCTCCTCAGGTGATTTTAACCATTTAATCTCATTTTCTGAAACAACTTGGACTTTCTCTGGGTTTCAGTATGATCTTCTGGGCCCCTCAGTTTAGGAAGGATATTCAGGTCCTGGAGTGGATCCAAAGGAGGGCAACTAGGCTGGTGAAGAGACTCGAGCAGAGATCCTATGAGGAGAGGCTGAGGGAGCTGGGGGTGTTCAGCCTGGAGAAGAGGAGGCTCAGAGGAGACCTCATCACTCTCTACAACTCCCTGAAAGGAGGTTGGAGCCAGGGGGGGTTGGGCTCTTTTCCCAGGCAACTCTCAGCAAGACAAGAGGGCACGGTCTCAAGTTGTGCCAGGGGAGATTTAGGTTGGAGATTAGAAAGAATTTCTTTCTGGAGAGGGTGATCAGACATTGGAATGGTCTGCCCAGGGAAGTAGTGGATTCTCTGTGTCTGGAGATATTTAAAAAGAGACTGGATGTGGCACTCAGTGCCATGGGCTGGGAACTGCAGCATTAGTGATTCAAGGGTTGGACTTGATGATCTCTGAGGTCCTTTCCAACCCAGCCAGTTCTATGATTCTATGATCCTTGCTTATTTCCTCGTGCTTGTTTTTGTCCTTTTTGTCCACTGTCCATTTGTTTCTCTCTGCTCTATTAATTTGAAATGACCTATTCAGAATAGAGAGTAATGGGCTCCTGACAGAGGCCCTGAGAGTTGTACAGGTTTCAGCTATGTCAATAATTCATCCCAGTTAACAGGATATTAACTACAGTTACCTGTCTACCTTTAAGATACTCAGGTAGGAACAGCAATAGTATCACTTACTAAGGTCAGAGAACACTGCTAAGAGCTTACCTCTTCTAAATCTCTGCTTTGGGAATTAATCTCCCTGTGCTGTAGTTAAAGTGTTCAATCTATTAGTCTCAATTTTCTTCCGAGTTAAATGGAGGTAATACTAATTGCTTAGTTATCTCATGGAGTGAGCTGAGGGCTAATTAGTACTTGGAAATGAAAAGCTATTTAAACAGTTTAGGGACCAAGTGAGAAAGTGGTGAAACTGGCTGGATTCATCCCAAAAGTGATGGCTCCCTCACCTTGACCTACGTGTTGTTCTGTGCCCTTTCTTCTTGGAAGACACTGCCAGCTTGCTTACAAAGCTCAGTACCCCCCAATACAGGTGGATGGGTGATGGTGGGTGTCTGAGGAAGAATTTAGTGAAGTTGGCAGAAGAAGAATTGAAGAGCTTAGGCATCTCTCATGTTACTAATACTCAGTATGGACTCAACTGTTCTACTTCCTCCCCTTTTCACAGCACACCTGATTTTTCACTGCCATGGTGATATGTGTTTGATGAAAAAATAAAATAATAATAAAAAAGGAATGCTTCAAGAGTGACACAAGCTGTTACGTGGAGCCTGCCATGTGCTGGCTTCTCTGTAAAATTTATCTTTTTCTTAGCACTGCCTTTAAAGCAATGCCTTTTTTGATGATATTTTTTTCCTCCTATTTCCTTAATCATGAGTAATCAAGAGGCTTCTTTCTCTGCATTCCTGCGGTGTGATTTGTCTTTTATTCTGTAATAAACTCTTGCTCATGTAAGTGGTTCTAGTAAATGTCATCTCCAACCTGCAAAGTTCTGATGCAAAGAACTGATTGTGCAACATGTATGCACATAAAAAGCCCCTATGTACATCATCTGCAGGTCTTGGCCTGTCTGATGTTGTTAAATAAATGGGCCTAAGCATAGCCTTACACCTTGCCCATCAGCTATGTTTCCTGTGAGCATTTAATAATGGTTTGCATTCATCACATGTGAAAGTGCTCTTTAGTGCTAAGGTCTTCATCTTGGTTGTCTATATTTCAGAAAACACATTCTCAACTGTGTGAAAGGAACTATAAACTCACCTGTGTTGCCATCATAAAACTTTTATCTTCCTCAGTGTATCTGGATAAAGATGGTGTGCACAATAAATAGAAGCTGCAGGATAATTACAGACCAGAAATAACGAGAACACCAACTTGCACAGGTCAGAGTCCCTGTAAATCCACAGGGTAATCATGGAGGTGCTCAGCAGTATGAGGAAGATTGTGTAAAGCAAGCAGATATGATGGTGTGAAACAACACCTGTATGTGCAGGCTGGGAAGTGCTGCAAATAATTGTGTTACAGCTAACAGCAGTTACCTGCAGTGAGTAGAAATCTCGTGTCCATAAGGAGCTGAAGCAGGTATGTGCAGTAAGCAGGTGTTTTCCTATAGGCACATCTCATATGCAAGCATGTGTTACTGGATGTACCACAGATCTGACATTCTTCTCAGTGAGCTTGGGAGAAGAATGAGGTGGAAAAGGGAGGGGGAGCAGAAACCAATCAAAGAAAGCAATACTTTTTATCAATCATATTTGATTCTATTCTTTCTCTCTCTTTCATCACTTTGATCTCTCAAATAAAACCGATACTTTGGCAACTTTCCAAACTCCTAGCTTTGCAGTCTGAGAGGGCTCTGGGTTAGCTGCTGAGGGTATGTGTTTGCAATTATGCATTTGAAAGTATTTTCCCCTCCGCTGAGATAACATTCTTTTTGTGTTACCACACACTTCTGCTGTCTCGTTTTTCTTCTCCCATGGCACTGGAGGCTGAAAGGCCTCACTGCCTTCCCCCTCCTCCCCCGATCTTTGCAACTGATATCTGAATAAAATACTTTACTCTGCTGGTATTTAACCTGCTGAGCCTTTCACTTTCTAGCTGTGAAACAGACAAAAAGGGTATCCTGCAGAAACATCCTGGCAGTTTCATTTCTTAATATGCCTCCAAGGTAAAGCAAGATTGAACAGGGGTGGGAAAATTTATACTGATGTTGAAGATCTTCAGCATTTTATTTATAGATAAACATTCACTGAGAACAGTTTTACATGAGGTTTCCAACCCATATTTTTTTCCATACAGGAGAACAGAACAGAAAGCTTTTATTGCTTATCTGGCTGTAATTCAGTGGCTAAAGTATGAAGGAATAATAATCAGTCTTTTATAGGATAATTTTTTAATTATTTTTAGTTGATAAATTTTGGCTTCACAGTAATGAATATATAGAATTATGTCAACTATTAGCATAAGAACATGGACTCCTTTGTATTCACTGACAAATAGCAGAGTTTCTTGAGTTGAATGGCAAAATTCTGTGTGACTCTGAGCCCTTTACACTGCAACCTGTTCTATCACACTTGGTTTGTCTGACCTTAGACTTGCCCATCAAGGTCCAGAAAGATAATCTATTGTGCTCAGTATCAACAAAACATTCTGCAAGTGTAATTTTAAACTTCATATATGGAGTATAGCATTCAATACTCTTAAAGTGATTGGAGTCAATGAGAATTAGAACACTGTTATCTTAGATCTGATGTAACGTATTTCATTGTAAGTCTCTGTCAAAATTAAACATGTGGGGTCCAATCCTATGGCAATCCTTCCCTCCCACTGACTTTGCAGGTTGGTTATATGCACTCTCTGCCTTTCATTCATGTGTGTGCTGTAGTCACATGCACCCACAGCCAGGATTTTAAAAGAGCTGCCTCAGGGAGGGACTTGTGCTGTTTGTTTCTGTCTTGCAAAAAAGGAATCCTGTAGGACTGTTCTTGAAGAGCAGAACTGCTGGACACTGTAGCACCTGAGCAGTTCCTGGTTTGGTTAAAGCTGAAACCTTTTGAAAAATCTCTAGCTTTTAAAAGGAAACAAGGAATGGTTTTGCAGGCCTGCAGGTGCCTGGGATGGGTTCTAGATTTCTCCTTTTCCCTTCTTTAATTTTGTGAAAAACTGGGGGAGAGTGAGCTTTAAGTACCAGATGAAATAAAATCACTAGTCTAAACAAAGTTCCCAGCTAAATATCCCTGATATTAATGGTAATGAATATCCTAAGTGATGGCAGGATACTATTAAATTAAGACTTAATGTCAAAGCCTTATGCTAAAGATTCTCACATTTGGTTTTTGATCATGATAAACTCTTAATTTTATTTTTTTTTCAGAGATCCACATGTACCCTTATATCAAACCTCACAATGAAATGTTATAAAGGAAACATAAATCTTGTTGGTCTAATGCAGGTCTGCAGACCAGCTTGGTATAAAGATTGTTCATGTAACAGTCTCCCTGACTTGGACTCACTCAGTATTTAGGGTGGAAAAATCCAAAAACAAAATTCTAAATAAATGTCAAAGTTAATGCTGAAATATTTGTAGCACATGGAAATGGTAGTTAATTCAAGAGTGAACTTTTTCTTGATCATCTTTCTTCTGCTGTTTCACTTGAGTTGTGGCATGTTTTGTTTCTGCTAACAATTCTCATCTGGCAGAGAAACACCAATCTCTAGTCAAAAAGGCAATTCAGAGAACCATGCATGAACTGTCTGGGCCTTGGTGCCTGATGTTTGTGAGGTGCAGATTGTGTCCAGCAGCCACTGACACTCACAGGAACACATCCTGTTCCTACACAAGTCGAGGGTTGGTCTTCATTCTCTTCAGGAAAGCACAAAACAGAGGCTGAAAGGGAATCAGCAGCACTGCATCAGATCTTTATAGGAAAACTTGTGTGGATAAGTAGCTCCTGTTTTCCATGTCACTCGGTCTTGGATGAAGATGTAATGCTGGATGATTAAACAGCTTTACAGCCATTTTGAACCCACATTTCACAGGGCAGGTCCCCGCTATCTGCTCAAAGGCCTTGACTTGCTTTGCTGCAGATTGGTGTAGTCCAAGGAGCTACACTGATGGATCTGTCCTCTTGCAGGAACCTGCAGCCTTCTTCCACTGCAGCCAGAGTTAGTGTGCCACATGATAAGGGACAGGATGCTGGGCATCACTGAACCTCCCCTCCCCCTGTTCCTGACTAATGGCTTTTCAGTGTGGGAGCAGAATCCTGATACGCGTGACACGAGCAGAGTATGTGGGAATTAGTTCCATTAAAGCTGTGCCATATGGCTCACAGGGTGCTCTGTGATACCACTCTGCTGCTTGACAGTCTTTCCCTATGGATGGGATCAGTGCATATTCCTTGATTTGCACTCTTTTTGAGCTTATCAAACAGGGACAGACTTTTAATTAAAAATGACATCATCACACTGCTGCCAGCTCCTCGCAGGCAGTCCACATATTAATGCTGCTTGTTTCAGTTTTCAATGATCCTATTATGAATTGTAACCTCATTACACAAACCTTGCTATACAGTGGAATTTCAAATGGGGTTTTGTGGTTTTTAGAACTTAAACAGCTAGAATAAGCACAAAGGCAGTTGCGGTCAGGCAGCTTCCTCTCTTACCACAGCAGTTGTGGAGATGCCATTCCAGTGACCACTGTTTCTACAATGAGTCAGTTTCATTTTTAACAATCTGACTCAGTTGTCTTCAAAGGGGGCAGCATGTTATTTCTGCATGATTTTTGTGTGCATGACTCCATTCAAAGGGGTCAGTGCCAACTTAACCCGTTGGGATGCAGCCTTCGGGAGCAGTCTGGATTCTCCTGGTCTTGGGGAGGTGTTCTCCTCACACGCCACAGAATTTGGACAGCTGGCACACATCTGTTTTGCCAAACATGCCCTGTGTTTTCAGCTGTCAGAAAACATGGTGTTAAGCACAGCTACTTCCACCAGTCAGCCAATGCTCTAGGTGAGCATCACTGCACCCTGCAGCCTTTGCCAAAAGCTCTTGCAAGGAAATTGAGGCTAAACCATTGCCTTTTTGCAATGAAGTCACAAAATAACAGTACTCAGTTAAAATTAAAAAAAAAAGAAAAAATGCTGTTAAATAGGTGAGCCAGTGGCAAGAAGGAATCCAGTGCTTCCTGTGCTGTATTACGAATCTTCAAACCCCACAGAGAACTGCCAGTCACCTTCTGGAATCATTGATTTAAGTAAATTGGAGTTTATGGAAGTTCAAGCTTACCCAGCATTCAGCTGAAAGCTCTTAGAGCTCATTCATGTAAATTTTATAAACAAAGAATGCAGCAGTTTTCAACCTTAATGAAATATAAGAATGTCTTTTTTCATTCCATGTGACTCACAGTTTCGTTTTGAAGTTGTTCAGCTTCTCTGGAGGTTATGGAGTGGTCAAGCAAAGCGGAACAGGGTTTTTGAAATCAGGAAACTGTTTCATTCAGAAAAAAAAAGAAAGAGAGCAAGAGAGAGAGGGAGGAAAAAAAAAATCCCTATTCCTGTGTTTGATTGAAAAATAAAACTGCTGCTCTCAGTGAACCTTTGAAGTCCCCCAGCCCAGTAATTGTTTCACGACATTTGCAGCTTGAGGCAGCAAGAATGTTTGTGGTTGTTTTAAAGGCATCTGAGTGTGGATTCCATATGGTTATTTTTATTTTGTTTTTTCCTAATTTTTTTCTTCCCCACTTGGAGCCTCAAGTTCTCGTTCATTGCCCGATACCCAGTCCCAGCTTCTACTCTATTCCTGCATGAGCTCTCTGTGAAAGAACTGAGTGGAAGCATTGTAGCCCAAAGATTCCAGCGTGCTTAATTCAGACAAAATCTGTGAATGCCTGTTGAGGCAATAGTTGATTTTAACCATGCTTTATCGATCCTATATTTGGAGTGTGGCTTACTGAACAGTGTACAGTTTGCTTTCCTGAACAAAAGACCTCTTCATTTGACCTATACTTAGTGCATTATACTCCGAAGGCTTAGTATGGGGCATAGTACTTGCTGTCGTGCTTTCAATAGGTCGTTAGCAGTAGGGCTGGTTGTAGCCTTTGGAATTAAATAAAGGGCCTGATTCACCACTGTGTTCCTCCTGTCTTGGAGCAGTGAAACTGTTTTGCTCAGCAGAAGATGAACCAGATCCAAAAATTCTGAAAGTATGTACTATAGAAACCAAAGAAATCTGAGGTCAACTTCAGACATACAAACTTGGAAGTGTCAAGCATACTTGTAACCCCCCCTTACCTCCCCCCTGCAGAAGGCTTCCATTGTATACAGTATAATAGGTAACCCTATATACTGATTATGTGTATTGATAAGGTCTGGTCCTGAGCTTATTTATAAATGACTGTTTGCAAATTTTCATTTTTTCTTTGCAAGACAAAATGCAGGAGGAAATTATAGTCAGCCAAACGCAGGGTTTGTAGCTTGGGTGGCAGTTCACTCTGATAACAGTAGAACTCATTTATTTACCATCAGGAGAAGTTAAACTGAAGACCAGCATTAGCCTTTTAGTCCAGTGTGAAACCTGGTCTGTTCAGGGAGTCAAACCAGGGAGTACTAAAGTCTTCATCCAGAGAGATCCTTCACTTCCTTGAAGTGACAAAATGACTCCCAGTTCTCTTGGAAGTCTCATCTGCTTATCTGTGCAGTGACAATGTTCTCACTGGGGTGACACCAGTCCATGGGGCTCAGAGGCAGTTAGTACACTGGTTTGATGTGAGAGATCTGCAAACGAAGGCCATGCCAGTGTTACCATAGAATGCAACATGATAGGAGCAGATCTACAGCTCAAACTGGCTGGTGCTGAGGACCAAGCTGTCCCCATTACAGGGCTTTGATTGTGGACTGGCTGTGGGTGGGACCAATTTTGTTGGCTGAATGTCTTCATAAATCACCTGGTCCACATTCCTGTTTTCCCTTGGTTTTACATTGTTGGAATGGGCCCCAGCATGGTTTAGGCCAAAGTGTGCTCTGGACAGTTGATAAGCAAGCCAGAGAGATGTGAAGAGCCATGGTGTGTTCCTTGAAGCCAACTGGAAGTTGCCAGCCTGGTTTGGAGAGTGAAAAGGTTTAATGATATGGGAATGGTCAAACTGTGCTGGTTGATGCACAGTCCAGGGAGGAGATACTGGGACTGTTTGGTGTGCAACTGTAGATGTAGCTTGAGTGACCATAAATACATTCAGAATGATTGCCTACTATAATGAGTATCAGATGAGTAAAGCTGTCAGATATACATTAACCAAAAAGACATGACCACAAAAGTTCCTCAAACAACAATGTTGTAACAGCAAATTAATATTTACTCTGATTAATGTCCTTTATTCATGGCCAGCTCTTAGAGGGAACCCCACTGTTGATTTATGCTTTCACAATACATATGCTATGTATTACCTTCATTCCAGTCATGCTCTCCTACTATTGAGACCTGGAAAATTTAATTATTTAATAGTGGAGGAGCCTTTTAAAGGGAATCAGGTGACCCTCAGAATCTATAGCAATGTTTGGTCTTAAGTGACAAGCCTCCACTGCAAGTAATGGTCTTTGAATGACTTTGGTAAAGTGACCTAATTGGTGTGGTTTAATTATTCTGCTGTACTGCCCTGGAGAGTGGATCTGAAAAAGCTGTGGGGGCTTCATGGTGGTTGAGCAAGCTAGGGAATGACTTATTAAAGGCACACTCTATCTGACAAGACATTTGTTTGGCATTTGAAATTCCACCAATTTTTGCATGTCTTTGAATTAATTCTTCTTCTTTCAACAATAAAGGGAAATAGAGGACATTTTTACTTTTAACAGTTTTGCCCTACAATAATTATCCTATTGCTCCAGTAACAAGATTGCCTGCTTCTCAGAGTCTTGGGGTTAAAAAGGAAATTTTGATAGAAATTACATGTTTTGTTCTTTAGTGTCTCAGTGGTGTTTGCTCAGTGTGGGTCAAATCCTTCAAAGTGTGAAGTTTCCAGTGCCTGATGATTTTGCATCTGCAGTTGATGGGGAGCTGAAGACACCTTGTAGGATCTCTCTTTGGTAATGGTTGCTGATGTTTTGTTATGTGACCATAAATGTGCATCCACAGAACCACGTTTCAGTGAAGGCTTTGGATTAGAGAACCTCTGGCTGATGAATTTTGGTTCTACATCCAAGTGTTGTAGTTGACTTTTCTTTAAAACTGGTCAGACAGGATATAAGCACTTTCTTCATCGTGGGAAAGTTCATTTCAGTTCCAGTTCACCTTTTCACTGTTCAAACTGAATGGCAATTTTTCACCTTTCAGAAACCATGATGATTTATTGAGGTGAGACATTTTGATGAGCACTTAGATTTAAAGTGATTCTTTCAAATTTCATGCAGCTCTCCGTGCCTCAGTCTCTCTGCAGTCAGCATAGCTATATTCTTCTTCTCCAAATTAGTTTCTAAAATTTCCTTCTTTCAGTTAGCATTTCAGCATCTTTTAATACCCTTTAAGCTTTCTGTGGCACTTGTATTCATTCTCTATTCCAAGTTAAAGCAAAATTGATTAAGGAAAAATTTTGTTTATAATCTAATCATGTATCTGTAAATCTTTGGAAATCAGAAGTGCCGAACAGGATGTAAATATAATGTAGATGAGTTAGTTCTTATCTAATCTCCTTTTTAATTAATTATTTTCAATAATATAGCAACTGCAATATTCAGGCATATCTGCTTTATCCCATAAAGCTTTCTTATCCAAGAAACCTCATCACCATGATTACCCACCACAGTTTTCATGCATTAGTGGTTGTCACCTGAGTTTTCTCTGCCTTCTGCCATCCATGGAAGGGCCAGAACCTGATGTCCTTGCCAGAGATGGCTTATCCTTTACTACACCAATTGCTTCACTGGTTTCTGCATTTGAAAGCTCACAAGGCTGTTTGGGGACTTGTTTTGATGGAAAAGGTTTGAGAGGGTGGGAGGCAGGGCAGGAGGCAGCAGGTACTGGGTAGCCTTTTCCTGACCTTGATCAAACTGTGTATGAGCAGGAGAGTCCAGGGCTTCCTGCCCCTGACAGCTGCACCCTGGACAGTAGCAAAAAGAATGATAGAGCCAGAGAAGTACAGGGAAGGAAGTTTATGTAGCAAGAGAGAATCATATCCTGAGGAAATTGAGTGGAATATGTGTGTATAACTATATAGATAAATATAAACTTTTATTTTTAAGGTATTAAGAGCTTTAAGTAGAAACAAGAATAGGTCTGAAGAGGGGAAAGATGTAAGCAATAATGGCAGCAAGCCCAGGGCCACTTTTTCTGAAGACAAGAAGGTTAATGTTAAAGGGGCAGGGAATTGTGAATAAATATGTTTTCAATGAAACTTTATTTTCTTTTGATTTTAAATCAATTTGCTGCCGTAGAGTGATGCAGGCTACTAGTCTGTATCAAGACATTTTAATGAGGTTTGCTTCTTTGCTTTTGGTGTGTGCAATCCCTAACCCCCAGACCTGCAGCTCAGCTCCTTGGAGAGTGCTCTGGACTTCAGCCCTGGCTGAGGACTGGAAACCCAGTAGGGGCAAGAAGGGAGATGGCTCAGTCTGCAGGGCTTTGTCCATCTGCTGGCATGGGAGTGCTGGGGCTCTGACTGGGATATTTGGGCATTATGTGGCAATAACAATAGTAGGGATAAACAAGGGCATGCTATGAACTGATCCTAAAAACAAGTATTCTGCTCTGTGAAAGCTGAGGGGCTGTGTGACCGAGGGACAAAGCCTCCCCTCTTAGGGAAACAGTGGAGCAGAGCTGGCACTGAAGTGTTTGAGACTTTGCTCCCATCACTTGTTGTGTGTGCTGACTGCTGTCAGAGCAATGTGGTAGCTGCAGCTTTATCCAATAGGTCATGTGAATTTCAGCAGTAACTTATGATCTTCCTTCCTTTCATAAGCAGAACTTCTCCTTCCCTCTAACAGAATTAGCATTTTTGCATCCTCCTTCCAAGCTATGGCATGAAGTCATCTTCTATGCTTCTTCCTAAACACTCAATATACCTAAACCCAACTGTCTCTTGCATTCTGCACCTGAGAAATGTAGTTAATGGGGTAAACATTTGCTGAGGTGATGTAGGTCACTCACAAGGACAAGTGTGGATCTAGGGTAACCACAGGAGAGCATCAGACAGAAATTTACTGCAGGTTACGTGGCATCTAAAGTCAAATGTATATGTGAAAAGAGTGGGATGAAGACTGTTAAATGGAAAACATGGGTCTAGACTGAAATGAAGGAACAGATCGGCAGAAAATAAGTTTTAGAAGGAATTATTGTAACTGTAACTTGATGTTTCCTTCATTACCTGAGAATTTTTGTCTGTCTTGCTTAAACCAGGAGCATTTTGAGGCTTCTGGGTGAAGACTCCCCAAGAAACTCAAGTGGATGTTAGTCAGGAGCCAGCATGAGGTGGATTTGCATGTTTACACTCTGCCTTTTAATTGTAACATTTCTGCTAGAACTGAACAAAGCTAAAATCACTATAGCTGGGAATCATATCCAGCTAATTGTAGGAGTGTTATTCCTAATTTGGGGGAAAACTTTTATAGTTACTATTTTCAAGATATTTTTCATAATGCTTGAGCTGGGGTGGTATCCTAAGTGCTGTTGTTTCAGTATTATATCACTGTCACTGATTAGATTTTTATTATTCTTTCTGAATAACTGGAGTAACAGGTTGATTTCAGAATTTTGTTGTGGTGGAGCCAAAGAAAATTACCCACTGGAAGTTGAGAGGGGGAAGAATATTTTGATGATAAGTTTGAGCCTGGTCTCAGATGAACTGATGTAAATCATGAGTAAATACATTGAAGCCATTGGAGTTTATTGAATGTAAAGCCATAAGGTAGGGTCATGGTCTCTGAGTGGCTGTGTACGTGCCAAAAGACAACATGATCCCTGTGTCTCTTGCATTTTTTCCAAAACCATTTGAAACTGTGAAAGTTCTCAGAGAAAACTGCTGAATGAAAATAATTTGAGGAAGGAAATCTGCACTTATAAATTACAGAGCAATTTACTCCTCATGATTCCTTTTCAACTACAAACACTTTTGACTATCTAGGGTATTCATTTCCAAGGATGCATTTTTCTCTGCCTGATAGATGGTTCTGAAATCTTAAAAGTGGAATATTACAACTGGGGAGGCGTGGGAAGACAGCAAACTGGTTTTTAAGTGTGGAAGAACTGAAAAGGTTTTCAACAATTTTATATCATTTCAGCAACATTCTTCTCAGGTTGTCTAGGAATTAAAGAAAGGAAATGTATTATAATCATATTTCTGTTTACTTAGGTAAGTTATTAAGCAGATCTGGCATACAGAAGCAGCTCCCTTTAGTCCTAATTGTTTCTCCTAATGTTGCAATTACAGCATTATTGAAAGAATTCAGTGAAGAAAGGTCTGCAATCTCTGTCAGGCTGCAGCAGAAGGGCTGGGGAGGGATTTGTTCCATGGGAAAGAGAGGCAGTGAAACGGATTGCTCAGCTGCCCCCTCTGAAACAACACAGCAAATCAGCTTCACAAAAAGAGACAGAGGTCTGGAATGGGTGGTGGGGGTGGGGAAGGAAGCTTCTATCTGGAAACTTTCTCCCTAGTTATTAAAGTTTACATAGGTCTGCATGGGAGGAGTTTTTTTCCAATCCTTCCACAAAGCCTTCTAGAACAGTAATTTTTACGTCAGGGATATTTATATTAAGAAGCCCACAAAGCCACAGTCTACTTTCCATACACAGAACTTGCATGGGTCCATGTATAAATTTTCCATTAAAAAAAAGAAGCACAGAGTTGTATTTACTGATTGGGTTTTAATTTCTATTTAAGTACTTCTTTATTTATTTTTCTATTAACATTTTTCTGAAGATTCTTTTCCTATTAAGGAAATCATAGTAAAGAAGGTGAGAATAAACAGCAAAAAGGATAAACATTTGTGGGTGCAAAAGTATCTACACAGATGCATTTATGCAGTATTTCACTTTTTGGTTTTAAACAACTTTTCTTTGCTTAAATGGAGATCTATAGATATGTCTGTATTTTTCAGTGTTTTTATGAATTCTGGGCTGTGCAATCAGATGTGTGCACTGTCCATACTTCTTAGAGGCTTAAAATCTCTGAAACTTGATAATACACACCTACATAGCTGTCTGTCTCTCTATCTGTTGCAGTAGATCAAATAACTTATTTTCATGCTGATACCAGACTTTCCCATGGAGAATTCAAACTTATGAAACACTACTGGTTTAATGTTCTTCCCTATTTATCCTACAGCACTGAAGAATTTCTGCTCATTTTTGTGCAAGTGTTCAACTAAGCTATTTACCAAGTGGAAAAGATGTTTTCAAAAAGGTCATTTTTTTAGGAGGAAGCTTAAAAAGATTTAAAATCTTGAGAGAGTCTGTATACAAAGAATAAGAATTACAAACACTTTTTAAAAAATCCCTCTTGGTGGTTGATGTGGGGATGAGAGAGGAGAGAGATTGGTGTTGGGATATCTCTAGAAAAGTAGTTAAAGAATTCAGGAATAAGAAAACTGCAAAATTGACTGGAAGGGCATCCAAACACTTCCCAGTTTTACTTTAGAGGATTAATAGAAAGGTGTTAGCAACTTTTAAAGGTTCAATGAAGATGTACAATCTTGTAAAATATCTATCAATATTTCTCAAGTTTTGGAGATCAAAAAAGTTTCAATAACCTCACAAATCAATGAATATTTCCATTGTAAGGAGGGGGGGTTAAAGAGAAATGAGCTTCTGGAGTTGTTTTCTGTGGCCATGTGGAGAGCCTCTTGCACTCTCACCTTTGTATTTGCCCAAGGGGAGCAGTGGGGAGAAGCAGAGTGGCACTGAGAGCCCAGGGAAACAGAACCTCTGGGTTTCACCTCAGTGTGGGGCCTCCAACCAGCTGAGTCCTGCTTCCTTCTCCTGCAAAGAGCAGGTACCCATGATCTACCTTGGGTCTTAAACAGGATTCCACTGGGAAGCCACTGGTGGAATCTCGAGTACCATCAACACAGACTTTTCAACTCAACTGGGGGTGAAGCAACCACTGTGCCCATTCCCTCCCCTTCCAGCTCAGTGCCTAGCATCTATTTTATTAAAACATCTTGGGATTTGTAGCCATATGCAGATTAAAACTCATGCAAGATTTAAAACCCAGCAGTGAGAATTGTCATCAAGCCATGGGTTAGCTTTGGGAAGTGCTCAGACTCACAGAGACCTTGTGCTTCTCTTTCAGTGCAGCTGAGACCATGGCCTTCCTCAGAAGAGGGACCCAACTTTTAGGCTCAACTACTACATTTTCCTCAGGCTCCAGCTCCTGAGGTCCATAAGGGATGCAGCGGGATGTAGAGGGAACTGGAAACTCAGAGACAAGTGCAATTGCATTCTTCTGGGACTGAGCTTTGCTCACTTTTCCTGTTGTGGGACTTTTCAATTGCTTTAGGGTGATTTTAAGAGACTGGATCTAAGGGTTTCCCATTTATGCAGCTTTGCTGCCACCCAAGCTGACAGCTGCCCGCTTGGCTCTGAGTGTGGCATCTCGGAGTAGGAGAAACTTCTTGTTCCAGCTGGCACTTTCTTATCTAACAGTCAGAGCTTTGTAAGTGTGGACAGCTGCAGTTTCAGAAATTGGCTCTATCTGTATCAATTGGATTTGTGAAGTCAGTGAAAGGGCATGAGGCAGATTCATGGGATTTCCTGTTAGTATTAGTAAATGGAATCTACTGCAGAATTTTAAAAGAACAAGGGACTCAGTCGGTGATGCTTCAATGAAGCCTGTGGTTAGGGAAAGCTACCAAAAAGAAAACTCATTGGACAGTGAATATGCTGGGCACGACGGGCATAATTTCCAGAAGTCTTAAATCATCTTGAAACAAAGGCAAGAAATTGCTACAGTGGCTGCTTGTGCAGGCTGGCTGGTGAAGGGATCATTAGGAAGCAGGTGGGGTGTTGAGTCGGATGGTCAGCCTGTGATGCAGCAACATTTCAGGTTTTAGGAAGTATGTGCAAAGAATGGGAGGAATGTGGAGCCTTGGAGGGGTTCAGCAGCAGCTCTGTTGGGACCTGCAAGTTCTCCTCCCACCTCCACCATTGGTTTGCTGTGTAGCCCTGAGCAAGTCACATACCTTTTCTCTGTCTCAGTTTCCCAGCCTACAAATGGGTTTGATCATGCTGAAAGTGGGAGAACTCTGCAAAGGCACGAGGCAATTATGTAAGAGCACAGAAACAACTGTGTCCCCCGAGCTTCCACTCCCTTTTCTGCTCCTGTGGGATGGGGGAGGGAAGAAAGCTCTCAAACATTTCTTTTTTACTCCTACAGGTACTATATAGGATTTCCCCAGGCTGTACCAGATGGGAGGGAAATAACTGACAATGCATTTCACTTAGCTGGGGCTTTCCTAAGTTTCAGACTCAGTATAATGCAAGCAGTTTGCAACAGTTCCTACTGATATTTGCTTAGCTGGACCTGCACTGTTGTAAACCCAGTGCTGCAACACCAGATGTTACTCATGCCAGTGCAGATATTTTGCTGGTAATGAATGACAGGGACAACCAACTTTTGCATTTGTTATCTGAGTGTCTGGCTGTGTGTAAGAAACTCATTTCACTTCCCATGAGATATGTGAAAATCTTGCCTGTACCAAGAAAGCCCTATGTTAATTCCACTGGGATGGGGATGTTTAGATGTCAGTTTTCCCCACCTCCCACTATGCCCAAACTGTGGCAGAGGTAAATGCTCCCATCCAGGACAGCAGCCCTGCACCTGCCCCCTTTGCAACACCTTGGGCAAAGGTACAAAGCTATGAACACCATGAGCTGAAGTGCCATGGAGATTCAAAGCTCCTGGCTCTGCCCTGAGGGTGGGAACATGGCCCAGGTGCAGAGCCAACAGCAGAGGGAAGTCGTGTCTTCAAATTCTGGAGCTGGGCTTGTTTTTTATAGCTGACATCTGTCAGAGCCCTTGCTTCATAAATTAGAGGTGAAGACAATCACTTGAGGGATGGGAGATACCAGGTCTGGTCCCATGGCTGCTTCTCAGTTTTAGCCCTTGATTCTAATGTGATGATAGGATCCCTTTTTTAATGAATTGAAACCCCTGAATGTTTGGAAGGGCAAAAGTCTCTTGTATCTGCAAGTCTGCTGCCACAGGAACCACAGGGGGTTTTTACTGATGTAAAATTCTACTGACACTTTACTGATGTAATTCTACTTCTTTCTATGTGCTGACTTCTATCATTTGATTAACTTTACAGTGCTGCAACCACTTTATATAGCATGTGATTTTGTACCACTTGTTACTTCCTAACAAAATGACACAATTGTTTCTTAGGAAGTCACAACAAGAGGTGCAGCTCCTGTGCACTCTCACCTGAACAATATTGTTGATTTTTTTTTATTTTTTTTTCCTAAATGCAATGGTGTGATTTCATATAATGAAATATAGTCATATAATGAAATATAGAATGGTTTCAGTTAGAAAGGACCTTAAAGATTCTCTAATTCCAACCCCCTCTGTAGGCAGGGACCCTTCCCACTAGATCAGGTTGTTCAAAGCTCCATCCAACCTGGCCTTGAACAATTCCAGGCATAAGGCAAATTTTCTTGTGCATTAATATTCTAAGAGCCATGGGCTCCCATCATTGCTACAGAGTTATGGCAAGTTTGCCTTATGGTCTTCACATAGCAACAGAAATTACACCTTTTATCACATGATTAAACAGTGCTGAGAATTTTAAAGAGTATTAATCAGCAAAGAGGAAGTTACTATCAGCATATGTTTTGTTTTTTGAAAACTGGACTGTTCCACAGGACCATATGTTCCTCTAGCACCAGGCTGGTGTGTGCAAGTTTAGGATCTGCAAAATGCAAGTTTAGAAAATTGCTCCACTGTTTTCCTGGGGCCACTGAGAGACCATATAGAAAGAGTAGGTGTAAAACCTACAGCTTCACCTCACTGAGCTTTCTGCCATCCGCATGATTAAGGTGATTTTTATGGAGGATATGTTTCTTTCCTTACAAAAACACAATGAGGGTGTCAGTACATGCCTTTAAGCTGAACTGAAACCTTTCAATCAACAACTGAAGCACAACATCTTATCAATATCAGCTGGACTTTCTCCACATGGGAGGCTTCCAACACTTTTATATTTAGCACTGGTGCCATACATGTGATCACCATTTGCATTGCATTTCTTGTGATAATCTAATCATATATATAGTATTTTTCTGACCTGCACCATCTGTACCATTGTCTCTACACTGCCATTTCTCTCTTCAAGCTTTATTTGGCAGGATACCAAGTAGGAGGTTTCCCACTGTTTGGGCTTTCTAGGTTGCATATGGAAGAAGTGAATATACTTTTCTCACAGCACAGTAGTGTTGAGGCTGCAGTGCAGTAGGAAGGCTCACTAAAAAGAGCAGCCACTTGCTGTCAGACAGAGAGATCTTTATTGTAGAATCATTAAGGGCAGGAGGAGCAAAAGTCTGTGTGTGAGGGGGAAAAGGTAATGAACAGGCTTTGTTCATTTGTTCATCACCTCTGTGCCTTGGGAAAAAAAAAAAAAAAAAAAAAAAAAAGACAACTACTTGTAAGGATATCAGACACCCAGAAGTTTAAACATGGAGCACAGAGAAAAGAAAATGAGTTTTTGAGCTGCATCCATGATGGGCAGGGGGTAAGATGGTTGCTTTATATGCCACATCCTCCACAGAGCCCAGCACTGAAAAACCTGTGTTCTGAACATACTGAGCAGGTATGTTCTGAAAAATTTGGGTAGGTTCTTTATGTGCCATTCACACACTACCATGTGTGTAGGTCCTTTTGTTGCCATTCTTTGCAGATGTGTTAATCTATATTCCAAAGTATCCTAACAGTATAGTTTCTAATCAGCATTGCTGGTTCTAATCAGGTACAAGAATTAAAGATGTGATTTAGTTTTAGATCAATTGAGCTGCTCATAACCTCAAAGTTCAGAGCATGAATAATTGTTCTGTCAGCTGCAGGGCAGGTTGCTGAGCACCCACTATCATCAAGTTCTTAGAAGATGTCACAAGATCAGCCCAAGCTGTTCCTCTTCACTCAGGAGAGAGCTCCACAGGTTATGTGGGATCCATCCTTGCATACAACTGCATGCTGAGCCTTGCTACTGTGATCTCAGCTTGTGTAATTCTTGTGCTCCAAGTTTTAATTGATAGGTTCCCTTTCCTATTTTTTTTTTTGAAATTTAAAAAGCAAAAAGAAATTGGGCTGTATTAATTTGGAGGTAAATACATAAACCAGCCCCTGCTCCTGAGTTTACAGCTCTGTCTTTTGAGAAAAACATGAATGAAATTTTGTTTGTAACATAATGGGTTTTTATATTTTTGGGAGACATGGAGGGAATATCTTGAATAAATCTACTATCAAGTCTTGTTGCTGCATAGACACAGGTATTGACATTGATGCTGAGCTGGCAGCCAGCCAAGTGACAGTGAAGCATCTGATATTCTTTTATCCAGTAAAGATTTTTTCCTTTTGTTTTTTATTTTTAAAATACATTTAGGAAAGCTCCTTTTTGCTCCTTTTTTTTCCTCTGACTTAGTGCAGCCCTTGGCTGTCTCCTGAGCTAAAAAGCTGCAGCTAACCAGACTTTTTTCATGCTGAATAGCATGTCTCAACGTTTTCCTCTCAACCATCATGTAGGTCTGGTTGCATTGTTGATTCCCATTACATGTCTGCTGGGATGTAAATTATTCCAATTCCCCCACACCCCGCCCTTCTCTTGTACTTTCAAGGGGTTTAATCCATGAAGGGGACTACTTCAAAGCTCTCACAAGAAACTCATTTCTTGATGGATAGACGGGCCAATAAAATGAAATTAGAGTTTTATCTCATTGTCTCTATAGGAATGAAGTATAATAATTATTTCAGGCAAATACATGTTGGAGACAATAATTAAGATCACTATCATGTCTTTAAGGACAAGCAGATTCTAAAATAAGCATTAGTAATGGGATTAAACACTATTGCAGTGCCCTGGATCTCAGCACTGCCAAAGTGCAAACCTGAATGTATGAAGCTTGCTCTCTGAGGAAAAAAAAAAAAAAAAAATACTATGTTTTACAGAACCTTTTTGGCTTGTGGCCCATGAAATAGCTGAGGCCTCAATCTGTAAAGAAGCCTTGGGTGCCTGAAGGAAGTGGAAATGAAGTGGAATTTAGTATCTGTGTCATCAGCACAGTCCAGAAAGTCTGCTGCTTCATGGGGTAGGTGTCAGCGTTTTTGCCAGGGAGGTTCTCAGACAATACTGCTCCGGAGTCAAATTATCAGCTTCCTGGCAGGGCAGGGTGGTTTGCTGCTATTGGAGCTTGTTTGCAATCCACAAATTAGGTGCCCCTGTCTCTAAGTCTTTGAAGGACTTGGATGACAGGAGACTCAACTAAGTGTAAGCATCATGTAAAGTATGCCACCTGTAAAACATCGATTCCAACCATCTGGACAAAGTTTGTGACAAGCTGAGCCTTGGTGCAGCAGCTTCCCAAGTAAATTCAGAATTTTCTCCTCTCCAAAAACTGTTCTTTTATTTTCTTTTATTTCTCTCTCTTAACCTCCCTGCATCAGTTGGCTGTGAGGGCTCCTGTCTGTACCATTCCCCCAATTTCCCTCCTGCTTGTTTTCAGGGCCATTGCTCCTCTAACTCAGTGAGGGATTTTGGCCTCTTTCTGCATATGTTCATTTTTGTGTGGAAAAATGTTCAGATTGGGCCTCATTAATTTTAGACTAATTAGCTGTTCAAAACTGAGAGCCCTCCTGTGGAAAGACAACAGACTGTTGTGCTCTGTTAGTGCCTAACACTCAGTACACAAATTTGAACCATCTGGCTAGTGGTATTTGCTTTGATTTATGGTAATATATCTTCACATTACCCAACACCTAGGGGGCTGATGTGAAATGAGGGAGGATTCTGCAGTCTTGTTTTTCAGCTCTTTCTTTCATTTTCTTTCTTTCTAATGAAAATCAGTCACAGCTATGATAGCAGGTATCAGCTGTTGTCTTAAAATCTGGATTTTTACTTTAGCTTAGTGTTGCACATTTTAATTTTTGTTTAAAATAAGAAATTTCCATGATTATCAATGAACAAACTGTCAACAAGCCTCCTGGCATGCTGTAAAATATAAAACTCCAGAGGCTTAACTTGGTTCTAAATAGTTTGGGATAAAATAAGTGGAAGCAACAAATACAACTCATACCAGCCAACTCATCCTTTCTGTGAGTTTTTTTTTATTCAGACAGACAGGGCATAAACCTTTTCCACAAGACATAAATAAATAACTACTGCTAACTGCCCTGCCCTGCTATCCCTATGTATTTAGTGACTTTTTCCCAAATTGTGTAAACCAAATAGAAGTAGTGTCAGGAAGCAAAGCTCTAATTTCAACACATACATCAGTCACCAGAGCCCACTGCCATGTCTAATATCTGCCTTGTGCAGAAGACAGGTAGGGCCTAGGGGGAGAACCCAGACTGGACTGACTTGTTACAAAACACAACATTCTTTCAATGACTGTTCTGTACAGCTTTTTGGAACTCAGCATCAAAAAGGAGAGAAATAATTTGGCAGGTAGGGGAAGGCAGTGCATGGTAGGAGCTGACACAGCCCTGCAGTGCCACAGAGCCAGACCCCCCTGCTTTCAGCTGGGTGGCTCTCCCACTCCATTCCTAAGGTCTGTTCTCTCTCTAAAGTGATATTTGTTTTGGTTTCTCCTTTTAATGCTCCTTTCAGAGCAGCCTGAGGACAACCAGAGGTTAAAGGCTCAATGGTAGAGTTAAATGTCAAACAGGGCACCTTGGGAATTTGGCCCAGGAGCACTAATAGCAGAAATAATTAGCACTTGCAGTCTGTAGCTCTGGGCTTCTTCAAAGCATGGTGTGAAAGGAGAGTGGGCCAAATGGTTTGTTTCTTCCCTGGGATAACTATCTTCCTTCTGGAGGGTATCCTTCCACTTCCATACCTAGGAAATGGGGACAAAATATAATGAAAAAGAGTAAAGTTCTAGAACTATGGGGTCAGTCATGTATGCTGCTGGCAGCACTGAAGGACAGGGTATTGTTTTGGCTCATTATAAGTGAGAGAATGGTATTTTGGCTCTAAACCCCATTCACAGTGAAAGCCATGGTTGCTGATGCTCTGGCTATCATCCTTACAGCAAGATCAGCCTTCATCTTGTTGGCTCTGATCACCTGTCCTCCTGGTACCAGGGAAACTGATACCCCCAGTGTGCATAGAAAGAATGGCTAATACCTAAAACACAAGGCCCTGTGACTGGTGGTACAAGAGGATAACTTAACAGCAGATCTCAGAGGGATGGTGCCATCAAGCTGTGAATGGTTTCAGAAGCTGAGCTGGCATCTGCAGAACAATGACTGTCAGGACCACAAAGCAGATTTCTTGTGGTATGTGTGTGGCTCACTAACAACCAAGTATTGTTTCCTCCCAATCTCTGCTTAGCTTGGAGACAAAACTTGAGGCAGACTGTATGTTACAGGTCAAAGTTTTTCTGGGGCAATTTGTAATGATGTTGTCCCCTTTTAGATCCTACAAATAAAGCCAGGCAGCTTAAGGTTCTTTTTGGATAATCAGAAAAGCCACTCTTCAAGGGAAGCCCAGAATTTGTCCAGTAGGTGGTGATTATTCATGGAAGTAGGATAACTTCTCCTGTCTGGTCCTAAACTAGTCTGAAAGATGTACTAGCAGGTGGTCTGGAATATTCAGCACTTTGAGTGGATAAACTGCAAGCAGAGACCAAGATGTGACACAAGAGTCACCGTTCAGAAGCTGACCTGACTCAGAGCCAGCACTGTGAAGGATTTTATCTGTTAGAATTTACAGATTGCTAATCCTGACTTCTGCTCAGTTTTGGATGAAGGAATGAGCCTCTAAAAGGAGGGAGAAGACCCTGGCAGAAAAATACAAACAGGCAGTAGTTGGAAGCTTGAGAAAAGGCACTTGACAAAAATCAACTCATCTTACAGTATAAAATGTGGGGATTTTAAAAATCAGACCTAAAAATAATGATAGGACTGATAATCAAACTAAATCATCTATTTGAGCTCACATAACAAATACCATGACATTTCAGTCAGTCCTTGAGGATAATTGGAATCCTATCTTCTGGACAAGAATCTTATCTTGAACAGAAGATGCCAACAGGCAGGGATTTCTGTTTCCTTTGGAAGCTTCTGTCATTAGTTGATTGGCATTGTTAAAAAGAGGAAAAACATGTAACATATTTCTGCTTTTGCTTTATCTGGATTTAATTTTCAGTCATTCTGAAGAGCCTCTTTAGTATCTAATTTCTTTTCCCTGTAAATATAATTATACTCCATAATCAAAGCATCTCTGATACTTTTTTCTCTGTCAGTACTATGGAGATTGAACTCCTTAACCCCTCTCTCACCAAAGAACTTCTTCTAAAGACTGCTGAAGTTTTGGGGACTTCCCACTGATATCAGTGCTTTTTGAACAAGGCCTAAAAAATGGCCTAAATGCCTCTCTGTGTGAACAAAGTCTCTAGAGTCAGGTCCCTGATAAAAGCAGCTGGCACCCTAAGCTTTTCAGCTGGTATCAGATCTAAGGGAGCTGTTCCATCAATATACACTGAAGAGCAGTGAAAAGATTTGGTTGTGCCTTTGAACATTATGAGGATTTTGAGGAGGCAAAGTGGGGGAAAAACGGGGACAGCTGGAATTTGTTTTGTTGGCTTTTTTTTTTTTTAAATACAATTTCAGGGTTTTGTTTATTTTTTAATAGCATGAATGCAACGCTCAGGAAAACCCTCACTCTCCACTGAAATCTTCTCTGAATCAACAAAACATGTACCAGCAGCACAAACTTCACCTTGCCCAAACAATGTACGGCTCAATTCTGACTTGAAAAGACCACCTGTAGGGGAAAAATGTTAGTTGGGTATCCAGGGGCCATTCATTCCTTTGCCACTTTGCTGAGCCTGCCAATTAGTGCCAACTTGTGGTGGCAGATTTTGTGCTGTGGACACATGTTCTCTGGAAAGTGGGCTGAGATATTCGACTCATTTCACAGGGGGCACAAAGAATTAGTTTGCTCTGTGCTATACAAATGAGAATTGTCCCAAGCTTTCCTCTGTGTTCACCGCTCTACGCTCACAGGGTGTAAATACAGGGAAATTGGTGTGATTGCAAGGACAAATTAGCACCAGAACTGAGCTGTAGTTTTTTTACATGCTCTGCTAATTGTGCCCAATTTGTGCTGGAGTGCTCACTCAAATGCAAAAGCACAAAACCAACTGAACACATTTGAGGGTGCCAAAGAGAGCTTGCACTTTTCTCTTAGCAAATTATCCTTCTAGTTTCACACTGCAGCGAGTGCCAATTGGTCCTGCTAACACCTTTATCTAGAGTAATCAAATTAGCACTGCATGTTAGCAAATTAGGTTTCATTCACAATGGTTTATATTTGCTGCAGGTTTGAGCCTTAAAGGAAAGCATTTTCAGAGTTTTACTTTAAAATTTCTTATATGACTGACGTTGATTCTGTCTGGGAGATGTAAAAAGAGTGAAATGGAAGAAATGAGGCAAAATTGCTGTTTGTACTTCACTTCCAGAGAAATGTAGATTAGGAATTGCAGAAGTTTCTAAACTTGAAGATAGAACAGAAAAAGCTGCAAGAGGTTTACTCTTGTTTTCCCAGGAGGCTCATTCTTCCCTTTGGTTCACAAATCCATGCCTCTGGTTATACCCAGGAAGCCACTGGGGCTACATGGCTTCTCTGGAGAGCAGGATTTGGCTCAGTACATAATGAAATTTGCTTCTGCCAAAAGGCATGCCACTGTCAGAGTGGGTAATAGAAAATGCTCCAAGTGCAGGAGTGAGCAGGACTGCCAACAGGATAGAGCAAAAAAAATTGTAGGCTAAATCTGGCAAATATCCACAAAATTCATCAGAGTTTTATTGGAGCTGAATTTCACCCACTGACATTAATTCACATTTGTATCATCTGAAGATGAATAATGTAAATGTTAAGTGTTCTTGAGACTTCTGCTTCTAAGATTGCTTTTTGTCTGTAGTTTCCAAAATTTACCTAAAGCTGAGTAATTCTTTATTTTATAGAAGGGTTGTGAGAAGGCAGAGAAGTGTAAAACACAGAAGTGCCTCTAGCAATAGGCACTGTCACCTTCCTGCTTTTAGCTGGAAGTCTTAAAGAAGCACAAGAGCTGATCCCAGGGGATACTTTAGGGAATCTTATTGTAAAAAAAAGGCAGAAGAGTCTTCCAAGCAGGTACAAATGAAGCTCTATCCAGCAGCACTGGCTGTGCTGGAGGTACCAGAAGTAGATAATTGTCTTACTCAGTGATTTCAGGGCACAGCAGCCTGAGCCATTAGGTTTCATTGCCATCAAGTGCATGAGTTTGTTTGGGCACAAAATTCTGTAGGATCTTTAAAGTGCACATGTGGAGAATGAAGAGTCCAGGCTTTGTTCCTAGTAGTCTTGGCCCAGATCACTTCTTTCCTGATTTGGTCCCTTAAGATGTGTGTATATATGTAATTTCTTGCCAGTGCTGTAAAAGAATATATCACTTGTAATGGATTTCTGCAAATAACTTTGGAACAGTCATACTGTTGATATGCTCTAAGGTCAGTATCTCTGAAGGATGCTTTTTTTATTGCCTCAGATGGCAAGAAATGAGCTAGGGAGATGGTAAGGACCAAGGAGGCCCCACAGAACACTGAGTAAGCAGCAATCATAGCCTCACTTATCAGCAGTACAATAGCATAAAATAGCTATGGAGCACAGTAATCCAGAGCAGCATTTCACTTAGTGCCTCTATTATTAATTTCCAGAAATTGAGAAGAAATCAGGGAAAAAAAAAAAAATCACCACTTTCTACATACTCTTTGGCTAAACATCCTCCAGTGATGACTGCTGGGATGTGGGGCTACTTCTAGCTTGGTCTGACTCAGAGTGGTCATTATGTTCTTAGAAGATACAATCACTATCCTGCTCTGCTTACATCCACAGGAACCAAATCATATATATAAAAACATATTGTACAATTAAATAAGACCACAAGCTTTGAGGAACAGGATAAATACTCTTAAGTTTGCTGAGCTGGATCTGGAATGAACAAACCATTTTTTCAGAGTGGTCTCTGAAGTTGAGCTCTCTCCCTGCAGTTCCTTGCATGAGCCAAGGGAGAGCCCATTCTTTCAAACAATGCCCTTTCAGCTACTTTGATGCTAAAAATAAAAAATGTTTGATAGTTATCCAAGCAAAGAAGGTGAAAACAGTAATTTCCAGCTTTTCTAAAGCTCTTTGGCTATATACATTTGGCAAAAAACCTGTCACCAGTAGATCAAGTCAGATTGTTTTTTCCTACTTTGCATGCCCAAAAACTTCTCTTCTCTGAAGCCTGCACAGTTAGAAATACTAAGTCTACTGAAAAATTAACTGAAATATCTGTTCATTAATAAACTTGCAGTAGAGATTAAGCCAATTGCTTATAGTTACTGAAGTTTATGGTTTGACTAAATTTATTTTGTAGATGCCAGCAGAGTTCCCAGCCTGAGGACAATAATAAGAATTCTTTCCTTCGTGATGCCAGTCACACATTCCCCTTTTAAGACAAGGCTGGGGGAAAATCTCATGAAAATCTCACAAGAGCATTTAGTCATTGATTTAGAAAACCAAATGTGTTATCTTGTTCTGCAGTGGAAAAGAATGGGTCTTCCTCTTTTCCAGGTAGCTCTGTTGTAATAATGTCAACTTCTAGCAGTTTCTTTTACCTGCTTAGCTTTGTTAATATCATTAATGCTACTGATGCTCTGAAAAATAAACCATCCTGGCACACCAGAGAGGCAGTGTAAGTCACACCTGAGCTGACAGGCAAGTCTCCAGTTACTCTAGCCTAAGACTTTTCTTGCCAGATGAGTACTGGCTGCTGCACACAATTTTTGATGGGTTGGTGATGATAAATAACTGGTGCTGCCTGGGATGGAGGCTATCACATTTATTTTTCCTTCTTATTGAGTAAGAATTTAAACCCAGGTCTCTGGGAGTAAACATCTGTGTATTTACTCTGCTGCTAAGATCCCTCTTCCCAAATCTGGTGTCAGTAGCAGGAAGTGGAGCCAACACATTGATTCCTAAACATGTTTCCCATCTCAGAAAGATTATAAAGGATCTCATCCTCTCTCTAGAAAATATATTGTGCCTTGGAATGAGAGCTAATATGGAAAAATATGACTGCATTCCAGAAATATCTAATTGCTGCTGATAAATGGTGTTTGCCTCTTGTATGCATTATGAGGACATATTCCTCCTTAAAACTGAGAAAAATCACACCCTTTCTATAACCAAATGCAAAGCCCTGGGTGTTTTGTTTCACACATTTGTTACTGGTTGTTAAAGTACTGACGAGGACAAGTAAAGTGTAAATAATAATAATAAAAAAGGGTTTCTGCTTGTGCATCAGGAATGTTGGGATGATTATGTGAATGTTTTAAAGAGGTTCAGGTTTAAAATAAAAAAGAAGAGGCTTTGGATGAGAAGTGGTCTTCCAGGCATCTCACCAAGGTGCTCAAGTGGATCTTGGGAAAAGGCTGCCTCTCTCCAGTGGCTGTAAAGGAAATATGGGAAAACCAATGTTGATTCCAGGCAGTATTACTTACATTGTGTTCTCCTCCCCGCTGGCAACAACAGTTCCTTTTTCAGACTGCTCACTTCAGTTGCAGTCTAACTGGCTTTTGAAAACGAAAGGTATATGTCCAAGTGGTTCAGATTTCTGAGTTATTATTTGGTTTTGCTTTGACTGACCCTGGTTTGTTCTGGAAACTCTTTGAAAGGTGAAGGACTAGTGGGATTAAAACAAGTTATTGCATTAGGGAAATGAAATCTCTTTAGGTCTGGCAGTTGTGACTCTCTAATCCCTCCCTCTGAGCCTTTCCCCTGAGCCAGTGTCTGGGTTGACTTGAAGCAATGAGGAGGCCAAACGAGCACCACTTCCTGGCACTGCAGTGATGTGGAAGGACATCCACAACTCTGTGGGTCCAGACATGCCATTAACTTGCTGCTGCACACATAAATAACTTCATACCCTCAGGATGATTTACTCATATGCCCATAGTCTGAATCATAATGTTGTTCCTCATCTGGTAGCAACATTGGCCTGGCTTGCCTGGTGCCAGTTACTGGAGCACTCAGCTCATGCACACATTTGTTGGTGGAGCACTCAGTGGGAAGCATTTAGGAGAAAGAGTTAATTCAGGTGCGTGCCTGTTTGATTGCTTCTGGTCAGGAAAGTTTCTCACCTCTTGTTTTGGGAGGGAAAGACAGCAGAAGTGCAGAGAAAGGGAATGGTTAGTGAGAGGATGGTGTAACTTCCCAAATTCAGATCATCAGTTTGAACCTCTCAGTGGTACTGGGGTTTAATCTGATAGCTCAAATATCACTGGGGGTTCTGGTGGGAAGTGTGAGATCAAACCATCCCATGGGGGAGAGACCTGAATCTGTGTCCCTCACTCAATGAATAACAGCTCATCTGAGGATCTTCTTGGTCATTTCTTATCTCTAAAATCTTTTACCATACACCAGACACTTAAGGGAAGGCAAAAAACTGTTTTAAGATTGTGTCTAGGTAGGGTGGGAAGGTAACAGGTATGGGAGGAAAATATAATATGGATCAAGCTGATTTTGGATGATCCTTTTTTTTCTCTCTTCAGCTTGCACTGCCAAAACAAAACCAATGTTCTATGGAAAAGATTTTGTCAGCCTTCCACAGGAAAACCTAGGAGGGTTCTGCCATTGCAATAGGCATCAGAGGAGCCTCCTGCCCCAGCATTATCTTTGTGAGGTTACTTTCAACAAGTGTACACACACCAAAAAAAAAAAAAAATCTGAGTGTGGCCTAAAGGCACATGTTGCTTTGCTCCTTGTAATGGGAAAATTATATGGATGAAGAAATGCTCCAGAGTTTGTGTGCTAACTCAAACTTGCCTGGGAGGCTTTTTCCTCATCAGCAGTCGAAGTGTGTGCTCTCACCTTGTGATAAGGAATGAGCCTCACAAAGGAAAGCTTAGAAAAACTTCACCACTATCTGATGATACATGCAAAACCTTGTAGTTTTGGAGGTGAGCAGAGACAGACTTGGGAGAGTGTTCAGGAAAAGAATAGCACACAAATATCCATTTCAGATCAAGTGTTGGAACAAAAAAAGCAAGAATTTTACTGTTTCCATGACCAGCTCCAAGCATTGTCACAGGTGATGATCAGCTGGTTAGCAGCTCTGTGTCTCTCAGGACAGCATCCCCAGTTCATTTTGAATAACAAATGTTGTCACTCTGTCTATATATTTTCAATTGCAGTCTCAAATCCTAATAGCAAATCTCTTTTAAGTCTTCCCTCCCAGCCCCAGTATAAGCCTCTTATTCAGGAAATGATCTCTAAAGCTTGAACACTATTTACATTATCAAGATTTACTTATCTTTTCTTTTTTCCATTGAAACACTAAGCAGCTCTTACATCAATGTAGGTGTGTTTGAGAATTATGAGAGCCTTCAATTCTCATACCAAACTACACCCACACAAGTCAATTCCAGTTCCAATGACTAAAGGTCATGTGAATGGCAAAAAGTAACAGGTAAGAACCTAATTTTGCTATTAAGAGTAACTGAATTTGCAGTTATGGTTTATTACTGAAAGAATTCATGCCACGAGCAGTAAATTCTTTCCCTACCTTCATTTGTTGGTGTTTTTCCCCACTATCCCTGTGACTATTTTTAAAGATAACTCTTGTTGAAAAATAAAAACATGATGTTTGGTGGGGAAAAAAAAGCAAGGGTTTGGTGGGAGAGTATTTGCCTTTGAACACAGCAGTGATAGTGAGAGCCAATGGTGGACTAGCTTCTTGCCAGGTGATAGGTAGCATTCACTGTCCAACTACTTCCATAGTCTTTGCTAATAGCAGATGTTCAGCTGGTGGGAATTGTCAGGTTCCCTGAGGCTGATGGCCTCCTGCTTGTGTGTTGTATCTTTCCCAGGATGATTTATTCATTTTTTTTTTATTTATTTAACTGAATTCTCACATTAATTTAGTGGTTCTAGTTCTTAGCACTGCTCTCAAGCAGATTCCCCAGGATAGAAATCTCCTCTATTCATTCTTCTCCCATACCTGTTTTTAACTGCTTAATTTGCACTGCCCACCTGAGCAATTCATTAATCTACAGACTCTAAAGACCAAAGTGTTGAAGTCTCTGCAGATATTAATTTCTGTAAGGGTGGTCTCACTAAGATGTTCCCACCCTTAGAGATTTTCACCCCAGATACAGCCTCTGAAGTGATTTGTGGGCCATTAACCTTTAGTCTTCCTCTCAACGTTACCTTTTGCCAGTGTACAAAAGGTTGCACTAGGTGGGGAGGCAACTTAGAGTTGCTGGGGGCAACATGAAAATATCTTCCAGGAATTCAGGAGCAAAGCCAGTGGTTATGGGAGATCACCTTAATTTTCCTTTAGGAAAAATACTATGTTTTAGGTGACTTGGCTGGTCTGGTAAATTACTTTTAATAGACTGAGTTTAAAGAACAGAAAGAAAATCCATGTGTGTGGACATCCTTCTTCTGTAATAAAACCTGCTCTTCTCCTTGGAACCACCTCTTGAAAAGGCAGAACCTTAGATTCAGATAACTGAAAACCTTATACATACATCTTCAGGATAGGAACTGCCTTGCTGGCTTTGGTCAGCAGAAGGAACTGCTTTTAGCTGTTTGCTGAAGGGAAGAGTCAGTGGCATTCAGAATGCTGTGGCTGATACTGTTCCTGTGCTTCTAGCAAAGTGGGATCTGATGCTCCTAGTGAGAGGGCTTCAGTTTTCCTTTAGATTAAGCTACCAAAGAATGGTTTTCCTTTCTAGAGTAAGGGCAGACTTGCTGTGAGGAGGGCAGAATGCAATTAGCTGGACAAAATGAAGTTATTCTCTAGCTCATCCTTATTATTTGTGACTGCTACAAAGTTCAAAGGTCAGCTTTTTTTTTTTTTTTTTCCTTTTTCCTGTCACCAGGCTTGCAGTAGATTAAGCTGTGTATTTAGGGTAATTGTGAGCAGGCTGGTGTCATGCTACCAGATAGGCTGAGCTTGTTTGACAAGGCATGTGGTTTTCCCAGTTCCTTCCCTGCATTACCTTTCCATCCTTTTCAGTTGGTGCTGTTGGGACTTGGAGTGTATTTAATGCCATTACAAATACAATACATTACAAATTCTTGTTTAAATCCAATACAAAACAACTCACAGATATGTTAGAATTTTACTGTGTGGGTACAACTCTTGTTCTCAATGAGCAGTGGTAAAACCCCACTGTGGTTTAAGTATGGTTTAAAGTCCTGGTTTTGCTGTTCACAGTGATTAAAAAATAGCATTTTTATATGCTTTTGAATTCTGTGCATGCTGCTGTTTGAAATAACAGGGAAATAGTTAACAATAGGTTATTTTTTTGTTTGTTGCTCAGATGGGATCTTTTAATCCCTAAAAATGAATGTTAGTGTAAATCACTGTCTTCAGAAACAGTGATTGATAAGTTTGCTTTCAGAAGGATTTATGTGAAGGTTTAGTTTTATTTTGCTTGAACTTTATATTGGTTTATAATGGAGCCAACAGCAGAGCCTACAAGTGAATCAGGTCAGTATAGCTGTCCTCTAGCTCATGCCTCAGCAGCTGCAATGTCCTGGCTCACAGCAGAGTAGCTTTGTGTCTTAGGTTTTTGGATTTAATTCAATTGGTCCCACTTTGCATATTTATTCATAGTAAAGCACCCTTAGTTCAAGACCAATAAATGGAATGGTGTGAAGAAAACTGTTTAAAGAAATGTGCTCCACTTCACTTTCCTTAGAGGTGGTGAAGATTTGATTGTTTCATTGCTTCAGGAACTCTGTGAAGCCTCTGAATAACATATATTATTCTTTACTCATCCTCTCATTTAATACTGTGAATTCCAGTGATGTCAGTGGGCTGACTCTTGAATTATACTCACATAGCTAAATATGCAGACCACAAACTAGGTAGGAACATGATTACCTTTCAAAAAAATAAGTAGAAGAATCTAAGATTTATAAATTCTGGTAAATAACAAGTGTTAGCTAAGCTTGCAGTTTTGTACCTGCTGTATTTTTATTCTTAAATGAAAATACAGATGCCACAGTCTAAATATGTTCCATTTTGCAAAAGTCTCCATTTGTCATCTGCATAGATGAATCACTGCAAGAACTTCTCCTTCAAAGTTCCTCACTGAATCACTCTTGTCTGTCTATCTTTCTACCTAGCACTTGAGCTTTTTGGATGGAAAGCACACTGTCAGAGGACTTTTACAAAGGAAAGGATTATCTTTTAGCTTTTTTGTCTGAAAGTGTATTTGGCACCATGCAAGTACTGAACTATCAGAAGCTGATGAAATCTTTGTGTTAAGAGAGTCATGACTGAAATGTCCCAGCTAGGGCCAATGTTATAATAACATAAACTAATTATCCCTCATCTTGGAGGCACATTTAAGATATGGATTAATTTTTAGCAAAAGTTGCATCTAGATAATCATCTAAAAGCCTTGCTTGTATTTCTCTGCCTGCAGAAGCTCAAGAGCCTGGTGCTTTTCTCATATGCTGAGATGGCAGAGGCCCAGCTGTGGAGCAACATTAAAACCATTGCAGGTCAGAAGATGAAAGACATTTCATAAGAGTCACTGACCCATTAAGCAGCCTGTCATCAATAATTGATTTTGACAAAGTGGGACAGTAAATATGTGTGAGAGAAGGAAAAATTAAGTCAATACTGAATATATACCTCAGATTGAGGTTATAAAGAAATACTGTTTCTGGTGCTTTAATTTATATGTGTAGGTGGGAAGAAGTTGCTTCTATTTCCGTTTGGAAAATGGACATTGGACTCTTAAGATACTTTCTGAGTTAAGTTAAATAAGTGGAGGGGGCCAAGCTGGTACTAATATAAGCAAAGAGACCTGTATGACATCAGTCAAGTTGTGGCTATTTATTTTAGAGCTGATTTTGGCCAGTGTATTGTGCTCAATATATTGCATTATGGAATAGCTCAGTGCTTCAGATTCTCTGGAGGACGTGGTAAAACTATTCAGGCAAAATATTAACCCCAGGGTGGTTCAGGTGTATCACAGGAAGGTGTATCCACACTGCAGAACTCCACAGGATGCTGAGTGGGTTTGTGTGCAATACAGCCAAAGCTTTCTGTCTTATACTGAGCTCTTTTACTGAAAGTGTGGTTTATGCTATTGAAAAACACTTTAAAATGGTATGGCTTACATCAGGTCTGCCATGGAAATAAGCTACTTCAGCAAAAAGAGTTCTGTGTGAGTATAACTGCATTTAGGGCTTTTGTCTGTATGGAAAAACTGAATTTAAACCCAACAAGACCAAATGCTTAGTACTACACCAGCAGAGGGTTATAGTTAGCCTGGTCTCAACCAGTTCTGGTTATAACCACAGGGGACTGAACCTGTGAGTACCTTCCAGCAGTCTGTAGGGCTGAGAGATGAATGAAGCAGAGGATTTCCCACCCAGCCTCATTAAAACATGTGGGATATCAGGATCCATATGGGATTCTTCACGATTAATCACTGTGCAGATTTGTCTCTGTGGAAGATGTTTCATTTAGCCCAGGACTGAAAAACAAAGGATATGTTGCTGCCACACTAATCAAAACCACAGGCAATCTGCAGTTCATATGTGCCAATTGTTGCTGCAGTGTCATGTAAATGCACTTCAAGATGAGAAAAATAATTATAGGCAACCATTTTGCAGAAAGCTTTGAGGAATATGGGCCCTTTGGAAGGGTGAGTCCAAGCCTTACACAAAAATAACTCTATTTACTGAGTTCTTTTTTGTGCTTGCTATTAGTTTGTCAGATCAGAACACCCAAATTGGAAACTGCCAAGGACAAAGTGTTGAAGAGTTGCCACTAAGTCATTCAGCAAACCCATTCTTCACCCAAAACTATTCCTATTATTCCTACTTTGCTTTGCTACTCATACCTGAACATCTCTCTTGAGCTGCCTTTCTCTGGACATGTAAATTTCCAAGCTAAATCTCATGTAGTTATTTTTATCATAAATACTAATTACTGGCTTTAGTTATTTGCTCTTCTGGGGCATTTTAGCCTTTCACAAAGACCAGGAAATCTTTGGCAGGGAATCCTTTGGGAACCTGACTGACAAACTTTTGATCCATGACATGTGTGATACAAGCAGTGCAAGTCCCCCATCTGTGGTAAAAGCAAGGCAAGTCCATAAAATACTTCCTTATTATTATGCTTAGTAGTAAGTGTTGCTATTAAGTCATCAGCTAATTTCTGATGCTGTGAAAGAAGCATGTTTGGGGCAGAAATTTTCCAGACCTAGGTTTGTTACAAAGTAAATTGTTTGCTGAATAAAAAGCTTTTAAGCAGACAGACAGCTGAAAGGCCTGAAATTCAGCAGTTGCAGTTTGCATGGAAATTGTCTTTATTGTGGGGTTGTCTATAGGTTTTTTGTTTTGGTCTTCAGTTTCCGTTGTCTCCTTTGCACTGCTGCAGCCATCTTGTTTAGGCTTTGCCACTAGAAAACAATCAGAAAACCAGTGTTGCCAAGTACAAATGCATCTCATTTTTCAAGTTCAGCTGTTTTTTCCTTATATGATGAATTTTTTAGTGAGACTGCTGCATGATACCTTTCAAATATGGCCAGCTCTGCCAAATCTACTGAAAGGAGCATTTTGGCCAGACATTATTGGTGGTGCCATTATGAGTTCCACTGTTGCCAGAACTTCTGGGCTAAAATCAGACAATTTTCTGCCTTCATATTCAGAGGGCAAACTGGCAGGAAAGAGAAACCTGGCATTTGTCTAGGTGCACAGCAGAAAGAAGCAGGTGCATATATAACAAAGTAGACACTCAGTGGGAGAGAGACAGTATCTGTAGCATTTCTAGATTGTCTAATATTGTCCAAAAAATCCCTCTATGTAGAGCTGAGAAATAGCTGCAGATTTTTGTCAAAGAGATTTAGCAGATTATGAGAAACACAGAAGCCAATTCCACGTGAAAACCTGAGCACAGCTGAGAAGCAATGTGGAGGGGCACAGACCTGGTCAAGGTGGGTGCAGTGTAAGGTTGAAGGCTGAAAACTTGGCAGGTGGATATTACCATTTTTTTGTATCCTAATTCCTTATCAAGCCATGATGCTGGGACTTAGCTGAACATGCTCAGCTGGAAGAACACCTGTTCCAAACCATCCTATAGGGCTTCTGAAGATGAATAACTTTGTTCCCCCAATTATTTTGCTTTTCATGCAAGTTCTGGCTTCTCTCAGGGGTGGAAATGAGAGTTGTCAGGAAGGTGACTTTTGTGGTACATGAGGAAATGCAAAAGCTTGCCAATGGCAACCTTTGTCTGGCTAGATTTTGTTAAAAATGTACTCATATAAATTCAAATAATGAGCCAAATGAGTCAAATTCCTCGTGCATTTTGTGACACACCACTGATGATTTCCATGATGTGACAACCTGGGCTTGACAAAGAGCAAGATTGCAATCAAACTCAGCTGTCACAAGCTGGCTGTAAGACAAGCTCCACTTCCAGCATCTCTGTCCCTCCTCTCAGACAGCAAACTTTCTAGCTGGCAAGGTTGGCCAAAAGATGGCAGAGCATGTTTGAAGCTGTGCATGTGTCTTTTTGGGGAGTTTCATTCTTTTTGCCTCCCTCCTCTCTGCAGCTGGTTCCAGGGAGTCAGTGCTTTTTAAGCTGGCAAGACATGCTGCTTCTTCATTGCCAAACTGGTGGAATGGCTTCCAAGAGAAAAAAGATGGGGGGTTATTTTGGTTTTCAAAGCTTCAGCTAATATTTTTTTTTTCTTCTTTACACATCCTTGCACTTGACAAACAAATAGATTGGATTCAAAAGAAAATGTGCTCAGAAGTCAGACTTTTTTTCAGCATTTACAAGTGAAAGTGCAAGCCAGCTGTTGGCAAACCATAACCTCATTGTTTTGGCAACGCTGTTTCATTTACTTTTTTTTCCTTTATACTAACTTGTTTGCTCAGGTATTGGAATTCAGAGGTTTTCCTTCTTTTTAGAAATTCACACCCTTTCTGGCAAGGTTTGAACTGTTTTTATTGCTTACAATTATACCTACAGGTAAAATAAATACTTTCCCACGGATGCGCTGGAATCCTGTATGGTTCTAAGCTGATGTAGCTGTAAGAGCTGAGTTGTACAACTTGTATTTCTGCTGTTCTGTCTTTTCCTTCTGACAGTTCTTAAAGACACAGGCCTTGAATCTGCAACATTTAAAAAGAATTGCTTTGGTTACTCAAGAGCAAGAGCAGAGTCTCATCCAAGCAAAGCTGGTGGAGATAAGAAAAAGAATTAAGTGAGTTATAAAGAGCTCTAAGGAGCACCTAATGTGACTTCACAGCACAAATATCTCTGTGGCCTTTAGTGCAAAACAGAGCAGAGCTCTGTACTGTGCACACAAAAATGACATTGAAAGAACATGTTGATGGCAGAAAGAAAAGCATGGAAAGCTAGGAAATGCCCTAATTAAGGTTGCCTGTGTAATTCATTATGATTCATTTGTTAATTCTCTGATCACATACTATTTTTTCCGCAGAGCTCTCTACCTCTGTGCACAGGATGTCCAGAGCACTCTTAATGAGTGGCTATTCAGGAGTTCATTTTATCTTCATTGTTCCATGTGTGGCCCAAGGCCTTATTTACTGCATGCTCTTAAATCCTGTTTGGAGGGCTAAATCCATAAAAAGACTTTGGCCTGCTGACCTTGTGTGCTGCAGTATCTAACTTTTTAGCCCCCTGCTGTCTGGTGATGAGAGGGAGGGTTTATGGCCCAGGTGTGCTGCTGCAGCTGTGTTGGCATCAGAGCAGGGGCAGTTCTGGTTCTGCTGTTCTGTTCCCCTACCCCAGGGAACTTCACCAACCCTGTGCCAATCTGTGGCATCAGGACACTGCTGGAGAAAAATCAAATAAGTGTCTCTCTTTGTTGCAGAGTTAAACAGGAGTCTCAGATTCGTGACTCACATATCCTGTTTTTAGCAGTGCCACCACTTGTGTGCTGAAAAGCCTTAGAAAAGCATTTCACCAGTTGTGACCCAATTTTCCTCTCTGTAAAATGGGAATAATGACAAGGACCAAGCCCTGTCACAGAGGTGTTCTCTGGCTCTAGCATCTAAAGGTCCATTGGAGTCTTGGATACAAAATGTTAGGGAAAGACAATGTATTGCTTCTGCATCCAAAAGTGAAGGTCAGAGTTCTGGAAATATCCTCTTGTCTCACTGCCTGAACTAGATTTATGTTAAAACTTTTGGTGATTATTTTTTTCCATAAGAAAACGGGCTACTTCCAGTTCTCTTTAAACTGGGATGTGCCAGAGTCATCCCAGGAGTCCCACCAACACTTTGGCAAGAAGGCCCAGGAGAATCATGGAGAGGTAACGGAGCATGCACTTGTCTTCTCAGTTCAGACTGTGAAGATTGTAGCCTAACACAAGAAACCACGGATTATTCCTTAGCCTGGAGATGAAATACCATGGCATGACTCCTCCATATGCCTAAACTCCCCCTTCTGCCCTCACCAAAAGCCAAGTTCTCTCAGCCACAGTGCCTGGAGGAGGCTGTTGGTAACCTTTGCTGTCTCTCCGATCATGCTGAAGCAAATCTGGGAGAAGAGTAGTGAGCAAGAGCCAAACGTGTGCAAGTTGGCTGACAGAGGTGTGGACAACCATAGGCCAGGCTTGAGGTGTTCCCTGTTTTACCTCCGGGTGGTTTAGAAGGGTCTGGGTTATATACAGTGAAATTCCTTGTGATTAGAGCTGACTGGAAAGCCTGTGACATGATGGTGCTAAACCCAGTACTCTTTGGTAGGGCTGGGGTAATGAGCTGATTCCAATGCTTTAGTCAAGAGAAACTTTGCAACATAAGGATGTTAAGTTAATGAAGAAAGATTTTGCTCTTTCCAGAATACTGCTGAGATTTGTATATCAGAGGGGAGGGTCAAGAAAAAAAAGGTAGAGTACCTACTTAAACCTGAACTTCTTACAGTTTAGAGTGACATCCAACCATGGAATCATTTGTTATATGATCATTTTTCTGGTTTTGTGGTGTTGTTTGGAGGTAGATGTGTCAGGATGGTTGTTTTCTGTTTCTAGAGGGAAAATATTGTTGAGAGATGACTGGAGTTTTTCCTTTCTGGGGTTTCGTGACGTTTCCAAGGGCAGAGAAACAATTTGCTGCTTATTTTGACCCCAAGGCCCTGCCAATGTAACCTCATGTTCATTTTCAGCCAAAAGCTGCATTGATTTGCTGCATTGATTTTCTTTCATTTATGTTTAGTCTGAATTCACAAGTGTGTAAATGATACTTGAATTGTTCCTCCTGTGTTAACATACTGGAAATTTTCATTGCATCAATAGAGAATATGCACTTGCATAGGAAGACAAATAGACCACAGATAATATGTGTAACAGGAGCAGATCTGTGAGAGGGAGGCTTGAGCATCCAAAACGAGCAGACATTTCTGGAAACAAAACTTTCTTCCTCCACTAAGGACCTTGTTGCTCTTGAATTTATTCCTTGCTGGGCCAGCACATGGGAAACAAGCTACATAGTGGGGAAGGATCTATGTAACTTCCAAGGTTCACACCTTGGATTAATGCAGGGCAGCAATCTTGCATAGTGTAGAATTGATCTCTATAGTGAGACAGATTTAAAAACCAAACAAAACACAACCACAACTATTCATAATCTATCCTAAATATATTTTCCTGCAGATGGGACTCAAACCTGAGTAAAATTTTGCTCAGCTTTGGCCATTTGACTTTGAAATCCTTGTGCTTTACCTTCTGACACAACCAGGAACAGGATTTCAGTGTTCCTCGTGTGACCACGTCCTTGTTTTGCTTGCTGCTTGGTGAGTTTGATTTGGGGACCTATTGTCAGAGTTCAGGGGTTCAGATACTTTCCTCATCTTTCCTATTCAAACTCTTCTGAAACCTTCGTTTGTTTTTTTTTCTATAAATGTGATGATTCAGTCTGACTGGATCCTTGTTGAGGGCTATGACACAACTTGAGTTAACTTCAGAATCAGCCCCACTGGCAGAACAGATTTTCTTGTGAGATTTATAGAACTTCCTGCTTCTAGCTGGGCTGCAAATAGAACAAGAAATAGAACAAGAAATAGAACAAGAAATAGAACAAGAAATAGAACAAGAACAGCCTTTTTGCCTTTCTCATAGTATCTTGGCACTGCTCCTTCTAGAGGGAACCTAGAACAAACAGGATACAATGAAAAATACCAAACTTTCATGATTTTTTTTTTAAAGCCTTTATTTGTGGTTGGATTTGGTGGAATGTTCTTGGGCTGTTACAACTTTATTCATGGCTGTTAAGTCACCATTAACTTTTATGAAAGTACATGTAGTGAATACATAATTATAACTCAGAAGAGTAAATATCATTCAAGTTGCCCTTAAAAGATGACATCAAACTTCTACTGCTAGCAACTCTCTTGCTTTTCTTAGTGTTTCATTTGCACTCACTTTCTGTCCTTGAATCCATCACTGAGAATCTTTTTACTTTTGTACTAAAACCTTTAAAACAGGGAGTCCCTGTACATCTGCCTGGGACAGATTCATGGCAATGAACATTGAAGTGACCTGGTGAAGCCTGCAAAGTGGGGAGATAAAGGAGCAGCAATTCAGGGACTCTCAAAATCTTCTGTCAAGTTTAAAAAACAGGATGCACAATCTGTTGAAAGAAGTAAAGACTTTATTTTTTTATTAAGTCCCTTGGCCTTCACATAAAACTCTGAATACCATACATGACTTAGAAAAGGAAAGATAAGTTTTAATAGATAGGCAAAGAATTTAAAACTTGATTTGAAAACTGGGATAATGGACATCATAAACAGTAGTAAGTGTAAGACATTAAGATATTTTTAGTTTGAATTTGCTTTAAAATTATGTGTGCCACTGTCACTGGCATATTAACAAAAAACAGTAGGTGAAGAGGTTAACCAAAATCAGTTAAGTCCCAAGGCACTCATGTTTAAAACCTGCTAACACTAAAAATACACTCTTCAGCTCTCCACCTGATACAGAAGCCCCTGTAAACAAGCAGACTTTGTCTAATAATAAATGCAGATGTTCAAAAATAGCATCTATAGTTACAGTCAGGAGCTCTGCTATTCTATTCACCATGTTATTTCTTTCCTGACACTTTGTTAAATATATACATTAAAAAAAAAAATCTTTCTAAAGTTTCTGTGACTCAGGCTGATCTCCAGCCTGTTTTTAGATAACATAAATTATATCCCTTCATTCTGCTAAGATCTTTATGGCTGTAGGTACACAATTTTTTTTTCCTTACCACCAAGAGGTAAGGCTCTTTGTAAGAGGTAAGGCTCTTTGTAAGACATAAGGCTGTAAGGCTCTCTTCTGATAGACAGCTGCATGTATGGGTTGGGTTTTTTTTCCCTTACCACTGAGATAGTGAATGACTGGATATTATTTGTTTGATTGACAAGAGTTATTATTTTCTTTTCCTTTCCTTCTCCCCTTTACATGTGTTTCTTTAACACCAGGGAATAAGAAAGTGAGAGGATGATCAGATAGGGGAATGGAGATGGTTGTGGGAGGTCAGGATGAGAGATGAGGAGTCCTTAACTGCCTCCTTCTCAGAGCTCTTCAGCAGGACCTGTGCACATGAGCAAGGTCTGAAAGACCAGGTCCACTGCCTGAAAATACCCATCTGTTTCCTGTAGAGCAAAGCACATATTGCTTCTTCTTTGTAAAATTTTTGCACATTATTCAGATGTAGCTTTTTTAGTTGCCTTTATTTTATTTTAGAACTTTCCATACCTTGGGAAGCCCAATGGCATCCCTGAATCCAACCCTTTTTTTCACCCTCCTCTAAGTAAGTAGAAAAACTCACATGTGAAACAAATCCCATTCAAATCATTTATTAGGGGCAAATACATCCTGAGTCCCAAATGGGAGGAAATATTCCATAAAAACTGAATGCTAGAGTAAGAAGTTTTGGGGGTTTGTTTTATTGTATTTTTCTTTCAAAATACTCACTTGCCAACAAATATTTGTCAAAAAGACCCCTCCAGGCCAAGCAATGTTGAGCCCACAATGTCAGCTGCCACCACAGCCCTTGGGTGGCTGGGGACACTCACTCCATCTCAAACCCTGAATTTCACAGAGCACCCGAGGCAAATCCTGACCCCCAGTTTCCTGTATGAATCAACTCTTTCCTGTAACTCTCAGTTTTAAGTACCTCTTACCCATCCTAGTTACCTAAGAGGTAATATCAAAAGGAATTAATTTGCTATAAATTATAGGCTGAACATCTGCTTTATGTAATATTTCTAAGTAGACAGCAAATGGATGCATTATGGAGAAACTCTTATAAAGGGACTGCTTTGTGATTGTCATTAAGCAATTAAATGCTTTTGTTTCATTAGTTTTAAATTTTATGGAATATAATTGTGGTAAGAAGGTAACAATTAAGGGACACCCTAGTAACAAGCTCATAAAAATCCATGGTTTTGTCTAAAAGTAATAGGAGTAGAATTAAAGACTGTTACAGCTGTTTGGATGCAACAATAACGTTCAGCTTTCCTTTGTAACTGCTAATGGATTTCTTTTCCAGCATGCCTCAGAGGAAATTATTTTCCTTGCTTTAGTGAGATGAGAAGAGACCCAGAAAGGCTGGGAAACTCTTTTCTCTTACTCAGATATAAATCAGCTAGAGCAGCCTTCACACCAGTGGAGTTTAAGGAGTTTAAGGCAGGTTTAAATTGTTGCTCATGAGATATGAGGTTTTGCAGAGTTACAGAGCTGCTCTGAAGGGTCTTCATCATCTCCTGGTACAAAGTAGAGTGAAGAACCTTCCCAGCAGCTGTGTGGCAGCCAGAGAAACCCTTAGCAAGGCTCTTGGTATAAACCAGGGGTTCCCAAACTGTGACATGCATACCACTGGTGGTACACAAACCACTTCCAGATGGGAGATGAAGGCAGCTTCTCCATTCCTATGTGAAGCTGCTGATAAAGCTAGGGGGTAGTAAGTACTTCCACACAGTTACTGGAAGCATTCAGTGCCTTTGTACAGACACCCTGGGGCACAAAGCAATTCCTGCCTGTAAGAGAGAAACTCCAGTGGGGAGGCACTGACCTGAGCTGGGAGGAGGAGGCTCTGCATGAGCTGTGACCACCTGGAAGGTGGTGAGAATGGGTTGGGGAGTAAGGGGGGGGGAGAATCAGGCTACTCCTCTCCCTTTAGTCTTCCATCACAGCTTTGGGATTAAATTAGGAACTTTTTCTGTTGTACTGCTTCCTACTCCAGATCACTTCCCATTCCCTCTTTTCTGCTCTGCTATCAGACTGTTTCCCAGTAGTGAGTTAAGCAACACCACCAACATCTGTCACGTGTGGTTTTTCTCTGTCTCATCCTCCCTCCAGGGAGTCTTTCCATTGACTTCAATGGGCTTTAGATCAGGCTCTAATTTAGACTTTGGGATGAGTATGTTTTTGGTTTTTGTTGTGGTTTTTTTCTCCCCTTCATTTTTGTAAATGTCTATTAACTTTGCCAACAATCAGCAAGTGGTAAAGACAACTAGAAAAGAAAAAAAATTAAGAAAGGAGGAAATCATTGTTAGGATTGAGACTATTAGATAGTGAGATTTTTTTTATAACTTCTTGCAGCTGCAGCAGTTATTGCTGATGCTTTAGTATTGCCCTTTCCCTGCTTTTGTCTGTATCAGATGGCAGGGAAAGCAGTTTTGTTCTTGTGTCTGCTGGAATCTCTTCCCCACAGCAATAACAGTACACAGGGATTTTTCACAATGGAAGAGACTTTGTTGTTACTTCTTTCAATTTGCTCATCTGTGTCTTTTCTTTAGCACACTGGTCATGCTCATCTTCCTTAAATTATTTCTTTACATGCATTTAATTTCTTTCCCTCACATCCATTTTAGTTTCCTTTATGGACATAGCCTCTGCACATGTTTTTTCAACACCATTCAGTGAAGCAGGAGGAATGGTTTATAGGTGATCCTTTGAAATGTTCATTTGGGTGAATGCAGGGGCAATGTCAATGTTTGTCTCTCACTTGTATAAGTTGCAGAGGAGCAACCTGACCATTTTTAAACTGAAGAGCCACCTACACTTTTCTGGGGGGAAAAAATTGATCCTCATATACAGCTGCAAGCAAATAGAACCAAAGCTTTGGGCACCCCTCCATGGCTTCTAATATTAGGAACCCACTGGGATTTTGTATGTAGGTATAACTCTCAATATAGATATATATGTGGTTTTGTAGACTGGTTTTCAACATCTTCTGGAGCACCCATGTTCCTAGGTCAGAGCTAGAGGGAATCCTTATTAGAAGGATTGCAGGTATCCAAGACTCTTTCAGAGTTACTACATGGCAGCCTGAATTATCTTGATGTAACCCAAAACCCCCACAGAACTCAGGGGTATCATTTCCAGTGATTTTAATTCTGTTTGGAAAGAGTTTCTGCTTTCATAGGAAGTGCTCTTCCTAACTTCTATATTTTAGTCATGGAGTTAGGGCTGTTTGGTGCCTTCTGCAGGCCTTGGGATCACTTTAAAACCAACCTTTTCTGAGCACTGTGCAGGGTGTTGTGAGCTCTAAGCTGCTGCTTGCTGAGAACTGTTGCAAGGTTTGGAATATCAGTTCCTGATCAACTTGAGCTGGCTGTCAGTTTAAAAACAATTGATGTTTTTGTTGAAGAATGAAAGAAATTCTTCTCACAGTTTCTGACTTGTTCACAGCTTTTGCTCAGTAGCCATAGTGATGGCTGAAAACTCCCAGGCTGTCAGGGAATCCTTAAAAAAAAAAGGAAAAACATATATATTTTTTCCACGCTTCAGTGAACATTGTGAGAATCATGGAATCAGCTCTTCATTGTTCATCTTTGTATTTCACAGTTTATCATTTGACAGGATGGGGTGTTTCATCCCACAAAGATTCTGCCCCCAGTTAACAACCTGCATACACTGAGGCAACAGAAATTGCAGGTTCTGTTCCAACCCACACATTGATAGGTGGCTGAAGCATGGCTTACTAAAACTTGCAATTGCACAGTATGTGGCTTTTGGCCCTGCTGAAAGAGTGAGACATTTTCCCAGGAGTGGTTATGAATGTAAATGGACGCAGATGAATTATTTGCACTTCATAGAACAGTAAATCTGTCCAAAAGGGATCTTCATTTCAGTGTTGTAAAGAACTGTAAGTCAGCAGGTACACATGGAAAGGAAAATACTCAGCTGAAAGTCTGGCTGGCTGTTGGAGTAATGTTGAAATATTTCAGACTCAGGAAGAAACATGGCAGAAGTTGTATAAAACCTCTCTCTCCATAGGCAGACACTCAGTATTTTGCCCCACTCTTCAGGCACTCACCTCTTAGTTGTAGGTTACAAATGATGCCTGCAAAGATTAAAGCCTGATCTTGCACTCAGCTGGGTGAGTGTGAATCAGGAGCAACTATTCTGGCTGAAGGAAGATGGAGACCCCTGGGGCAATCACTTGACAGCTGGATTAGTAACAGCTGAAAGTCCCCCAGGTTGTGGCCAGGTTTGAACACATTCTCCATCTGACTCATTATCCCTGCACCATTTGCTGAACCTGTAGCACGTTGTTGGCTGGAAATGCTACTTGCTTCTTTGCAACCTCAGAGCATTGTTTCATGGCTCTGCCCCTTGGCATTGCTCTTTTCCAAGTGAGGAGTGGAAGTCCTTACATTGAAGCCTGACCATTCAGTGTCAGTACTCAGCAGCTGATGTTTGGTGAGGGTTTGGCATGTATGAAATCCCATATTCTCAGAGGCATAGATTATAAATCCAAGAGAGACCCTTGTTCATAAAGGCTGACCTACTTATTGGAGGTAACCCCAAATCTAGACATGGGATCAAACATACCCAAACTCAGTTCTGAATTCAGATCTGGATGGGAGCCTCATGGCTTAGTCCCATGTCTGTGAACACCAGACAGGGATACAAACGATTCTGAATAAATGGAAAGCTTGGATCCCAACCACCATAAGTAGGTTTCCCATATCAGCAGCTCTAAGACTCCAGAAGTTAAATTATTTCAGTGAAGCTTAGAGATCTGCACAGAATACAGTCCTCAGCAAGGTTGTAGTAGCAAGCTGATGAGAATTTGAGCCTCAGGATGCTGGTAAAATTCTGGAAAAGCTCCATTACCTTTTGTACTAGAGATTAGGATCTGCTTTACTGCATCTCACTCCTGCTGTCTTTTTGTATCCCCTGATTTTAGTAAACAAGAAGGGAAGGAGAGAAAAGGAAGGAACTCATCATAGACTTTGAATGATGCAAACAGTTTAATTAGGAAATAATGCTAGATACTGTTTCCCTTCCTTTGCTGTTTTCCAAGCAGGATGCATCCTTAGGAAACAATAATAGAACTGAGGATTACAAAGCCTTTGTACCCATTGCAGCCAAGTGGCCACACAGGAAAGTGATCCACAGCCAGGAGCTTGTGTAACGTGAGCGGAAGTTATTCACCATTCCTTGAGGAAGCAGAGGACTAACTCTTAGCATCAAGACAAATATTCCTGTCAAGCTGAAAGGGAAGATAATGCTGGACACAGTTTTACATTGTCTCTCTTTGTGAAGATTTGCTGATTTTATTTGCTTGTGCCTGGCTTCAAAATAAGAGCACGACCTAAAAATAACCACACGGTTGGGCCTTAAAATGTCTCCGTGACACAAGGTCAAACTATAATGGGCATTTCCTACTCTTTAACCTTTGTAGCAGGCAGAAGGAAAAGTGTTCAAAAGGGGCACAGCTATAGAGGTCAACCTGAAACATTTGACCCTGAGCTGTTTTGGTTCTTAAATTCTATGTCCAGGAGAAAGCATGTGGAAGCTTGTGAGAGACTAATTTTCAACTTCTGAGTTTCTCTCTGTACTCTTTATAACTGGCAAGACAGTTCACTGCATAATGGAAGTGTTTGCAAATTCTTATGCAATTAAACCCTCACTAGCTGGGCTCTGTGAGCCAGGTCCTAAAAACCAGAGGCCCTGGTACAGAAAAGCCCTCATCAATCTGAATAGGCTTGGTCTGGAAATTCCTGATAAGTGGTGCCCATGGCTGGGAGTCAGAATGCCTGTGGTCCAGTCCATCCCCCTGCTGGTGTGCTGTGTGGAGGTTAGAAAGGCAAATTGTGCTCCTGAACCTCTGCTTACCAGTTACCTTTGAATTTCTGAAATTAAGGAAGATTTCTTGTGAAATGCACCCTTAGAAGTTTTCCCAGCTTTACACTGGGTTTATAAAGAAATGAAGAACCTTGAGAAATCATTCTATTCTCTTTTTGGGATACACACCAGAGGTATTTTTCATACAGTGGTGTCAAACGATGCTCTAGTTATGCTCTCCTGAGTACATTCAGTGTTCAATACCTCTTATATTTGCAATCTTGCAAGTATAATTCTTGTTTTCCCTTAGTAAAATACTTCTGTTTTATTGCTTATGAAAAGAATTAAAGGACAGTATTAAACAATGGACCTAAACTCCTGCTTTTTTCCTCTCTGTACAGAATTCTTTTTGAAAGGCAAACTTTTCTGTGCACGTTCTGACTGCTGCACCCTCTCTACTCTCTGGGTACTGAATTTCTCAGTTCCCTCAATAATATACATAATTCCTACACTAATATCCCATGCTTAGCTCACTTGTCTGCCCACAGCTACTGTCTCAGAGCCTTTCAGAAGCTCTACCTTCAACCTAGTCTTTTACTGTTGAGACCCTGCATGACTTAGAGGTACTCTTCCCTCTTGGCTTATCATAAAAGTGATTCTTCCCACTCATTATCTTCTGTATTTTCATACTGCTTCATCTGGAATGCAAATATCCACCAGGAGCCCAAAGCTTCCTTTGAATTTCCGAGTATCACACAAAGGGAGGTCAGAATTGATTTTGAGCTGAGAATGGGAGTTTTTAGTGATGTTTCTCACAGGAAATGCTGTGAACTCTACACACCTTCCATCTTTTGCTTAAAAATTTAGAAACCAAAGAATTTTTCAAGGTCAAAACAAGAAACAAGGTAACAAACAAATCTTTGAGGCTGGGGGGATTTTCTTGTCCAAGCCAGCATTTCTTCTCTCTGCTTTCACAGACAAGTTTTTTCTGTCCATATTTCTGCTTAGATTTTGATGTCTTTGGGACCTCTTTTGCTAACACTTCCACAGGTAGCCAGTTCATGTCAAAAGAAAGTCTGGGGCTTTCTGCTGACTGCTCTGTTTATTTTCCCAGCCACTGCATACACCAGGGTATGAATCAACGCACACTGAGGCACTTTGGAGTTCTTTCCCTAGAAAAGAAAACCAAAGTATACAGAAAACCAAACTTCTCCCTTTCTTGTGAACAGCACAGAAAAAATGTTTTTGTTTTTGTTTTTGCAACATTTTTTTGTTTGCAACATTCTGGTAGGATTTGAGTTATTGACTGAAACGGGCAAGTGGTGCATAGGGACCAGATTGTCCCAGGCTTGGGAACGTGAAGGGAGAGCACAGCTCTGAAGCTGTCAGTACTATCAGGACAAGAGCAATCAAGCTACTCCTCAGTTTACCACCCAAAGAGACAATCACCACCTCAGGGCCAGTGTTGTGGGGAGGGAACACTGAAACAAGCAGCCCATCAAAGAACAATGTGAAGAAGAGGCTCTTGCAGGTGCAAGCTCTTCTGTTGCTGACTCTGTATGGGGCACCATGATCTTGTTTTGCCTGAGACTCAAAAGACTCAGAAGTTAGCTCTCTACAGGGCTCCCAGAGATTAAATAAATTCAAAATGACATGCCCTGCATCCTTAGGGGTCATACCATTATGTGTACCATTTTGTGCAGAACATTTGTTTATGATGAGATCTTCTATTGATGGCATCATTAGTATCTAAAGAGAGTGAAGATTGATTTGCTTTGACAGAGCATCAAATATTTTTGCCAGAGTGTAAACACAAATTGTCATCCATGCAGAGAACTGGAAAAAAAATTAAATTACATTAAAAATAATGTTTTCAAAAAATAAATTTAAACAAGAAAACCTGGGGAAAAAAACTGCTTGGAACCAGGTCTATTCAAGACTGAGATAAGCTTGACATTGGAAGCACAAATAATGAATGAAAAGAGTACTTTGGTTTCTTACTAACCTGACAAAAAATCATTCTGATACAACTTTAGAAACCAAACCTCAGTTTATTTCAAGCTGTTGCCCTTTTGTTACAACAAATAAAGGCTTATTGGGGAAGCTACTCATGGGACTTCAGGTACTCCTACATTTAGATTTGTATGGATGAGAGCATGAGTTTTGTAGTATTTACACTGTGGTGGTAGGTTTTTTATTCTACTGTCAGCTGCTTCAGTATTTTCATTCTCATCCCAAGCTGTACATTAGAGAATCAGTTTTCCTACATCAGAATCTTTTTCTATGATTTCCAAGCAGTGTGAGAGTCAGATGAGGTGGAGAGAGGAGGATGTACATCTTTAATGCTGAGTGTCTGCCAATAATGATGTGCATTTCCTCTCTAAACCCAGAGTTTGTCAGTGATTTTTACAATATTTATTGTAAAGTCTGTAGGAAAAATTAGTCCACAATGTTATTAAATATAAATTTGAAATCTGAATTTTTCCATTGGGAAGCTGGGTTTCATCCCAAGACAGAAAACTTGAACCAGGCCTAATAATTTTAATTCACAGCTTTACATTAGGCAACATGACCCAAAGTTGGACATCTTGAGCCTAATGCTCTGTCTGACCTGAGCTTTTCTGCCTTGCAGGACCAGACTGGTGGCTCAAAGCTCAGCTGAGCTGCAAAAGCTTAGGTGTGCACCACAAACTTCATGAGTCAAATTTTCCTTGCTGAAGCTCTGCTGTGATGAGTTTTCTTTCTACATCTTCCTAGAACTAGCTGAGCTACTTCTGGTATTTCTGTGTCACCCTGCAGTGTGCAGGATACCTTTCCTTTCAGTCAAACTCTATAAGAAAAACACCTGAGACAGCCAGATCTGCAAACCCCAGTTACCTGCTGTCAGGACTTGTTGCACTAAGGAGTCTCCTTTAATATCAGCTCCTGTTTCTCCCATCTGTAAAAAGAGGAGAGATCCCACTCTTTTGTAGTTCTGGATTTTGTGGATTTATATGTGATAAATTCCATGTAAATAATTAACCTAGTGTGAATGAAGGATTTAACCTAGTCTGGAATGTTATATTTTTTCTTTTTTTAAAAATAAAAGCACTGCTTACTTAGACAAGTTGAGGCAGTTGTTTGGGTTGTGAAAGCAAGCGCTGTCTTCAAAGCAGGATTAATGGCCCTTGGGGCTACACAGAGAGGATGGTGGAGAGGCGACAGGGGGTATATGCCAAGACTGAGAAAAATATACATTAAAACTGCAGAAAATGCCTGAATTGGTCTTTCTGTTTATTCTGCCAAGATTCTTTCCCATTCTAATGAGCATATCTGACTTGCACTGACTCGAACTGTCCATGAGCAGAAGCCATCCAGTTATTTTCCCCACATCCAAGTCACATCTTTCACACAGAGAGAATAAGTGTTGCTTGGTGTTTTGGGGTAGTGTTTTTTGGAACAGGGAGCATATTCAGTAGGTTTTGTTCCTGATGAAGTTTTTGGATGGTTACCTTTCCTTTGGGAATAAGGGCAGGCCTTCTGTCCATGGGGAGGAATTCCAACCAAGTCCATCTCTTGACTTCACCTTAGTGCCTCTTCTTTCTGTAGCTCAAATCCCATGAATCATGCAATGGCTTTGACACCCTTAGGCCAATGAGAGCTGAGGATACATCCAAAAATCCTCAGCACATTGCAGTATTAATGCCCCTGGGTGTATTGGATCAGAAGTTTTAATTTCTTTGTCAGCTGCCAGTTAAACTTGATCATGGCATTTTTTTCCTCAAATTTTGTATTAAATGCCATGTATCTCATCTCCTTACCTCCTGTGAAACTGCAACATGGAAGAGTGTTCAGGATCAATCCTGATTTCACTTAATGAAAATGACCTGGGAATATTAATTTGCCAGCTCGTTCTCATCTATTTCAAAATAAAACCAAACAAAAACTCCCACCAGCAAAACACTGAGCCTGAGTTTATCCCTAAGGAGATGATGAGAAACAAAGAACACGTGATAGGTGTTAATCACATTGTGTAATGTGTTACTGGAAGGCTCTCAGACTCTGCAGCAAAGGGAACAGTATTCAGAATAGGATAAAGTGACTTTGATCTGAGGTTCATTTTGGGTTATGCCACGGAAGGGGAAAAAAAAAAAAAGCAACAAAGCCCAAACAAATCTTGTTCTGTTACAAAGATAAAAATGACTGAACCCTTCAGAGTGAACTTTGTGAACAGGTATCTTTGTAGCTGCTAGGAATATGCAAACCTGAGTAGCAGGGTTTATAAGCACATCAGGAGTATGATTATCTGCAGGAATTAAAAGCAAACTAATAATGTGTAAATGTCTCAACATATTTGTAAATATTAATTATTTTTAATGTATGTTGTAAGCTAAATTTATTATTAATTCATCAACTTTTCTTGACTATTTGCTATTAGAACACAATTCCAAGTGCAATTTAGCCAATGTAAGCCAAGAGTGACAGAGGGTGTCAGCAGGAAGGCACCTCTGGCCATCTAATCCCACCTCCTGCTCAGGGCAGGTCCAATGAGAAAAGGAGAACAGGTTTGTTTTCTGTTATTGAAATTCCCAGGTTGCATTCTCATATTTATGCCTCTACTACAAAGCACATTTAGTGAGGGAATTGTGAAGCCAATAGAAGAACTAGGCCTGAGAAACAACTGATGTGTCAAAGCTGTCTGCATGACACTCTGGAGCACATTGGTTAGAATTTGACTTCTAAATCACTTCTGGTTAGAATTTTAAATAAAAGTGCAACTGTCATGTGAGAGATACACTCTAAGTGATGGATGCTTTGAAAAGCACTGATATTCTAAGAAAATACTGATGAGGCCAAAAGATCTTCAAAAGACATTGGTTTAGATGTTACATATCCTTAAGATACCAGGAAATCTCTTTGGGAAATGTGCATCAATTGCTACTCTTTTCCTCCCCCTGTGACTGTGGCTACCGAGGCACTCTTGAACTTGGGATTCTCAACTTGAGTTTCATTTGCAATCAGAATTTTGGCAGGTTAAGTCTAGCAATGCCTTTTGAAAATATGTTGTACTCTGAAGGAGGTGAGGCACAATCCTGCCTTTGGTGGGGGGGTATTCACAAGTTTCTGTACAAACCAGGACTTTCCTCTTCCATTTCTCTAATTCTTGGATGCTCAAAGGTGGAAAAATATGCAGAGGTCCCAGGCTGTGGCAGATGACCATTGGTTGTAAGCCAGGGAGCCCTTTCCTTGTTCTTTGCTGGTGTTGGGCTGGGAGATAGATGGCAGTGCAAAGTGAAATGAAACGTAATTTCCCACTGCTTTCATTTGATCTGCTTCCTTTCTCACATCTCTGTGTGTGGGTCGAGGGGGAGGGGAAGGAGGGTGAGGAGGGGAGGACGATGGTGGGAGTTTCCTTCATGCTTCAGCAGTGGTGCTGAATGTGAAGGAAACAATAGTTGGTCTGAGTCCAGGCATTCAGTTGGGCAAGGACTGTTTGAGGAGTGAGCACAGGCCTGGGATTCTCACAGGTACCATTGCCAGGGGCTGAGTTACCTGTAGGATGTACAGGAACAAAGTAGCATGCAGTTTGGACCCTGCTCTACATTTCATTCTCTGAGTTTTTTACCAAATTGATCTATTTTTTATTTTTTCTTTTTTTTACCTCTGGATCAAGTGCTCACTTTCAAAATTAAGCTTAAAATTCATCTGTCAGGAGGCAGGATGACAACTTTTCTTCTTAAATGACAGTTTCATTTGATCTGGTGCTGCTGAAGGTGCACACATTGCTTTCCTGTGCTCAGGGGCAATAGGGGAAAAAAAGAGGAAAAAAAATAGGGGAAAAAAAGACTGAGTGTTGTCACAGGAAGAGACATGCACCACAGAGAGGAAATAAATGTAATCAGCTTGCTGGTAGCTGCACCACAAACTGACTGAGCACCACGCTGCTTTCTCTTTTGCTGGCTGTGATTAAGAGGCCTGAGTTAAAGATAACTGCTCTGGAAAAAAAGTAAGGGCAAACATCCACTGAGAGCTGGAGTCAAAAGCAACCAATGGTTCTTCACCAAAAATAATTACTGCCTACCTCTGCCTGAAAGAAGGCAAAATTTTTACCAGCTCTTCTCTATTATTTTCCCAAAATGAGCTTAATTCCCAGGCATGGGGTGTGATTTGCATGGGGCAAAATGGTGCAAAGCAATATTGGTTGTTATAACATCTCAAAATAATCTGAAGCTATTGCAGTTTACATGATGCTTTATCTCCTGAGGGAACACTTGTGGTGACAGGGGTTTCAGAAGTGCTACAACCAGGCTACATGATTTCTTGTAGCTCAGACATGAACACAATAGTCCAGATACTGTCAAATCTTATTGGAGTACCCAGACAGCCTCTCACTTGAAGAACAGGCTCAGGTAGCCAACGATGAGCTTCTTGTTGAGATTCCAAAAGTCGTCTTCCTTCTGATAACAGCTCTATAAAATTAATCCTCTCCTCACGTATTTTGCTACCTTTGGTTCCAGCTGGCATTGTGATTTACTGAAAATCAGAGCAAAATTCTACCTGAACTTTATTTGAACTCTTGCAGTTTCACTTGGGTTAAGTTCAAAGGCAAGTCAGACACATGTTATTTAAGGCTTGATTGTTTGTTCTAGACACAGACCAAAAATAAGGGATGGAAAAAAGCTGCCCCATGTTAGCAGGTGCCTGGTGAGGAGAGATACAGCTCCAGAGAGGTCCTGCTTTTCAGTCCTTACTTCTCTTCATGGTGTCCTCATCTCTCAGTGCAACTCTGCTGACCAGCTTGGCTCTTCTGAGGAAGTGGCATTCAGGAGGTTTGGTGGAACAGTTCCTCATTTATCAGAGCTGTCAAGACTTATTTTGAGCTAGTTCATTGCAGGAATCCCAAAAGTGTCAGGTTCAGAAAGAAGACAATTTCTGTTCTTCCCTCCCAGTTTATTCTACCTGTAGTGTGACTCTGAAGGAGGATGAGTAATCTTGCCCTTTAGTGGTTTGGTTTCTTGAAGATCTTTCTCATTCCTTCCCCATCTTCTCCCTGCTTTCTGTTAGGAAGAGAACATGTATGTTTGAGGGGGAGAAGGGATTTAGGCAGGAGTGTGTGTGATGCAAAAAGCTAGCTCTAAGATAGCCATCTTGGGAGGGGCTTCCAAAGGGGGGAAAAAAAAAAAAAAAGCAAAATACCTTTGTTTTTCTTGAGGATTGTGTGGAGGGGAGGTTCTATTATTCAAGATGAATGTTTTTGCTCTGCTTGGGCAGGGTGTTTGTGTCTGTGTATCCACACAGAGGGAGATGAGGAGAGGCCCATGCTCAGCCATGCTGCTCCTGCACAAGGCAGTGAATTCTTCAGCTCCTACATCACTCCCAGCTCAGTCAGACAAACCCTGCAGCCAGCAGCCCACATCATGTGTTGCTCTTGTTTTGATTTGGAGGCTCTGGGGCCTCGCTGTCAGCTGGCTTGTGCTATAATGGGACAAACAGCAAAGGCAGCAACTCAGAGGATGCAGGAAATAAAGGAAATATATGGAGTTTTAAGGATATGGATGGTGGGGGAGGAATTGCTGATATGACTGTGAACTCTTGGGATATATTTAGAACCTTGTAGTAAAGCTCTGGTCACCACTGGAGGCAACAAAACTATTGCCATTGAATTCACTGGAAAGAGTTTTTTCTGTCCTCTTGTCAGAGGAAAGTAATAGTTGAAAAATACACATTGACAACACTGTCACATCTGTGTCTCCAGGGAAGAAATGACACTGTGCTTCCAGAATGCCTACACAGAGGCATACATCTCTCTGAAGATACTGTCATGAACCCTGAAAGCCCTGTCCTTTTTCTTCTTTTCTCAGCTTCCAGGTCAAGTCTTGGGTCAGGTCATAGGTGTTACCACCAGGGAGGAGGAAGGAAACATGTCCTACTTGCTCCAATCCAAGCATGTTTTTCTGTTTTGTTTTGTTGTTTTGGTTTTTGTTGTTTTTTTGGTTTTTTTTTTGTAGGGGTGATATGGTTTTAGTTTGGGTTTTGTTTGCGTTTGGTGTGATTTATGTTCTCCCTTTTATTTTGGCAACAAAACAAAACACATACAAGTCACATACACAGCCACCTTCAGGTTTGCTTGTGCAAAATTCCCCAAAGTTCTCTGCAGCAAAGGAAGGGCAATAGTACTGAATAGAAAGAATTTTTGCTAAAGTACCTGAGATTTTTGGATGTGTCTGAAGAAGGCCCTGGGGATCAATGTGTTTCACACCAATATCAAATTATCTTTAGGATCAGTCACTTGGATGTGATGCCCTACTCCAGCTTTGTCCCCTGTGGTGTCTTGGGGAATATTAACTGAACTGACTGTCACTTTTCCATGGCTGCTCTCTCTGCAGGATGTGCCCTCTGCCAGATGGTTGACTTGAATGAATTCTCTTTACATAGTTAAGAATCACTTTCTTTTATTATTCATGACTTGTTTCTTCCATCTTTCATGTTTCTCAGTTTTCTCTCTGCTTCATAGACAGAAACTCATTCCAGCCTGCGATGAGGCTGTTATTTCATCTTATATTAGGAAGCCATATTGGGGCAAAAAACATGTCAAAAGGACAGAGGACAAATTCCAACTATTTCAATTTCCAGTGCCCATGTTACAAGAAAAAGAAGAGTTGTTGTTTCTGAAGTAACTATAGTGTCATTTTTAGGTCTGTCTGTAAGGCTTTTTTTTGTCTGCAATAAGTGAATAAAGAATTAGGAAGCTGAAAATAAATTAGATGGGAAGGTAAACTCTGTAATTTTTCAGTGAAAAAATGAAGTTGTATGGAAGTTCTCTCATACACAAACAGCCTAATGACTCAGTGTACTTCAACATAGGACACCTACATGGTTTGGAGAGATCAATAACTGTGTGTAAAGCTTGTCTGATGAAAAGATTAGTGCACATGCAGTGCAACTAGGTATTAAAAATCAGGCTCTGAAGTATTTGTTAAAAACAGATCTAACTCCATTGATGTCAACTGTGCTGATTTTCTTTGGACAGCGATCTATTGCTTTAAGTTTCTGTTTAATATAAACATCATATGTAATAATAAATCTTAGAAGCACACTCTCAGATTGTTTATTTGATTTATTATTTCATTTAATGTAATGCTATTCCATTTCATTCCATTCTTGTATTTTTAGTTCCTCTGTAACAACCTTGTAAAAGTGACAGGGAGGCTCAGATCTTTGCCCAGCAAACAATATATATTATTTGCTACATGAAAGTGGTGCACAACTCTCTTAAATGTTCCCTAGCAGACTCCTATTGCATTCCACAATGTGCCTGCACTTGAACCACCTCCATTCATATCAGGGTCTTTTTATCCCAGCACACATTGAGCAAGCTGCTCTGAAGCTTAATTCTCCTGACCCTTCAGTGCAGTCGGATATTGTCACCTAATCCCCTTTTTTTCCTTCTGTCCCATGTGTGGTTTTGACTTCTTTCTTTTCTCAATTCCTTTTTCCTCTTCCCTTTTTCTTTCTTTCTTATTCTATGAGCCTCTCTCCAGGCTCCACATTCCAGAATTCATCCTTGCATTAGGGCTGCAGTACAATGCTCTCCCAGTGTTAAAGGATTAGACATTAAGGAGACTGTGGCAACTCCAGCCTTACTATATGCACAGGGGGAACAGAAGGGGATGGAGGAGTGCTTGCTAAAGAGTAAGGGACTGGGAAACAAGGGGGCAAAACCAGAGTGGATGACAAAGAGATTTGTGTGAGGAATAGTAGTTGTTTCTGTTTGGTTTGATACTCTGTGTTGTCCCCGGGAGACAGTAAACCAGTTGGAAAGTAAAGCAGCATTACACATTACACATCACACAGTGACTGGTACATTAAGTGCAACTTCTATTTTAACATCCACCTCTGAGAAATGGCCAGCTTGAGGCCCTGATGTGGTGGCATTGAGGTGACATGCCATCCAAAAGATGGAGTAAAAGCACTGTCTCAAGTGCAAATATTACTGAATATTGCATAGATCTTTTTTTTTCATAGATAATTGTACCTCTGACCCCCAGATTCCCAAGGTTCATGCTACTCCCAAAGAAGGAGTCTGGTGTCTTAGCTTCCAAAGATTTCCTGCAGGTTGGTGTTCATTTGTTTTCATGTTCCTGTAGGGAGTGATCTTGTTAAATGTCTCCTCCACTTTCATTATTGGATTGGAAACGTTACTGTTCAGCATACACAGCTTCATAACAGTGTAGAAAAACATATTTTGAAGAAATGAGGGTTAATTTCTTTCCTCACCACCACTTTGCCCCTGCAAAAGCAATTCTATAAATGTAAATTTAAGAATATAATCGTGCTCCATTTGAATTAAAAATCTCCAGGAGCTATTTAAGAACAAAATCCTTGCAGCACAGTTTTTGAAGCACGCTGAACGGATCCTACAAAGGAGCAGCAATTGTCTGCTAGGATCTCTAGGACAGCTCTCAAAACCCCATAGAAAGGTTCTTGTTTTCCATCAAGGTTGCTTTGCTTGTTTGTTGCTAGGGTGGGAAAACTGAACTGAAGAAGTAAGTTTTGCATTTTGCATAGGAGGCACTGAAGTTCGTGGTCATCCTAATCTATTACGGAAGTGAGTTCTCCACTCCTGGGCCAGCTGCCGAAAAAGTTTTGTCACCCAGACTCATGAGTCTCACCCTTGTGGCTGACAGTTTCATTGTTCCTGAGGAACGTAAGTGTCATGGAAGGTCATGGTTGCATTATTATTATTCAGCTACATTTGAATAAATGTACTTGGCTCTATAAAGAATGCTACAGGCCTACTTACCCTGCTGTACCCCACAGGCATGTGGTGAGGCTTAAAGATTGTAAAGTGCTTTGAGTTCCTTGGAAAAAAAAAGGCATTATATGAATGCAACAGATTCCCATTTGTTCATATAGCATCTGGTCCCACACCACTGATGTTGTGATATACAGGATCACACCCAGAGTGCTGGACATGTCTTTGATTATTCACAAACAGAAATGGAGGGATGGCCTCAACCCCGAGGTCTTTAGAGTGTAACGAGCTGACCTGGCAGCCCACCAAACACACCTTCTGTAGGGCACTGAGTGGGGCTTTTTTGGTCATCAAATTGCAAGTTTTGAGTTAGAAATACACGGAGCAATTAAGGATGAGGGCTGAAATTTGGACCAGACAGGAAAAAAGAACATAGGCTGCATGTCAGAACAATGAGAAAAATCAGTGATTTAGGGAGAAAGATTCAGATCTTGAAATTAAGTTTTGAGTGCAGAAGTAATATTTTGGACTTGGGCACACCTGTGTGCTTGCATGCTTTGTGTTTTCTCATAGAAATACCTAATGAGCTTTTGATGAGAATAGGATGAACAAAACCCAGAGGAGCAGCAGTTAATGCAGATCATCATTTTAATAACGAACAACTACTCCATGAAGTGAATAATTCTATTGGTTGGATTCTCACCCTGTACCAACTGGCCTGTATCAAGGAAGATTAGTGGCTTCTGGTATTCTAGCTGTACATTTCAACTTTTTTTTTTTTTTTTTTTAGAAAAGGAAAGCAAAACTCAGGCACAAGAAAGACATTCATGCCACTTACTCATGGAGATTCTTGTGTCAACAGGGTGCAGGTTGCTGCCTACATGTATTAAGACCAGGCCACAGCATTGTCCAATGCATAAACTCTGCAGTGGCTTTCAGGCTTTCATCTCCTCAGTTCCCCAAGCCCAACATAAATGGAAAGTGGTTAAAAGGTGGAAGTAATACTAAAATAACACACTCCTCCATGCAATGAAATTCAAGGCTTCTGTTTTCCACACAGAGCCTCTGTTCTTCATGGTCAGTAAAAGGAAGTAAAGTGTTAGGTCTATTGACAGCATTCACAAAAGCTAGAAGAGCATAGACACTGTGTAATAATTAGCCCAAAAGAAAATGCTCAGAATGACACTCTAATTTTCCCCACCTGTTCCCCAAACTGTCAAAAGGAAACACGTCTCTTATTTCACTCTGAATAAGACAGGGTATGTTTGTGGTTTGGGAGATGGTGACTCCTCTGTCAGTTGAAACAGAATTCTCTGTCAGTTGAAACAGCTGGGTGCTGGGGTGGGAACTGAAGCTGGGACTGAGAGATCCATGTACCTGACTTGTTTTTAAGTTTTTGGTCTCAGAGAGAGATATCTTTGCTTCTTGCAGCTGAATATTCACCAGCTGAATAGGTCAGGACATTTGTTAAAATGTATTTTAATATAACTTTGAAGTGGCAAGTATTAAAGGAAGGATGCAGCACATGAAAAGTTCAAAGAGATAAGGAATAGAGGAATGAACAGGTTGAAGGTTTTTAAGAAAAGCTCATGTGGTTATTCAGATGTTCCCCACATATGTTGCTGCAACCTATTCCTGTAGAACGTAATAAACTTGCTGTGTGCAGGTTTTATTGCCCAGTCTTATCTTCCATTTCTTCTCACTGCTGAGAACCCCATAACTGTGCATCAACCGTGTAAAATGCTTCAGTATTCTCCCATCTGTCTTCCCTGCCTCCCTTCCTCATGTCTTCATACACCTTTACCTATTTTCTCTTCTGCTCCTGTAAAAACATTTGCCAGCTTCACAGAGTGGCAATTTTGGGTTAAACTCTGAGTGCAGACTGGTTCAGGAAGAAGTGACCTGGTGAGGGTGGTGGGAAGCTTGCCCAGAACGTGGTGCCTGGGAGAGGTTACCAGAGGTGGGGAAACTGGAATCTCCTTGGGCCTCCCCTTGTCTTAGGCTGCAGTGAAACTGTGCTTGGGACTGGCTGTGCCACAAAGACCAATCTGGTTGCATTTTGACAGAGTCACTTCTTGTATTTTCTGGTAAAACCAAAACTGTATGGTCTTCTGAAAACAAAAGTGAATGATTCAGCAATAAATGCTGGATTCAGATCCAGTTTAAATCTTCTACACGCAGCTTTAATACTTTCCTGTTTTTTCCAGGCTCTTAAGTTTTAAGAAACAAACATTTAAGCTAGGAAAAGAAGTGTCTGTAGTCTTTGCTTTGTGCAAATCCCAACTATTCCTAAAAAAACCCAACATTAGTCCCCATTGGGGTTCATGATGTACTCTTTTTATGGTGTCTCCCCACAGCAGGGAGGGGAAAAAAAAAAAAAAAAGGATGAAGAAGAAGAAAAACCAGGCTGAGAACTACACCCAGATGGCAATAAACTGGCTCAAAAAAAGTTGAGAACAAACTAGATCAGCCCACCAACAGATGGGAGTTTTTACTGCTTAAGAGACACTGGTAAATAATTTGGCATTATTAAAGATACCAACCACAAAAAGTATATATAAAAATATATATTTCCAACTTTTCATCATCTATGATTCTGTCGTTAGTGGTCCATGAATCACTACTAATATTTAAGTGCAATATATTCATTTGGGTAGGTGCAGAACAGAGTCATCTGAAAGAATGAAATAATAGCTATCCATAAGAAAAAAATGGTGATTTCTTATGTTGACATAAGTAATCAAAACACCTCCTTTACTTAAAGCAGATCTTTTAAGCTGTAATCATAGACACAAAGTACAGTAGATATATCAGGTCTGTCTCACCACCATTGGTAAAGCTTTATTCAAGTACAACTCAGCTGAAAAAGCTGGAGTTACAGCAGCATAAAACTGAATATTTTCCCATACAGCTCTGAATGACTTCGTGTCCTGCTCAGTCATTTGCACCACCCAAGGAAGATGAACAGAATTATTTTTCAGTAGATTTCAGTAGACATTTGTTGTAAATTAAAAGACTCCAGAGTGTTGTAGGCAACAGAGACATTCTACTGCCATCTCTGTCAAATGTTTTAGCTGATGGACTGTCATTTTTTAATTAGCTATTTTGTAATTAGCTATCTACTAACGGTGACAGACTAGGATTTCTTAGTGAAGTCAAGGTGCTTTCCAATATGTGACTGTTCTTGGTCAGCATCTGGTATTTGGAGTTAACATTACCAAGGCATCAAAACCCCCAATATTATCATGTCTTGCTCTGTGATTTTAGAAGTAGAATTTTATAGGCAGAAGATATCATTTTATAGAATTCTGGTCCAAATGCTGCTGAGTAACAATTAACATGCTTTTTACAAACAAAGGGGAGTAGTTCCCCTCAAAACTTTGCATCTCCCAGTTCCTTACATATGCCTGCCATCTGTACCTTCCATCAGCAGTGCTCCCAAGGAAATGGGCAGGATGGCATCTCAGTGCCTTTCTTCCTGCAAATGTTCAAAGTTACTGAGTAAATGATCAAATCTCAAAAAAAAAAAAAAAAAAAATGCAGCTGAAAAACAAATGAGATGTCTAGAAAGTCAGAAGTTGATTCAACATTTCCTATTTCTGCACACAAAAATGACAGCTTAATACACTTTTTCCCAAAAGAGGCAAGAATTTAGTGTGCAGTATCCCCCTAACCACTCAGCACTCCCTAAGCATAAACTCAGTAAAGCTTATATAAACTAACTGCAGAACCTCACAGCTGCTGCCAAATTTTGTGGTCCAAACTCATTTGGTTTAAGTGGAACAAAAAACATGAAGGTCAAAATAGAGGCTCAGTTTGACCCTTCCTGTTTCCAGATAATGTATGGGACCTTTCTAGTTGTCTGATGTACCTTAAGTCCACATCATGAAAATGTGGTCCACATCCCTAAGAAGTTAAGTAGTACATAAACAGAGGAAGAAACCATTTTATCACTGAAGTGAAAATCTCTGGCCGAATAACTGGTTTGAGTTACTTCTAAGCTGTGAGATTCCTGACTGTTTCTTTTAGTCTGAGCTGGAGTTGTCAGCAGGTTGTCTTATTGTTCCTTTTACTATTTCACTTGAGAGACTTCATCTAAAATGCAGTGCTGGTGTGTGTGCATAAGCTAGACAAATAAATATCAATCATCTCCCAGATGGTGATAATATGCCCCATGGGAATGGAGCATAGACTTCCTCTGACACTTCTGCCTGGGGGTGTGCACATCCCTGCCTTGTGTTTCTGAGCTCTCCAGCAATCCAGCATCCTTTGCTCCTCTCCAGTGCATTCAGTCACACTTGTGGTGTCACTTCTTGTAGACAATGTGTCACTGAATCAAGTCCATTTTTTTGGTCCTTTTATGTCCGGATGTCTTCCTCCTCAGAGCCAGGTCTTTCAGAATCTGCCTCTTGCTGGTTTATTTTATTCTCCTGCAGCTTTTATGGCTCTTGTTTCAAGCATGTAAGCCAGAGCTCTGAATTAGGCATCTCTGCTCCTCACAAAGTGAATGAGGAAATTGAACCACCTCAGCCTGGGCCTCAGGGCAGTGAGTGCTCTGAGCAGAGAGACTCTTTTGCTGGTGAATAGGAAATGACTTCAATTCTAAAACTCCTTCTCCTGCCTTTGAGTTCCTAACTCTGTGCTGCAGCGAGGTATTTCCCTGAAACCTTTCCTGGAATAAGGTACTTATGTCATTTTCTTGGAAACCATCATGGAGATCATTCCTTTCTTTTAAAGTATAGCCAAGGAAGTACTGCCAAACCTTTCTATGCAGTATTCACAACCCCAGTGTATGAATAGCCTGTTCTCTTGGCTGGGTTTCAGGACCATATGGCCCAAGTGCCCTGAGGATCCTCTAACCACTAAACCATACTTGGAGCAGGGAGCACTTTTTATCCATCCTGTTAAAGCCATTCTACTTTGTAGAAAGCCTTATGGGTTTGCTGGAGTAGAGAGTCTGAGAGAAGGTGTAGTAATGACCAGCTGGAGTCCTGGCTTGGCAGCTGTGGAGAGGAACAGGTTCTAGTTCCTTCATTCCTGCACTGGTGACTGTTCCTCCAGTTTATAATGAACAACTGTTGGATGAGAAGTCACTGAACACAAGCAGATGACAGGAGTCTTTTCTCTTAGTGTCATAACCCTGGACAGGAGAGGCTGTCTCCATTTTTTTGGCCTCATGAAACAGCCTCAATAGGGAAGGCTTATGGTGCTTTAATTGTCACTAGTGTCAAGTTTGGGAATTTTTGTATCACTGCATCACAGAACTCCTCCAGTTATTCTCCTTTACCTTCCCAGTAGAAGTCCAAGCACCTCCACAGCAATCTTATTGATAATTACTGTTCATAAATATGAAACAAAGACCAAATACCACAAGCTGTAGTACAAGTGAGCATAGTTAAGCCACAAGATGTTTTATTTAGTTTTGTTTTCTGAGAATATGAGCCTGGGAGCAATGTATGCCTCAGCAATCAGCACTTGATTATTGCAATTAGTGCAAGTGACACCTGATTGATAATTATATGTGATACTTGAATACTTAGGCAGGAACCAGAAAATTCACAGATGCATCCATTGCTCAGATGTATCTGTTATTTAAAGATTAGTGACTTTCAGATTATAAAAAAGTATCCAATATTTTTCCCAGTTGTTATGAATAATTGTGAAATGTATTTCCTATTATTTAGAGCCCTAAACCATCCTGCATTGATGTGGGGAAAAGACAGGAGAAGATGAGCTCAGCAAACTTCAAGATGCCCCATCAAAAAAACTTGAGTTTTACAGTTAGTAGATCTTCTACTAGGCACCAGATTTCTTTTTCTTTTGTATTCTCTCAGAGGAAACAAAACTGTGTCCTTGCTAATGATTATTTTAAGAGAAAGCCAAAGCTAGTTGATTATTAATACCAAAACAAGCAGCACTACCTCTTGATTTCCATTGATGTGTTCATCCTTCGTGCACACAAGTGGCAAAGCTCAATGCTGGAGCTGTCCTGACTTCCATCAGCAGAGGATCTGTTTTATCTTTCATTATCAATTCACGTATGATTTGCATTATAATTACAACTTTAAATCAATACAGACAACAGCAATTTTCTTTTCAGTTTTCTGTGCAACTTGAGTACAAAATAGGAACAGAGCTCTGCTGCAGAGCACATGGAACTTGCAAAGAAAAGAAAAGGAGTGGCAGGGAACTGTGTTCAGGGACTGCAAGTAATAAAACTGGTGTGGGAAAGGAAGGCACAAGTAGAAAATAAATTTGCCTTGAAGTTTCTACTCAAACTTCTCTTGCAATAAGGAAAATGATACCTAGCTAATGTAGAAAAATAGTGTAAGGTGGTTGGGTTATTTTGGGTTTTTTTTAATACTATTATTTTGGGAAGCATTGATAGATTTTATTTAATTGGCTTTTTTGCTCTAGTAGGTGAAAGGTAGGATAGATCCCTTGGGATAGATCACGTTTACTCTGCTATTTTGGAGCAACTAAGTTATTCTGAATCTGGTGGAAACTGGCAAAGTGAGCATGGGAGGAAACTCCTGACAGCATAACAAGCTGGTAGATGAAGCTGGTAACTGAGTTTCAAGCACAAGCATTGATGTTTTTCCTGGCTCCATCTACTTGTATCCATCATGCAAGAGCTACTGAGCAGGGTGGGATGCAAGACCTAGCTAGGAGTTACACAAATGGCTTTGGTTCCTAAAGAGGCTTGGCACAGAGACAGCCAGGAGCAGGGGGTTGGGGCCAGAGCCATTCCTTCTGTTGGCCCTCCCAGGGTTCTCAGTCTGCTTTGGGAAGCAGCAGCTGAAGGACAGCAGGCAACAGCCCTCAGTACTGTGGGTGCTCATGTTCAGGGAAAGCTCAGGGATCCTTTCTGGACAGCTGAGTTGTTCCCTCAGCAAGTTAATGATGCTGTTTTGGCACTGCTTCCCACCACCTCCCAAGGTGCTTCTCATTCTTAAGCCACTCCTGTTTGCTTCTCAAAGAGTAAATTAATCCTTTCTGCCTCAGCACTTCAGTTTTGCCTGTGGAGTTCTAACTCCTCCACCTTACAGGTCACCAGTTTTTACCTCCATTATTTTTTCATATAGATTTAATATTTTCTTTGGTCCAATGCACCACACTTACCCCTGGTCCAGATTTTTAAGTTCCAGTGTTATGTTCTTCCCTTCACTTATTCTGCTAGAAGAATAAAAGAGATCAAAGGGGAATGGGTTTGTTTTGGTTTGGTTTTAATAAATGTTAAAAAGTATTGCAAGACATTGATAAAAACCCTGTAAATGTTTGGATGTGGGGGAATCCTCTAAAATGCCAGCAGGTCAACTGTGATTCCCCATTGATGGATTTTATGAAAAAAAAAAAAAAAAAAAAAATACTCAGCCCTTTCTTAATGCCTTTAACACGTGTTTTATTGTCACTGTGTGTCACTGCTTTTAACCAGTGTTGTACTGTATATTACATCTACAGAATTACTTGTAATCTCCATTGAGAATGAAATCAGGTTTGTCTGACATGACCTATTTCCTGTTAAATACATTGAATGACATGAATTCCTTTTCCTTTCTTTATTCTCTTCTTAGTTGACTCCTGCATCAACTGATTCATTATTTTACCCAAGGCTGAGGTCAACCTTTCTGACCTGGTGCTGCCTGTGTCATCCTGCCTGCCCTTTCTGAATATAGCACTCTTCTGTTTAATGGGAATCTTCCTGCTCTTCCCAGATACATGAAAAACATGCCAGAGATTTTCTTCAGACAGGTCTTTAGGGCTGGGGCCACATCAGTGGGCTGCCAGGTTTAAAGTACTTATCAGTAATTGATGCTCTTTGCCATCCTCTGCAGTTCCTAACAGACTGGGAAGAACTTTATCATCCTCAAGTGAAAAAAGGACTTTATTCTTTTTTTTTATTCCAGTATGGAATAGGAATATTTACTGATTTTTTTAATCTCATATTTCATCTGCATCACTAACTGTGTTACCTTTTCCAAAAAACCTCCATTGGAAGCTTTCTCAGATTCTTAAAAACTTCAGAAATTTTCTTCAAATTAGTTACAGATCTCTCAGGTGTAGAAATGTCTCTGATGTTTTTAGCTTCCCTTTTTCTCTGCTTTTCATTGCTTTTTATATATTTGCTGATTGCTCTCTAGTCCCTTGTCTCCATTTAATTCCTGGTAAAACAACATTCTACATGTGCAAAACTATGTGTGTGCATCTATCTATATATATATATATTTGAGTAAGGTCTGCTTGATCCAATTTAAAGTTGCCTTGAAATACCCAAAGTCTTTCCATTTTGCTGAAGGAATGAAAAGAATTTGAAAGCTTTTGATCTGTAGCAGTTCCTGCAGATCACTGAAGAGCAGAGAATGTCTCCCACATTGGATGTGAGCAGGAGGCATGAGGGACATGAGAAGGGAAGGTAACTGTAGTTTGCCTGTAAAGGCACCTCCATTGCTCCAGCTTGGTGATTTTGGACTAAGTTGCTGATATTCTGCTTGGAGAGTGAGACAGCTCCTGTTTCATTTATCTGCTTCATTAAGTTTAGACTATATTTTTCTCTGTTTGCTTTTCTACTTGTGCTGGGAGTGTGTCTAGCTGGGCTCTGTTTCACAGGACCTGGAGTTTATTTGCCTGAGTTTGCTTTCCACTGCCTTTCAGCTACGTTTGCTCTGAGCTCTGTTTCATTCACTCTGGACTTGATGGGTCCAGGTTTGTTCCACAGCATTTGGACTGAGTTTGTTTTGCTTTCCAGAGCCTGAGAACCTGGCTCTGCATGGTTTGCCCCTGCCCAGCAGTGTCTCCATCTCTCATGTGGTTACTTTGAGGTTACTCCTCTGCTACCTTGGCCTTTGCTCCCCTCCCAGCATCTCCCTTACCCTGTGCCATGGGTCTGGGTTCAGCTACTGTAGAGTTAGGGGAAATCAGAGATAAACTGAGAGTGCTTTAAACTTAGTGGGGATTGGGGTAATCTGTTTTCTCTTTCCCAAATACCACCACAAAAATCCTATCAAAAAGCAGTGTACCTTTGCAGATGTGGAGAAATGCATTTCAGCAGGCTATTTTTTCCATCAGAAATCAATGTGTAAGGGCTATGATGAAGAACACTCTATTAGCCTTCTAATATAAATTAAGTAGCTTGACATGAAGTGTTACATTAGGGCAAAATTTGTCTGGTGCAGAGAAATCAAACTGAAGTGAGGTCAGAGGGAGCTTTGCCTACCGAAGTCCTGGCCAGACATGGACACCCTCATCTCCAGTTACAATAGAAAGGGAAAAAATTAACCATGTCCTGTAATTTTTACTTCTTAAGAATGATGATAACAGGAAATACAGATGTTTGCTTACCTCTCCAAGATTTTTAGCTTTCTTTTTACTTCTTTACAGTTAATCTTTTTTTTTTTTTTTTTAGCCTACACCTGGTCCTCAGCATCTTCTCTAGTATGTTGCCTCAGTGATCATTTCTCCACGTCTTTAATCACAGAAAGGGATGTGTCATCAGTTTGTTTTTTTTTTTAATAGATAAGCACACTGGGAAGACAAACTGACTATTGCATCATGACCTTAGCATTTGGATTTTCTTGATTATGAGTAATTGATGGTTTTACTCTTCAGAGGTAAAACAAAAAAATGGCCATAAATGGGAGGAATTTCCAGAGGAAAAAACCTAAACCTATGAGCCTGGGACACTGAGTATGTTCCACTGGACTGGGGTAATAATTTTCCTGTTATTTAAGAATATTTTCTTGTGAACAGTTCAATTTATTTTGTTCCTCCACTTGCATACTTAACTTCAGGCTCGTTTATCTTCAGACTGCAGTAAAAAGAATCAGCCCAAGACAAAAGAAGGGTTCAGGATGTCTGGTTTGAGAAATGTTGGTGCTCAACAGTGGTTAGCAATGCTGGACCTTGACTGGTTGGTTGTAGCCACTGTCAAACTGTGCTGCCACTTATTCTCTGTATGGCCATTTATCAAATCCATTTTCAAATATGTCCCAGAATCTAGTTTTAAGGACACTTTTATCACTATTTCTTACTAAGGCAATAACTTTTCTTCCACTCAGTTGGATTCTCAGTCTTCACAGCACTGATTTTATTCAACCAAGGGTAAGATTTTAAGCACTTAGGCAAACCCAGTCCTACCTTCACTGCTGACATAAAGCTGCCACTGACATTCAGCACATTTAATTTAGTAGAAGACCCCTGGAATAGATTCAGTGGGCAGCCAACTCTGAGCTTATTCCTGTAGCCAGATGTTAAAAAAAAAAAAAATTGCAATGAGACTCTCCAAGAAATGTCCAAACAACCCAGGCTATGTGGCAAGTACTGTGGTTACACTCAGAGAAAACATGTTGTGGTGTTTGAATAAAACATGTTGTGGTGTTTGGATCCAAGGGGGAGTAGAAAACAGCTCGAGGTTGGCATTTCATGTGTCCATCTTCTAAATAAAGCTACTGTGCAGCTCTGCTTATAAAATAAAGATGCTGGCAGTTGAGATGTGTGCTCAGTGACATGCTGGGTGTAAACCAGCCCACTGACAGCATCACCAGGATGGGCACTACAGCTGGGGGTTTCTACAGCATCTTCTTGTGGCTGAACCAGTAGCACCTCCAGGTTTACATCAGGTGTGCAACCTGGCTGCTCATTCAGTGGACACAACTAACATAAACTCACCAGAAAAATTGGTCCCTTTGTTTGGTAATTAGCAAATTTGTTAATCTTAAACTGTTAAAATAATAAACTTAAAAATAAGAAACAGAGAGTCAGGAGGAAAAGGAATGTTTGTGGGAATATGCAACACTTATGCTTTGCATTTTAGTAGTTTATGGAAGGCTTCTTGTGCAAAGTGCTTTGTAAACACATATTAAGACAGATTCCTTCACTGAGTGCTTAGAGGGAAAAGGAGACAAGAATAATATTGCATCCCTTCTGCACAGAGGAACAAAGGGGGCTGAAAACATGGGCAGAACCTCCAGTCCAGTCCTTAACAATGATATTTCTTCCTTAGTACAACTGCTTTCTAATCAGACTTGGAAGTCTTTTCCTAGCCTCAAAAACCTAGTAAGGATTTCACTGTGGATGTTTGTTACTTGGCTGGAAAATCATCTTATTGCTGTTTTTCAAATAGAGAGCAAGTGCTGTGTAATGGTTTATGTATTAGGAGGTTATTCTCATTTTCCACATGGTGTCTGGATCTGGTTGCTGTTATGAGATGTTTAGAGAATCCTCTTTGGAATAAAAAATAAAATAAAAAAAAAAAAAAAAAAAAGCAGGAGGGGCCAAACTTGATGAAAAGTTAGATCCAGTGCAATGTATTGCTTTTTCTCAGTGTTTTCTGTGGCAAGGAAACAACAAGTTACATGAGACTCTGTCTTTGGACCCTTAGCCAAAAGTCTGAGAGCTATAATTTGTTCTGCAGTAAGCTGAAGCTGGGAGGTGAATACAAGAGCAGCCCCTGTAGACCAGCCAGGGCATCCATCATCTGGTGCTTCTACCCAACAGCCTTGGTAGCTGCAGCTAAATTATTATTAGGAATTGTGGCTTCAGTATGCAAAAGCCTTTGGCCAAAGTAGAAAACAGTGGCTAAACATCAAACAAATGAGCTGCTGGATTGAGAGTGTCCACACAGCACATAATTTAGATGTCAGCAGCATCACCATATTCCTGTAGCTGAGCACCCATTTGGTACCCATGGTAATTTACTTTTACTATTTCTTGACTAGAAGGTATCTCAGCTAGAATGGAACAGCCTCAACCCTTTTGGAATTTCCCAGGAGGAGAACCTTAAACAGCTTCTTTCTATTCCTTTTGTTTAATAATTTATTTTTATTACCACCTTTCTTTGTACTCCTAGGCTTGAATAGCTATTGGTTGGGTTAGGTGAACTAATGGTCAAGTAGGTCAGAAGATCAGAGACCTTCTGAAGGGCTAAGACCACCCACTCCTCTCCTTTCAGAACTCACAAATTTTAAAAGGATATATTTCTTCAGCTTCTGGAAGGCTGTTTTCACAACTCCCAAAGCCAGGAAGATCCTCCTTCAATTTACACAAATTATATTAACATTCATTACAAAACCCTGATAATCTGAAACTTTGAAATACCTTTTCTGTTGTTAAATCTAATGAGTGCTGAATATATTACTTTGGGTCTGTTAATATAAATAAATAAGAAATAGTGAACTCCTCTTCCCACACACACACACCACTTACTAAGGATTTTCAGTGCCACGCAAGCTAAACATGGGGCAAGCTTTACTCCATCATATATTTTGAAATTTCTTCATGGAAATAAAACACAACTGCAGAACTGAATTGCTACTTCCAAGTCTTCCCTGAGATATCAGGAGATGCCAGCAGCTTTGCTTCTGCAGTATTCCCAGTTGCTTTCCTGACTCCCACTGGAGGACAGCAGATTCCTTCATTGTCTCCAGCAGAGCATCAGATTCCCCTGTTGCTCACCCAGTGACCCTAAATAGCACCTAAATGAGAGGGAAACTTAAGGGTGCCACCTATTCTTCCCAGCTGCCTGCCCACTCTTGCTACACAGCTGCTACTCTCTTCCTACACCTTGTGTAGAGCTGAGCACAGCAGTAAGGAAGCTCTTACATTCCTTTCAGCAGGTGTATGTAGTCACTTCTGAGTGCAGGGAGGAAAACCATTGTTACCAAACTCAGAAATTATTGGAAATGTAAACTTTGGGAATAGATAGCTGAAAATACAAGGAGAGCTTTTCCTGAGCTTCCACACTGAGTAGTAAGCATCACCACTTGACA